>NC_136063.1:1439274569-1439874569 GCF_964261635.1 Lissotriton helveticus | reverse complement strand
CTCTGTCGTCATGGTCTTTCCTGTCCCCTAATGTTCCCCCTTCTTTTTACACTCCCTCCTCTGCCCTCCTAATTCTCTCTGTTTTATCATACCTCCTCTTAGCAATTCCTCACTCAATTTAGATAGAGTGCTGCAAACACTCTTGGGCAGATTTACAAGCACCTTGGGCCTCTTTCTTCTTGTATTGTGTCTCAGTTTCTGGATGTAATGCTGGCAAAAGACTAAGGCTGCATATTGAAAATGTATTTTGAAAATGAGTCAGGTTTCTGCACTGTAATGTAGTGCTCATATACATGGGCTGTGTTCTGTCTCTTAAACATTTTAGTGTGGTAAATGTGTTTTGGTAAAATGTATGGTTTTAAACTTTTTGTCCAGGATCACACTGAGTGTCTGTGTAAATGACAGATTTATATTTGCACCTTTTTCTATAATCTCCCCTGTCTCTCCTCTCAGTCTACCTCTCTCTGCTTATACTGTCCTCTCGTTTCTGATATTTCCACTCTTTCCTTGTTTTCACTTGTCTTTCTTGATAGTGCTGTTTCTTTTCAAACTGCATCCTGTGTTCTTAGTCTCCCTCTGTCATCATGGTCTTTACTGTCCCCTAATGTTTCCCCTTCTTTTTATACTCCCTCCTCTGTCCTCTTAATTCTCTCTGTTTTATCATGCCTCCTCTTAGCAATGCCCCACTCAATATTGATAGAGTGTTGCAGACACTCCTGGGCAGATTTACAAGCACCTTTGGCCTCTTTCTTCTTGTATTCTGTCTCAATTTTTGGATGCAATGCTGTCAAAAAACTAATGCTGCATATTAGAAATGTGTTTTGGAAATGAGTCAGGTTTCTGCACTGTAATGTAGTGCTCATATACATGGGATGTGTTCTGTCTCTTAAACGTTTTAGTGTGGTAAATGTGTTTTGGTAAAATGTATGGTTTTAAACCTTTTGTCCAGGATCACACTGAGTGTCTGTGTAAATGACAGGTTTATATTTGCACCTTTTTCTATAATCTCCCCTGTCTCTCCTCTCAGTGTACCTCTCTCTGCTTATACTGTCCTCTCGTTTCTGATATTTCCACTCTTTCCTTGTTTTCACTTGTCTTTCTTGATAGTGCTGTTTCTTTTCAAACTGCATCCTGTGTTCTTAGTCTCCCTCTGTCGGCATGGTCTTTCCTGTCCCCTAATGTGCCCCCTTCTTTTTATACTCTCTCCTCTGCCCTCTTAATTCTCTCAGTTGTATCATACCTCCTCTTAGCAATGCCCCACTCAATATAGATAGATTGCTGCATACACCCTTGGGCAGATTTACAAGCACCTTGGGCCTCTTTGTTCTTGTATTGTGTCTCAGTTTCTGGATGTAATGCTGGGAAAAAACTAATGCTGCATATTGGAAATGTATTTTGAAAATGAGTCAGGTTTCTGCACTGTAATGTAGTGCTCATATACATGGACTGTGTTCTGTCTCTTTAACATTTTAGTGTGGTAAATGTGTTTTGGTAAAATGTATGGTTTTAAACCTTTTGTCCAGGATCACACTGAGTGTCTGTGTAAATGAAAGATTTATATTTGCACCTTTTTCTATAATCTCCCCTGTATCTCCTCTCAGTCTACCTCTCTCTGTTTATACTGTCCTCCCATTTCTGATATTTCCACTCTTTCCTTGTTTTCACTTGTCTTTCTTGAATGTGCTGTTTCTTTTCAAACTGCATCCTGTGTTCTTAGTCTCCCTCTGTCGTCATGGTCATTCCTGTCCCTTAATGTTCCCCCTTCTTTTTATACTCCCTCCTCTGCCCTCTTAATTCTCTCTTTTTTATCACACCTCCTCTTAGCAATGCTCCACTGAATATAGATAGAGTGCTGCATACACTCTTGGGCAGATTTACAAGCACCTTTGGCCTCTTTCTTCTTGTATTGTGTCTCAATTTTTGGATGCAATGCTGGCAAAAAACTAATGCTGCATATTGGAAATGTGTTTTGGAAATGAGTCAGGTTTCTGCACTGTAATGTAGTGCTCATATACATGGGATGTGTTCTGTCTCTTAAACGTTTTAGTGTGGTAAATGTGTTTTGGTAAAATGTATGGTTTTAAACTTTTTGTCCAGGATCACACTGAGTGTCTGTGTAAATGACAGATTTAAAATTGCACCTTTTTCTATAATCTCCCCTGTCTCTCCTCTCAGTCTACCTCTCTCTGCTTATACTGTCCTCTCTTTTCTGATATTTCCACTCTTTCCTTGTTTTCACTTGTCTTTCTTGATAGTGCTGTTTCTCTTCAAACTGCATCCTGTGTTCTTAGTCTCCCTCTGTCGTCATGGTCTTTACTGTCCCCTAATGTTCCCCCTTCTTTTTATACTCCCTCCTCTGCCCTCTTAATTCTCTCAGTTGTATCATACCTCCTCTTAGCAATGCCCCACTCAATATAGATAGATTGCTGCATACACTCTTGGGCAGATTTACAAGCACCTTGGACCTCTTTCTTCTTGTATTGTGTCTCAATTGTTGGATGTAATGCTGGCAAAAAACTATTGCTGCATATTGGAAATGTATTTTGAAAATGAGTCAGGTTTCTGCACTGTAATGTAGGGCTCATATACATGGGCTGTGTTCTTTCTCTTAAACGTTTTAGTGTGGTAAATGTGTTTTGGTAAAATGTATGGTTTTAAACTTTTTGTCCAGGATCACACTGAGTGTCTGTGTAAATTAAAGATTTATATTTGCACCTTTTTCTATAATCTCCCCTGTCTCTCCTCTCAGTCTACCTCTCTCTGCTTATACTGTCCTCTCTTTTCTGATATTTCCACTCTTTCCTTGTTTTCACTTGAGTTTCTTGAATGTGCTGTTTTTTTTCAAACTGCCTCCTGTGTTCTTAGTCTCCCACTGTCGTCATGGTCTTTCCTGTCCCCTAATGTTCCCCCTTATTTTTATACTCCCTCCTCTGCCCTCTTAGTTCTCTCTGTTTTATCATACCTCCTATTAGCAATGCCCCACTCAATAGAGATAGAGTGCTGCATACACTCTTGGGCCGATTTACAAGGACCTTGGGCCTCTTTCTTCTTGTATTGTGTCTCAATTTTTGGATGTAATGCCGGCAAAAAACTAATGCTGCATATTGGAAATGTGTTTTGAAAATGAGTCAGGTTTCTGCACTGTAATGTAGTGCTCATATACATGGGCTGTGTTCTGTCTCTTAAACGTTTTAGTGTGGTAAATGTGTTTTGGTAAAGTGTATGGTTTTAAACTTTTTGTCCAGGATCACACTAAGTGTCTGTGTAAATGACAGATTTATATTTGCACCTTTTTCTATAATCTCCCAATTCTCTCCTCTCAGTCTACCTCTCTCTGCTTATACTGTCCTCTGTTTTCTGATATTTCCGCTCTTTCCTTGTTTTCACTTGTCTTTCTTGATAGTGCTGTTTCTTTTCAAACTGCATCCTGTGTTTTTAGTCTCCCTCTGTCGTCATGGTCTTTCCTGTCCCCTAATGTTCCCCCTTCTTTTTACACTCCCTCCTCTGCCCTCCTAATTCTCTCTGTTTTATCATACCTCCTCTTAGCAATTCCTCACTCAATTTAGATAGAGTGCTGCAAACACTCTTGGGCAGATTTACAAGCACCTTGGGCCTCTTTCTTCTTGTATTGTGTCTCAGTTTCTGGATGTAATGCTGGCAAAAGACTAAGGCTGCATATTGAAAATGTATTTTGAAAATGAGTCAGGTTTCTGCACTGTAATGTAGTGCTCATATACATGGGCTGTGTTCTGTCTCTTAAACATTTTAGTGTGGTAAATGTGTTTTGGTAAAATGTATGGTTTTAAACTTTTTGTCCAGGATCACACTGAGTGTCTGTGTAAATGACAGATTTATATTTGCACCTTTTTCTATAATCTCCCCTGTCTCTCCTCTCAGTCTACCTCTCTCTGCTTATACTGTCCTCTCGTTTCTGATATTTCCACTCTTTCCTTGTTTTCACTTGTCTTTCTTGATAGTGCTGTTTCTTTTCAAACTGCATCCTGTGTTCTTAGTCTCCCTCTGTCATCATGGTCTTTACTGTCCCCTAATGTTTCCCCTTCTTTTTATACTCCCTCCTCTGTCCTCTTAATTCTCTCTGTTTTATCATGCCTCCTCTTAGCAATGCCCCACTCAATATTGATAGAGTGTTGCAGACACTCCTGGGCAGATTTACAAGCACCTTTGGCCTCTTTCTTCTTGTATTCTGTCTCAATTTTTGGATGCAATGCTGTCAAAAAACTAATGCTGCATATTAGAAATGTGTTTTGGAAATGAGTCAGGTTTCTGCACTGTAATGTAGTGCTCATATACATGGGATGTGTTCTGTCTCTTAAACGTTTTAGTGTGGTAAATGTGTTTTGGTAAAATGTATGGTTTTAAACTTTTTGTCCAGGATCACACTGAGTGTCTGTGTAAATGAAAGATTTATATTTGCACCTTTTTCTATAATCTCCCCTGTATCTCCTCTCAGTCTACCTCTTTCTGCTTATACTGTCCTCTCTTTTCTGATATTTCCACTCTTTCCTTGTTTTCACTTGTCTTTCTTGAATGTGCTGCTTCTTTTCAAACTGCATGCTGTGTTCTTAGTCTCCTACTGTCGTCATAGTCTTTTCTGTCCCCTAATGTTCCCCCTTCTTTTTATACTCCCTCCTCTGCCCTCTTAATTCTCTCAGTTGTATCATACCTCCTCTTAGCAATGCCCCACTCAATATAGATAGAGTGTTGCATACACTCTTGGGCAGATTTACAAGCACCTTGGGCCTCTTTCTTCTTGTATTGTGTCTCAATTTTGGATGTAATGCTGGGAAAAAACTAATGCTGCATATTGCAAATGTATTTTGAAAATGAGTCAGGTTTCTGCACTGTAATGTAGTGCTCATATACATGGACTGTGTTCTGTCTCTTTAACATTTTAGTGTGGTAAATGTGTTTTGGTAAAATGTATGGTTTTAAACTTTTTGTCCAGGATCACACTGAGTGTCTGTGTAAATGACAGATTTATATTTGCACCTTTTTCTATAATCTCCCCTGTCTCTCCTCTCAGTCTACCTCTCTCTGCTTATACTGTCCTCTCGTTTCTGATATTTCCACTCTTTCCTTGTTTTCACTTGTCTTTCTTGATAGTGCTGTTTCTTTTCAAACTGCATCCTGTGTTCTTAGTCTCCCTCTGTCGGCATGGTCTTTCCTGTCCCCTAATGTGCCCCCTTCTTTTTATACTCTCTCCTCTGCCCTCTTAATTCTCTCTTTTTTATCACACCTCCTCTTAGCAATGCTCCACTGAATATAGATAGAGTGCTGCATACACTCTTGGGCAGATTTACAAGCACCTTTGGCCTCTTTCTTCTTGTATTGTGTCTCAATTTTTGGATGCAATGCTGGCAAAAAACTAATGCTGCATATTGGAAATGTGTTTTAGAAATGAGTCAGGTTTCTGCACTGTAATGTAGTGCTCATATACATGGGATGTGTTCTGTCTCTTAAATGTTTTAGTGTGGTAAATGTGTTTTGGTAAAATGTATGGTTTTAAACTTTTTGTCCAGGATCACACTGAGTGTCTGTGTAAATGGCAGATTTATAATTGCACCTTTTTCTATAATCTCCCCTGTATCTCCTCTCAGTCTACCTCTTTCTGCTTATACTGTCCTCTCTTTTCTGATATTTCCACTCTTTCCTTGTTTTCACTTGTCTTTCTTGAATGTGCTGCTTCTTTTCAAACTGCATGCTGTGTTCTTAGTCTCCTACTGTCGTCATAGTCTTTCCTGTCCCCTAATGTTCCCCCTTCTTTTTATACTCCCTCCTCTGCCCTCTTAATTCTCTCAGTTGTATCATACCTCCTCTTAGCAATGCCCCACTCAATATAGATAGAGTGTTGCATACACTCTTGGGCAGATTTACAAGCACCTTGGGCCTCTTTCTTCTTGTATTGTGTCTCAATTTTGGATGTAATGCTGGGAAAAAACTAATGCTGCATATTGCAAATGTATTTTGAAAATGAGTCAGGTTTCTGCACTGTAATGTAGTGCTCATATACATGGACTGTGTTCTGTCTCTTTAACATTTTAGTGTGGTAAATGTGTTTTGGTAAAATGTATGGTTTTAAACTTTTTGTCCAGGATCACACTGAGTGTCTGTGTAAATGACAGATTTATATTTGCACCTTTTTCTATAATCTCCCCTGTCTCTCCTCTCAGTCTACCTCTCTCTGCTTATACTGTCCTCTCGTTTCTGATATTTCCACTCTTTCCTTGTTTTCACTTGTCTTTCTTGATAGTGCTGTTTCTTTTCAAACTGCATCCTGTGTTCTTAGTCTCCCTCTGTCGGCATGGTCTTTCCTGTCCCCTAATGTGCCCCCTTCTTTTTATACTCTCTCCTCTGCCCTCTTAATTCTCTCTTTTTTATCACACCTCCTCTTAGCAATGCTCCACTGAATATAGATAGAGTGCTGCATACACTCTTGGGCCGATTTACAAGCACCTTTGGCCTCTTTCTTCTTGTATTGTGTCTCAATTTTTGGATGCAATGCTGGCAAAAAACTAATGCTGCATATTGGAAATGTGTTTTAGAAATGAGTCAGGTTTCTGCACTGTAATGTAGTGCTCATATACATGGGATGTGTTCTGTCTCTTGAATGTTTTAGTGTGGTAAATGTGTTTTGGTAAAATGTATGGTTTTAAACTTTTTGTCCAGGATCACACTGAGTGTCTGTGTAAATGGCAGATTTATAATTGCACCTTTTTCTATAATCTCCCCTGTCTCTCCTCTCAGTCTACCTCTCTCTGCTTATACTGTCCTCTCTTTTCTGATATTTCCACTCTTTCCTTGTTTTCACTTGTCTTTCTTGATAGTGCTGTTTCTTTTCAAACTGCATCCTGTGTTCTTAGTCTCCCTCTGTCATCATGGTCTTTACTGTCCCCTAATGTTTCCCCTTCTTTTTATACTCCCTCCTCTGTCCTCTTAATTCTCTCTGTTTTATCATGCCTCCTCTTAGCAATGCCCCACTCAATATTGATAGAGTGTTGCAGACACTCCTGGGCAGATTTACAAGCCCCTTTGGCCTCTTTCTTCTTGTATTCTGTCTCAATTTTTGGATGCAATGCTGTCAAAAAACTAATGCTGCATATTAGAAATGTGTTTTGGAAATGAGTCAGGTTTCTGCAATGTAATGTAGTGCTCATATACATGGGATGTGTTCTGTCTCTTAAACGTTTTAGTGTGGTAAATGTGTTTTGGCAAAATGTATGGTTTTAAACTTTTTGTCCAGGATCACACTGAGTGTCTGTGTAAATAAAAGATTTATATTTGCACCTTTTTCTATAATCTCCCCTGTATCTTCTCTCAGTCTACCTCTCTCTGCTTATACTGTCCTCTCTTTTCTGATATTTCCACTCTTTCCTTGTTTTCACTTGTCTTTCTTGAATGTGCTGCTTCTTTTCAAACTGCATGCTGTGTTCTTAGTCTCCTACTGTCGTCATAGTCTTTCCTGTCCCCTAATGTTCCCCCTTCTTTTTATACTCCCTCCTCTGCCCTCCTAATTCTCTCTGTTTTATCATACCTCCTCTTAGCAATTCCTCACTCAATTTAGATAGAGTGCTGCAAACACTCTTGGGCAGATTTACAAGCACCTTGGGCCTCTTTCTTCTTGTATTGTGTCTCAGTTTCTGGATGTAATGCTGGCAAAAGACTAAGGCTGCATATTGAAAATGTATTTTGAAAATGAGTCAGGTTTCTGCACTGTGATGTAGTGCTCATATACATGGGCTGTGTTCTGTCTCTTAAACATTTTAGTGTGGTAAATGTGTTTTGGTAAAATGTATGGTTTCAAACTTTTTGTCCAGGATCACACTGAGTGTCTGTGTAAATGACAGATTTATATTTGCACCTTTTTCTATAATCTCCCCTGTCTCTCCTCTCAGTCTACCTCTCTCTGCTTATACTTTCCTCTCGTTTCTGATATTTCCACTCTTTCCTTGTTTTCACTTGTCTTTCTTGATAGTGCTGTTTCTTTTCAAACTGCATCCTGTGTTCTTAGTCTCCCTCTGTCGGCATGGTCTTTCCTGTCCCCTAATGTGCCCCCTTCTTTTTATACTCTCTCCTCTGCCCTCTTAATTCTCTCTTTTTTATCATACCTCCTCTTAGCAATGCCCTACTCAATATAGATAGAGTGTTGCATACACTCTTGGGCAGATTTACAAGCACCTTGGGCCTCTTTCTTCTTGTATTGTGTCTCAATTTTGGATGTAATGCTGGGAAAAAACTAATGCTGCATATTGCAAATGTATTTTGAAAATGATTCAGGTTTCTGCACTGTAATGTAGTGCTCATATACATGGACTGTGTTCTGTCTCTTTAACATTTTAGTGTGGTAAATGTGTTTTGGTAAAATGTATGGTTTTAAACTTTTTGTCCAGGATCACACTGAGTGTCTGTGTAAATGACAGATTTATATTTGCACCTTTTTCTATAATCTCCCCTGTCTCTCCTCTCAGTCTACCTCTCTCTGCCTATACTGTCCTCTCTTTTCTGATATTTCCACTCTTTCCTTGTTTTCACTTGTCTTTCTTGATAGTGCTGTTTCTTTTCAAACTGCATCCTGTGTTCTTAGTCTCCCTCTGTCGTCATGGTCTTTCCTGTCCCTTAATGTTCCCCCTTCTTTTTATACTCCCTCCTCTGCCCTCTTAATTCTCTCTTTTTTATCACACCTCCTCTTAGCAATGCTCCACTGAATATAGATAGAGTGCTGCATACACTCTTGGGCAGATTTACAAGCACCTTGGGCCTCTTTCTTCTTGTATTGTGTCTCAATTGTTGGATGCAATGCTGGCAAAAAACTAATGCTGCATATTGGAAATGTGTTTTGGAAATGAGTCAGGTTTCTGCACTGTAATGTAGTGCTCATATACATGGGATGTGTTCTGTCTCTTAAACGTTTTAGTGTGGTAAATGTGTTTTGGTAAAATGTATGGTTTTAAACTTTTTGTCCAGGATCACACTGAGTGTCTGTGTAAATGACAGATTTATAATTGCACCTTTTTCTATAATCTCCCCTGTATCTCCTCTCAGTCTACCTCTCTCTGCTTATACTGTCCTCTCGTTTATGATATTTCCACTCTTTCCTTGTTTTCACTTGTCTTTCTTGATAGTGCTGTTTCTTTTCAAACTGCATCCTGTGTTCTTAGTCTCCCTCTGTCGGCATGGTCTTTCCTGTCCCCTAATGTGCCCCCTTCTTTTTATACTCTCTCCTCTGCCCTCTTAATTCTCTCTTTTTTATCATACCTCCTCTTAGCAATGCCCCACTCAATATAGATAGAGTGTTGCATACACTCTTGGGCAGATTTACAAGCACCTTGGGCCTCTTTCTTCTTGTATTGTGTCTCAATTTTGGATGTAATGCTGGGAAAAAACTAAAGCTGCATATTGCAAATGTATTTTGAAAATGAGTCAGGTTTCTGCACTGTAATGTAGTGCTCATATACATGGACTGTGTTCTGTCTCTTTAACATTTTAGTGTGGTAAATGTGTTTTGGTAAAATGTATGGTTTTAAACTTTTTGTCCAGGATCACACTGAGTGTCTGTGTAAATGACAGATTTATATTTGCACCTTTTTCTATAATCTCCCCTGTCTCTCCTCTCAGTCTACCTCTCTCTGCCTATACTGTCCTCTCTTTTCTGATATTTCCACTCTTTCCTTGTTTTCACTTGTCTTTCTTGATAGTGCTGTTTCTTTTCAAACTGCATCCTGTGTTCTTAGTCTCCCTCTGTCGTCATGGTCTTTCCTGTCCCTTAATGTTCCCCCTTCTTTTTATACTCCCTCCTCTGCCCTCTTAATTCTCTCTTTTTTATCACACCTCCTCTTAGCAATGCTCCACTGAATATAGATAGAGTGCTGCATACACTCTTGGGCAGATTTACAAGCACCTTGGGCCTCTTTCTTCTTGTATTGTGTCTCAATTGTTGGATGCAATGCTGGCAAAAAACTAATGCTGCATATTGGAAATGTGTTTTGGAAATGAGTCAGGTTTCTGCACTGTAATGTAGTGCTCATATACATGGGATGTGTTCTGTCTCTTAAACGTTTTAGTGTGGTAAATGTGTTTTGGTAAAATGTATGGTTTTAAACTTTTTGTCCAGGATCACACTGAGTGTCTGTGTAAATGACAGATTTATAATTGCACCTTTTTCTATAATCTCCCCTGTCTCTCCTCTCAGTCTACCTCTCTCTGCTTATACTGTCCTCTCGTTTATGATATTTCCACTCTTTCCTTGTTTTCACTTGTCTTTCTTGATAGTGCTGTTTCTTTTCAAACTGCATCCTGTGTTCTTAGTCTCCCTCTGTCGGCATGGTCTTTCCTGTCCCCTAATGTGCCCCCTTCTTTTTATACTCCCTCCTCTGCCCTCTTAATTCTCTCAGTTGTATCATACCTCCTCTTAGCAATGCCCCACTCAATATAGATAGAGTGTTGCATACACTCTTGGGCAGATTTACAAGCACCTTGGGCCTCTTTCTTCTTGTATTGTGTCTCAATTTTGGATGTAATGCTGTGAAAAAACTAATGCTGCATATTGCAAATGTATTTTGAAAATGAGTCAGGTTTCTGCACTGTAATGTAGTGCTCATATACATGGACTGTGTTCTGTCTCTTTAACATTTTAGTGTGGTAAATGTGTTTTGGAAAAATGTATGGTTTTAAACTTTTTGTCCAGGATCACACTGAGTGTCTGTGTAAATGACAGATTTATATTTGCACCTTTTTCTATAATCTCCCCTGTCTCTCCTCTCAGTCTACCTCTCTCTGCTTATACTGTCCTCTCGTTTATGATATTTCCACTCTTTCCTTGTTTTCACTTGTCTTTCTTGATAGTGCTGTTTCTTTTCAAACTGCATCCTGTGTTCTTAGTCTCCCTCTGTCGGCATGGTCTTTCCTGTCCCCTAATGTGCCCCCTTCTTTTTATACTCTCTCCTCTGCCCTCTTAATTCTCTCTTTTTTATCATACCTCCTCTTAGCAATGCCCCACTCAATATAGATAGAGTGTTGCATACACTCTTGGGCAGATTTACAAGCACCTTGGGCCTCTTTCTTCTTGTATTGTGTCTCAATTTTGGATGTAATGCTGGGAAAAAACTAAAGCTGCATATTGCAAATGTATTTTGAAAATGAGTCAGGTTTCTGCACTGTAATGTAGTGCTCATATACATGGACTGTGTTCTGTCTCTTTAACATTTTAGTGTGGTAAATGTGTTTTGGTAAAATGTATGGTTTTAAACTTTTTGTCCAGGATCACACTGAGTGTCTGTGTAAATGACAGATTTATATTTGCACCTTTTTCTATAATCTCCCCTGTCTCTCCTCTCAGTCTACCTCTCTCTGCCTGTACTGTCCTCTCTTTTCTGATATTTCCACTCTTTCCTTGTTTTCACTTGTCTTTCTTGATAGTGCTGTTTCTTTTCAAACTGCATCCTGTGTTCTTAGTCTCCCTCTGTCGTCATGGTCTTTCCTGTCCCTTAATGTTCCCCCTTCTTTTTATACTCCCTCCTCTGCCCTCTTAATTCTCTCTTTTTTATCACACCTCCTCTTAGCAATGCTCCACTGAATATAGATAGAGTGCTGCATACACTCTTGGGCAGATTTACAAGCACCTTGGGCCTCTTTCTTCTTGTATTGTGTCTCAATTGTTGGATGCAATGCTGGCAAAAAACTAATGCTGCATATTGGAAATGTGTTTTGGAAATGAGTCAGGTTTCTGCACTGTAATGTAGTGCTCATATACATGGGATGTGTTCTGTCTCTTAAACGTTTTAGTGTGGTAAATGTGTTTTGGTAAAATGTATGGTTTTAAACTTTTTGTCCAGGATCACACTGAGTGTCTGTGTAAATTAAAGATTTATATTTGCACCTTTTTCTATAATCTCCCCTGTCTCTCCTCTCAGTCTACCTCTCTCTGCTTATACTGTCCTCTCTTTTCTGATATTTCCACTCTTTCCTTGTTTTCACTTGAGTTTCTTGAATGTGCTGTTTTTTTTCAAACTGCCTCCTGTGTTCTTAGTCTCCCACTGTCGTCATGGTCTTTCCTGTCCCCTAATGTTCCCCCTTATTTTTATACTCCCTCCTCTGCCCTCTTAGTTCTCTCTGTTTTATCATACCTCCTATTAGCAATGCCCCACTCAATAGAGATAGAGTGCTGCATACACTCTTGGGCCGATTTACAAGGACCTTGGGCCTCTTTCTTCTTGTATTGTGTCTCAATTTTTGGATGTAATGCCGGCAAAAAACTAATGCTGCATATTGGAAATGTGTTTTGAAAATGAGTCAGGTTTCTGCACTGTAATGTAGTGCTCATATACATGGGCTGTGTTCTGTCTCTTAAACGTTTTAGTGTGGTAAATGTGTTTTGGTAAAGTGTATGGTTTTAAACTTTTTGTCCAGGATCACACTAAGTGTCTGTGTAAATGACAGATTTATATTTGCACCTTTTTCTATAATCTCCCAATTCTCTCCTCTCAGTCTACCTCTCTCTGCTTATACTGTCCTCTGTTTTCTGATATTTCCGCTCTTTCCTTGTTTTCACTTGTCTTTCTTGATAGTGCTGTTTCTTTTCAAACTGCATCCTGTGTTTTTAGTCTCCCTCTGTCGTCATGGTCTTTCCTGTCCCCTAATGTTCCCCCTTCTTTTTACACTCCCTCCTCTGCCCTCCTAATTCTCTCTGTTTTATCATACCTCCTCTTAGCAATTCCTCACTCAATTTAGATAGAGTGCTGCAAACACTCTTGGGCAGATTTACAAGCACCTTGGGCCTCTTTCTTCTTGTATTGTGTCTCAGTTTCTGGATGTAATGCTGGCAAAAGACTAAGGCTGCATATTGAAAATGTATTTTGAAAATGAGTCAGGTTTCTGCACTGTAATGTAGTGCTCATATACATGGGCTGTGTTCTGTCTCTTAAACATTTTAGTGTGGTAAATGTGTTTTGGTAAAATGTATGGTTTTAAACTTTTTGTCCAGGATCACACTGAGTGTCTGTGTAAATGACAGATTTATATTTGCACCTTTTTCTATAATCTCCCCTGTCTCTCCTCTCAGTCTACCTCTCTCTGCTTATACTGTCCTCTCGTTTCTGATATTTCCACTCTTTCCTTGTTTTCACTTGTCTTTCTTGATAGTGCTGTTTCTTTTCAAACTGCATCCTGTGTTCTTAGTCTCCCTCTGTCATCATGGTCTTTACTGTCCCCTAATGTTTCCCCTTCTTTTTATACTCCCTCCTCTGTCCTCTTAATTCTCTCTGTTTTATCATGCCTCCTCTTAGCAATGCCCCACTCAATATTGATAGAGTGTTGCAGACACTCCTGGGCAGATTTACAAGCACCTTTGGCCTCTTTCTTCTTGTATTCTGTCTCAATTTTTGGATGCAATGCTGTCAAAAAACTAATGCTGCATATTAGAAATGTGTTTTGGAAATGAGTCAGGTTTCTGCACTGTAATGTAGTGCTCATATACATGGGATGTGTTCTGTCTCTTAAACGTTTTAGTGTGGTAAATGTGTTTTGGTAAAATGTATGGTTTTAAACTTTTTGTCCAGGATCACACTGAGTGTCTGTGTAAATGAAAGATTTATATTTGCACCTTTTTCTATAATCTCCCCTGTATCTCCTCTCAGTCTACCTCTTTCTGCTTATACTGTCCTCTCTTTTCTGATATTTCCACTCTTTCCTTGTTTTCACTTGTCTTTCTTGAATGTGCTGCTTCTTTTCAAACTGCATGCTGTGTTCTTAGTCTCCTACTGTCGTCATAGTCTTTTCTGTCCCCTAATGTTCCCCCTTCTTTTTATACTCCCTCCTCTGCCCTCTTAATTCTCTCAGTTGTATCATACCTCCTCTTAGCAATGCCCCACTCAATATAGATAGAGTGTTGCATACACTCTTGGGCAGATTTACAAGCACCTTGGGCCTCTTTCTTCTTGTATTGTGTCTCAATTTTGGATGTAATGCTGGGAAAAAACTAATGCTGCATATTGCAAATGTATTTTGAAAATGAGTCAGGTTTCTGCACTGTAATGTAGTGCTCATATACATGGACTGTGTTCTGTCTCTTTAACATTTTAGTGTGGTAAATGTGTTTTGGTAAAATGTATGGTTTTAAACTTTTTGTCCAGGATCACACTGAGTGTCTGTGTAAATGACAGATTTATATTTGCACCTTTTTCTATAATCTCCCCTGTCTCTCCTCTCAGTCTACCTCTCTCTGCTTATACTGTCCTCTCGTTTCTGATATTTCCACTCTTTCCTTGTTTTCACTTGTCTTTCTTGATAGTGCTGTTTCTTTTCAAACTGCATCCTGTGTTCTTAGTCTCCCTCTGTCGGCATGGTCTTTCCTGTCCCCTAATGTGCCCCCTTCTTTTTATACTCTCTCCTCTGCCCTCTTAATTCTCTCTTTTTTATCACACCTCCTCTTAGCAATGCTCCACTGAATATAGATAGAGTGCTGCATACACTCTTGGGCAGATTTACAAGCACCTTTGGCCTCTTTCTTCTTGTATTGTGTCTCAATTTTTGGATGCAATGCTGGCAAAAAACTAATGCTGCATATTGGAAATGTGTTTTAGAAATGAGTCAGGTTTCTGCACTGTAATGTAGTGCTCATATACATGGGATGTGTTCTGTCTCTTAAATGTTTTAGTGTGGTAAATGTGTTTTGGTAAAATGTATGGTTTTAAACTTTTTGTCCAGGATCACACTGAGTGTCTGTGTAAATGGCAGATTTATAATTGCACCTTTTTCTATAATCTCCCCTGTATCTCCTCTCAGTCTACCTCTTTCTGCTTATACTGTCCTCTCTTTTCTGATATTTCCACTCTTTCCTTGTTTTCACTTGTCTTTCTTGAATGTGCTGCTTCTTTTCAAACTGCATGCTGTGTTCTTAGTCTCCTACTGTCGTCATAGTCTTTCCTGTCCCCTAATGTTCCCCCTTCTTTTTATACTCCCTCCTCTGCCCTCTTAATTCTCTCAGTTGTATCATACCTCCTCTTAGCAATGCCCCACTCAATATAGATAGAGTGTTGCATACACTCTTGGGCAGATTTACAAGCACCTTGGGCCTCTTTCTTCTTGTATTGTGTCTCAATTTTGGATGTAATGCTGGGAAAAAACTAATGCTGCATATTGCAAATGTATTTTGAAAATGAGTCAGGTTTCTGCACTGTAATGTAGTGCTCATATACATGGACTGTGTTCTGTCTCTTTAACATTTTAGTGTGGTAAATGTGTTTTGGTAAAATGTATGGTTTTAAACTTTTTGTCCAGGATCACACTGAGTGTCTGTGTAAATGACAGATTTATATTTGCACCTTTTTCTATAATCTCCCCTGTCTCTCCTCTCAGTCTACCTCTCTCTGCTTATACTGTCCTCTCGTTTCTGATATTTCCACTCTTTCCTTGTTTTCACTTGTCTTTCTTGATAGTGCTGTTTCTTTTCAAACTGCATCCTGTGTTCTTAGTCTCCCTCTGTCGGCATGGTCTTTCCTGTCCCCTAATGTGCCCCCTTCTTTTTATACTCTCTCCTCTGCCCTCTTAATTCTCTCTTTTTTATCACACCTCCTCTTAGCAATGCTCCACTGAATATAGATAGAGTGCTGCATACACTCTTGGGCCGATTTACAAGCACCTTTGGCCTCTTTCTTCTTGTATTGTGTCTCAATTTTTGGATGCAATGCTGGCAAAAAACTAATGCTGCATATTGGAAATGTGTTTTAGAAATGAGTCAGGTTTCTGCACTGTAATGTAGTGCTCATATACATGGGATGTGTTCTGTCTCTTGAATGTTTTAGTGTGGTAAATGTGTTTTGGTAAAATGTATGGTTTTAAACTTTTTGTCCAGGATCACACTGAGTGTCTGTGTAAATGGCAGATTTATAATTGCACCTTTTTCTATAATCTCCCCTGTCTCTCCTCTCAGTCTACCTCTCTCTGCTTATACTGTCCTCTCTTTTCTGATATTTCCACTCTTTCCTTGTTTTCACTTGTCTTTCTTGATAGTGCTGTTTCTTTTCAAACTGCATCCTGTGTTCTTAGTCTCCCTCTGTCATCATGGTCTTTACTGTCCCCTAATGTTTCCCCTTCTTTTTATACTCCCTCCTCTGTCCTCTTAATTCTCTCTGTTTTATCATGCCTCCTCTTAGCAATGCCCCACTCAATATTGATAGAGTGTTGCAGACACTCCTGGGCAGATTTACAAGCCCCTTTGGCCTCTTTCTTCTTGTATTCTGTCTCAATTTTTGGATGCAATGCTGTCAAAAAACTAATGCTGCATATTAGAAATGTGTTTTGGAAATGAGTCAGGTTTCTGCAATGTAATGTAGTGCTCATATACATGGGATGTGTTCTGTCTCTTAAACGTTTTAGTGTGGTAAATGTGTTTTGGCAAAATGTATGGTTTTAAACTTTTTGTCCAGGATCACACTGAGTGTCTGTGTAAATAAAAGATTTATATTTGCACCTTTTTCTATAATCTCCCCTGTATCTTCTCTCAGTCTACCTCTCTCTGCTTATACTGTCCTCTCTTTTCTGATATTTCCACTCTTTCCTTGTTTTCACTTGTCTTTCTTGAATGTGCTGCTTCTTTTCAAACTGCATGCTGTGTTCTTAGTCTCCTACTGTCGTCATAGTCTTTCCTGTCCCCTAATGTTCCCCCTTCTTTTTATACTCCCTCCTCTGCCCTCCTAATTCTCTCTGTTTTATCATACCTCCTCTTAGCAATTCCTCACTCAATTTAGATAGAGTGCTGCAAACACTCTTGGGCAGATTTACAAGCACCTTGGGCCTCTTTCTTCTTGTATTGTGTCTCAGTTTCTGGATGTAATGCTGGCAAAAGACTAAGGCTGCATATTGAAAATGTATTTTGAAAATGAGTCAGGTTTCTGCACTGTGATGTAGTGCTCATATACATGGGCTGTGTTCTGTCTCTTAAACATTTTAGTGTGGTAAATGTGTTTTGGTAAAATGTATGGTTTCAAACTTTTTGTCCAGGATCACACTGAGTGTCTGTGTAAATGACAGATTTATATTTGCACCTTTTTCTATAATCTCCCCTGTCTCTCCTCTCAGTCTACCTCTCTCTGCTTATACTTTCCTCTCGTTTCTGATATTTCCACTCTTTCCTTGTTTTCACTTGTCTTTCTTGATAGTGCTGTTTCTTTTCAAACTGCATCCTGTGTTCTTAGTCTCCCTCTGTCGGCATGGTCTTTCCTGTCCCCTAATGTGCCCCCTTCTTTTTATACTCTCTCCTCTGCCCTCTTAATTCTCTCTTTTTTATCATACCTCCTCTTAGCAATGCCCTACTCAATATAGATAGAGTGTTGCATACACTCTTGGGCAGATTTACAAGCACCTTGGGCCTCTTTCTTCTTGTATTGTGTCTCAATTTTGGATGTAATGCTGGGAAAAAACTAATGCTGCATATTGCAAATGTATTTTGAAAATGATTCAGGTTTCTGCACTGTAATGTAGTGCTCATATACATGGACTGTGTTCTGTCTCTTTAACATTTTAGTGTGGTAAATGTGTTTTGGTAAAATGTATGGTTTTAAACTTTTTGTCCAGGATCACACTGAGTGTCTGTGTAAATGACAGATTTATATTTGCACCTTTTTCTATAATCTCCCCTGTCTCTCCTCTCAGTCTACCTCTCTCTGCCTATACTGTCCTCTCTTTTCTGATATTTCCACTCTTTCCTTGTTTTCACTTGTCTTTCTTGATAGTGCTGTTTCTTTTCAAACTGCATCCTGTGTTCTTAGTCTCCCTCTGTCGTCATGGTCTTTCCTGTCCCTTAATGTTCCCCCTTCTTTTTATACTCCCTCCTCTGCCCTCTTAATTCTCTCTTTTTTATCACACCTCCTCTTAGCAATGCTCCACTGAATATAGATAGAGTGCTGCATACACTCTTGGGCAGATTTACAAGCACCTTGGGCCTCTTTCTTCTTGTATTGTGTCTCAATTGTTGGATGCAATGCTGGCAAAAAACTAATGCTGCATATTGGAAATGTGTTTTGGAAATGAGTCAGGTTTCTGCACTGTAATGTAGTGCTCATATACATGGGATGTGTTCTGTCTCTTAAACGTTTTAGTGTGGTAAATGTGTTTTGGTAAAATGTATGGTTTTAAACTTTTTGTCCAGGATCACACTGAGTGTCTGTGTAAATGACAGATTTATAATTGCACCTTTTTCTATAATCTCCCCTGTCTCTCCTCTCAGTCTACCTCTCTCTGCTTATACTGTCCTCTCTTTTCTGATATTTCCACTCTTTCCGAGTTTTCACTTGTCTTTCTTGATAGTGCTGTTTCTTTTCAAACTGCATCCTGTGTTCTTAGTCTCCCTCTGTCATCATGGTCTTTACTGTCCCCTAATGTTTCCCCTACTTTTTATACTCCCTCCTCTGTCCTCTTAATTCTCTCTGTTTTATCATGCCTCCTCTTAGCAATGCCCCACTCAATATTGATAGAGTGTTGCAGACACTCCTGGGCAGATTTACAAGCACCTTTGGCCTCTTTCTTCTTGTATTCTGTCTCAATTTTTGGATGCAATGCTGTCAAAAAACTAATGCTGCATATTAGAAATGTGTTTTGGAAATGAGTCAGGTTTCTGCACTGTAATGTAGTGCTCATATACATGGGATGTGTTCTGTCTCTTAAACGTTTTAGTGTGGTAAATGTGTTTTGGTAAAATGTATGGTTTTAAACTTTTTGTCCAGGATCACACTGAGTGTCTGTGTAAATGAAAGATTTATATTTGCACCTTTTTCTATAATCTCCCCTGTATCTCCTCTCAGTCTACCTCTCTCTGCTTATACTGTCCTCTCGTTTATGATATTTCCACTCTTTCCTTGTTTTCACTTGTCTTTCTTGATAGTGCTGTTTCTTTTCAAACTGCATCCTGTGTTCTTAGTCTCCCTCTGTCGGCATGGTCTTTCCTGTCCCCTAATGTGCCCCCTTCTTTTTATACTCTCTCCTCTGCCCTCTTAATTCTCTCTTTTTTATCATACCTCCTCTTAGCAATGCCCCACTCAATATAGATAGAGTGTTGCATACACTCTTGGGCAGATTTACAAGCACCTTGGGCCTCTTTCTTCTTGTATTGTGTCTCAATTTTGGATGTAATGCTGGGAAAAAACTAAAGCTGCATATTGCAAATGTATTTTGAAAATGAGTCAGGTTTCTGCACTGTAATGTAGTGCTCATATACATGGACTGTGTTCTGTCTCTTTAACATTTTAGTGTGGTAAATGTGTTTTGGTAAAATGTATGGTTTTAAACTTTTTGTCCAGGATCACACTGAGTGTCTGTGTAAATGACAGATTTATATTTGCACCTTTTTCTATAATCTCCCCTGTCTCTCCTCTCAGTCTACCTCTCTCTGCCTATACTGTCCTCTCTTTTCTGATATTTCCACTCTTTCCTTGTTTTCACTTGTCTTTCTTGATAGTGCTGTTTCTTTTCAAACTGCATCCTGTGTTCTTAGTCTCCCTCTGTCGTCATGGTCTTTCCTGTCCCTTAATGTTCCCCCTTCTTTTTATACTCCCTCCTCTGCCCTCTTAATTCTCTCTTTTTTATCACACCTCCTCTTAGCAATGCTCCACTGAATATAGATAGAGTGCTGCATACACTCTTGGGCAGATTTACAAGCACCTTGGGCCTCTTTCTTCTTGTATTGTGTCTCAATTGTTGGATGCAATGCTGGCAAAAAACTAATGCTGCATATTGGAAATGTGTTTTGGAAATGAGTCAGGTTTCTGCACTGTAATGTAGTGCTCATATACATGGGATGTGTTCTGTCTCTTAAACGTTTTAGTGTGGTAAATGTGTTTTGGTAAAATGTATGGTTTTAAACTTTTTGTCCAGGATCACACTGAGTGTCTGTGTAAATGACAGATTTATAATTGCACCTTTTTCTATAATCTCCCCTGTCTCTCCTCTCAGTCTACCTCTCTCTGCTTATACTGTCCTCTCGTTTATGATATTTCCACTCTTTCCTTGTTTTCACTTGTCTTTCTTGATAGTGCTGTTTCTTTTCAAACTGCATCCTGTGTTCTTAGTCTCCCTCTGTCGGCATGGTCTTTCCTGTCCCCTAATGTGCCCCCTTCTTTTTATACTCCCTCCTCTGCCCTCTTAATTCTCTCAGTTGTATCATACCTCCTCTTAGCAATGCCCCACTCAATATAGATAGAGTGTTGCATACACTCTTGGGCAGATTTACAAGCACCTTGGGCCTCTTTCTTCTTGTATTGTGTCTCAATTTTGGATGTAATGCTGTGAAAAAACTAATGCTGCATATTGCAAATGTATTTTGAAAATGAGTCAGGTTTCTGCACTGTAATGTAGTGCTCATATACATGGACTGTGTTCTGTCTCTTTAACATTTTAGTGTGGTAAATGTGTTTTGGAAAAATGTATGGTTTTAAACTTTTTGTCCAGGATCACACTGAGTGTCTGTGTAAATGACAGATTTATATTTGCACCTTTTTCTATAATCTCCCCTGTCTCTCCTCTCAGTCTACCTCTCTCTGCTTATACTGTCCTCTCGTTTATGATATTTCCACTCTTTCCTTGTTTTCACTTGTCTTTCTTGATAGTGCTGTTTCTTTTCAAACTGCATCCTGTGTTCTTAGTCTCCCTCTGTCGGCATGGTCTTTCCTGTCCCCTAATGTGCCCCCTTCTTTTTATACTCTCTCCTCTGCCCTCTTAATTCTCTCTTTTTTATCATACCTCCTCTTAGCAATGCCCCACTCAATATAGATAGAGTGTTGCATACACTCTTGGGCAGATTTACAAGCACCTTGGGCCTCTTTCTTCTTGTATTGTGTCTCAATTTTGGATGTAATGCTGGGAAAAAACTAAAGCTGCATATTGCAAATGTATTTTGAAAATGAGTCAGGTTTCTGCACTGTAATGTAGTGCTCATATACATGGACTGTGTTCTGTCTCTTTAACATTTTAGTGTGGTAAATGTGTTTTGGTAAAATGTATGGTTTTAAACTTTTTGTCCAGGATCACACTGAGTGTCTGTGTAAATGACAGATTTATATTTGCACCTTTTTCTATAATCTCCCCTGTCTCTCCTCTCAGTCTACCTCTCTCTGCCTGTACTGTCCTCTCTTTTCTGATATTTCCACTCTTTCCTTGTTTTCACTTGTCTTTCTTGATAGTGCTGTTTCTTTTCAAACTGCATCCTGTGTTCTTAGTCTCCCTCTGTCGTCATGGTCTTTCCTGTCCCTTAATGTTCCCCCTTCTTTTTATACTCCCTCCTCTGCCCTCTTAATTCTCTCTTTTTTATCACACCTCCTCTTAGCAATGCTCCACTGAATATAGATAGAGTGCTGCATACACTCTTGGGCAGATTTACAAGCACCTTGGGCCTCTTTCTTCTTGTATTGTGTCTCAATTGTTGGATGCAATGCTGGCAAAAAACTAATGCTGCATATTGGAAATGTGTTTTGGAAATGAGTCAGGTTTCTGCACTGTAATGTAGTGCTCATATACATGGGATGTGTTCTGTCTCTTAAACGTTTTAGTGTGGTAAATGTGTTTTGGTAAAATGTATGGTTTTAAACTTTTTGTCCAGGATCACACTGAGTGTCTGTGTAAATGACAGATTTATAATTGCACCTTTTTCTATAATCTCCCCTGTCTCTCCTCTCAGTCTACCTCTCTCTGCTTATACTGTCCTCTCTTTTCTGATATTTCCACTCTTTCCGAGTTTTCACTTGTCTTTCTTGATAGTGCTGTTTCTTTTCAAACTGCATCCTGTGTTCTTAGTCTCCCTCTGTCATCATGGTCTTTACTGTCCCCTAATGTTTCCCCTTCTTGTTATACTCCCTCCTCTGTCCTCTTAATTCTCTCTGTTTTATCATGCCTCCTCTTAGCAATGCCCCACTCAATATTGATAGAGTGTTGCAGACACTCCTGGGCAGATTTACAAGCACCTTTGGCCTCTTTCTTCTTGTATTCTGTCTCAATTTTTGGATGCAATGCTGTCAAAAAACTAATGCTGCATATTAGAAATGTGTTTTGGAAATGAGTCAGGTTTCTGCACTGTAATGTAGTGCTCATATACATGGGATGTGTTCTGTCTCTTAAACGTTTTAGTGTGGTAAATGTGTTTTGGTAAAATGTATGGTTTTAAAAATTTTTGTCCAGGATCACACTGAGTGTCTGTGTAAATGAAAGATTTATATTTGCACCTTTTTCTATAATCTCCCCTGTATCTCCTCTCAGTCTACCTCTTTCTGCTTATACTGTCCTCTCTTTTCTGATATTTCCACTCTTTCCTTGTTTTCACTTGTCTTTCTTGAATGTGCTGCTTCTTTTCAAACTGCATGCTGTGTTCTTAGTCTCCTACTGTCGTCATAGTCTTTCCTGTCCCCTAATGTTCCCCCTTCTTTTTATACTCCCTCCTCTGCCCTCTTAATTCTCTCAGTTGTATCATACCTCCTCTTAGCAATGCCCCACTCAATAGAGATAGAGTGTTGCATACACTCTTGGGCAGATTTACAAGCACCTTGGGCCTCTTTCTTCTTGTATTGTGTCTCAATTTTGGATGTAATGCTGGGAAAAAACTAATGCTGCATATTGCAAATGTATTTTGAAAATGAGTCAGGTTTCTGCACTGTAATGTAGTGCTCATATACATGGACTGTGTTCTGTCTCTTTAACATTTTAGTGTGGTAAATGTGTTTTGGTAAAATGTATGGTTTTAAACTTTTTGTCCAGGATCACACTGAGTGTCTGTGTAAATGACAGATTTATATTTGCACCTTTTTCTATAATCTCCCCTGTCTCTCCTCTCAGTCTACCTCTCTCTGCTTATACTGTCCTCTCGTTTCTGATATTTCCACTCTTTCCTTGTTTTCACTTGTCTTTCTTGATAGTGCTGTTTCTTTTCAAACTGCATCCTGTGTTCTTAGTC
Source organism: Lissotriton helveticus (assembly GCF_964261635.1). Lineage (NCBI taxonomy): Eukaryota > Metazoa > Chordata > Amphibia > Caudata > Salamandridae > Lissotriton > Lissotriton helveticus. The sequence continues at coordinate 1,439,851,624 of NC_136063.1, read as the reverse complement.
TCCCTCTGTCGGCATTGTCTTTCCTGTCCCCTAATGTGCCCCCTTCTTTTTATACTCTCTCCTCTGCCCTCTTAATTCTCTCTTTTTTATCATACCTCCTCTTAGCAATGCCCCACTCAATATAGATAGAGTGTTGCATACACTCTTGGGCAGATTTACAAGCACCTTGGGCCTCTTTCTTCTTGTATTGTGTCTCAATTTTGGATGTAATGCTGGGAAAAAACTAATGCTGCATATTGCAAATGTATTTTGAAAATGAGTCAGGTTTCTGCACTGTAATGTAGTGCTCATATACATGGACTGTGTTCTGTCTCTTTAACATTTTAGTGTGGTAAATGTGTTTTGGTAAAATGTATGGTTTTAAACTTTTTGTCCAGGATCACACTGAGTGTCTGTGTAAATGACAGATTTATATTTGCACCTTTTTCTATAATCTCCCCTGTCTCTCCTCTCAGTCTACCTCTCTCTGCCTATACTGTCCTCTGTTTTCTGATATTTCCACTCTTTCCTTGTTTTCACTTGTCTTTCTTGATAGTGCTGTTTCTTTTCAAACTGCATCCTGTGTTCTTAGTCTCCCTCTGTCGTCATGGTCTTTCCTGTCCCTTAATGTTCCCCCTTCTTTTTATACTCCCTCCTCTGCCCTCTTAATTCTCTCTTTTTTATCACACCTCCTCTGAGCAATGCTCCACTGAATATAGATAGAGTGCTGCATACACTCTTGGGCAGATTTACAAGCACCTTGGGCCTCTTTCTTCTTGTATTGTGTCTCAATTTTTGGATGCAATGCTGGCAAAAAACTAATGCTGCATATTGGAAATGTGTTTTGGAAATGAGTCAGGTTTCAGCACTGTAATGTAGTGCTCATATACATGGGATGTGTTCTGTCTCTTAAACGTTTTAGTGTGGTAAATGTGTTTTGGTAAAATGTATGGTTTTAAACTTTTTGTCCAGGATCACACTGAGTGTCTGTGTAAATGACAGATTTATAATTGCACCTTTTTCTATAATCTCCCCTGTCTCTCCTCTCAGTCTACCTCTCTCTGCTTATACTGTCCTCTCTTTTCTGATATTTCCACTCTTTCCGAGTTTTCACTTGTCTTTCTTGATAGTGCTGTTTCTTTTCAAACTGCATCCTGTGTTCTTAGTCTCCCTCTGTCATCATGGTCTTTACTGTCCCCTAATGTTTCCCCTTCTTTTTATACTCCCTCCTCTGTCCTCTTAATTCTCTCTGTTTTATCATGCCTCCTCTTAGCAATGCCCCACTCAATATTGATAGAGTGTTGCAGACACTCCTGGGCAGATTTACAAGCACCTTTGGCCTCTTTCTTCTTGTATTCTGTCTCAATTTTTGGATGCAATGCTGTCAAAAAACTAATGCTGCATATTAGAAATGTGTTTTGGAAATGAGTCAGGTTTCTGCACTGTAATGTAGTGCTCATATACATGGGATGTGTTCTGTCTCTTAAACGTTTTAGTGTGGGAAATGTGTTTTGGTAAAATGTATGGTTTTAAACTTTTTGTCCAGAATCACACTGAGTGTCTGTGTAAATGAAAGATTTATATTTGCACCTTTTTCTATAATCTCCCCTGTATCTCCTCTCAGTCTACCTCTTTCTGCTTATACTGTCCTCTCTTTTCTGATATTTCCACTCTTTCCTTGTTTTCACTTGTCTTTCTTGAATGTGCTGCTTCTTTTCAAACTGCATGCTGTGTTCTTAGTCTCCTACTGTCGTCATAGTCTTTCCTGTCCCCTAATGTTCCCCCTTCTTTTTATACTCCCTCCTCTGCCCTCTTAATTCTCTCAGTTGTATCATACCTCCTCTTAGCAATGCCCCACTCAATATAGATAGAGTGTTGCATACACTCTTGGGCAGATTTACAAGCACCTTGGGCCTCTTTCTTCTTGTATTGTGTCTCAATTTTGGATGTAATGCTGGGAAAAAACTAATGCTGCATATTGCAAATGTATTTTGAAAATGAGTCAGGTTTCTGCACTGTAATGTAGTGCTCATATACATGGACTGTGTTCTGTCTCTTTAACATTTTAGTGTGGTAAATGTGTTTTGGTAAAATGTATGGTTTTACACTTTTTGTCCAGGATCACACTGAGTGTCTGTGTAAATGACAGATTTATATTTGCACCTTTTTCTATAATCTCCCCTGTCTCTCCTCTCAGTCTACCTCTCTCTGCCTATACTGTCCTCTGTTTTCTGATATTTCCACTCTTTCCTTGTTTTCACTTGTCTTTCTTGATAGTGCTGTTTCTTTTCAAACTGCATCCTGTGTTCTTAGTCTCCCTCTGTCGTCATGGTCTTTCCTGTCCCTTAATGTTCCCCCTTCTTTTTATACTCCCTCCTCTGCCCTCTTAATTCTCTCTTTTTTATCACACCTCCTCTGAGCAATGCTCCACTGAATATAGATAGAGTGCTGCATACACTCTTGGGCAGATTTACAAGCACCTTGGGCCTCTTTCTTCTTGTATTGTGTCTCAATTTTTGGATGCAATGCTGGCAAAAAACTAATGCTGCATATTGGAAATGTGTTTTGGAAATGAGTCAGGTTTCAGCACTGTAATGTAGTGCTCATATACATGGGATGTGTTCTGTCTCTTAAACGTTTTAGTGTGGTAAATGTGTTTTGGTAAAATGTATGGTTTTAAACTTTTTGTCCAGGATCACACTGAGTGTCTGTGTAAATGACAGATTTATAATCGCACCTTTTTCTATAATCTCCCCTGTCTCTCCTCTCAGTCTACCTCTCTCTGCTTATACTGTCCTCTCTTTTCTGATATTTCCACTCTTTCCGAGTTTTCACTTGTCTTTCTTGATAGTGCTGTTTCTTTTCAAACTGCATCCTGTGTTCTTAGTCTCCCTCTGTCATCATGGTCTTTACTGTCCCCTAATGTTTCCCCTTCTTTTTATACTCCCTCCTCTGTCCTCTTAATTCTCTCTGTTTTATCATGCCTCCTCTTAGCAATGCCCCACTCAATATTGATAGAGTGTTGCAGACACTCCTGGGCAGATTTACAAGCACCTTTGGCCTCTTTCTTCTTGTATTCTGTCTCAATTTTTGGATGCAATGCTGTCAAAAAACTAATGCTGCATATTAGAAATGTGTTTTGGAAATGAGTCAGGTTTCTGCACTGTAATGTAGTGCTCATATACATGGGATGTGTTCTGTCTTTTAAACGTTTTAGTGTGGTAAATGTGTTTTGGTAAAATGTATGGTTTTAAACTTTTTGTCCAGAATCACACTGAGTGTCTGTGTAAATGAAAGAGTTATATTTGCACCTTTTTCTATAATCTCCCCTGTATCTCCTCTCAGTCTACCTCTTTCTGCTTATACTGTCCTCTCTTTTCTGATATTTCCACTCTTTCCTTGTTTTCACTTGTCTTTCTTGAATGTGCTGCTTCTTTTCAAACTGCATGCTGTGTTCTTAGTCTCCTACTGTCGTCATAGTCTTTCCTGTCCCCTAATGTTCCCCCTTCTTTTTATACTCCCTCCTCTGCCCTCTTAATTCTCTCAGTTGTATCATACCTCCTCTTAGCAATGCCCCACTCAATATAGATAGAGTGTTGCATACACTCTTGGGCAGATTTACAAGCACCTTGGGCCTCTTTCTTCTTGTATTGTGTCTCAATTTTGGATGTAATGCTGGGAAAAAACTAATGCTGCATATTGCAAATGTATTTTGAAAATGAGTCAGGTTTCTGCACTGTAATGTAGTGCTCATATACATGGACTGTGTTCTGTCTCTTTAACATTTTAGTGTGGTAAATGTGTTTTGGTAAAATGTATGGTTTTACACTTTTTGTCCAGGATCACACTGAGTGTCTGTGTAAATGACAGATTTATATTTGCACCTTTTTCTATAATCTCCCCTGTCTCTCCTCTCAGTCTACCTCTCTCTGCTTATACTGTCCTCTCTTTTCTGATATTTCCACTCTTTCCTTGTTTTCACTTGTCTTTCTTGATAGTGCTGTTTCTTTTCAAACGGCATCCTGTGTTCTTAGTCTCCCTCTGTCGTCATGGTCTTTACTGTCCCCTAATGTTTCCCCTTCTTTTTATACTCCCTCCTCTGTCCTCTTAATTCTCTCTGTTTTATCATGCCTCCTCTTAGCAATGCCCCACTCAATATTGATAGAGTGTTGCAGACACTCCTGGGCAGATTTACAAGCACCTTTGGCCTCTTTCTTCTTGTATTCTGTCTCAATTTTTGGATGCAATGCTGTCAAAAAACTAATGCTGCATATTAGAAATGTGTTTTGGAAATGAGTCAGGTTTCTGCACTGTAATGTAGTGCTCATATACATGGGATGTGTTCTGTCTCTTAAACGTTTTAGTGTGGTAAATGTGTTTTGGTAAAATGTATGGTTTTAAACTTTTTGTCCAGGATCACACTGAGTGTCTGTGTAAATGAAAGATTTATATTTGCACCTTTTTCTATAATCTCCCCTGTATCTCCTCTCAGTCTACCTCTTTCTGCTTATACTGTCCTCTCTTTTCTGATATTTCCACTCTTTCCTTGTTTTCACTTGTCTTTCTTGAATGTGCTGCTTCTTTTCAAACTGCATGCTGTGTTCTTAGTCTCCTACTGTCGTCATAGTCTTTCCTGTCCCCTAATGTTCCCCCTTCTTTTTATACTCCCTCCTCTGCCCTCTTAATTCTCTCAGTTGTATCATACCTCCTCTTAGCAATGCCCCACTCAATATAGATAGAGTGTTGCATACACTCTTGGGCAGATTTACAAGCACCTTGGGCCTCTTTCTTCTTGTATTGTGTCTCAATTTTGGATGTAATGCTGGGAAAAAACTAATGCTGCATATTGCAAATGTATTTTGAAAATGAGTCAGGTTTCTGCACTGTAATGTAGTGCTCATATACATGGACTGTGTTCTGTCTCTTTAACATTTTAGTGTGGTAAATGTGTTTTGGTAAAATGTATGGTTTTAAACTTTTTGTCCAGGATCACACTGAGTGTCTGTGTAAATGACAGATTTATATTTGCACCTTTTTCTATAATCTCCCCTGTCTCTCCTCTCAGTCTACCTCTCTCTGCTTATACTGTCCTCTCGTTTCTGATATTTCCACTCTTTCCTTGTTTTCACTTGTCTTTCTTGATAGTGCTGTTTCTTTTCAAACTGCATCCTGTGTTCTTAGTCTCCCTCTGTCGGCATGGTCTTTCCTGTCCCCTAATGTGCCCCCTTCTTTTTATACTCTCTCCTCTGCCCTCTTAATTCTCTCTTTTTTATCACACCTCCTCTTAGCAATGCTCCACTGAATATAGATAGAGTGCTGCATACACTCTTGGGCAGATTTACAAGCACCTTTGGCCTCTTTCTTCTTGTATTGTGTCTCAATTTTTGGATGCAATGCTGGCAAAAAACTAATGCTGCATATTGGAAATGTGTTTTAGAAATGAGTCAGGTTTCTGCACTGTAATGTAGTGCTCATATACATGGGATGTGTTCTGTCTCTTAAATGTTTTAGTGTGGTAAATGTGTTTTGGTAAAATGTATGGTTTTAAACTTTTTGTCCAGGATCACACTGAGTGTCTGTGTAAATGGCAGATTTATAATTGCACCTTTTTCTATAATCTCCCCTGTATCTCCTCTCAGTCTACCTCTTTCTGCTTATACTGTCCTCTCTTTTCTGATATTTCCACTCTTTCCTTGTTTTCACTTGTCTTTCTTGAATGTGCTGCTTCTTTTCAAACTGCATGCTGTGTTCTTAGTCTCCTACTGTCGTCATAGTCTTTCCTGTCCCCTAATGTTCCCCCTTCTTTTTATACTCCCTCCTCTTCCCTCTTAATTCTCTCAGTTGTATCATACCTCCTCTTAGCAATGCCCCACTCAATATAGATAGAGTGTTGCATACACTCTTGGGCAGATTTACAAGCACCTTGGGCCTCTTTCTTCTTGTATTGTGTCTCAATTTTGGATGTAATGCTGGGAAAAAACTAATGCTGCATATTGCAAATGTATTTTGAAAATGAGTCAGGTTTCTGCACTGTAATGTAGTGCTCATATACATGGACTGTGTTCTGTCTCTTTAACATTTTAGTGTGGTAAATGTGTTTTGGTAAAATGTATGGTTTTAAACTTTTTGTCCAGGATCACACTGAGTGTCTGTGTAAATGACAGATTTATATTTGCACCTTTTTCTATAATCTCCCCTGTCTCTCCTCTCAGTCTACCTCTCTCTGCTTATACTGTCCTCTCGTTTCTGATATTTCCACTCTTTCCTTGTTTTCACTTGTCTTTCTTGATAGTGCTGTTTCTTTTCAAACTGCATCCTGTGTTCTTAGTCTCCCTCTGTCGGCATGGTCTTTCCTGTCCCCTAATGTGCCCCCTTCTTTTTATACTCTCTCCTCTGCCCTCTTAATTCTCTCTTTTTTATCACACCTCCTCTTAGCAATGCTCCACTGAATATAGATAGAGTGCTGCATACACTCTTGGGCAGATTTACAAGCACCTTTGGCCTCTTTCTTCTTGTATTGTGTCTCAATTTTTGGATGCAATGCTGGCAAAAAACTAATGCTGCATATTGGAAATGTGTTTTAGAAATGAGTCAGGTTTCTGCACTGTAATGTAGTGCTCATATACATGGGATGTGTTCTGTCTCTTGAATGTTTTAGTGTGGTAAATGTGTTTTGGTAAAATGTATGGTTTTAAACTTTTTGTCCAGGATCACACTGAGTGTCTGTGTAAATGGCAGATTTATAATTGCACCTTTTTCTATAATCTCCCCTGTCTCTCCTCTCAGTCTACCTCTCTCTGCTTATACTGTCCTCTCTTTTCTGATATTTCCACTCTTTCCTTGTTTTCACTTGTCTTTCTTGATAGTGCTGTTTCTTTTCAAACTGCATCCTGTGTTCTTAGTCTCCCTCTGTCATCATGGTCTTTACTGTCCCCTAATGTTTCCCCTTCTTTTTATACTCCCTCCTCTGTCCTCTTAATTCTCTCTGTTTTATCATGCCTCCTCTTAGCAATGCCCCACTCAATATTGATAGAGTGTTGCAGACACTCCTGGGCAGATTTACAAGCCCCTTTGGCCTCTTTCTTCTTGTATTCTGTCTCAATTTTTGGATGCAATGCTGTCAAAAAACTAATGCTGCATATTAGAAATGTGTTTTGGAAATGAGTCAGGTTTCTGCAATGTAATGTAGTGCTCATATACATGGGATGTGTTCTGTCTCTTAAACGTTTTAGTGTGGTAAATGTGTTTTGGCAAAATGTATGGTTTTAAACTTTTTGTCCAGGATCACACTGAGTGTCTGTGTAAATAAAAGATTTATATTTGCACCTTTTTCTATAATCTCCCCTGTATCTTCTCTCAGTCTACCTCTCTCTGCTTATACTGTCCTCTCTTTTCTGATATTTCCACTCTTTCCTTGTTTTCACTTGTCTTTCTTGAATGTGCTGCTTCTTTTCAAACTGCATGCTGTGTTCTTAGTCTCCTACTGTCGTCATAGTCTTTCCTGTCCCCTAATGTTCCCCCTTCTTTTTATACTCCCTCCTCTGCCCTCCTAATTCTCTCTGTTTTATCATACCTCCTCTTAGCAATTCCTCACTCAATTTAGATAGAGTGCTGCAAACACTCTTGGGCAGATTTACAAGCACCTTGGGCCTCTTTCTTCTTGTATTGTGTCTCAGTTTCTGGATGTAATGCTGGCAAAAGACTAAGGCTGCATATTGAAAATGTATTTTGAAAATGAGTCAGGTTTCTGCACTGTGATGTAGTGCTCATATACATGGGCTGTGTTCTGTCTCTTAAACATTTTAGTGTGGTAAATGTGTTTTGGTAAAATGTATGGTTTCAAACTTTTTGTCCAGGATCACACTGAGTGTCTGTGTAAATGACAGATTTATATTTGCACCTTTTTCTATAATCTCCCCTGTCTCTCCTCTCAGTCTACCTCTCTCTGCTTATACTTTCCTCTCGTTTCTGATATTTCCACTCTTTCCTTGTTTTCACTTGTCTTTCTTGATAGTGCTGTTTCTTTTCAAACTGCATCCTGTGTTCTTAGTCTCCCTCTGTCGTCATGGTCTTTCCTGTCCCTTAATGTTCCCCCTTCTTTTTATACTCCCTCCTCTGCCCTCTTAATTCTCTCTTTTTTATCACACCTCCTCTTAGCAATGCTCCACTGAATATAGATAGAGTGCTGCATACACTCTTGGGCAGATTTACAAGCACCTTGGGCCTCTTTCTTCTTGTATTGTGTCTCAATTGTTGGATGCAATGCTGGCAAAAAACTAATGCTGCATATTGGAAATGTGTTTTGGAAATGAGTCAGGTTTCTGCACTGTAATGTAGTGCTCATATACATGGGATGTGTTCTGTCTCTTAAACGTTTTAGTGTGGTAAATGTGTTTTGGTAAAATGTATGGTTTTAAACTTTTTGTCCAGGATCACACTGAGTGTCTGTGTAAATGACAGATTTATAATTGCACCTTTTTCTATAATCTCCCCTGTCTCTCCTCTCAGTCTACCTCTCTCTGCTTATACTGTCCTCTCTTTTCTGATATTTCCACTCTTTCCGAGTTTTCACTTGTCTTTCTTGATAGTGCTGTTTCTTTTCAAACTGCATCCTGTGTTCTTAGTCTCCCTCTGTCATCATGGTCTTTACTGTCCCCTAATGTTTCCCCTTCTTGTTATACTCCCTCCTCTGTCCTCTTAATTCTCTCTGTTTTATCATGCCTCCTCTTAGCAATGCCCCACTCAATATTGATAGAGTGTTGCAGACACTCCTGGGCAGATTTACAAGCACCTTTGGCCTCTTTCTTCTTGTATTCTGTCTCAATTTTTGGATGCAATGCTGTCAAAAAACTAATGCTGCATATTAGAAATGTGTTTTGGAAATGAGTCAGGTTTCTGCACTGTAATGTAGTGCTCATATACATGGGATGTGTTCTGTCTCTTAAACGTTTTAGTGTGGTAAATGTGTTTTGGTAAAATGTATGGTTTTAAAATTTTTGTCCAGGATCACACTGAGTGTCTGTGTAAATGAAAGATTTATATTTGCACCTTTTTCTATAATCTCCCCTGTATCTCCTCTCAGTCTACCTCTTTCTGCTTATACTGTCCTCTCTTTTCTGATATTTCCACTCTTTCCTTGTTTTCACTTGTCTTTCTTGAATGTGCTGCTTCTTTTCAAACTGCATGCTGTGTTCTTAGTCTCCTACTGTCGTCATAGTCTTTCCTGTCCCCTAATGTTCCCCCTTCTTTTTATACTCCCTCCTCTGCCCTCTTAATTCTCTCAGTTGTATCATACCTCCTCTTAGCAATGCCCCACTCAATAGAGATAGAGTGTTGCATACACTCTTGGGCAGATTTACAAGCACCTTGGGCCTCTTTCTTCTTGTATTGTGTCTCAATTTTGGATGTAATGCTGGGAAAAAACTAATGCTGCATATTGCAAATGTATTTTGAAAATGAGTCAGGTTTCTGCACTGTAATGTAGTGCTCATATACATGGACTGTGTTCTGTCTCTTTAACATTTTAGTGTGGTAAATGTGTTTTGGTAAAATGTATGGTTTTAAACTTTTTGTCCAGGATCACACTGAGTGTCTGTGTAAATGACAGATTTATATTTGCACCTTTTTCTATAATCTCCCCTGTCTCTCCTCTCAGTCTACCTCTCTCTGCTTATACTGTCCTCTCGTTTCTGATATTTCCACTCTTTCCTTGTTTTCACTTGTCTTTCTTGATAGTGCTGTTTCTTTTCAAACTGCATCCTGTGTTCTTAGTCTCCCTCTGTCGGCATTGTCTTTCCTGTCCCCTAATGTGCCCCCTTCTTTTTATACTCTCTCCTCTGCCCTCTTAATTCTCTCTTTTTTATCATACCTCCTCTTAGCAATGCCCCACTCAATATAGATAGAGTGTTGCATACACTCTTGGGCAGATTTACAAGCACCTTGGGCCTCTTTCTTCTTGTATTGTGTCTCAATTTTGGATGTAATGCTGGGAAAAAACTAATGCTGCATATTGCAAATGTATTTTGAAAATGAGTCAGGTTTCTGCACTGTAATGTAGTGCTCATATACATGGACTGTGTTCTGTCTCTTTAACATTTTAGTGTGGTAAATGTGTTTTGGTAAAATGTATGGTTTTAAACTTTTTGTCCAGGATCACACTGAGTGTCTGTGTAAATGACAGATTTATATTTGCACCTTTTTCTATAATCTCCCCTGTCTCTCCTCTCAGTCTACCTCTCTCTGCCTATACTGTCCTCTGTTTTCTGATATTTCCACTCTTTCCTTGTTTTCACTTGTCTTTCTTGATAGTGCTGTTTCTTTTCAAACTGCATCCTGTGTTCTTAGTCTCCCTCTGTCGTCATGGTCTTTCCTGTCCCTTAATGTTCCCCCTTCTTTTTATACTCCCTCCTCTGCCCTCTTAATTCTCTCTTTTTTATCACACCTCCTCTGAGCAATGCTCCACTGAATATAGATAGAGTGCTGCATACACTCTTGGGCAGATTTACAAGCACCTTGGGCCTCTTTCTTCTTGTATTGTGTCTCAATTTTTGGATGCAATGCTGGCAAAAAACTAATGCTGCATATTGGAAATGTGTTTTGGAAATGAGTCAGGTTTCAGCACTGTAATGTAGTGCTCATATACATGGGATGTGTTCTGTCTCTTAAACGTTTTAGTGTGGTAAATGTGTTTTGGTAAAATGTATGGTTTTAAACTTTTTGTCCAGGATCACACTGAGTGTCTGTGTAAATGACAGATTTATAATTGCACCTTTTTCTATAATCTCCCCTGTCTCTCCTCTCAGTCTACCTCTCTCTGCTTATACTGTCCTCTCTTTTCTGATATTTCCACTCTTTCCGAGTTTTCACTTGTCTTTCTTGATAGTGCTGTTTCTTTTCAAACTGCATCCTGTGTTCTTAGTCTCCCTCTGTCATCATGGTCTTTACTGTCCCCTAATGTTTCCCCTTCTTTTTATACTCCCTCCTCTGTCCTCTTAATTCTCTCTGTTTTATCATGCCTCCTCTTAGCAATGCCCAACTCAATATTGATAGAGTGTTGCAGACACTCCTGGGCAGATTTACAAGCACCTTTGGCCTCTTTCTTCTTGTATTCTGTCTCAATTTTTGGATGCAATGCTGTCAAAAAACTAATGCTGCATATTAGAAATGTGTTTTGGAAATGAGTCAGGTTTCTGCACTGTAATGTAGTGCTCATATACATGGGATGTGTTCTGTCTCTTAAACGTTTTAGTGTGGGAAATGTGTTTTGGTAAAATGTATGGTTTTAAACTTTTTGTCCAGAATCACACTGAGTGTCTGTGTAAATGAAAGATTTATATTTGCACCTTTTTCTATAATCTCCCCTGTATCTCCTCTCAGTCTACCTCTTTCTGCTTATACTGTCCTCTCTTTTCTGATATTTCCACTCTTTCCTTGTTTTCACTTGTCTTTCTTGAATGTGCTGCTTCTTTTCAAACTGCATGCTGTGTTCTTAGTCTCCTACTGTCGTCATAGTCTTTCCTGTCCCCTAATGTTCCCCCTTCTTTTTATACTCCCTCCTCTGCCCTCTTAATTCTCTCAGTTGTATCATACCTCCTCTTAGCAATGCCCCACTCAATATAGATAGAGTGTTGCATACACTCTTGGGCAGATTTACAAGCACCTTGGGCCTCTTTCTTCTTGTATTGTGTCTCAATTTTGGATGTAATGCTGGGAAAAAACTAATGCTGCATATTGCAAATGTATTTTGAAAATGAGTCAGGTTTCTGCACTGTAATGTAGTGCTCATATACATGGACTGTGTTCTGTCTCTTTAACATTTTAGTGTGGTAAATGTGTTTTGGTAAAATGTATGGTTTTACACTTTTTGTCCAGGATCACACTGAGTGTCTGTGTAAATGACAGATTTATATTTGCACCTTTTTCTATAATCTCCCCTGTCTCTCCTCTCAGTCTACCTCTCTCTGCCTATACTGTCCTCTGTTTTCTGATATTTCCACTCTTTCCTTGTTTTCACTTGTCTTTCTTGATAGTGCTGTTTCTTTTCAAACTGCATCCTGTGTTCTTAGTCTCCCTCTGTCGTCATGGTCTTTCCTGTCCCTTAATGTTCCCCCTTCTTTTTATACTCCCTCCTCTGCCCTCTTAATTCTCTCTTTTTTATCACACCTCCTCTGAGCAATGCTCCACTGAATATAGATAGAGTGCTGCATACACTCTTGGGCAGATTTACAAGCACCTTGGGCCTCTTTCTTCTTGTATTGTGTCTCAATTTTTGGATGCAATGCTGGCAAAAAACTAATGCTGCATATTGGAAATGTGTTTTGGAAATGAGTCAGGTTTCAGCACTGTAATGTAGTGCTCATATACATGGGATGTGTTCTGTCTCTTAAACGTTTTAGTGTGGTAAATGTGTTTTGGTAAAATGTATGGTTTTAAACTTTTTGTCCAGGATCACACTGAGTGTCTGTGTAAATGACAGATTTATAATCGCACCTTTTTCTATAATCTCCCCTGTCTCTCCTCTCAGTCTACCTCTCTCTGCTTATACTGTCCTCTCTTTTCTGATATTTCCACTCTTTCCGAGTTTTCACTTGTCTTTCTTGATAGTGCTGTTTCTTTTCAAACTGCATCCTGTGTTCTTAGTCTCCCTCTGTCATCATGGTCTTTACTGTCCCCTAATGTTTCCCCTTCTTTTTATACTCCCTCCTCTGTCCTCTTAATTCTCTCTGTTTTATCATGCCTCCTCTTAGCAATGCCCCACTCAATATTGATAGAGTGTTGCAGACACTCCTGGGCAGATTTACAAGCACCTTTGGCCTCTTTCTTCTTGTATTCTGTCTCAATTTTTGGATGCAATGCTGTCAAAAAACTAATGCTGCATATTAGAAATGTGTTTTGGAAATGAGTCAGGTTTCTGCACTGTAATGTAGTGCTCATATACATGGGATGTGTTCTGTCTCTTAAACGTTTTAGTGTGGTAAATGTGTTTTGGTAAAATGTATGGTTTTAAACTTTTTGTCCAGAATCACACTGAGTGTCTGTGTAAATGAAAGAGTTATATTTGCACCTTTTTCTATAATCTCCCCTGTATCTCCTCTCAGTCTACCTCTTTCTGCTTATACTGTCCTCTCTTTTCTGATATTTCCACTCTTTCCTTGTTTTCACTTGTCTTTCTTGAATGTGCTGCTTCTTTTCAAACTGCATGCTGTGTTCTTAGTCTCCTACTGTCGTCATAGTCTTTCCTGTCCCCTAATGTTCCCCCTTCTTTTTATACTCCCTCCTCTGCCCTCTTAATTCTCTCAGTTGTATCATACCTCCTCTTAGCAATGCCCCACTCAATATAGATAGAGTGTTGCATACACTCTTGGGCAGATTTACAAGCACCTTGGGCCTCTTTCTTCTTGTATTGTGTCTCAATTTTGGATGTAATGCTGGGAAAAAACTAATGCTGCATATTGCAAATGTATTTTGAAAATGAGTCAGGTTTCTGCACTGTAATGTAGTGCTCATATACATGGACTGTGTTCTGTCTCTTTAACATTTTAGTGTGGTAAATGTGTTTTGGTAAAATGTATGGTTTTACACTTTTTGTCCAGGATCACACTGAGTGTCTGTGTAAATGACAGATTTATATTTGCACCTTTTTCTATAATCTTCCCTGTCTCTCCTCTCAGTCTACCTCTCTCTGCTTATACTGTCCTCTCGTTTCTGATATTTCCACTCTTTCCTTGTTTTCACTTGTCTTTCTTGATAGTGCTGTTTCTTTTCAAACTGCATCCTGTGTTCTTAGTCTCCCTCTGTCGGCATGGTCTTTCCTGTCCCCTAATGTGCCCCCTTCTTTTTATACTCTCTCCTCTGCCCTCTTAATTCTCTCTTTTTTATCACACCTCCTCTTAGCAATGCTCCACTGAATATAGATAGAGTGCTGCATACACTCTTGGGCAGATTTACAAGCACCTTTGGCCTCTTTCTTCTTGTATTGTGTCTCAATTTTTGGATGCAATGCTGGCAAAAAACTAATGCTGCATATTGGAAATGTGTTTTAGAAATGAGTCAGGTTTCTGCACTGTAATGTAGTGCTCATATACATGGGATGTGTTCTGTCTCTTAAATGTTTTAGTGTGGTAAATGTGTTTTGGTAAAATGTATGGTTTTAAACTTTTTGTCCAGGATCACACTGAGTGTCTGTGTAAATGGCAGATTTATAATTGCACCTTTTTCTATAATCTCCCCTGTATCTCCTCTCAGTCTACCTCTTTCTGCTTATACTGTCCTCTCTTTTCTGATATTTCCACTCTTTCCTTGTTTTCACTTGTCTTTCTTGAATGTGCTGCTTCTTTTCAAACTGCATGCTGTGTTCTTAGTCTCCTACTGTCGTCATAGTCTTTCCTGTCCCCTAATGTTCCCCCTTCTTTTTATACTCCCTCCTCTTCCCTCTTAATTCTCTCAGTTGTATCATACCTCCTCTTAGCAATGCCCCACTCAATATAGATAGAGTGTTGCATACACTCTTGGGCAGATTTACAAGCACCTTGGGCCTCTTTCTTCTTGTATTGTGTCTCAATTTTGGATGTAATGCTGGGAAAAAACTAATGCTGCATATTGCAAATGTATTTTGAAAATGAGTCAGGTTTCTGCACTGTAATGTAGTGCTCATATACATGGACTGTGTTCTGTCTCTTTAACATTTTAGTGTGGTAAATGTGTTTTGGTAAAATGTATGGTTTTAAACTTTTTGTCCAGGATCACACTGAGTGTCTGTGTAAATGACAGATTTATATTTGCACCTTTTTCTATAATCTCCCCTGTCTCTCCTCTCAGTCTACCTCTCTCTGCTTATACTGTCCTCTCGTTTCTGATATTTCCACTCTTTCCTTGTTTTCACTTGTCTTTCTTGATAGTGCTGTTTCTTTTCAAACTGCATCCTGTGTTCTTAGTCTCCCTCTGTCGGCATGGTCTTTCCTGTCCCCTAATGTGCCCCCTTCTTTTTATACTCTCTCCTCTGCCCTCTTAATTCTCTCTTTTTTATCACACCTCCTCTTAGCAATGCTCCACTGAATATAGATAGAGTGCTGCATACACTCTTGGGCAGATTTACAAGCACCTTTGGCCTCTTTCTTCTTGTATTGTGTCTCAATTTTTGGATGCAATGCTGGCAAAAAACTAATGCTGCATATTGGAAATGTGTTTTAGAAATGAGTCAGGTTTCTGCACTGTAATGTAGTGCTCATATACATGGGATGTGTTCTGTCTCTTGAATGTTTTAGTGTGGTAAATGTGTTTTGGTAAAATGTATGGTTTTAAACTTTTTGTCCAGGATCACACTGAGTGTCTGTGTAAATGGCAGATTTATAATTGCACCTTTTTCTATAATCTCCCCTGTCTCTCCTCTCAGTCTACCTCTCTCTGCTTATACTGTCCTCTCTTTTCTGATATTTCCACTCTTTCCTTGTTTTCACTTGTCTTTCTTTATAGTGCTGTTTCTTTTCAAACTGCATCCTGTGTTCTTAGTCTCCCTCTGTCATCATGGTCTTTACTGTCCCCTAATGTTTCCCCTTCTTTTTATACTCCCTCCTCTGTCCTCTTAATTCTCTCTGTTTTATCATGCCTCCTCTTAGCAATGCCCCACTCAATATTGATAGAGTGTTGCAGACACTCCTGGGCAGATTTACAAGCCCCTTTGGCCTCTTTCTTCTTGTATTCTGTCTCAATTTTTGGATGCAATGCTGTCAAAAAACTAATGCTGCATATTAGAAATGTGTTTTGGAAATGAGTCAGGTTTCTGCAATGTAATGTAGTGCTCATATACATGGGATGTGTTCTGTCTCTTAAACGTTTTAGTGTGGTAAATGTGTTTTGGCAAAATGTATGGTTTTAAACTTTTTGTCCAGGATCACACTGAGTGTCTGTGTAAATAAAAGATTTATATTTGCACCTTTTTCTATAATCTCCCCTGTATCTTCTCTCAGTCTACCTCTCTCTGCTTATACTGTCCTCTCTTTTCTGATATTTCCACTCTTTCCTTGTTTTCACTTGTCTTTCTTGAATGTGCTGCTTCTTTTCAAACTGCATGCTGTGTTCTTAGTCTCCTACTGTCGTCATAGTCTTTCCTGTCCCCTAATGTTCCCCCTTCTTTTTATACTCCCTCCTCTGCCCTCCTAATTCTCTCTGTTTTATCATACCTCCTCTTAGCAATTCCTCACTCAATTTAGATAGAGTGCTGCAAACACTCTTGGGCAGATTTACAAGCACCTTGGGCCTCTTTCTTCTTGTATTGTGTCTCAGTTTCTGGATGTAATGCTGGCAAAAGACTAAGGCTGCATATTGAAAATGTATTTTGAAAATGAGTCAGGTTTCTGCACTGTGATGTAGTGCTCATATACATGGGCTGTGTTCTGTCTCTTAAACATTTTAGTGTGGTAAATGTGTTTTGGTAAAATGTATGGTTTCAAACTTTTTGTCCAGGATCACACTGAGTGTCTGTGTAAATGACAGATTTATATTTGCACCTTTTTCTATAATCTCCCCTGTCTCTCCTCTCAGTCTACCTCTCTCTGCTTATACTTTCCTCTCGTTTCTGATATTTCCACTCTTTCCTTGTTTTCACTTGTCTTTCTTGATAGTGCTGTTTCTTTTCAAACTGCATCCTGTGTTCTTAGTCTCCCTCTGTCGGCATGGTCTTTCCTGTCCCCTAATGTGCCCCCTTCTTTTTATACTCTCTCCTCTGCCCTCTTAATTCTCTCTTTTTTATCATACCTCCTCTTAGCAATGCCCTACTCAATATAGATAGAGTGTTGCATACACTCTTGGGCAGATTTACAAGCACCTTGGGCCTCTTTCTTCTTGTATTGTGTCTCAATTTTGGATGTAATGCTGGGAAAAAACTAATGCTGCATATTGCAAATGTATTTTGAAAATGATTCAGGTTTCTGCACTGTAATGTAGTGCTCATATACATGGACTGTGTTCTGTCTCTTTAACATTTTAGTGTGGTAAATGTGTTTTGGTAAAATGTATGGTTTTAAACTTTTTGTCCAGGATCACACTGAGTGTCTGTGTAAATGACAGATTTATATTTGCACCTTTTTCTATAATCTCCCCTGTCTCTCCTCTCAGTCTACCTCTCTATGCCTATACTGTCCTCTCTTTTCTGATATTTCCACTCTTTCCTTGTTTTCACTTGTCTTTCTTGATAGTGCTGTTTCTTTTCAAACTGCATCCTGTGTTCTTAGTCTCCCTCTGTCGTCATGGTCTTTCCTGTCCCTTAATGTTCCCCCTTCTTTTTATACTCCCTCCTCTGCCCTCTTAATTCTCTCTTTTGTATCACACCTCCTCTTAGCAATGCTCCACTGAATATAGATAGAGTGCTGCATACACTCTTGGGCAGATTTACAAGCACCTTGGGCCTCTTTCTTCTTGTATTGTGTCTCAATTGTTGGATGCAATGCTGGCAAAAAACTAATGCTGCATATTGGAAATGTGTTTTGGAAATCAGGTTTCTGCACTGTAATGTAGTGCTCATATACATGGGATGTGTTCTATCTCTTAAACGTTTTAGTGTGGTAAATGTGTTTTGGTAAAATGTATGGTTTTAAACTTTTTGTCCAGGATCACACTGAGTGTCTGTGTAAATGACAGATTTATAATTGCACCTTTTTCTATAATCTCCCCTGTCTCTCCTCTCAGTCTACCTCTCTCTGCTTATACTGTCCTCTCTTTTCTGATATTTCCACTCTTTCCGAGTTTTCACTTGTCTTTCTTGATAGTGCTGTTTCTTTTCAAACTGCATCCTGTGTTCTTAGTCTCCCTCTGTCATCATGGTCTTTACTGTCCCCTAATGTTTCCCCTTCTTTTTATACTCCCTCCTCTGTCCTCTTAATTCTCTCTGTTTTATCATGCCTCCTCTTAGCAATGCCCCACTCAATATTTATAGAGTGTTGCAGACACTCCTGGGCAGATTTACAAGCACCTTTGGCCTCTTTCTTCTTGTATTCTGTCTCAATTTTTGGATGCAATGCTGTCAAAAAACTAATGCTGCATATTAGAAATGTGTTTTGGAAATGAGTCAGGTTTCTGCACTGTAATGTAGTGCTCATATACATGGGATGTGTTCTGTCTCTTAAACGTTTTAGTGTGGTAAATGTGTTTTGGTAAAATGTATGGTTTTAAACTTTTTGTCCAGGATCACACTGAGTGTCTGTGTAAATGAAAGATTTATATTTGCACCTTTTTCTATAATCTCCCCTGTATCTCCTCTCAGTCTACCTCTTTCTGCTTATACTGTCCTCTCTTTTCTGATATTTCCACTCTTTCCTTGTTTTCACTTGTCTTTCTTGAATGTGCTGCTTCTTTTCAAACTGCATGCTGTGTTCTTAGTCTCCTACTGTCGTCATAGTCTTTCCTGTCCCCTAATGTTCCCCCTTCTTTTTATACTCCCTCCTCTGCCCTCTTAATTCTCTCAGTTGTATCATACCTCCTCTTAGCAATGCCCCACTCAATATAGATAGAGTGTTGCATACACTCTTGGGCAGATTTACAAGCACCTTGGGCCTCTTTCTTCTTGTATTGTGTCTCAATTTTGGATGTAATGCTGTGAAAAAACTAATGCTGCATATTGCAAATGTATTTTGAAAATGAGTCAGGTTTCTGCACTGTAATGTAGTGCTCATATACATGGACTGTGTTCTGTCTCTTTAACATTTTAGTGTGGTAAATGTGTTTTGGAAAAATGTATGGTTTTAAACTTTTTGTCCAGGATCACACTGAGTGTCTGTGTAAATGACAGATTTATATTTGCACCTTTTTCTATAATCTCCCCTGTCTCTCCTCTCAGTCTACCTCTCTCTGCTTATACTGTCCTCTCGTTTATGATATTTCCACTCTTTCCTTGTTTTCACTTGTCTTTCTTGATAGTGCTGTTTCTTTTCAAACTGCATCCTGTGTTCTTAGTCTCCCTCTGTCGGCATGGTCTTTCCTGTCCCCTAATGTGCCCCCTTCTTTTTATACTCTCTCCTCTGCCCTCTTAATTCTCTCTTTTTTATCATACCTCCTCTTAGCAATGCCCCACTCAATATAGATAGAGTGTTGCATACACTCTTGGGCAGATTTACAAGCACCTTGGGCCTCTTTCTTCTTGTATTGTGTCTCAATTTTGGATGTAATGCTGGGAAAAAACTAAAGCTGCATATTGCAAATGTATTTTGAAAATGAGTCAGGTTTCTGCACTGTAATGTAGTGCTCATATACATGGACTGTGTTCTGTCTCTTTAACATTTTAGTGTGGTAAATGTGTTTTGGTAAAATGTATGGTTTTAAACTTTTTGTCCAGGATCACACTGAGTGTCTGTGTAAATGACAGATTTATATTTGCACCTTTTTCTATAATCTCCCCTGTCTCTCCTCTCAGTCTACCTCTCTCTGCCTATACTGTCCTCTCTTTTCTGATATTTCCACTCTTTCCTTGTTTTCACTTGTCTTTCTTGATAGTGCTTTTTCTTTTCAAACTGCATCCTGTGTTCTTAGTCTCCCTCTGTCGTCATGGTCTTTCCTGTCCCTTAATGTTCCCCCTTCTTTTTATACTCCCTCCTCTGCCCTCTTAATTCTCTCTTTTTTATCACACCTCCTCTTAGCAATGCTCCACTGAATATAGATAGAGTGCTGCATACACTCTTGGGCAGATTTACAAGCACCTTGGGCCTCTTTCTTCTTGTATTGTGTCTCAATTGTTGGATGCAATGCTGGCAAAAAACTAATGCTGCATATTGGAAATGTGTTTTGGAAATGAGTCAGGTTTCTGCACTGTAATGTAGTGCTCATATACATGGGATGTGTTCTGTCTCTTAAACGTTTTAGTGTGGTAAATGTGTTTTGGTAAAATGTATGGTTTTAAACTTTTTGTCCAGGATCACACTGAGTGTCTGTGTAAAGGACAGATTTATAATTGCACCTTTTTCTATAATCTCCCCTGTCTCTCCTCTCAGTCTACCTCTCTCTGCTTATACTGTCCTCTCTTTTCTGATATTTCCACTCTTTCCGAGTTTTCACTTGTCTTTCTTGATAGTGCTGTTTCTTTTCAAACTGCATCCTGTGTTCTTAGTCTCCCTCTGTCATCATGGTCTTTACTGTCCCCTAATGTTTCCCCTTCTTGTTATACTCCCTCCTCTGTCCTCTTAATTCTCTCTGTTTTATCATGCCTCCTCTTAGCAATGCCCCACTCAATATTGATAGAGTGTTGCAGACACTCCTGGGCAGATTTACAAGCACCTTTGGCCTCTTTCTTCTTGTATTCTGTCTCAATTTTTGGATGCAATGCTGTCAAAAAACTAATGCTGCATATTAGAAATGTGTTTTGGAAATGAGTCAGGTTTCTGCACTGTAATGTAGTGCTCATATACATGGGATGTGTTCTGTCTCTTAAACGTTTTAGTGTGGTAAATGTGTTTTGGTAAAATGTATGGTTTTAAAATGTTTGTCCAGGATCACACTGAGTGTCTGTGTAAATGAAAGATTTATATTTGCACCTTTTTCTATAATCTCCCCTGTATCTCCTCTCAGTCTACCTCTTTCTGCTTATACTGTCCTCTCTTTTCTGATATTTCCACTCTTTCCTTGTTTTCACTTGTCTTTCTTGAATGTGCTGCTTCTTTTCAAACTGCATGCTGTGTTCTTAGTCTCCTACTGTCGTCATAGTCTTTCCTGTCCCCTAATGTTCCCCCTTCTTTTTATACTCCCTCCTCTGCCCTCTTAATTCTCTCAGTTGTATCATACCTCCTCTTAGCAATGCCCCACTCAATAGAGATAGAGTGTTGCATACACTCTTGGGCAGATTTACAAGCACCTTGGGCCTCTTTCTTCTTGTATTGTGTCTCAATTGTGGATGTAATGCTGGGAAAAAACTAATGCTGCATATTGCAAATGTATTTTGAAAATGAGTCAGGTTTCTGCACTGTAATGTAGTGCTCATATACATGGACTGTGTTCTGTCTCTTTAACATTTTAGTGTGGTAAATGTGTTTTGGTAAAATGTATGGTTTTAAACTTTTTGTCCAGGATCACACTGAGTGTCTGTGTAAATGACAGATTTATATTTGCACCTTTTTCTATAATCTCCCCTGTCTCTCCTCTCAGTCTACCTCTCTCTGCTTATACTGTCCTCTCGTTTCTGATATTTCCACTCTTTCCTTGTTTTCACTTGTCTTTCTTGATAGTGCTGTTTCTTTTCAAACTGCATCCTGTGTTCTTAGTCTCCCTCTGTCGGCATTGTCTTTCCTGTCCCCTAATGTGCCCCCTTCTTTTTATACTCTCTCCTCTGCCCTCTTAATTCTCTCTTTTTTATCATACCTCCTCTTAGCAATGCCCCACTCAATATAGATAGAGTGTTGCATACACTCTTGGGCAGATTTACAAGCACCTTGGGCCTCTTTCTTCTTGTATTGTGTCTCAATTTTGGATGTAATGCTGGGAAAAAACTAATGCTGCATATTGCAAATGTATTTTGAAAATGAGTCAGGTTTCTGCACTGTAATGTAGTGCTCATATACATGGACTGTGTTCTGTCTCTTTAACATTTTAGTGTGGTAAATGTGTTTTGGTAAAATGTATGGTTTTAAACTTTTTGTCCAGGATCACACTGAGTGTCTGTGTAAATGACAGATTTATATTTGCACCTTTTTCTATAATCTCCCCTGTCTCTCCTCTCAGTCTACCTCTCTCTGCCTATACTGTCCTCTGTTTTCTGATATTTCCACTCTTTCCTTGTTTTCACTTGTCTTTCTTGATAGTGCTGTTTCTTTTCAAACTGCATCCTGTGTTCTTAGTCTCCCTCTGTCGTCATGGTCTTTCCTGTCCCTTAATGTTCCCCCTTCTTTTTATACTCCCTCCTCTGCCCTCTTAATTCTCTCTTTTTTATCACACCTCCTCTGAGCAATGCTCCACTGAATATAGATAGAGTGCTGCATACACTCTTGGGCAGATTTACAAGCACCTTGGGCCTCTTTCTTCTTGTATTGTGTCTCAATTTTTGGATGCAATGCTGGCAAAAACTAATGCTGCATATTGGAAATGTGTTTTGGAAATGAGTCAGGTTTCAGCACTGTAATGTAGTGCTCATATACATGGGATGTGTTCTGACTCTTAAACGTTTTAGTGTGGTAAATGTGTTTTGGTAAAATGTATGGTTTTAAACTTTTTGTCCAGGATCACACTGAGTGTCTGTGTAAATGACAGATTTATAATTGCACCTTTTTCTATAATCTCCCCTGTCTCTCCTCTCAGTCTACCTCTCTCTGCTTATACTGTCCTCTCTTTTCTGATATTTCCACTCTTTCCGAGTTTTCACTTGTCTTTCTTGATAGTGCTGTTTCTTTTCAAACTGCATCCTGTGTTCTTAGTCTCCCTCTGTCATCATGGTCTTTACTGTCCCCTAATGTTTCCCCTTCTTTTTATACTCCCTCCTCTGTCCTCTTAATTCTCTCTGTTTTATCATGCCTCCTCTTAGCAATGCCCCACTCAATATTGATAGAGTGTTGCAGACACTCCTGGGCAGATTTACAAGCACCTTTGGCCTCTTTCTTCTTGTATTCTGTCTCAATTTTTGGATGCAATGCTGTCAAAAAACTAATGCTGCATATTAGAAATGTGTTTTGGAAATGAGTCAGGTTTCTGCACTGTAATGTAGTGCTCATATACATGGGATGTGTTCTGTCTCTTAAACGTTTTAGTGTGGTAAATGTGTTTTGGTAAAATGTATGGTTTTAAACTTTTTGTCCAGAATCACACTGAGTGTCTGTGTAAATGAAAGATTTATATTTGCACCTTTTTCTATAATCTCCCCTGTATCTCCTCTCAGTCTACCTCTTTCTGCTTATACTGTCCTCTCTTTTCTGATATTTCCACTCTTTCCTTGTTTTCACTTGTCTTTCTTGAATGTGCTGCTTCTTTTCAAACTGCATGCTGTGTTCTTAGTCTCCTACTGTCGTCATAGTCTTTATTGTCCCCTAATGTTCCCCCTTCTTTTTATACTCCCTCCTCTGCCCTCTTAATTCTCTCAGTTGTATCATACCTCCTCTTAGCAATGCCCCACTCAATATAGATAGAGTGTTGCATACACTCTTGGGCAGATTTACAAGCACCTTGGGCCTCTTTCTTCTTGTATTGTGTCTCAATTTTGGATGTAATGCTGGGAAAAAACTAATGCTGCATATTGCAAATGTATTTTGAAAATGAGTCAGGTTTCTGCACTGTAATGTAGTGCTCATATACATGGACTGTGTTCTGTCTCTTTAACATTTTAGTGTGGTAAATGTGTTTTGGTAAAATGTATGGTTTTACACTTTTTGTCCAGGATCACACTGAGTGTCTGTGTAAATGACAGATTTATATTTGCACCTTTTTCTATAATCTCCCCTGTCTCTCCTCTCAGTCTACCTCTCTCTGCCTATACTGTCCTCTGTTTTCTGATATTTCCACTCTTTCCTTGTTTTCACTTGTCTTTCTTGATAGTGCTGTTTCTTTTCAAACTGCATCCTGTGTTCTTAGTCTCCCTCTGTCGTCATGGTCTTTCCTGTCCCTTA
Source organism: Lissotriton helveticus (assembly GCF_964261635.1). Lineage (NCBI taxonomy): Eukaryota > Metazoa > Chordata > Amphibia > Caudata > Salamandridae > Lissotriton > Lissotriton helveticus. The sequence continues at coordinate 1,439,828,078 of NC_136063.1, read as the reverse complement.
ATGTTCCCCCTTCTTTTTATACTCCCTCCTCTGCCCTCTTAATTCTCTCTTTTTTATCACACCTCCTCTGAGCAATGCTCCACTGAATATAGATAGAGTGCTGCATACACTCTTGGGCAGATTTACAAGCACCTTGGGCCTCTTTCTTCTTGTATTGTGTCTCAATTTTTGGATGCAATGCTGGCAAAAAACTAATGCTGCATATTGGAAATGTGTTTTGGAAATGAGTCAGGTTTCAGCACTGTAATGTAGTGCTCATATACATGGGATGTGTTCTGTCTCTTAAACGTTTTAGTGTGGTAAATGTGTTTTGGTAAAATGTATGGTTTTAAACTTTTTGTCCAGGATCTCACTGAGTGTCTGTGTAAATGACAGATTTATAATTGCACCTTTTTCTATAATCTCCCCTGTCTCTCCTCTCAGTCTACCTCTCTCTGCTTATACTGTCCTCTCTTTTCTGATATTTCCACTCTTTCCGAGTTTTCACTTGTCTTTCTTGATAGTGCTGTTTCTTTTCAAACTGCATCCTGTGTTCTTAGTCTCCCTCTGTCATCATGGTCTTTACTGTCCCCTAATGTTTCCCCTTCTTTTTATACTCCCTCCTCTGTCCTCTTAATTCTCTCTGTTTTATCATGCCTCCTCTTAGCAATGCCCCACTCAATATTGATAGAGTGTTGCAGACACTCCTGGGCAGATTTACAAGCACCTTTGGCCTCTTTCTTCTTGTATTCTGTCTCAATTTTTGGATGCAATGCTGTCAAAAAACTAATGCTGCATATTAGAAATGTGTTTTGGAAATGAGTCAGGTTTCTGCACTGTAATGTAGTGCTCATATACATGGGATGTGTTCTGTCTCTTAAACGTTTTAGTGTGGTAAATGTGTTTTGGTAAAATGTATGGTTTTAAACTTTTTGTCCAGAATCACACTGAGTGTCTGTGTAAATGAAAGATTTATATTTGCACCTTTTTCTATAATCTCCCCTGTATCTCCTCTCAGTCTACCTCTTTCTGCTTATACTGTCCTCTCTTTTCTGATATTTCCACTCTTTCCTTGTTTTCACTTGTCTTTCTTGAATGTGCTGCTTCTTTTCAAACTGCATGCTGTGTTCTTAGTCTCCTACTGTCGTCATAGTCTTTCCTGTCCCCTAATGTTCCCCCTTCTTTTTATACTCCCTCCTCTGCCCTCTTAATTCTCTCAGTTGTATCATACCTCCTCTTAGCAATGCCCCACTCAATATAGATAGAGTGTTGCATACACTCTTGGGCAGATTTACAAGCACCTTGGGCCTCTTTCTTCTTGTATTGTGTCTCAATTTTGGATGTAATGCTGGGAAAAAACTAATGCTGCATATTGCAAATGTATTTTGAAAATGAGTCAGGTTTCTGCACTGTAATGTAGTGCTCATATACATGGACTGTGTTCTGTCTCTTTAACATTTTAGTGTGGTAAATGTGTTTTGGTAAAATGTATGGTTTTACACTTTTTGTCCAGGATCACACTGAGTGTCTGTGTAAATGACAGATTTATATTTGCACCTTTTTCTATAATCTCCCCTGTCTCTCCTCTCAGTCTACCTCTCTCTGCTTATACTGTCCTCTCTTTTCTGATATTTCCACTCTTTCCTTGTTTTCACTTGTCTTTCTTGATAGTGCTGTTTCTTTTCAAACGGCATCCTGTGTTCTTAGTCTCCCTCTGTCGTCATGGTCTTTACTGTCCCCTAATGTTCCCCCTTCTTTTTAAACTCCCTCCTCTGCCCTCTTAATTCTCTCAGTTGTATCACACCTCCTTTTAGCAATGCCCCACTCAATATAGATAGATTGCTGCATACACTCTTGGGCAGATTTACAAGCACCTTGGACCTCTTTCTTCTTGTATTGTGTCTCAATTGTTGGATGTAATGCTGGCAAAAAACTATTGCTGCATATTGGAAATGTATTTTGAAAATGAGTCAGGTTTCTGCACTGTAATGTAGGGCTCATATACATGGGCTGTGTTCTTTCTCTTAAACGTTTTAGTGTGGTAAATGTGTTTTGGTAAAATGTATGGTTTTAAACTTTTTGTCCAGGATCACACTGAGTGTCTGTGTAAATTAAAGATTTATATTTGCACCTTTTTCTATAATCTCCCCTGTCTCTCCTCTCAGTCTCCCTCTCTCTGCTTATACTGTCCTTTCTTTTCTGATATTTCCACTCTTTCCTTGTTTTCACTTGAGTTTCTTGAATGTGCTGTTTTTTTTCAAACTGCCTCCTGTGTTCTTAGTCTCCCACTGTCGTCATGGTCTTTCCTGTCCCCTAATGTTCCCCCTTATTTTTATACTCCCTCCTCTGCCCTCTTAGTTCTCTCTGTTTTATCATACCTCCTATTAGCAATGCCCCACTCAATATAGATAGAGTGCTGCGTACACTCTTGGACCGATTTACAAGCACCTTGGGCCTCTTTCTTCTTGTATTGTGTCTCAATTTTTGGATGTAATGCCGGCAAAAAACTAATGCTGCATATTGGAAATGTGTTTTGAAAATGAGTCAGGTTTCTGCACTGTAATGTAGTGCTCATATACATGGGCTGTGTTCTGTCTCTTAAACGTTTTAGTGTGGTAAATGTGTTTTGGTAAAGTGTACGGTTTTAAACTTTTTGTCCAGGATCACACTAAGTGTCTGTGTAAATGACAGATTTATATTTGCACCTTTTTCAATAATCTCCCCTGTCTCTCCTCTCAGTCTACCTCTCTCTGCTTATACTGTCCTCTCTTTTCTGATATTTTCACTCTTTCCTTGTTTTCACTTGTCTTTCTTGAATGTACTGTTTCTTTTCAAACTGCATCCTGTGTTCTTAGTCTCCCACTGTCGTCATGGTCTTTCCTGTCCCCTAATGTTCCCCCTTCTTTTTATACTCCCTCCTCTGCCCTCTTAATTCTCTCTGTTTTATCATACCTCCTATTAGCAATGCCCCACTTAATATAGATAGAGTGCTGCATAGACTCTTGGGCCGATTTACAAGCACCTTGGGCCTCTTTCTTCTTGTATTGTGTCTTAATTTTTGGATGTAATGCTGGTGAAAAACTAATGCTGCATATTGGAAATGTGTTTTGAAAATGAGTCAGGTTTCTGCACTGTAATGTAGTGCTCATATACATGGGCTGTGTTCTGTCTCTTTAACATTTTAGTGTGGTAAATGTGTTTTGGTAAAATGTATGGTTTTAAACTTTTTGTCCAGGATCACACTGAGTGTCTGTGTAAATGACAGATTTATATTTGCACCTTTTTCTATAATCTCCCCTGTCTCTCCTCTCAGTCTACCTCTCTCTGCTTATACTGTCCTCTCTTTTCTGATATTTCCACTCTTTCCTTGTTTTCACTTGTCTTTCTTGATAGTGCTGTTTCTTTTCATACTGCATCCTGTGTTCTTAGTCTCCCACTGTCGTCATGGTCTTTCCTGTCCCCTAATATTCCCCCTTCTTTTTATACACCCTCCTCTGCCCTCTTAATTCTCTCTGTTTTATCATACCTCCTCTTAGTAATTCCTCACTCAATTTAGATAGATTGCTGCATACACTCTTGGGCAGATTTACAAGCACCTTGGGCCTCTTTCTTCTTGTATTAAGTCTCAATTTCTGGATGTAATGCTGGCAAAAGACTAAGCCTGCATATTGAAAATGTATTTTGAAAATGAGTCAGGTTTCTGCACTGTAATGTAGTGCTCATATACATGGGCTGTGTTCTGTCTCTTAAACATTTTAGTGTGGTAAATGTGTTTTGGTAAAATGTATGGTTTTAAACTTTTTGTCCAGGATCACACTGAGTGTCTGTGTAAATGACAGATTTATATTTGCACCTTTTTCTATAATCTCCCCTGTCTCTCCTCTCAGTCTACCTCTCTCTGCTTATACTGTCCTCTCGTTTCTGATATTTCCACTCTTTCCTTGTTTTCACTTGTCTTTCTTGATAGTGCTGTTTCTTTTCAAACTGCATCCTGTGTTCTTAGTCTCCCTCTGTCGGCATGGTCTTTCCTGTCCCCTAATGTGCCCCCTTCTTTTTATACTCTGTCCTCTGCCCTCTTAATTCTCTCAGTTGTATCATACCTCCTCTTAGCAATGCCCCACTCAATATAGATAGATTGCTCCATACACTCTTGGGCAGATTTACAAGCACCTTGGGCCTCTTTCTTCTTGTATTGTGTCTCAATTTTGGATGTAATGCTGGGAAAAAACTAATGCTGCATATTGCAAATGTATTTTGAAAATGAGTCAGGTTTCTGCACTGTAATGTAGTGCTCATATACATGGACTGTGTTCTGTCTCTTTAACATTTTAGTGTGGTAAATGTGTTTTGGTAAAATGTATGGTTTTAAACTTTTTGTCCAGGATCACACTGAGTGTCTGTGTAAATGACAGATTTATATTTGCACATTTTTCTATAATCTCCCCTGTCTCTCCTCCCAGTCTACCTCTCTCTGCTTATACTGTCCTCTCTTTTCTGATATTTCCACTCTTTCCTTGTTTTCACTTGTCTTTCTTGATAGTGCTGTTTCTTTTCAAACTGCATCCTGTGTTCTTAGTCTCCCTCTGTCGTCATGGTCTTTACTGTCCCCTAATGTTCCCCCTTCTTTTTATACTCCCTCCTCTGCCCTCTTAATTCTCTCAGTTGTATCACACCTCCTTTTAGCAATGCCCCACTCAATATAGATAGATTGCTGCATACACTCTTGGGCAGATTTACAAGCACCTTGGACCTCTTTCTTCTTGTATTGTGTCTCAATTGTTGGATGTAATGCTGGCAAAAAACTATTGCTGCATATTGGAAATGTATTTTGAAAATGAGTCAGGTTTCTGCACTGTAATGTAGGGCTCATATACATGGCCTGTGTTCTTTCTCTTAAAAGTTTTAGTGTGGTAAATGTGTTTTGGTAAAATGTATGGTTTTAAACTTTTTGTCCAGGATCACACTGAGTGTCTGTGTAAATTAAAGATTTATATTTGCACCTTTTTCTATAATCTCCCCTGTCTCTCCTCTCAGTCTCCCTCTCTCTGCTTATACTGTCCTTTCTTTTCTGATATTTCCACTCTTTCCTTGTTTTCACTTGAGTTTCTTGAATGTGCTGTTTTTTTTCAAACTGCCTCCTGTGTTCTTAGTCTCCCACTGTCGTCATGGTCTTTCCTGTCCCCTAATGTTCCCCCTTATTTTTATACTCCCTCCTCTGCCCTCTTAGTTCTCTCTGTTTTATCATACCTCCTATTAGCAATGCCCCACTCAATATAGATAGAGTGCTGCGTACACTCTTGGGCCGATTTACAAGCACCTTGGGCCTCTTTCTTCTTGTATTGTGTCTCAATTTTTGGATGTAATGCCGGCAAAAAACTAATGCTGCATATTGGAAATGTGTTTTGAAAATGAGTCAGGTTTCTGCACTGTAATGTAGTGCTCATATACATGGGGTGTGTTCTGTCTCTTAAACGTTTCAGTGTGGTAAATGTGTTTTGGTAAAATGTATGGTTTTAAACTTTTTGTCCAGGATCACACTGAGTGTCTGTGTAAATGACATATTTATATTTGCACCTTTTTCTATAATCTCCCCTGTCTCTCCTCTCAGTCTACCTCTCTCTGCTTATACTGTCCTCTCTTTTCTGATATTTCCACTCTTTCCTTGCTTTCACTTGTCTTTCTTGATAGTGCTGTTTCTTTTCATACTGCATCCTGTGTTCTTAGTCTCCCACTGTCGTCATGGTCTTTCCTGTCCCCTAATATTCCCCCTTCTTTTTATACACCCTCCTCTGCCCTCTTAATTCTCTCTGTTTTATCATACCTCCTCTTAGCAATTCCTCACTCAATTTAGATAGATTGCTGCATACACTCTTGGGCAGATTTACAAGCACCTTGGGCCTCTTTCTTCTTGTATTGTGTCTCAATTTCTGAATGTAATGCTGGCAAAAGACTAAGGCTGCATATTGAAAATGTATTTTGAAAATGAGTCAGGTTTCTGCACTGTAATGTAGTGCTCATATACATGGGCTGTGTTCTGTCTCTTAAACATTTTAGTGTGGTAAATGTGTTTTGGTAAAATGTTTGGTTTTAAACTTTTTGTCCAGGATCACACTGAGTGTCTGTGTAAATGACAGATTTATATTTGCACCTTTTTCTATAATCTCCCCTGTCTCTCCTCTCAGTCTACCTCTCTCTGCTTATACTGTCCTCTCGTTTCTGATATTTCCACTCTTTCCTTGTTTTCACTTGTCTTTCTTGATAGTGCTGTTTCTTTTCAAACTGCATCCTGTGTTCTTAGTCTCCCTCTGTCGGCATGGTCTTTCCGGTCCCCTAATGTGCCCCCTTCTTTTTATACTCTCTCCTCTGCCCTCTTAATTCTCTCAGTTGTATCATACCTCCTCTTAGCAATGCCCCACTCAATATAGATAGATTGCTGCATACACTCTTGGGCAGATTTACAAGCACCTTGGGCCTCTTTCTTCTTGTATTGTGTCTCAATTTTGGATGTAATGCTGGGAAAAAACTAATGCTGCATATTGGAAATGTATTTTGAAAATGAGTCAGGTTTCTGCACTGTAATTTAGTGCTCATATACATGGGCTGTGTTCTGTCTCTTAAACGTTTTAGTGTGGTAAATGTGTTTTGGTAAAGTGTATGGTTTTAAACTTTTTGTCCAGGATCACACTAAGTGTCTGTGTAAATGACAGATTTATATTTGCACTTTTTTCTATAATCTCCCAATTCTCTCCTCTCAGTCTACCTCTCTCTGCTTATACTGTCCTCTCTTTTCTGATATTTCCACTCTTTCCTTGTTTTCACTTGTCTTTCTTGATAGTGCTGTTTCTTTTCAAACTGCATCCTGTGTTTTTAGTCTCCCTCTGTCGTCATGGTCTTTCCTGTCCCCTAATGTTCCCCCTTCTTTTTATACTCCCTCCTCTGCCCTCCTAATTCTCTCAGTTGTATCATACCTCCTCTTAGCAAGGCCCCACTCAATATAGATAGATTGCTGCATACACTCTTGGGCAGATTTACAAGCACCTTGGGCCTCTTTCTTCTTGTATTGTGTCTCAATTTTTGGATGTAATGCTGGCAAAAACTATTGCTGCATATTGGAAATGTATTTTGAAAATGAGTCAGGTTTCTGCAGTGTAATGTAGTGCTCATATACATGGGCTATGTTCTGTCTCTTAAACATTTTAGTGTGGTAAATGTGTTTTGGTAAAATGTATGGTTTTAAACTTTTTGTCCAGGATCACACTGAGTGTCTGTGTAATTGAAATATTTATATTTGCACCTTTTTCAATAATCTCCCCTGTCTCTCCTCTCAGTCTACCTCTCTCTGCTTATACTGTCCTCTCTTTTCTGATATTTTCACTCATTCCTTGTTTTCACTTGTCTTTCTTGAATGTACTGTTTCTTTTCAAACTGCATCCTGTGTTCTTAGTCTCCCACTGTCGTCATGGTCTTTCCTGTCCCCTAATGTTCCCCCTTCTTTTTATACTCCCTCCTCTGCCCTCTTAATTCTCTCTCTGTTTTATCATACCTCCTTTTAGCAATGCCCCACTCAATATAGATAGAGTGCTGCATACACTCTTGGGCAGATTTACAAGCACCTTGGGCCTCTTTCTTCTTGTAATGTGTCTCCATTTTTGGATGCAATGCTGGCAAAAAGCTAATGCTGCATATTGGAAATGTATTTTGAAAATGAGTCAGGTTTCTGCACTGTAATGTAGTGCTCATATACATGGGCTGTGTTCTGTCTCTTAAACGTTTTAGTGTGGTAAATGTGTTTTGGTAAAATGTATGGTTTTAAACTTTTTGTCCAGGATCACACTGAGTGTCTGTGTAAATTAAAGATTTATATTTGCACCTTTTTCTATAATCTCCCCTGTCTCTCCTCTCAGTCTACCTCTCTCTGCTTATACTGTCCTCTCTTTTCTGATATTTCCACTCTTTCCTTGTTTTCACTTGAGTTTCTTGAATGTGCTGTTTTTTTTCAAACTGCCTCCTGTGTTCTTAGCTCCCACTGTCGTAATGGTCTTTCCTGTCCCCTAATGTGCCCCCTTCTTTTTATACTCTCTCCTCTGCCCTCTTAATTCTCTCAGTTGTATCATACCTCCTCTTAGCAATGCCCCACTCAATATAGATAGATTGCTGCATACACTCTTGGGCCGATTTACAAGCACCTTGGGCCTCTTTCTTCTTGTATTGTGTCTCAATTTTTGGATGTAATGCTGGCAAAAAACTAATGCTGCATATTGGAAATGTCTTTTGAAAATGAGTCAGGTTTCTGCACTGTAATGTAGTGCTCATATACATGGGCTGTGTTCTGTCTCTTAAACGTTTTAGTGTGGTAAATGTGTTTTGGTAAAGTGTATGGTTTTAAACTTTTTGTCCAGGATCACACTAAGTGTCTGTGTAAATGACAGATTTATATTTGCACTTTTTTCTATAATCTCCCAATTCTCTCCTCTCAGTCTACCTCTCTCTGCTTATACTGTCCTCTCTTTTCTGATATTTCCACTCTTTCCTTGTTTTCACTTGTCTTTCTTGATAGTGATGTTTCTTTTCAAACTGCATCATGTGTTTTTAGTCTCCCTCTGTCGTCATGGTCTTTCCTGTCCCCTAATGTTCCCCCTTCTTTTTATACTCCCTCCTCTGCCCTCCTAATTCTCTCAGTTGTATCATACCTCCTCTTAGCAAGGCCCCACTCAATATAGATAGATTGCTGCATACACTCTTGGGCAGATTTACAAGCACCTTGGGCCTCTTTCTTCTTGTATTGTGTCTCAATTTTTGGATGTAATGCTGGCAAAAACTATTGCTGCATATTGGAAATGTATTTTGAAAATGAGTCAGGTTTCTGCAGTGTAATGTAGTGCTCATATACATGGGCTATGTTCTGTCTCTTAAACATTTTAGTGTGGTAAATGTGTTTTGATAAAATGTATGGTTTTAAACTTTTTGTCCAGGATCACACTGAGTGTCTGTGTAATTGAAATATTTATATTTGCACCTTTTTCAATAATCTCCCCTGTCTCTCCTCTCAGTCTACCTCTCTCTGCTTATACTGTCCTCTCTTTTCTGATATTTTCACTCATTCCTTGTTTTCACTTGTCTTTCTTGAATGTACTGTTTCTTTTCAAACTGCATCCTGTGTTCTTAGTCTCCCACTGTCGTCATGGTCTTTCCTGTCCCCTAATGTTCCCCCTTCTTTTTATACTCCCTCCTCTGCCCTCTTAATTCTCTCTCTGTTTTATCATACCTCCTTTTAGCAATGCCCCACTCAATATAGATAGAGTGCTGCATACACTCTTGGGCAGATTTACAAGCACCTTGGGCCTCTTTCTTCTTGTAATGTGTCTCCATTTTTGGATGCAATGCTGGCAAAAAGCTAATGCTGCATATTGGAAATGTATTTTGAAAATGAGTCAGGTTTCTGCACTGTAATGTAGTGCTCATATACATGGGCTGTGTTCTGTCTCTTAAACGTTTTAGTGTGGTAAATGTGTTTTGGTAAAATGTATGGTTTTAAACTTTTTGTCCAGGATCACACTGAGTGTCTGTGTAAATTAAAGATTTATATTTGCACCTTTTTCTATAATCTCCCCTGTCTCTCCTCTCAGTCTACCTCTCTCTGCTTATACTGTCCTCTCTTTTCTGATATTTCCACTCTTTCCTTGTTTTCACTTGAGTTTCTTGAATGTGCTGTTTTTTTTCAAACTGCCTCCTGTGTTCTTAGCTCCCACTGTCGTAATGGTCTTTCCTGTCCCCTAATGTGCCCCCTTCTTTTTATACTCTCTCCTCTGCCCTCTTAATTCTCTCAGTTGTATCATACCTCCTCTTAGCAATGCCCCACTCAATATAGATAGATTGCTGCATACACTCTTGGGCCGATTTACAAGCACCTTGGGCCTCTTTCTTCTTGTATTGTGTCTCAATTTTTGGATGTAATGCTGGCAAAAAACTAATGCTGCATATTGGAAATGTCTTTTGAAAATGAGTCAGGTTTCTGCACTGTAATGTAGTGCTCATATACATGGGCTGTGTTCTGTCTCTTAAACGTTTTAGTGTGGTAAATGTGTTTTGGTAAAGTGTATGGTTTTAAACTTTTTGTCCAGGATCACACTAAGTGTCTGTGTAAATGACAGATTTATATTTGCACTTTTTTCTATAATCTCCCAATTCTCTCCTCTCAGTCTACCTCTCTCTGCTTATACTGTCCTCTCTTTTCTGATATTTCCACTCTTTCCTTGTTTTCACTTGTCTTTCTTGATAGTGATGTTTCTTTTCAAACTGCATCATGTGTTTTTAGTCTCCCTCTGTCGTCATGGTCTTTCCTGTCCCCTAATGTTCCCCCTTCTTTTTATACTCCCTCCTCTGCCCTCCTAATTCTCTCAGTTGTATCATACCTCCTCTTAGCAAGGCCCCACTCAATATAGATAGATTGCTGCATACACTCTTGGGCAGATTTACAAGCACCTTCGGCCTCTTTCTTCTTGTATTGTGTCTCAATTTTTGGATGTAATGCTGGCAAAAAACTATTGCTGCATATTGGAAATGTATTTTGAAAATGAGTCAGGTTTCTGCAGTGTAATGTAGTGCTAATATACATGGGCTATGTTCTGTCTCTTAAACATTTTAGTGTGGTAAATGTGTTTTGGTAAAATGTATGGTTTTAAACTTTTTGTCCAGGATCACACTGAGTGTCTGTGTAATTGAAATATTTATATTTGCACCTTTTTCAATAATCTCCCCTGTCTCTACTCTCAGTCTACCTCTCTCTGCTTATACTGTCCTCTCTTTTCTGATATTTTCACTCTTTCCTTGTTTTCACTTGTCTTTCTTGAATGTACTGTTTCTTTTCAAACTGCATCCTGTGTTCTTAGTCTCCCTCTGTCGGCATGGTCTTTCCTGTCCCCTAATATGCCCCCTTCTTTTTATACTCTCTCCTCTGCCCTCTTAATTCTCTCAGTTGTATCATACCTCCTCTTAACAATGCCCCACTCAATATAGATAGATTGCTGCATACACTCTTGGGCAGATTTACAAGCACCTTGGGCCTTTATCTTCTTGTATTGTGTCTCAATGTTTGGATGTAATGCTGGCTAAAAACTATTGCTGCATATTGGAAATGTATTTTGAAAATGAGTCAGGTTTCTGCACTGTAATGTAGTGCTCATATACATGGGCTGTGTTCTGTCTCTTAAACATTTTAGTGTGGTAAATGTGTTTTGGTAAAGTGTATGGTTTTAAACTTTTTGTCCAGGATAACACTAAGTGTCTGTGTAAATGACAGATTTATATTTGCACCTTTTTCTATAATCTCCCCTGTCTCTCCTCTCAGTCTACCTCTCTCTGCTTATACTGTCCTCTCTTTTCTGATATTTTCACTCTTTCCTTGTTTTCACTTGTCTTTCTTGATAGTGCTGTTTCTTTTCAAACTGCATCCTGTGTTCTTAGTCTCCCTCTGTCGTCATGGTCTTTACTGTCCCCTAATGTTCCCCCTTCTTTTTATACTCCCTCCTCTGCCCTCTTAATTCTCTCAGTTGTATCATACCTCCTTTTAGCAATGCCCCACTCAATATAGATAGATTGCTGCATACACTCTTGGGCAGATTTACAAGCACCTTGGGCCTCTTTCTTCTTGTATTGTTTCTCAATTTTTTGATGTAATGCTTGCAAAAAACGATTGCTGCATATTGGAAATGTATTTTGAAAATGAGTTAGGTTTCTGCAGTGTAATGTAGTGCTCATATACATGGGCTATGTTCTGTCTCTTAAACGTTTTAGTGTGGTAAATGTGTTTTGGTAAAATGTATGGTTTTAAACTTTTTGTCCAGGATCACACTGAGTGTCTGTGTAAATGAAAGATTTATATTTGCACCTTTTTCTATAATCTCCCCTGTCTCTCCTCTCAGTCTACCTCTCTCTGCTTATACTGTCCTCTCTTTCTTGATATTTTCACTCTTTCCTTGTTTTCACTTGTCCTTCTTGAATGTGCTGTTTCTTTTCAAACTGCATCCTGTGTTCTTAGTCTCCCTCTGTCGGCATGGTCTTTCCTGTCCCCTAATATGCCCCCTTCTTTTTATACTCCCTCCTCTGCCCTCTTAATTCTCTCTGTTTTATCATACCTCCTATTAGCAATGCCCCACTCAATATAGATAGAGTGCTGCATACACTCTTGGGCCGATTTACAAGCACCTTGGGCCTCTTTCTTCTTGTATTGCGTCTCAATTTTTGGATGTAATGCTGGTGAAAAACTAATGCTGCATATTGGAAATGTGTTTTGAAAATGAGTCAGGTTTCTGCAGTGTAATGTAGTGCTCATATACATGGGCTGTGTTCTGTCTCTTAAACGTTTTAGTGTGGTAAATGTTTTTTGGGAAAATGTATGGTTTTAAACTTTTTGTCCAGGATCACACTGAGTGTCTGTGTAAATGACAGATTTATATTTGCACCTTTTTCTATAATCTCCCCTGTCTCTCCTCTCAGTCTACCTCTCTCTGCTTATACTGTCCTCTCGTTTCTGATATTTCCACTCTTTCCTTGTTTTCACTTGTCTTTCTTGATAGTGCTGTTTCTTTTCAAACTGCATCCTGTGTTCTTAGTCTCCCTCTGTCGGCATGGTCTTTCCTGTCCCCTAATATGCCCCCTTCTTTTTATACTCTCTCCTCTGCCCTCTTAATTCTCTAAGTTGTATCATACCTCCTCTTAGCAATGCCCCACTCAATATAGAGAGATTGCTGCATACACTCTTGGGCAGATTTACAAGCACCTTGGGCCTTTATCTTCTCGTATTGTGTCTCAATTTTTGGATGTAATGCTGGCAAAAAACTATTGCTTCTTATTGGAAATGTATTTTGAAAATGAGTCAGGTTTCTGCACTGTAATGTAGTGCTCATATACATGGGCTGTGTTCTGTCTCTTAAACGTTTTTGTGTGGTAAATGTGTTTTGGTAAAATGTATGGTTTTAAAAATTTTGTCCAGGATCACACTGAGTGTCTGTGTAAATGAAAGATATATATTTGCACCATTTTCTATAATCTTCCCTGTCTCTCCTCTCAGTCTACCTCTCTCTGCTTATACTGTCCTCTCTTTCTTGATATTTTCACTCTTTCCTTGTTTTCACTTGTCTTTCTTGAATGTGCTGTTTCTTTTCAAACTGCATCCTGTGTTTTTAGTCTCCCACTGTCGTCATGGTCTTTCCTGTCCCCTAATGTTCCCCCTTCTTTTTATACTCCCTCCTCTGCCCTCTTAATTCTCTCTGTTTTATCATACCTCCTATTAGCAATGCCCCACTCAATATAGATAGAGTGCTGCATACACTCTTGGGCCGATTTACAAGCACCTTGGGCCTCTTTCTTCTTGTATTGTGTCTCAATTTTTGGATGTAATGCTGGTGAAAAACTAATGCTGCATATTGGAAATGTGTTTTGAAAATGAGTCAGGTTTCTGCACTGTAATGTAGTGCTCATATACATGGGCTGTGTTCTGTCTCTTAAACGTTTTAGTGTGGTAAATGTGTTTTGGTAAAATGTATGGTTTTAAACTTTTTGTCCAGGATCACACTGAGTGTCTGTGTAAATGACAGATTTATATTTGCACCTTTTTCTATAATCTCCCCTGTCTCTCCTCTCAGTCTACCTCTCTCTGCTTATACTGTCCTCTCGTTTCTGATATTTCCACTCTTTCCTTGTTTTCACTTGTCTTTCTTGATAGTGCTGTTTCTTTTCAAACTGCATCCTGTGTTCTTAGTCTCCCTCTGTCGGCATGGTCTTTCCTGTCCCCTAATATGCCCCCTTCTTTTTATACTCTCTCCTCTGCCCTCTTAATTCTCTCAGTTGTATCATACCTCCTCTTAGCAATGCCCGACTCAATATAGATAGATTGCTGCATACACTCTTGGGCAGATTTACAAGCACCTTGGGCCTTTATCTTCTTGTATTGTGTCTCAATTTTTGGATGTAATGCTGGCAAAAAACTATTGCTTCTTATTGGAAATGTATTTTGAAAATGTGTCAGGTTTCTGCACTGTAATGTAGTGCTCATATACATGGGCTGTGTTCTGTCTCTTAAACGTTTTTGTGTGGTAAATGTGTTTTGGTAAAATGTATGGTTTTAAAATTTTTGTCCAGGATCACACTGAGTGTCTGTGTAAATGAAAGATATATATTTGCACCTTTTTCTATAATCTTTCCTGTCTCTCCTCTCAGTCTACCTCTCTCTGCTTATACTGTCCTCTCTTTTCTGATATTTCCACTCTTAAATTGTTTTCACTTGTCTTTTTAAATGTGCTATTTCTTTTCAAACTGCATCCTGTGTTCTTAGTCTACCTCTGTCGTCATGGTCTTTCCAGTCCCCTAATGTTCCCTCTTCTTTTTATACTCCCTCCTCTGCCCTCTTATTTCTCTCTGTTTTATCATGCCTCCTCTTAGCAATGCCCCACTCAATATAGATAGAGTGTTGCATACACTCTTGGGCACATTTACAAGCACCTTGGGCGTCTTTCTTCTTGTATTGTGTCTCAATGTTTGGATGTAATGCTGGCTAAAAACTATTGCTGCATATTGGAAATGTATTTTGAAAATGAGTCAGGTTTCTGCACTGCAATGTAGTGCTCATATACATGGGCCGTGTTCTGTCTCTTAAACGTTTTAGTGTGGTAAATGTGTTTTGGTAAAATGTATAGTTTTAAACATTTTGTCCAGGATCACAATGAGTGTCTGTGTAAATGAAAGGTTTATATTTGCACCTTTTTCTATAATCTCCCCTGTCTCTCCTCTCAGTCTACCTCCCTCTGCTTATACTGTCCTCTCTTTTCTGATATTTCCACTCTTTCCTTGTTTTCACTTGTCTTTCTTGAATGTGCTGCTTCTTTTCAAACTGCATGCTGTGTTCTTAGTCTCCCACTGTCGTCATAGTCTTTCCTGTCCCCTAATGTTCCCCCTTCTTTTTATACTCCCTCCTCTGCCCTCCTAATTCTCTGTTTTATCATACCTCCTCTTAGCAATGCCCCACTCAATATAGATAGAGTGCTGCATACACTCTTGGGCAGATTTACAAGCACCTTGGGCCTCTTTCTTCTTGTATTGTGTCTCCATTTTTGGATGCAATGCTGGCAAAAAGCTAATGCTGCATATTGGAAATGTGTTTTGGAAATGAGTCCGGTTTCTGCACTGTCATGTAGTGCTCATATACATGGGCTGTGTTCTGTCTCTTAAGCGTTTTAGTGTGGTAAATGTGTTTTGGTAAAATGTATGGTTTTAAACTCTTTGTCCAGGATCACACTGAGTGTCTGTGTAAATGAAAGATTTATATTTGCACCTTTTTCTATAATCTCCCCTGTATCTCCTCTCAGTCTACCTCTCTCTGTTTATACTGTCCTCCCATTTCTGATATTTCCACTCTTTCCTTGTTTTCACTTGTCTTTCTTGAATGTGCTGTTTCTTTTCAAACTGCATCCTGTGTTCTTAGTCTCCCTCTGTCGTCATAGTCTTTCCTGTCCCTTAATGTTTCCCCTTCTTTTTATACTCCCTCCTCTGCCCTCTTAATTCTCTCTTTTTTATCACACCTCCTCTTAGCAATGCTCCACTGAATATAGATAGAGTGCTGCATACACTCTTGGGCAGATTTACAAGCACCTTGGGCCTCTTTCTTCTTGTATTGTGTCTCAATTGTTGGATGCAATGCTGGCAAAAAACTAATGCTGCATATTGGAAATGTGTTTTGGAAATGAGTCAGGTTTCTGCACTGTAATGTAGTGCTCATATACATGGGATGTGTTCAGTCTCTTAAACGTTTTAGTGTGGTAAATGTGTTTTGGTAAAATGTATGGTTTTAAACTTTTTGTCCAGGATCTCACTGAGTGTCTGTGTAAATGACAGATTTATAATTGCACCTTTTTCTATAATATCCCGTGTCTCTTCTCTCAGTCTACCTCTCTCTGCTTATACTGTCCTCTCTTTTCTGATATTTCCACTCTTTCCTTGTTTTCACTTGTCTTTCTTGATAGTGCTGTTTCTTTTCAAACTGCATCCTGTGTTCTTAGTCTCCCTCTGTCGGCATGGTCTTTCCTGTCCCCTAATATGCCCCCTTCTTTTTATACTCCCTCCTCTGCCCTCTTAATTCTCTATGTTTTATCATACCTCCTATTAGCAATGCCCCACTCAATATAGATAGAGTGCTGCATACACTCTTGGGCCGATTTACAAGCACCTTGGGCCTCTTTCTTCTTGTATTGCGTCTCAATTTTTGGATGTAATGCTGGTGAAAAACTAATGCTGCATATTGGAAATGTGTTTTGAAAATGAGTCAGGTTTCTGCACTGTAATGTAGTGCTCATATACATGGGCTGTGTTCTGTCTCTTAAACGTTTTAGTGTGGTAAATGTGTTTTGGGAAAATGTATGGTTTTAAACTTTTTGTCCAGGATCACACTGAGTGTCTGTGTAAATGACAGATTTATATTTGCACCTTTTTCTATAATCTCCCCTGTCTCTCCTCTCAGTCTACCTCTCTCTGCTTATACTGTCCTCTCGTTTCTGATATTTCCACTCTTTCCTTGTTTTCACTTGTCTTTCTTGATAGTGCTGTTTCTTTTCAAACTGCATCCTGTGTTCTTAGTCTCCCTCTGTCGGCATGGTCTTTCCTGTCCCCTAATATGCCCCCTTCTTTTTATACTCTCTCCTCTGCCCTCTTAATTCTCTAAGTTGTATCATACCTCCTCTTAGCAATGCCCCACTCAATATAGAGAGATTGCTGCATACACTCTTGGGCAGATTTACAAGCACCTTGGGCCTTTATCTTCTCGTATTGTGTCTCAATTTTTGGATGTAATGCTGGCAAAAAACTATTGCTTCTTATTGGAAATGTATTTTGAAAATGAGTCAGGTTTCTGCACTGTAATGTAGTGCTCATATACATGGGCTGTGTTCTGTCTCTTAAACGTTTTTGTGTGGTAAATGTGTTTTGGTAAAATGTATGGTTTTAAAAATTTTGTCCAGGATCACACTGAGTGTCTGTGTAAATGAAAGATATATATTTGCACCTTTTTCTATAATCTTCCCTGTCTCTCCTCTCAGTCTACCTCTCTCTGCTTATACTGTCCTCTCTTTCTTGATATTTTCACTCTTTCCTTGTTTTCACTTGTCTTTCTTGAATGTGCTGTTTCTTTTCAAACTGCATCCTGTGTTTTTAGTCTCCCACTGTCGTCATGGTCTTTCCTGTCCCCTAATGTTCCCCCTTCTTTTTATACTCCCTCCTCTGCCCTCTTAATTCTCTCTGTTTTATCATACCTCCTATTAGCAATGCCCCACTCAATATAGATAGAGTGCTGCATACACTCTTGGGCCGATTTACAAGCACCTTGGGCCTCTTTCTTCTTGTATTGTGTCTCAATTTTTGGATGTAATGCTGGTGAAAAACTAATGCTGCATATTGGAAATGTGTTTTGAAAATGAGTCAGGTTTCTGCACTGTAATGTAGTGCTCATATACATGGGCTGTGTTCTGTCTCTTAAACGTTTTAGTGTGGTAAATGTGTTTTGGTAAAATGTATGGTTTTAAACTTTTTGTCCAGGATCACACTGAGTGTCTGTGTAAATGACAGATTTATATTTGCACCTTTTTCTATAATCTCCCCTGTCTCTCCTCTCAGTCTACCTCTCTCTGCTTATACTGTCCTCTCGTTTCTGATATTTCCACTCTTTCCTTGTTTTCACTTGTCTTTCTTGATAGTGCTGTTTCTTTTCAAACTGCATCCTGTGTTCTTAGTCTCCCTCTGTCGGCATGGTCTTTCCTGTCCCCTAATATGCCCCCTTCTTTTTATACTCTCTCCTCTGCCCTCTTAATTCTCTCAGTTGTATCATACCTCCTCTTAGCAATGCCCGACTCAATATAGATAGATTGCTGCATACACTCTTGGGCAGATTTACAAGCACCTTGGGCCTTTATCTTCTTGTATTGTGTCTCAATTTTTGGATGTAATGCTGGCAAAAAACTATTGCTTCTAATTGGAAATGTATTTTGAAAATGTGTCAGGTTTCTGCACTGTAATGTAGTGCTCATATACATGGGCTGTGTTCTGTCTCTTAAACGTTTTAGTGTGGTAAATGTGTTTTGGGAAAATGTATGGTTTTAAACTTTTTGTCCAGGATCACACTGAGTGTCTGTGTAAATGACAGATTTATATTTGCACCTTTTTCTATAATCTCCCCTGTCTCTCCTCTTAGTCTACCTCTCTCTGCTTATACTGTCCTCTCGTTTCTGATATTTCCACTCTTTCCTTGTTTTCACTTGTCTTTCTTGATAGTGCTGTTTCTTTTCAAACTGCATCCTGTGTTCTTAGTCTCCCTCTGTCGGCATGGTCTTTCCTGTCCCCTAATATGCCCCCTTCTTTTTATACTCTCTCCTCTGCCCTCTTAATTCTCTAAGTTGTATCATACCTCCTCTTAGCAATGCCCCACTCAATATAGAGAGATTGCTGCATACACTCTTGGGCAGATTTACAAGCACCTTGGGCCTTTATCTTCTCGTATTGTGTCTCAATTTTTGGATGTAATGCTGGCAAAAAACTATTGCTTCTTATTGGAAATGTATTTTGAAAATGAGTCAGGTTTCTGCACTGTAATGTAGTGCTCATATACATGGGCTGTGTTCTGTCTCTTAAACGTTTTTGTGTGGTAAATGTGTTTTGGTAAAATGTATGGTTTTAAAAATTTTGTCCAGGATCACACTGAGTGTCTGTGTAAATGAAAGATATATATTTGCACCTTTTTCTATAATCTTCCCTGTCTCTCCTCTCAGTCTACCTCTCTCTGCTTATACTGTCCTCTCTTTCTTGATATTTTCACTCTTTCCTTGTTTTCACTTGTCTTTCTTGAATGTGCTGTTTCTTTTCAAACTGCATCCTGTGTTTTTAGTCTCCCACTGTCGTCATGGTCTTTCCTGTCCCCTAATGTTCCCCCTTCTTTTTATACTCCCTCCTCTGCCCTCTTAATTCTCTCTGTTTTATCATACCTCCTATTAGCAATGCCCCACTCAATATAGATAGAGTGCTGCATACACTCTTGGGCCGATTTACAAGCACCTTGGGCCTCTTTCTTCTTGTATTGTGTCTCAATTTTTGGATGTAATGCTGGTGAAAAACTAATGCTGCATATTGGAAATGTGTTTTGAAAATGAGTCAGGTTTCTGCACTGTAATGTAGTGCTCATATACATGGGCTGTGTTCTGTCTCTTAAACGTTTTAGTGTGGTAAATGTGTTTTGGTAAAATGTATGGTTTTAAACTTTTTGTCCAGGATCACACTGAGTGTCTGTGTAAATGACAGATTTATATTTGCACCTTTTTCTATAATCTCCCCTGTCTCTCCTCTCAGTCTACCTCTCTCTGCTTATACTGTCCTCTCGTTTCTGATATTTCCACTCTTTCCTTGTTTTCACTTGTCTTTCTTGATAGTGCTGTTTCTTTTCAAACTGCATCCTGTGTTCTTAGTCTCCCTCTGTCGGCATGGTCTTTCCTGTCCCCTAATATGCCCCCTTCTTTTTATACTCTCTCCTCTGCCCTCTTAATTTTCTCAGTTGTATCATACCTCCTCTTAGCAATGCCCGACTCAATATAGATAGATTGCTGCATACACTCTTGGGCAGATTTACAAGCACCTTGGGCCTTTATCTTCTTGTATTGTGTCTCAATTTTTGGATGTAATGCTGGCAAAAAACTATTGCTTCTTATTGGAAATGTATTTTGAAAATGTGTCAGGTTTCTGCACTGTAATGTAGTGCTCATATACATGGGCTGTGTTCTGTCTCTTAAACGTTTTTGTGTGGTAAATGTGTTTTGGTAAAATGTATGGTTTTAAAATTTTTGTCCAGGATCACACTGAGTGTCTGTGTAAATGAAAGATATATATTTGCACCTTTTTCTATAATCTTTCCTGTCTCTCCTCTCAGTCTACCCCTCTCTGCTTATACTGTCCTCTCTTTTCTGATATTTCCACTCTTAAATTGTTTTCACTTGTCTTTTTAAATGTGCTATTTCTTTTCAAACTGCATCCTGTGTTCTTAGTCTACCTCTGTCGTCATGGTCTTTCCAGTCCCCTAATGTTCCCTCTTCTTTTTATACTCCCTCCTCTGCCCTCTTATTTCTCTCTGTTTTATCATGCCTCCTCTTAGCAATGCCCCACTCAATATAGATAGAGTGTTGCATACACTCTTGGGCAGATTTACAAGCACCTTGGGCGTCTTTCTTCTTGTATTGTGTCTCAATGTTTGGATGTAATGCTGGCTAAAAACTATTGCTGCATATTGGAAATGTATTTTGAAAATGAGTCAGGTTTCTGCACTGCAATGTAGTGCTCATATACATGGGCTGTGTTCTGTCTCTTAAACGTTTTAGTGTGGTAAATGTGTTTTGGTAAAATGTATAGTTTTAAACTTTTTGTCCAGGATCACAATGAGTGTCTGTGTAAATGAAAGGTTTATATTTGCACCTTTTTCTATAATCTCCCCTGTCTCTCCTCTCAGTCTACCTCCCTCTGCTTATACTGTCCTCTCTTTTCTGATATTTCCACTCTTTCCTTGTTTTCACTTGTCTTTCTTGAATGTGCTGCTTCTTTTCAAACTGCATGCTGTGTTCTTAGTCTCCCACTGTCGTCATAGTCTTTCCTGTCCCCTAATGTTCCCCCTTCTTTTTATACTCCCTCCTCTGCCCTCCTAATTCTCTGTTTTATCATACCTCCTCTTAGCAATGCCCCACTCAATATAGATAGAGTGCTGCATACACTCTTGGGCAGATTTACAAGCACCTTGGGCCTCTTTCTTCTTGTATTGTGTCTCCATTTTTGGATGCAATGCTGGCAAAAAGCTAATGCTGCATATTGGAAATGTGTTTTGGAAATGAGTCCGGTTTCTGCACTGTCATGTAGTGCTCATATACATGGGCTGTGTTCTGTCTCTTAAGCGTTTTAGTGTGGTAAATGTGTTTTGGTAAAATGTATGGTTTTAAACTCTTTGTCCAGGATCACACTGAGTGTCTGTGTAAATGAAAGATTTATATTTGCACCTTTTTCTATAATCTCCCCTGTATCTCCTCTCAGTCTACCTCTCTCTGTTTATACTGTCCTCCCATTTCTGATATTTCCACTCTTTCCTTGTTTTCACTTGTCTTTCTTGAATGTGCTGTTTCTTTTCAAACTGCATCCTGTGTTCTTAGTCTCCCTCTGTCGTCATAGTCTTTCCTGTCCCTTAATGTTCCCCCTTCTTTTTATACTCCCTCCTCTGCCCTCTTAATTCTCTCTTTTTTATCACACCTCCTCTTAGCAATGCTCCACTGAATATAGATAGAGTGCTGCATACACTCTTGGGCAGATTTACAAGCACCTTGGGCCTCTTTCTTCTTGTATTGTGTCTCAATTGTTGGATGCAATGCTGGCAAAAAACTAATGCTGCATATTGGAAATGTGTTTTGGAAATGAGTCAGGTTTCTGCACTGTAATGTAGTGCGCATATACATGGGATGTGTTCTGTCTCTTAAACGTTTTAGTGTGGTAAATGTGTTTTGGTAAAATGTATGGTTTTAAACTTTTTGTCCAGGATCTCACTGAGTGTCTGTGTAAATGACAGATTTATAATTGCACCTTTTTCTATAATATCCCCTGTCTCTTCTCTCAGTCTACCTCTCTCTGCTTATACTGTCCTCTCTTTTCTGATATTTCCACTCTTTCCTTGTTTTCATTTGTCTTTCTTGATAGTGCTGTTTCTTTTCAAACTGCATCCTGTGTTCTTAGTCTCCCTCTGTCATCATGGTCTTTACTGTCCCCTAATGTTTCCCCTTCTTTTTATACTCCCTCCTCTGTCCTCTCTGTTTTATCATGCCTCCTCTTAGCAATGCCCCACTCAATATTGATAGAGTGTTGCATACACTCCTGGGCAGATTTACATGCACCTTTGGCCTCTTTCTTCTTGTATTGTGTCTCAATTTTTGGATGCAATGCTGTCAAAAAACTAATGCTGCATATTGGAAATGTGTTTTGGAAATGAGTCAGGTTTCTGCACTGTAATGTAGTGCTCATATACATGGGCTGTGTTCTGTCTCTTAAACGTTTTAGTGTGGTAAATGTGTTTTGGTAAAATGTATGGTTTTAAATTTTTTGTCCAGGATCACACTGAGTGTCTGTGTAAATGAAAGATTTATATTTGCACCTTTTTCTATAATCTCCCCTGTATCTCCTCTCAGTCTACCTCTCTCTGCTTATACTTTCCTCTCTTTTCTGATATTTCCACTCTTTCCTTGTTTTCACTTGTCTTTCTTGAATGTGCTGCTTCTTTTCAAACTGCATGCTGTGTTCTTAGTCTCCTACTGTCGTCATAGTCTTTCCTGTCCCCTAATGTTCCCCCTTCTTTTTATACTCCCTCCTCTGCCCTCCTAATTCTCTGTTTTATGATACCACCTCTTAGCAATACCCCACTCAATATAGATAGAGTGTTGCATACACTCTTGGGCAGATTTACAAGCACCTTGGGCGTCTTTCTTCTTGTATTGTGTCTCAATGTTTGGATGTAATGCTGGCTAAAAACTATTGCTGCATATTGGAAATGTATTTTGAAAATGAGTCAGGTTTCTGCACTGCAATGTAGTGCTCATATACATGGGCTGTGTTCTGTCTCTTAAACGTTTTAGTGTGGTAAATGTGTTTTGTTAAAATGTATAGTTTTAAACTTTTTGTCCAGGATCACAATGAGTGTCTGTGTAAATGAAAGGTTTATATTTGCACCTTTTTCTATAATCTCCCCTGTCTCTCCTCTCAGTCTACCTCCCTCTGCTTATACTGTCCTCTCTTTTCTGATATTTCCACTCTTTCCTTGTTTTCACTTGTCTTTCTTGAATGTGCTGCTTCTTTTCAAACTGCATGCTGTGTTCTTAGTCTCCCACTGTCGTCATAGTCTTTCCTGTCCCCTAATGTTCCCCCTTCTTTTTATACTCCCTCCTCTGCCCTCCTAATTCTCTGTTTTATCATACCTCCTCTTAGCAATGCCCCACTCAATATAGATAGAGTGCTGCATACACTCTTGGGCAGATTTACAAGCACCTTGGGCCTCTTTCTTCTTGTATTGTGTCTCCATTTTTGGATGCAATGCTGGCAAAAAGCTAATGCTGCATATTGGAAATGTGTTTTGGAAATGAGTCCGGTTTCTGCACTGTCATGTAGTGCTCATATACATGGGCTGTGTTCTGTCTCTTAAGCGTTTTAGTGTGGTAAATGTGTTTTGGTAAAATGTATGGTTTTAAACTCTTTGTCCAGGATCACACTGAGTGTCTGTGTAAATGAAAGATTTATATTTGCACCTTTTTCTATAATCTCCCCTGTATCTCCTCTCAGTCTACCTCTCTCTGTTTATACTGTCCTCCCATTTCTGATATTTCCACTCTTTCCTTGTTTTCACTTGTCTTTCTTGAATGTGCTGTTTCTTTTCAAACTGCATCCTGTGTTCTTAGTCTCCCTCTGTCGTCATAGTCTTTCCTGTCCCTTAATGTTCCCCCTTCTTTTTATACTCCCTCCTCTGCCCTCTTAATTCTCTCTGTTTTATCACACCTCCTCTTAGCAATGCTACACTGAATATAGATAGAGTGCTGCATACACTCTTGGGCAGATTTACAAGCACCTTGGGCCTCTTTCTTCTTGTATTGTGTCTCAATTTTTGGATGCAATGCTGGCAAAAAACTAATGCTGCATATTGGAAATGTGTTTTGGAAATGAGTCAGGTTTCTGCACTGTAATGTAGTGCTCATATACATGGGATGTGTTCTGTCTCTTAAACGTTTTAGTGTGGTAAATGTGTTTCGGTAAAATGTATGGTTTTAAACTTTTTGTCCAGGATCTCACTGAGTGTCTGTGTAAATGACAGATTTATAATTGCACCTTTTTCTATCATATCCCCTGTCTCTTCTCTCAGTCTACCTCTCTCTGCTTATACTGTCCTCTCTTTTCTGATATTTCCACTCTTTCCTTGTTTTCATTTGTCTTTCTTGATAGTGCTGTTTCTTTTCAAACTGCATCCTGTGTTCTTAGTCTCCCTCTGTCATCATGGTCTTTACTGTCCCCTAATGTTTCCCCTTCTTTTTATACTCCCTCCTCTGTCCTCTTAATTCTCTCTGTTTTATCATGCCTCCTCTTAGCAATGCCCCACTCAATATTGATAGAGTGTTGCATACACTCCTGGGCAGATTTACATGCACCTTTGGCCTCTTTCTTCTTGTATTGTGTCTCAATTTTTGGATGCAATGCTGTCAAAAAACTAATGCTGCATATTGGAAATGTGTTTTGGAAATGAGTCAGGTTTCTGCACTGTAATGTAGTGCTCATATACATGGGCTGTGTTCTGTCTCTTAAACGTTTTAGTGTGGTAAATGTTTTTTGGTAAAATGTATGGTTTTAAATTTTTTGTCCAGGGTCACACTGAGTGTCTGTGTAAATGAAAGATTTATATTTGCACCTTTTTCTATAATCTCCCCTGTATCTCCTCTCAGTCTACCTCTCTCTGCTTATACTTTCCTCTCTTTTCTGATATTTCCACTCTTTCCTTGTTTTCACTTGTCTTTCTTGAATGTGCTGCTTCTTTTCAAACTGCATGCTGTGTTCTTAGTCCCCTACTGTCGTCATAGTCTTTCCTGTCCCCTAATGTTCCCCCTTCTTTTTATACTCCCTCCTCTGCCCTCCTAATTCTCTGTTTTATGATACCACCTCTTAGCAATACCCCACTCAATATAGATAGAGTGTTGCATACACTCTTGGGCAGATTTACAAGCACCTTGGGCGTCTTTCTTCTTGTATTGTGTCTCAATGTTTGGATGTAATGCTGGCTAAAAACTATTGCTGCATATTGGAAATGTATTTTGAAAATGAGTCAGGTTTCTGCACTGCAATGTAGTGCTCATATACATGGGCTGTGTTCTGTCTCTTAAACGTTTTAGTGTGGTAAATGTGTTTTGTTAAAATGTATAGTTTTAAACTTTTTGTCCAGGATCACAATGAGTGTCTGTGTAAATGAAAGGTTTATATTTGCACCTTTTTCTATAATCTCCCCTGTCTCTCCTCTCAGTCTACCTCCCTCTGCTTATACTGTCCTCTCTTTTCTGATATTTCCACTCTTTCCTTGTTTTCACTTGTCTTTCTTGAATGTGCTGCTTCTTTTCAAACTGCATGCTGTGTTCTTAGTCTCCCACTGTCGTCATAGTCTTTCCTGTCCCCTAATGTTCCCCCTTCTTTTTATACTCCCTCCTCTGCCCTCCTAATTCTCTGTTTTATCATACCTCCTCTTAGCAATGCCCCACTCAATATAGATAGAGTGCTGCATACACTCTTGGGCAGATTTACAAGCACCTTGGGCCTCTTTCTTCTTGTATTGTGTCTCCATTTTTGGATGCAATGCTGGCAAAAAGCTAATGCTGCATATTGGAAATGTGTTTTGGAAATGAGTCCGGTTTCTGCACTGTCATGTAGTGCTCATATACATGGGCTGTGTTCTGTCTCTTAAGCGTTTTAGTGTGGTAAATGTGTTTTGGTAAAATGTATGGTTTTAAACTCTTTGTCCAGGATCACACTGAGTGTCTGTGTAAATGAAAGATTTATATTTGCACCTTTTTCTATAATCTCCCCTGTATCTCCTCTCAGTCTACCTCTCTCTGTTTATACTGTCCTCCCATTTCTGATATTTCCACTCTTTCCTTGTTTTCACTTGTCGTTCTTGAATGTGCTGTTTCTTTTCAAACTGCATCCTGTGTTCTTAGTCTCCCTCTGTCGTCATAGTCTTTCCTGTCCCTTAATGTTCCCCCTTCTTTTTATACTCCCTCCTCTGCCCTCTTAATTCTCTCTGTTTTATCACACCTCCTCTTAGCAATGCTACACTGAATATAGATAGAGTGCTGCATACACTCTTGGGCAGATTTACAAGCACCTTGGGCCTCTTTCTTCTTGTATTGTGTCTCCATTTTTGGATGCAATGCTGGCAAAAAACTAATGCTGCATATTGGAAATGTGTTTTGGAAATGAGTCAGGTTTCTGCACTGTAATGTAGTGCTCATATACATGGGATGTGTTCTGTCTCTTAAACGTTTTAGTGTGGTAAATGTGTTTCGGTAAAATGTATGGTTTTAAACTTTTTGTCCAGGATCTCACTGAGTGTCTGTGTAAATGACAGATTTATAATTGCACCTTTTTCTATAATATCCCCTGTCTCTTCTCTCAGTCTACCTCTCTCTGCTTATACTGTCCTCTCTTTTCTGATATTTCCACTCTTTCCTTGTTTTCATTTGTCTTTCTTGATAGTGCTGTTTCTTTTCAAACTGCATCCTGTGTTCTTAGTCTCCCTCTGTCATCATGGTCTTTACTGTCCCCTAATGTTTCCCCTTCTTTTTATACTCCCTCCTCTGTCCTCTTAATTCTCTCTGTTTTATCATGCCTCCTCTTAGCAATGCCCCACTCAATATTGATAGAGTGTTGCATACACTCCTGGGCAGATTTACATGCACCTTTGGCCTCTTTCTTCTTGTATTGTGTCTCAATTTTTGGATGCAATGCTGTCAAAAAACTAATGCTGCATATTGGAAATGTGTTTTGGAAATGAGTCAGGTTTCTGCACTGTAATGTAGTGCTCATATACATGGGCTGTGTTCTGTCTCTTAAACGTTTTAGTGTGGTAAATGTGTTTTGGTAAAATGTATGGTTTTACATTTTTTGTCCAGGATCACACTGAGTGTCTGTGTAAATGAAAGATTTATATTTGCACCTTTTTCTATAATCTCCCCTGTATCTCCTCTCAGTCTACCTCTCTCTGCTTATACTTTCCTCTCTTTTCTGATATTTCCACTCTTTCCTTGTTTTCACTTGTCTTTCTTGAATGTGCTGCTTCTTTTCAAACTGCATGCTGTGTTCTTAGTCTCCTACTGTCGTCATAGTCTTTCCTGTCCCCTAATGTTCCCCCTTCTTTTTATACTCCCTCCTCTGCCCTCCTAATTCTCTGTTTTATGATACCACCTCTTAGCAATACCCCACTCAATATAGATAGAGTGTTGCATACACTCTTGGGCAGATTTACAAGCACCTTGGGCGTCTTTCTTCTTGTATTGTGTCTCAATGTTTGGATGTAATGCTGGCTAAAAACTAATGCTGCATATTGGAAATGTATTTTGAAAATGAGTCAGGTTTCTGCACTCCAATGTAGTGCTCATATACATGGGCTGTGTTCTGTCTCTTAAACGTTTTAGTGTGGTAAATGTGTTTTGTTAAAATGTATAGTTTTAAACTTTTTGTCCAGGATCACAATGAGTGTCTGTGTAAATGAAAGGTTTATATTTGCACCTTTTTCTATAATCTCCCCTGTCTCTCCTCTCAGTCTACCTCCCTCTGCTTATACTGTCCTCTCTTTTCTGATATTTCCACTCTTTCCTTGTTTTCACTTGTCTTTCTTGAATGTGCTGCTTCTTTTCAAACTGCATGCTGTGTTCTTAGTCTCCCACTGTCGTCATAGTCTTTCCTGTCCCCTAATGTTCCCCCTTCTTTTTATACTCCCTCCTCTGCCCTCCTAATTCTCTGTTTTATCATACCTCCTCTTAGCAATGCCCCACTCAATATAGATAGAGTGCTGCATACACTCTTGGGCAGATTTACAAGCACCTTGGGCCTCTTTCTTCTTGTATTGTGTCTCCATTTTTGGATGCAATGCTGGCAAAAAGCTAATGCTGCATATTGGAAATGTGTTTTGGAAATGAGTCCGGTTTCTGCACTGTCATGTAGTGCTCATATACATGGGCTGTGTTCTGTCTCTTAAGCGTTTTAGTGTGGTAAATGTGTTTTGGTAAAATGTATGGTTTTAAACTCTTTGTCCAGGATCACACTGAGTGTCTGTGTAAATGAAAGATTTATATTTGCACCTTTTTCTATAATCTCCCCTGTATCTCCTCTCAGTCTACCTCTCTCTGTTTATACTGTCCTCCCATTTCTGATATTTCCACTCTTTCCTTGTTTTCACTTGTCTTTCTTGAATGTGCTGTTTCTTTTCAAACTGCATCCTGTGTTCTTAGTCTCCCTCTGTCGTCATAGTCTTTCCTGTCCCTTAATGTTCCCCCTTCTTTTTATACTCCCTCCTCTGCCCTCTTAATTCTCTCTTTTTTATCACACCTCCTCTTAGCAATGCTCCACTGAATATAGATAGAGTGCTGCATACACTCTTGGGCAGATTTACAAGCACCTTGGGCCTCTTTCTTCTTGTATTGTGTCTCAATTGTTGGATGTAATGCTGGCAAAAAACTATTGCTGCATATTGGAAATGTATTTTGAAAATGAGTCAGGTTTCTGCACTGTAATGTAGGGCTCATATACATGGGCTGTGTTCTTTCTCTTAAACGTTTTAGTGTGGTAAATGTGTTTTGGTAAAATGTATGGTTTTAAACTTTTTGTCCAGGATCACACTGAGTGTCTGTGTAAATGACAGATTTATATTTGCACCTTTTTCTATAATCTCCCCTGTCTCTCCTCTCAGTCTACCTCTCTCTGCTGATACTGTCCTCTCTTTTCTGATATTTCCACTCTTTCCTTGTTTTCACTTGTCTTTCTTGATAGTGCTGTTTCTTTTCAAACTGCATCCTGTGTTCTTAGTCTCCCTCTGTCGTCATGGTCTTTCCTGTCCCCTAATGTTCCCCCTTCTTTTTATACTCCCTCCTCTGCCCTCTTAATTCTCTCAGTTGTATCTTACCTCCTTTTAGCAATGCCCCACTCAATATAGATAGATTGCTGCATACACTCTTGGGCAGATTTACAAGCACCTTGGGCCTCTTTCTTCTTGTATTGTGTCTCAATTGTTGGATGTAATGCTGGCAAAAAACTATTGCTGCATATTGGAAATGTATTTTGAAAATGAGTCAGGTTTCTGCACTGTAATGTAGGGCTCATATACATGGGCTGTGTTCTTTCTCTTAAACGTTTTAGTGTGGTAAATGTGTTTTGGTAAAATGTATGGTTTTAAACTTTTTGTCCAGGATCACACTGAGTGTCTGTGTAAATTAAAGATTTATATTTGCACCTTTTTCTATAATCTCCCCTGTCTCTCCTCTCAGTCTACCTCTCTCTGCTGATACTGTCCTCTCTTTTCTGATATTTCCACTCTTTCCTTGTTTTCACTTGAGTTTCTTGAATGTGCTGTTTTTTTTCAAACTGCCTCCTGTGTTCTTAGTCTCCCACTGTCGTCATGGTCTTTCCTGTCAACTAATGTTCCCCCTTATTTTTATACTCACTCCTCTGCCCTCTTAGTTCTCTCTGTTTTATCATACCTCCTATTAGCAATGCCCCACTCAATATAGATAGATTGCTGCATACACTCTTGGGCCGATTTACAAGCACCTTGGGCCTCTTTCTTCTTGTATTGTGTCTCAATTTTTGGATGTAATGCTGGCAAAAAAACTATTGCTGCATATTGGAAATGTATTTTGAAAATGAGTCAGGCTTCTGCACTGTAATGTAGGGCTCATATACATGGGCTGTGTTCTTTCTCTTAAACGTTTTAGTGTGGTAAATGTGTTTTGGTAAAATGTATGGTTTTAAACTTTTTGTCCAGGATCACACTGAGTGGCTGTGTAAATTAAAGATTTATATTTGTACCTTTTTCTATAATCTCCCCTGTCTCTCCTCTCAGTCTACCTCTCTCTGCTTATACTGTCCTCTCTTCTCTGATATTTCCACTCTTTCCTTGTTTTCACTTGTCTTTCTTGAATGTGCTGCTTCTTTTCAAACTGCAAGCTGTGTTCTTAGTCTCCTACTGTCGTCTTAGTCTTTCCTGTCCCCTAATGTTCCCCCTTCTTTTTATACTCCCTCCTCTGCCCTCCTAATTCTCTGTTTTATGATACCTCCTCTTAGCAATGCCCCACTCAATATGGATAGAGTGCTGCATACACTCTTGGGCAGATTTACAAGCACCTTGGGCCTCTTTCTTCTTGTATGTTGTCTCCATTTTTGGATGCAATGCTGGCAAAAAGCTAATGCTGCATATTGAAAATGTGTTTTGGAAATGAGTCAGGTTTCTGCACTGTCATGTAGTGCTCATATACATGGGCTGTGTTCTGTCTCTTAAACGTTTTAGTGTGCTAAATGTGTTTTGGTAAAATGTATGGTTTTAAACTCTTTGTCGAGGATCACACTGAGTGTCTGTGTAAATGACAGATTTATATTTGTACTTTTTTCTATAATCTCCCCTGTCTCTCCTCTCAGTCTACCTCTCTCTGCTTATACTGTCCTCTCTTTTCTGATATTTCCACGCTTTCCTTGTTTTCACTTGTCTTTCTTGATAGAGCTGTTTCTTTTCAAACTGCATCCTGTGTTCTTAGTCTCCCTCTGTCGTCATGTTCTTTACTGTCCCCTAATGTTCCCCCTTCTTTTTATACTCCCTCCTCTGCCATCTTAATTCTCTCAGTTGTATCATACCTCCTCTTAGCAATGCCCCACTCAATATAGATAGAGTGTTGCATACACTCTTGGGCAGATTTACAAGCACCTTGGGCCTCTTTCTTCTTGTATTGTTTCTCAATTTTGGATGTAATGCTGGGAAAAAAATAATGCTGCATATTGGAAATGTATTTTGAAAATGAGTCAGGTTTCTGCACTGTAATGTAGTGCTCATATACATGGGCTGTGGTCTGTCTCTTAAACATTTTAGTGTGGTAAATGTGTTTTGGTAAAATGTATGGTTTTAAACTTTTTGTCCAGCATCACACTGAGTGTCTGTGTAAATGACAGATTTATATTTGTACCTTTTTCTATAATCTCCCCTGTCTCTCCTCTCAGTCTACCTCTCTCTGTTTTTACTGTCCTCTCTTTTCTGATATTTCCACTCTTTCCTTGTTTTCACTTGTCTTTCTTGATAGTGCTGTTTCTTTTCAAACTGCATCCTGTGTTCTTAGTCTCCCTCTGTCGTCATGGTCTTTACAGGTCCCCTAATGTTCCCCCTTCATTTTATACTCCCTCCTCTGCCCTCTTAATTCTCTCAGTTGTATCATACCTCCTTTTAGCAATGCCCCACTCAATATAGATAGATTGCTGCATACACTCTTGGGCAGATTTACAAGCACCGTGGGCCTCTTTCTTCTTGAATTGTGTCTCAATTGTTGGATGTAATGCTGGCAAAAAACTATTGCTGCATATTGGAAATGTATTTTGAAAATGAGTCAGGTTTCTGCACTGTAATGTAGGGCTCATATACATGGGCTGTGTTCTTTCTCTTAAACGTTTTAGTGTGGTGAATGTGTTTTGGTAAAATGTATGGTTTTAAACTTTTTGTCCAGGATCACACTGAGTGTCTGTGTAAATTAAAGATTTATATTTGCACCTTTTTCTATAATCTCCCCTGTCTCTCCACTCAGTTTACCTCTCTCTGCTTATACTGTCCTCTCTTTTCTGATATTTCCACTCTTTCCTTGTTTTCACTTGTCTTTCTTGATAGTGCTGTTTCTTTTCAAACTGCATCCTGTGTTCTTAGACTCCCACTGTCGTCATGGTCTTTCCTGTCCCCTAATATTCCCCCTTATTTTTATACTCCCTCCTCTGCCCTCTTAGTTCTCTCTGTTTTATCATACCTCCTATTAGCAATGCCCCACTCAATATAGATAGAGTGCTGCATACACTCTTGGGCCGATTTACAA
This sequence comes from Lissotriton helveticus, assembly GCF_964261635.1. NCBI lineage: Eukaryota > Metazoa > Chordata > Amphibia > Caudata > Salamandridae > Lissotriton > Lissotriton helveticus. The sequence goes on along the minus strand of NC_136063.1, from coordinate 1,439,796,411 downwards.
GCACCTTGGGCCTCTTTCTTCTTGTATTGTGTCTCAATTTTTGGATGTAATGCTGGCAAAAAACTAATGCTGCATATTGGAAATGTGTTTTGAAAATGAGTCAGGTTTCTGCACTGTAATGTAGTGCTCATATACATGGGCTGTGTTTTGTCTCTTAAACGTTTTAGTGTGGTAAATGTGTTTTGGTAAAATGTATGGTTTTAAACTTTTTGTCCAGGATCACACTGAGTGTCTGTGTAAATGAAAGATTTATATTTGCACCTTTTTCTATAATCTCCCCTGTCTCTCCACTCAGTCTACCTCTCTCTGCTTATACTGTCCTCTCTTTTCTGATATTTCCACTCTTTCCTTGTTTTCACTTGAGTTTCTTGAATGTGCTGTTTTTTTCAAACTGCCTCCTGTGTTCTTAGACTCCCACTGTCGTCATGGTCTTTCCTGTCCCCTAATAATCCCCCTTCTTTTTATACTCCCTCCTCTGCCCTCTTAATTCTCTCTGTTTTATCATACCTCCTCTCAGCAATGCCCCACGCAATATAGATAGAGTGCTGAATACACTCTAGGGCAGATTTACAGGCACCTTGGGCCTCTTTCTTCTTGTATTGCGTCTCAATTTTTGGATGTAATGCTGGCAAAAAACGAATGCTGCATTTTGGAAATGTATTTTGAAAATGAGTCAGGTTTCTGCGCTGCAATGTAGTGCTCATATAGATGGGCTGTGTTCTGTCTCTTAAACGTTTTAGTGTGGTAAATGTGTTTTGGTAAAATGTATGGTTTCAAACTTTTTGTCCAGGATCACACTGAGTGTCTGTGTAAATGAAAGATTTGTATTTGCACCTTTTTCTATAATCTCCCCTGTCTCTCCTCTCAGTCTACATCTCTCTCCTTATACTGTCCTCTCTTTTCTGATATTTCCACTCTTTCCTTGTTTTCACTTGTCTTTCTTGATAGTGCTGTTTCTTTTCAAACTGCATCCTGTGTTCTTACTTTCCCTCTAACGTCATGGTCTTTCCTGTCCCCTAATATTCCCCCTTCTTTTTATACTCCCTCCTCTGTCCTCTTAATTCTCTCTGTTTTATCATACCTCCTCTCAGCAATGCCCCACGCAATATAGATAGAGTGCTGCATACACTCTTGGGCAGATTTACAAGCACCTTGGGCCTCTTTCTTCTTGTATTGTATCTCATTTTTTGGATGTAATGCTGGCAAAAAACGAATGCTGCATATTGGATATGTGTTTTGAAAATGAGTCAGGTTCCTGCACTGTAATGTAGTGCTCATATACATGGGCTGTGTTCTGTCTCTTAAACGTTTTAGTGTGGTAAATGTGTTTTGGTAAAATGTATGGTTTTAAACTTTTTGTCCAAGATCACACTGAGAATCTGTGTAAATGAAAGATTTATATTTGCACCTTTTTCTATAATCTCCCCTGTCTCTCCTCTCAGTCTACCTCTCTCTGCTAATACTGTCCTCTCTTTTCTGATATTTCCACTCTTCCCTTGTTTTCACTTGTCTTTCTTGATAGTGCTGTTTCTTTTCATACTGCATCCTGTGTTCTTAGTCTCCCACTGTCGTCATGGTCTTTCCTGTCCCCTAATGTTCCCTCTTCTTTTTATACTCCCTCCTCTGCCCTCTTAATTCTCTCTGTTTTATCATACCTCCTCCTAGCAATGCCTCACTCAATTTAGATAGAGTGCTGCAAACACTCTTGGGCAGATTTACAAGCACCTTGGGCCTCTTTCTTCTTGTATTGTATCTAAATTTCTGGATGTAATGCTGGCAAAAGACTAAGGCTGCATATTGAAAATGTATTTTGAAAATGAGTCAGGTTTCTGCACTGTAATGTAGTGCTCATATACATGGGCTGTGTTCTGTCTCTTAAACATTTTAGTGTGGTAAATGTGTTTTGGTAAAATGTATGGTTTTAAACTTTTTGTCCAGGATCACACTGACTGTCTGTGTAAATGACAGATTTATATTTGCACCTTTTTCTATAATCTCCCCTGTCTCTCCTCTCAGTCTGCCTCTCTCTGCTTATGCTGTCCTTTCTTTTCTGATATTTCCACTCTTTCCTTGTTTTCACTTGTCTTTCTTGATAGTGCTGCTTCTTTTCAACTGCATCCTGTGTTCTTTATCTCCCTCTGTCGTCATGGTCTTTCCTGTCCCCTAATATTCCCCCTTCTTTTTATACTCCCTCCTCTGCCCTCTTAATTCTCTCTGTTTTATCATACCTCCTCTCAGCAATGCCCCACGCAATATAGATAGAGTGCTGAATACACTCTAGGGCAGATTTACAGGCACCTTGGGCCTCTTTCTTCTTGTATTGCGTCTCAATTTTTGGATGTAATGCTGGCAAAAAACGAATGCTGCATTTTGGAAATGTATTTTGAAAATGAGTCAGGTTTCTGCGCTGCAATGTAGTGCTCATATAGATGGGCTGTGTTCTGTCTCTTAAACGTTTTAGTGTGGTAAATGTGTTTTGGTAAAATGTATGGTTTCAAACTTTTTGTCCAGGATCACACTGAGTGTCTGTGTAAATGAAAGATTTGTATTTGCACCTTTTTCTATAATCTCCCCTGTCTCTCCTCTCAGTCTACATCTCTCTCCTTATACTGTCCTCTCTTTTCTGATATTTCCACTCTTTCCTTGTTTTCACTTGTCTTTCTTGATAGTGCTGTTTCTTTTCAAACTGCATCCTGTGTTCTTACTTTCCCTCTAACGTCATGGTCTTTCCTGTCCCCTAATATTCCCCCTTCTTTTTATACTCCCTCCTCTGTCCTCTTAATTCTCTCTGTTTTATCATACCTCCTCTCAGCAATGCCCCACGCAATATAGATAGAGTGCTGCATACACTCTTGGGCAGATTTACAAGCACCTTGGGCCTCTTTCTTCTTGTATTGTATCTCATTTTTTGGATGTATTGCTGGCAAAAAACGAATGCTGCATATTGGATATGTGTTTTAAAAATGAGTCAGGTTCCTGCACTGTAATGTAGTGCTCATATACATGGGCTGTGTTCTGTCTCTTAAACGTTTTAGTGTGGTAAATGTGTTTTGGTAAAATGTATGGTTTTAAACTTTTTGTCCAAGATCACACTGAGAATCTATGGAAATGAAAGATTTATATTTGCACCTTTTTCTATAATCTCCCCTGTATCTCCTCTCAGTCTACCTCTCTCTGCTTATACTGTCCTCTCTTTTAGGATATTTCCACTCTTTCCTTGTTTTCACTTGTCTTTCTTGATAGTGCTGTTTCTTTTCAAACTGCATCCTGTGTTCTTAGTCTCCCTCTGTCGTCATGGTCTTTCCTGTCCCCTAATGTTCCCCCTTCCTTTTATACTCCCTCCTCTGCCCTCTTAATTCTCTCTGTTTTATCATACCTCCTATTAGCAATGCCCCACTCAATATAGATAGAGTGCTAAATACACTCTTGGGCAGATTTACAAGCACCTTGTGCTTCTTTCTTCTTGTATTGTGTCTCAATTTTTGGATGTAATGCTGGCAAAAGACTAATGCTGCATATTGGAAATGCATTTTGAAAATGAGTCAGGTTTCTGCACTGTAATGTAGTGCTCATATACATGGGCTGTGTTCGGTCTCTTAAATATTTTAGTGTGGTAAATGTGTTTTGGTAAAATGTATGGTTTTAAACTTTTTGTCCAGGATCACACTGAGTGTCTGTGTAAGTGACAGATTTATATTTGCACCTTTTTCTATAATCTCCCCTGTCTCTCCTCTCAGTCAACCTCTCTCTGCTTATACTGTCCTCTCTTTTCTGATATCTCCACTCTTTCCTTGTTTTCACTTGTCTTTCTTGATAGTGCTGTTTCTTTTCAAACTGCATCCTGTGTTCTTAATCTCCCTCTGTCGTCATGGTCTTTCCTGTCCCCTAATATACCCCCTTCTTTTTATACTCCCTCCTCTTCCCTCTTAACTCTCTCTGTTTTATCATACCTCCTTTTAGCAATGCCCTACTCAGTATAGATAGAGTGCTGAATACACTCTTGGGCAGATTTACAAGCACCTTGTGCTTCTTTCTTCTTGTATTGTGTCTCAATTTTTGGATGTAATGCTGGCAAAAGACTAATGCTGCATATTGGAAATGTATTTTGAAAATGAGTCAGGTTTCTGCACTGTAATGTAGTGCTCATATACATGGGCTGTGTTCGGTCTCTTAAATATTTTAGTGTGGTAAATGTGTTTTGGTAAAATGTATGGTTTTAAACTTTTTGTCCAGGATCACACTGAGTGTCTGTGTAAGTGACAGATTTATATTTGCACCTTTTTCTATAATCTCCCCTGTCTCTCCTCTCAGTCAACCTCTCTCTGCTTATACTGTCCTCTCTTTTCTGATATCTCCACTCTTTCCTTGTTTTCACTTGTCTAGCTTGATAGTGCTGTTTCTTTTCAAACTGCATCCTGTGTTCTTAATCTCCCTCTGTCGTCATGGTCTTTCCTGTCCCCTAATATACCCCCTTCTTTTTATACTCCCTCCTCTTCCCTCTTAACTCTCTCTGTTTTATCATACCTCCTTTTAGCAATGCCCTACTCAGTATAGATAGAGTGCTGAATACACTCTTGGGCAGATTTACAAGCACCTTGGGCCTCTTTCTTCTTGTATTGCGTCTCAATTTTTGGATGTAATGCTGGCAAAAAACGAATGCTGCATTTTGAAAATGTATTTTGAAAATGAGTCATGTTTCTGCACTGCAATGTAATGCTCATGTACATGGGCTGTGTTCTGTCTCTTAAACGTATTAGTGTGGTAAATGTGTTTTGGTAAAATGTATGGTTTTAAACTTTTTGTCCAGGATCACACTGAGTGTCTATGTAAATGAAAGATTTATATTTGCACCTTTTTCTATAATCTCCCCTGTCTCTCCTCTCAGTTTACCTCTCTCTGCTTATACCGTCCTCTCTTTTCTGATATTTCCACTCTTTCCTTGTTTTCACTTCTTTTCAAACTGCATCCTGTGTTTTTAAGTCTCCCTCTTTCGTCATGGTCTTTCCTGTCCCCTAATGTTCCCCCTTCTTTTTATACTCCCTCCTCTGCCCTCTCAATTCTCTCAGTTTTATCATACCTCCTCTTAGCAATGCCCCACTCAATTTAGATACAGTGCTGCATACACTCTTGGGCAGATTTACAAGCACCTTGCGCCTCTTTCTTCTTGTTTTATGTCTCAATTTTGGGATGTAATGCTGGCAAAAAAACTAATGCTGCATATTGGAAATGTATATTGAAAATGAGTCAGGTTTCTGCACTGTAATGTAGTGCTCATATACATGGGCTTTTTTCTGTCTCTTAAACGTTTTAGTGTAGTCTAATCTCTGCTCTCATCTTAAGAGTAATACAATAGTGTGTTTTATACATTTATTTTTGAAAAGTGATATATCTTTTTTATACTAGATTCTTTTCATCAATACTAAAAAAAGTCATCATGCCTAGTAATTCTAAGAAGACAAAACAACGAAAGAAAGCAAGTTATTTAAAGAGAAGTGATCTACAAGATTTACCTCAAGAAAAATATATTAATAGGACGCAAAAATGTCCTGGTAAGAAAACTAAACGTTTTTTACGAAGATTGGTAAACAGTAAGACTAGTGTGTACAAAGAAAAAAAATCTGTGTTTCTGCAAGCAGGAGAAAAGACAAGAACCGTGTAGTATTATGTTCTGAAACAAATGAGTGTAATACACGCAGGAAAAATGTATGCACGGAGATAAGGATGAAGATGTACTATAATCGAGTTGTATTAAATTTGACTAAGATTGTAAAGAATTGTAAAAGAAAAAGAACTTTTTACAAAAAAAAGAAATGTATTGAAAATGTAGTTCAGAAAGCGTTTGATTTGAACAAAAGACTTTTTATTTTAGTGATCAATAGAATTCGATCATTAGATAAGACAATCCATTTAATGAAGGCCAAAAGTAAGTGGAAAATATTAATTAACAAAAGTAAATTTTCAGAGGTTTTTCAGGGTAAATGGAATCAAGTTCAAGTTATGAGCCTTTTTTTAATGAAGAAAGTTATCTTCAGAGTAATGCTTTGTTGCATGCAGTTGACACTAGTGGTCGTGCTTATTAGGTTAGAAATGGTTGTCCTATTGATAAAGAGAACATTTTTCCTAGAAATGAGGAACAGTTGTTAGCTGATGAAGTTTTAGGGAGACGTCCTGAAGCTCCAGTGTACACTTGGAATTGCAGGAGTATTTGTAGTGTACAGCAGGAGTCTATTGATTGTTTACGCAATTTCTTACGTAACTATACTAAGAAAAGTGTTAAACAAAAAATTTAGGATGTTGCAAGGATTAGACCCTTGCAGAGTGACACAAATGACTGGATTGCAAGGACATTCTTTAGCTTGTCTTTCTAAAAAAGTGTGTTAAAGTGTTTTTCACCATTTCAGGATGTTACCAGTTCATCATACTCAAATGAGGAAATTAGTGAGAAGGTTGTATTATGCAAAAAGTCCATGTTGGACCACGCCTCGTGGCCCGGCCCCAGCGAAACCCAGACTCCAAAGGCGCACCAGTCCCGGCTGGGGGGTAAAGGGCTCCCCGAGTGAGATAAGCCAGGGAGTTTCGATGGCACCTCCGGCCTCCCCTGAGAGACTGGTATCTGTCACACCTCTGGCCTTCCCTTGTGGGCCAGTTTCGTTCACACCTCTGGCCTCCCCCAGGGCTGGCTCCAGACCCGCTGGCGTCTGGGACCCATCGTCAAAGGATCAAAGAGCCAACCGCCGGGGGGCGGAGCCAGACCGGCGACCAAGGTGGTCGCCCGGGCTCCCGGCTCCGTCGACCTTCTTCCCCTGCCGCCGGATCCCGCTATCCTTCCTGCGCTGCTACTAGGCTCCCGAACGTCGGGGAGGGCGATGCCCCTCCGTGTGAGACTCCGGCTGATCTCCGAGCCCTGAGGACGAAGATATGCCCTCCCGTGCATTGCGGCCTGCATGAGTCCCGGAGCCGCGACCCTGCGTGATGCGGCTGCCGGCCGCGAATGGAACAACAGCGGCCACACAGACCCGGAAGGTGCCGGTCAACTGCTATGGAGGTCCACCCACCTCTGAATATACACCCAGCACTCGTTCTGTCGAGCCTGGTGTATCTCCGCATTATGCCATCAATCTATGCCTGTCATGCCCCCCCCCCCCTCCGATTGCTGCTTTGTGGAACAGGAAGGCATGCCGCAGCTCTTTGTCTCCCTAACATGGCTTTGTGTGACCCGCGTACAGCTGATTGTATCCCGCACTCCAGGTGATCGGAGCCGGTTGATCCACAACAGTTTTGACGGCGCCTTTGAGATGCAGGGGGCGAGTATGTAACCTTTTGCGGGGAAATGGAGTTGAACGCCCACACTGTGTGCAGCATGGTGGCGTTGGTATTAGGCCCCCTTTTTTGTGTCTCGGGATGGTTGCTCTGGTGTGCACCCCTGCGGCACTTATGCTGGGGGTCCCGGTTTGTGCGGTCGCCTTCACTGAGCCGTGCCTGTCCGTGGCGATGGTGGCACACGCTGAAGATCGGAGAGTGGGGATCGGATGCCCCCCGGTGTGCTGGTGGTACATAATCCGGATTCGATAGCCATTGTGCTCAAACCCTGGTACGTCTGGAATGAAGGGAAAGCGCGTTGCCGGTATTATCTTTGGAGACTTCGCCTGTATGATCCCCTCTGCAGGTATTGGTGGGGACACTGCTGTGGAGAGTTGCTGCGACTTTAATTGTGGCTGAGTAGCGAGAGTTCGTACTTGGGGGTCTCCCTGCTTGTTCCAAAACGGATCGTCACATTGACACCTGGTTCCATGGGTACATGGAGTATCGGAGACTTCATCGGGTGTGCCTGTCTCGGAGTCTTGCACCATGTTCTTTCTCCGGTGGCCGCTATCGTCATGCACTCCTGACGCAGCGAAATGACTAATCTTTTTGGACCGGACTCTGTTCTCCTGATCTGGAACCGCCGAGTGGGCTGTGGATGGCTTTCGAGTGTGTCGTGTCCTGGTGTACTGCAATATTCTCTGCCTTCCTCCGGACTTACCTGCTTGCATTACTTTTGGTATTTTGATTGTTTGACCCTCCACTAAACGGACTGAGATCTGTCTATATTATGGCTGGGTGGGTCTGGGTTGAATGATGGAGATCTGTTTCTTTTGGTTGCTGCACGGGGGGACTTTTGTCTTAGTTATGTGACTTGTGGAGCTGGAGTGGTGACTGCTATCCTGTTTTAGATTGTTGCCTTTGACATTTTGGTAGCAGCGCTGGGGTATTTGAAATGCTACGCGGTGGTGGGGGGAGGGGGGGGCCGGGGGCCTGCACTGGGGACCCCTCAATGTTTTTCTTCTCTTTATATTTCTCCTCTCTTCTATATTTCTCCTCTCTTCTATATTTCGGGTTTAGATACTGGGCGACAGGCACGCTGCTAGGGGGGGTAGGCCGTAGCCATCTACAGGTGTGCGGGGTGGGGGTTGGGGGAGGGGTTTTATTGTTTTTTCCTATTTTGTTTCTATGGCCCTTTTTTCTTCGCTCTTTTGATTTTCCTTTCACTTTCTTCTTTTTCTGGGTTTGGGATCAGTTTGCTGGGTTAATCCCTGAGTTTTCATTGATTTGTCGTAATCTGTGCCTTAGCTGTTGCTGCATTATTGGTGTAACTGGGCGGGCGCCTAATCGGTGCTCATAGTAATTGTATGCATGTATATCCTGACTCTCTGATGCGGTGCCCATGTCTTATTTGTGATCGTCTTCATTATGCAGGACTTCTTGTTTGGCTCGCCCATTGTATGACTATATCTTACGGTTAGGCACCTGATACCCACATTTCTGTACATTATATTGGAGCTTTTTACGTTCTTGATGTCATCCTGATTTAACAGTAAAATTAAACCTCACCTATCCGGAAATATGATCGATGTGTGCCGTGATACTATGTCTTTAATGTGCTGCCGTGCCCCCGGGATGTTCGGCTGAATAGCGGTGTACACTTTTACGTAAATAAAGGTTTAAAAAAAAAAAAAAAAGAGCCAACCGCCGGACCTCGCCAGCGACCAGCGCCCAGGGCATGAGACCTCCGCCTGCGAGGGGCCGGACATCAAAGGGCCAATGGACTATATCTGGGCCCGCTCGACAACTAGCGGGCAGTTGTATCTTGGACCTGAAGCCCTGCTGATCTGATCGCGGCTGACCCTGAGACGAACTCAACCTCGCATCCTTGAGCCCTGCTGACGCTGTCGCGGCTCCCTCTTCGCAACAAGGAACTGAACCACCTGAGCCCTGCCGACGCTGTCGCGGCTCGAGCTGAACTTGCAACCATCGGAGCCCTGCTGACGTTGTCGCGGCTCGTCCTCTCTAAGACCTCGGAGCCCTGCTGACGCTGTCGCGGCTCGAGCTGAACTCGTAACCATCGGAGCCCTGCTGACGCTGTCGCGGCTCAACCTTGCAAATACCTCGGAGCCCTGCTGACGCTGTCGCGGCTCCTCAAGACTTTCTCCGGTCCGAGCCCTGCTGACCTCGTCGCGGCTCGAGGAGTACTCCGGTCCGGCTGGACCATCGAGACCACCAGCACGACCCGAGCCGACTCGACGTGAGTGAAGCCGCCAGTACAACCATCATCCCGTATCCCCCGGCTCGAGGATTGAGAGCTGTGCGTGGGGTACGCATCGTACTGGCCCAAAGGCTAAAGACTGTCCCGCTTGTGGAGAAGTGTGGCTCAATGGTTAGAGCAGGCAGACCTTGATGCAGAGCTCTGGCCAGGGACCAGGGTTCGATTCCCACCTCGGCGGGTCTCCGACTCATTATTTCCCCATACTGGATATTCTCGCCTCAGTACCTGTTCTGATCATGGGTCCCACGCTGCAACTCTGGGCAATAGCTTGCTTAGTCTCCACAACGGCCCCAAAAGCACTGGGATGCCTGGCTGCACCTGGAGGGTGCCCAGGAGTGGACATTTCCCAGGAAAGCCAGGAAGGGTTCCTAAGTGGTATACGGACAGCGCCGGGACACCTCCGGTGGAGGTAGCTGTGCGCTTTACAAATTCCGACATTTACATTTACATTTCCCTCTTCCCGAATCCTTAGAGACTCTGTGATCCCTCGATCATTCTGTACATAAGAGTGCTTCCTTCTTTTTACTGCCTATAAAGAACTTGTCATTGAAATTCAACGTTGTAGTGTCTGTTCGTAAGTGTGGTGTGAGCTCAGTGTGTACGATCCTAGACTCGAAGTCCTCCCTGGTGAGGACCTCACGATAAGACTCAGCAAGATCTGTGGGAGAGGTGGGTCCCGGGGTGGTCGGGTGAGCACAACCTGGCCCTCTGAGATCGCCCCTTCTAACATTGGTGGCAGCGTCGCGATAAGAACCTACGTCTAGGGATCGTACAGTACTGACACACTACCTGAACAAAGAACAACCATGAGCCTCACGAACGACAAAACCACCTTCCAGATGGAGCTTCTGGGAGACTATTCGCACCGAGAGCTCAAACAATCTTGCAAGGATCTCCATATCCCGACAACGGGATTGAACACTAAAGAAGACCTTCAACAAGCCCTAACAGCCTGGGTGAAGAGCGGAGCAACACCTCCAGCACCGACAGAAGTCGATGGAGAGGGAGCACCCCTGACCAAAACCCACGCCCAAGAGCTTGAGGGAGCTGAATCCCCGACGCGGAATTCCAGCACGGAGAGAGGTCTGTCGCAAGAAGAGATGACCGACCGAGAACGCAGCCGAAACCACGAGCTAGAACTAGCCAGTCTGAAAATAGAAGGAGAGCTTAAGCTGGTGGAGAAGAAGCTAGCCATTTAGCAGCTGCGGCTGCAAGGAGAACTGGAGGAGAAGAAACTCCAGAGAGAGCACGAAGGGAAAAGACTCCAGCTGGAGCACGAGCGTGGCCTGAAGGAGATCGAACTAAAGGCCCGAAACGAAGACAACCGAACATCGGCGACCCGAGAGGCCGTGCCCCCGGGAGAACCCGAGGTCCACATCTCCAAGGATGTGGTCAAGGAGTATTACAAGAATGATGACATCCAGCAGTGGTTCAAGGCCTACGAGGTCGCCATGACCTCCCACCGAGTTCCGCAGAAGGATTGGGGGCCGAGCTGTGGGGGCGATTCCTGAGTGAGGGGAGGGACACCCTGCTCGATCTACCCTCCGCCGAACAGACCTTCTCACAAGGTACGGACTCACCCCTGAAATGTACCCCCAACGCTTTAGAGAATGCAAGAAAATCCCCGGCACCACCTGGGTGGAATATGTAAACTTCTACAGCAGGGCCCTGGAAGGGTGGATCAAGGGGACTCTCGCGGACGCCATCTTTGAGAGGGCATCTGGGGCAGCCGATTTACGGGCGCCATCTTTGAGTGGGGAATAGTTTTCCTCCCCTCACACTCCTCCCACGTCTGGAAAGGGTGTGCAGGAGTGTATTTAAGCGCCAGGACGATCGCGCACAGGTAGATTTGCTGCGTGCAGCGCGCTGGTTGCTGTTTAATTTTAAACTCCCTGACTTGTCATTCGACCTTTTAATTGCGCCGCTCACTACCCCTGCACCGTGTACCTTGTGCTTAATATAGCGCTAGCTTCTTACTTGCATTTAAAGGTGTTTTCACCCTGCATTTGCAGGATTTAGCGCAGCCAGGGACTGATACCGGGGACTCTCGCGGACGCCATCTTTGAGAGGGCATCTGGGGCAGCCGATTTACGGGCGCCATCTTTGAGTGGGGAATAGTTTTCCTCCCCTCACACTCCTCCCACGTGTAGGGCTATATAAGATGGGCAGACGGTCAGAGCGCAGCGATGACGCGCAGCGGGTGCGCGCCGGAGGTGCGCCAGAGGTAAGCCCGTTTGCGCCCGTTTGCGTCTCGGGCGCGTCTGGTGCGTCCTCTATGGACACACTAGGCGATCTGGATCCCTTAGTACAGCCTCGGGACCCCGCCAGAGGTCGCACCATGACTCGCCCTTTCGCCGCCCCCTTACCTGTGGCCTACTCAATGTCCGTTCTCTTGTAAAACACCATGCGGAAATTGCATTGTTGATAGACTCTTTACATCTTGATGTCCTCTTTGTAACAGAGACCAGGACAAATACTAGTTGTGAAGTAGAGCTTGGTTGGGCCTGCCCGTCGGGGTACCTCATAAAACATTCGCCTAGAACAACTGGCAGAGGTGGTGGATTAGGATACATCTTCAGAGATTCCATCGCGTTTACACATTTGGAGGTGAAGGAGGTATCAGGGTTTGAGCTCATGGGTTTTTCCATCATGGCCCAAGGCGGTACCTTGGTGGCGGGTCTTTTATGTTATAGACCACCCTCCCCAACCTCCACGGATGTTCAGCCTCTGATTGACCTGATCTACGACCTCTCAAACTCCCACTCTAGACTATTGGTGCTAGGTGACTTTAACCTCTGGCCTTCTGGCCCCCAAGATATGGCGTACAGAGAACTATGCCAAGCATGTAGCAATGTACAACTTGCACAGCTGGTTAAGGCACCTACCCATACTAGAGGACACACTCTAGATCTTGTATTTGCCAACAGTGATTTAGTCTCTGTGGGAGAAGTCATGGCTCAATGCTGGACCGACCATTCATTGGTTCTGCTATCTGTCCTCTTGCCTAGTACACGGAGGACGGGTGGCCCTGGTGCTGCTAGGACCGGCAGGCGGTGGTCTCGTCTCTTGAAATCTTTAACCAGACCTACCTTGCTGTCCAAACCCTTTGTGGCAGAGGACAATGTGGGTAAAAGTTATCAGGCCTTCTGTCAGCAGATCGGAACATCCCTGGATAAACTGATCCCTTTAAGAAAAGTAGGGGACAGACCTAGAAGAACCAATGCCTGGTTTACGGAGGATCTGGGCCAGCAAAAACTTCGCTGTAAGCAGGCGGCGCGACTCTGGAGAGGAGAATATAGGGAAGTAGACAAGGTTGCATATAAAGCGACCTTGCAGGAATATAAGACCCAGCTGAAGAAAGCCAAGGCCCAGTTTTTGGCGGATACTTTGACCAGGGTCGCTAATAAATCGCAGGCATTGTTCAAATTGGTAAACAACTTAGCCCATCCGCCTTGTGCTGCCTCGACTATCCCCATCTCCCAGGACTTGTGCGATTCTGTGGCTGACGCGTTTGAGGAGAAAATTAGGAAAATCCTGAGTGGACTTCAGAGTTCTGATCAGTTAACATCTTCCATGCTCTCCCCGATAGAACCATCCGTCATGGTGGATCAGCTGTCCTGCTTTCCGTGCCCCTCCTTGGAAGATTTCTGCCTTCTGGCAAACAGTGTGTCTTCAGGATCACCACTTGATCCTATGCCTCACAAGATCTGGAAGGCTTTCCAAAATGAGCTGTTCCCGCCGCTCCACACCATCTGTTGTCAGTCACTAAGCACAGCAGTGGTCCCAGAAAGCTGGAAAATGGCAATTATTAGACCATTGCTGAAGAAGGCTTCTCTGGACCCCTCAAATCCGGCCAATTATAGGCCCATCTCGCTCTTGCCTTTCATAATAAAGGTTGTAGAGAAGTGGGTCACAAGAACTTTATCCAGTTTCCTGGAAAACAACTCTTGCCTGGACACATCACAGTTCGGCTTTAGGCCGGCTCACGGCACGGAAACTGCATTGGTCGCCGTGTTGGACGATCTAAGGGCGCGAGTCGACATGGGCAAATCAGCATTTTTAGTGCTGCTTGACATGTCGGCCGCGTTCGACACGGTGGACCATGCAGTATTGCTGAGCCGTCTACAGATGGCAGGAGTCACTGGCCTGGCTTTGAGCTGGATTACATCTTATCTTAGTGACAGACAGCAGGCAGTGGCTTTACCACCTTATCAATCTGCCACTCATCGTGTGGAACAAGGCGTCCCTCAGGGATCGGCGATCAGCCCTATTTTATTCAACTTGTACCTCCAACCTCTGGTCGCCTTGATAAAGTCATTCGGCATATCGGTCATCAATTATGCCGATGACACCCAGTTGATTTTTTCATTCGAGGGCGCCAAGGCAGTATCAATGGACACATTTCATCGCTGTATGTCGACTACAGCCGAGTGGCTGTGTGCGAATTCGCTCCAATTTAACAGCCTAAAAACGGAAGTGGTCCACTGCTCTTTAGACCGTACACCGCGCCCGCTTCCGGACGATTTTTGGCCTGTATATATTCCTGGCACGGTAGAGGCCGCTAAATCGGTCCGTAATCTGGGAGTTCTGTTTGAATTCAACCTGCAGCTTGATGCGTCGGTGAACAGAACCATAGCGACTTGTATGGGCCTACTCTGGGCCCAACGCAAGATTTTACCACTTCTCCCTGAGGAGGCTAGAACAGAAGTAGTGCGCAGTTCTATTCTTAGTCGGTTAGATTACTGCAACGCACTACTTCTGGGGGCCCCAAAAATTCTAATCCGAAAACTGCAGAGGATACAAAATATGGCAGCTAAGCTGGCCCTAGCGCGTCCTCGATCTGCCTCCTCCACTGGAGCATTGGCTGATCTTCACTGGCTACCTGTCCAGCAGAGAATATCGTTCAAGGCAGCTTGTCTTGTTTTTAAGGCCCTGCATGGACAGGGGCCGACGCCGATCCAAAACCTTTTCTCTTGGTATTGCGCCACTAGATCCTTAAGATCCTCCTCTGCGTTCTTAGTGACGGTCCCAAGGATAAATAGAGTGAGGATGGGCGGCCGGGCGTTTGGTTTCACGGCCGCTACTCTCTGGAACTCACTCCCGTTGGCACTGAGGAGCAGACAGGATCTCCCCTCTTTTAAAAAGGACCTGAAAACGTTCTTGTTCCCAAGGAAAATGTAATGGCAGACCTGTTTGTAGCACGGACGCAGTCTCAGCGCCAGGATACCCTTTGGGTGGCAGCTGCGCTTAATAAGTAAATAAATACAATACATTCAAATACAATCAAGGGCAGCAAAGTGTCCACCTTCGAGTGGCTCATCGACCTCATTGCCTATGAACATTTGTCCCTGAACTGCTTTGTGGAACTCCGACAGCACCTTCAGCACCTTCTGGACAGAAAGTTGGCTGACCCCCGGAAGCTGGCCGTCGAGGCCGATCGATGGGTGAGCACCAGAGTCCCCCGGGGGCCCGGAGGAGACTCTGGCCGAAACGAACAAGGATCTTCCCGCCAGAGGGGAGGGGGGAATCAGAATAGATAGAGGGGATCCCAGGTAGGGTCCCCGCGCAGTCCGCCCAGAAACCAGCCCGGCACCTCGCCTCCCACAGCGCGCGCAGGGTTTCCCCCAGCCAAACCAGGGCCCCGAGTCAGCCAAGCCTGCTACCATTGCCAGCAACCAGGGCACTTTGCCAACGACCCCCGATGCCCGTTGTTCAAGAAGCCCGCCGCGGCGGGCCCCCAGCACACCACAATACCTCAGTAGCCCTAGAAGAGGAGGGGGAAGAGGAGTTCGAAGGAGCTGACCCAGCCGCCATGATGTTAGTCTCCCTGGGAGATAGAGAGATGGTTCCAGGAGCCCCCCTGCCCGACAACACGGAAAAGTACCGACAGCAGGTGACTGTCAATGGCCACCACATAGGGGCGCTCCGAGACACCGGGGCCAGTATCACCGCAGTCAAACGTCACCTAGTCACCGAAGCCCAAATTGTCCCCCCCACATCTCCTGCAGGGTGATCGGAGCTGACAACTCCGTCTGCACCTGCCGGATTGCTCAAGTCCCGTTCGAATGGGGGGGGCGTCTCCGGGGAGTTACGAGTGGCGGTCCGTTCAGACATGCCCGTGGACTGCCTGCTCGGCAACGATCTAGAGAGCTCCCCATGGAAGCGGGTTGAGAAACTGGCCCACCTGGAGATGGTGGGCCTGCCCGAATGGGCCTGTGTGAGCACCCGGTCGATGACCGCCCGGGCGGCTCACCCCGAGGGAGTGAACCTTGAGACCACACCGCCAACCCCTGAGGACCCCGAGGTCCCCGAGTCCTTTGAAACCGCCAAGCTGTCCCCCGGAGAGAGCTCCCCCCTGACGCAGGCCCCCTCGGCCCTGACGTCGAACAGACCACGAGCCTGGACGACCTTCCTGAGCTGGCCCAGTGGCGCCAGGAAGGAGGACCGTCCCGAGAAGAATTCTGCCTGGAACAGACCTCCTGTCCGTCCTTGGTTGGGCCGCGGCAGCAGGCCGCCGCCCAGGCCGCCGGTGACCAGTCCGGCTCCCACTTTATCTATTGGGAAAACGGCCTCTTATATAGCGAACATAAATCTGCCGAGCTAGGGTCAGCCCGAGTGCTGGTGGTACCCCTACGCTTCCGCGGCTTCCTCCTCAACCTGGCCCATGATGTGCCCCTGGCGGGACACCTGGGACAAGACAAGACGTATCATCGCCTGGTCACCCACTTCTACTGGCCAGGCATGCGCTCCGATGTAGAGGCCCACTGTAAGTCCTGCCCCACGTGTTAGTCCAGCGGGAAGAGCGGAGGGAAGCGCAAAGCCCCCCTCCAACCCTTCCCCGTGGTCAGTACCCCCTTTGAAAGGGTGGGAATCGACATCGTGGGCCCTCTCGACCCCAGGACCTCCTTAGGTCACTGCTTTATCCTTGTCTTGGTGGACCATGCCACCCGCTACCCGAAGCCATCCCCCTCCGAACGGTGACGGCCCCCGTAGTGGGGCGGGTCCTCATGGGGATCTTCTCTCGGGTGGGATTCCCCCGAGAAGTCGTAAGCGACCGAGGGACCAACTTCATCTCGAAATACATGAAGTCCCTCTGGCAACAATGTGGGGTGACCTACAAGTTCACCACCCCTTATCACCCCCAGGGTAACGGTCTGGTGGAGCGATTCAACCGGACCCTCAAGGGAATGATCATGGGTCTCAAAGAGCCCCTGAGGCGTAAGTGGGATGTCCTCCTCCCCTGTCTCCTCTTCGCGTACCGCGAAGTTCCCCAGAAGTCCCTGGGGTTCAGCCCCTTCGAGCTCCTCTACGGACACCCCGTCCGAGGACCCCTCAGCCTGGTCAAGGAAGGTTGAGCGACGGCGGCCCCAGAGCCCCCTCCGGATGTGTTACGTTACATCCTGGCCCTCCGTAACCAGACCAGAAAGTTCCGAGAACTGGCCGAGGCCAACCTCGAGGCCAGTCAAGAAGAAATGAAACGGTGGTATGACCAGAATGCCACTCTGGTCGAGTTTCAACCCGGACAGCAGGTCTGGGTGATGGCCCCCGTAGAGCCCTGTGCCCTGCAAGACAAGTGGACAGGGCCCTTCAAGGTGGTGGAGCGCAAGAGTCAGGTGACTTATCTCATCGATGTGCAGTCCCCCAGGAACCCCTTGAGGGTCCTCCACGTGAACCGCCTCAAGCCCCACTTCGCCCGGTCCGAGTTGAGTTTGCTCCTCGCCACGGACGACGGAGAAGAAGAGGAAACGGAGCCTCTCCCCGATCTCCTGTGCGCCAAGGAAAAAGATGGCTCCGTAGAGGGAGTGAGGCTCTCTTCTTCCCTCTCCCCCGAGCAGCGCGAGGACTGTCGCCAGTTACTGGGATAGTTCGCGGACCTCTTCTCCCTAACTACCGGCGTCACCAGCTGGTGCGTCCACGACGTGGACAGCGGAGATTGCCCCCCGGTACGGCACAGAGCCTACCGCGTCCCTGACAGAGTCCGGGCCTGCATCAAGGCCGAAGTCTCGAAGATGCTAGCCCTAGGAGTGGTCGAAGCCTCCAACAGCCCATGGGCTAGTCCTGTGGTTCTGGTTCCGAAGACAGCCTCCCCCGGCGCTGTTCCCGAGCTGAGGTTATGCGTTGACTACCGCTGGCTCAAAGCAGTCACCAGAACCGATGCTAATCCCATCCCCCGAGCAGACGAGCTTATTGATCGCCTAGGGGCTGCTCGCTTCCTTAGCACGTTCGACCTGACCAGCGGATACTGGCAAATCGCCCTCACAGAGGGGGCCAGGGAGCAATCCGCTTTTTCCACCCCGGATGGTCACTACCATTTCCGGGTGATGCCCTTCGGGATGAAAAACGCTTCCGCCACCTTCCAGAGGCTGGTGAACCAGGTAATGGCGGGCTTGGAAGAGTTCAGCGCTGCGTATCTGGACGATATCGCAGTCTACAGTTCTCACTGGTCCGAGCACCTCCAGCACCTCTGGGCGGTGCTGACAGCCCTGAGGAGGGCTGGCCTCACCATTAAGGCAAGCAAGTGCCAGATCGGACAAGGGTCTGTGGTCTACCTCAGGCACCAGGTCGGAAGCGGCCTCGTAGCCCCCCTCCAGCCCAAGATCGATGCAATCGTAGCCTGGGAAGCCCCCACGACCCAGACGGAAGTACGGGCGTTCCTGGGGCTCACGGGGTACTACCGAAGATTTATCAAAGGGTACGGCAGCATCGTAGCCCCTCTCACGGAGTTAACTTCCAAAAACCAGCCGAAGAAAGTCAGCTGGACCCCCACCTGCCAAGAGGCGTTCGAAACCCTGAAAAACGCCATGTGTACTGCTCCAGTCCTCCAGGCCCCCAACTACTCCCGAGAGTTTGTAGTCCAGACAGACGCGTCCGAGCATGGCATCGGAGCAGTCCTGTCCCAGATGAACTAGGACGGCCTGGACCAGCCAGTGGCATTCATTAGCCGAAGGCTACTCCCTCGAGAACAAAGGTGGAGCACCATCGAGTGGGAGGCCTTCGCGGTGGTTTGGGCCCTGAAGAAGCTGAGGCCCTACCTGTTCGGTACTCACCTCCGGGTCCAAACCGACCACCGACCCCTCCGGTGGCTAATGCAGATGAGAGGGGAGAATCCCAAATTGCTGCGCTGGTCCATCTCCCTCCAGGGGATGGACTTCACTGTTGAGCACTGGCCTGGTGCTGACCATGCCAACGCAGACGGCCTGTCCCGATTCTTCCGCCTCAGCGAAGAGAACCCCCAAGAGGATGGGTAGTTCTCCCCGCCTTCAGCTGGGGGGGACGCTTGTTGGACCTGGCCTTGTGGCGCGGTCCGCTGCTGTCCCTCCACACCCTGCGAGCGCAGGCCTGCCACCTGAGTCCCCTGCGCAGCCTCCCCGTCAGCGTAACCTGCCCCCGAGCCTGGTCCTCCTACTCCCGATAAGCCCCGACCCTCGTAACCCACGACCAGGCCTGACTATCCGTCCCACTCCCGGCTCCGAGCGCCTAACCATTGCATGCCCCACAAGGCCCGGCAGCCATTTTCCCTTCCCGAGATCCCTGTCTCCCTGGGCCTAGCGTGACCCCGGGCCCAGCGAAACCCAGACTCCAAAGGCGCGCCAGTCCCGGCTGGGGGGTAAAGGGCTCCCCGAGTGAGATAAGCCAGGGAGTTTCGATGGCACCTCCGGCCTCCCCTGAGAGACCGGTATCTGTCACACCTCTGGCCTTCCCTTGTGGGCCAGTTTCGTTCACACCTCTGGCCTCCCCCAGTGCTGGCTCCAGACCCGCTGGCGTCTGGGACCCATCGTCAAAGGATCAAAGAGCCAACCGCCGGACCTCGCCAGCGACCAGCCCCCAGGGCATGAGAACTCCGTCTGCAAGGGGCCGGACATCAAAGGGCCAATGGACTATATCTGGGCCCGCTCGACAACTAGCGGGCAGTTGTATCTTGGACCTGAAGCCCTGCTGATCTGATCGCGGCTGACCCTGAGACTAACTCAACCTCGCATCCTTGAGCCCTGCTGACGCTGTCGCGGCTCCCTCTTTGCAACAAGGAACTGAACCACCTGAGCCCTGCCGACGCTGTCGCGGCTCGAGCTGAACTTGCAACCATCGGAGCCCTGCTGACGTCGCGGCTCGTCCTCTCTAAGACCTCGGAGCCCTGCTGACGCTGTCGCGGCTCGAGCTGAACTCGTAACCATCGGAGCCCTGCTGACGCTGTCGCGGCTCGACCTTGCAAATACCTCGGAGCCCTGCTGACGCTGTCCCGGCTCAAGCTTGAAGTAGTGACCACCTGAGCCTTGCTGACGCTGTCGCGGCTCCTCAAGACTTTCTCCGGTCCGAGCCCTGCTGACCTCGTCGCGGCTCGAGGAGTACTCCGGTCCGGCTGGACCATCGAGACCACCATCACGACCCGAGCCGACTCAACGTGAGTGAAGCCGCCAGTACAACCATCATCCCGTATCCCCCGGCTCGAGGATTGAGAGCTGTGCGTGGGGTACGCATCGTACTGGCCCCAAGGCTAAAGACTGTCCCGCTTCCCTCTTCCCGAATCCTCAGAGACTCTGTGATCCCTCGATCATTCTGTACATAAGAGTGCTTCCTTCTTTTTACTGCCTATAAAGAACTTGTCATTGAAATTCAACGTTGTAGTGTCTGTTCGTAAGTGTGGTATAAGCTCAGTGTGTACGATCCTAGACTCGAAGTCCGCCCTGGTGAGGACCTCACGATAAGACTCGGCAAGATCTGTGGGAGAGGTGGGTCCCGGGGTGGTCGGGTGAGTACAACCTGGCCCTCTGAGATCGCCCCTTCTAACAGTCCAGCATTAATGTTAAACAAGTTGAACAGTGCTCTTTTGCATGGATCTGTATCAGATGTAATTAAGGTTTGTGATGAAATTGAGGTTAGTTATTTTGGTCCTCAACAACACTGTGCAGAAATTGATCCGTTATTAGAGGTAAATGTAGTAGAGTATGTACAGCATTGTAGTATAGAAAAATTTGAGCAAGAAATTACTAAGTTTGAGGTAATTTCTGGTGAAAGGCTAAATTATTCTTGTATCTGTTGTCGATGTACTCATTATAAAAATCAGACTAGGACTGTTGATCTGTATGTAAAAAGGTAAAAAGTGAAAAAGAAAATAATAATGAGTGGAAGGATTTTGCAACTTATTTGTTGGTATAGAATTGTTTTGATTTGGGTTCTGATCAGCGTATTTGTAAATATTGCTATAATAAATTAGATGAGAATAAAATGCCTGCTAGAGCTGTGTATAATAATCTTGAGTTGGTAAATATTCCTTTTGAATTGATGGATTTAAATATTTATGAGTCTATTCTTATTCAATGTGTTCATCCATTTCAAGCTATTGTTCGTATGGAGCCTAAGACAGGGAAATTGCCTCCTTCAGATTTACAGAGAGGGTTAAAGTGAAGAGTTGTATATTTGCCTCTAGATTTAAAGAAAAATGTTGAAACAATTGGTGTAGAAAATGTAGAAGATGAACCTTTAGTTATTTTAGTTAATGGTATTCCTACTAAGAGTAAGAAAATCTGGCAGGAATTAGTGGATGTTAGGAAAGTTAAAAAGGCAACGTTGTATCTGATAAAAAACAATCAATATTATGAAAAAGTGTTTCTGAGAGAAGAAGAAATAACTGTAGAAGAAGAGTGACTTGCCATCTGAACAAATTGAAAAAGTGGATGTGTCCAGAACAGAAGAAATCTACAAACATTATAGTGTTCATCCACTTCATTCTAAAGAAGTGATGGGGGATACTATAGAGTTGTTCCAAATGAAAGAAGCAAATGGAAATCCCATTAGTGTATGGAAAAGATTTATATTTGCACCTTTCCTCAGTTTTTTCCCACAGGAAAAGGAGGACGATATGATGACCGACCTGTGCAGATTCCTGCATCTGAATACCGGACATCAAGATTGTATGCTGAAGATACAAGATTTCGACAATGTATTCCATATTTATTTCATCTGTTATTTGAGAGTGACTTGTCTGGACTTTCTTATGCAGTAAATCATATATTGAAAACAGGTGTACATCTGCAAAATGTTTCAGCAAAGGAATTTATGGATAAAGTACACTTGAAAGATAATGTTTTGGAATCTCATCTGATTAATCTCATGGCATGTCAGCGTGGTACTAATGAGTACTGGTATCGTCGTCATGGAGAACTTAAATGTATGCTAAGGAACTTAGGAACTCCTACATGGTTCCTTACTCTAAGCTGTGCTGAATATGCTTGGGATGATTTACTTCAATTTCTTCGAGAGGCAAATGCAAATATAGTAAATATTGAATACAAGACACCTGGAGAATTGTGTTCTTTGGATCCAGTTAATGTATGCAGGTTTTTGAATCATAGATTTGAAGCTAATATGTCTTTTATCACCAATAAAAAAAATCCACCTCTTGGAGAGGTTTTGGATTTCTTTTGGAGAAAGGAGTATCAAGCAAGAGGTGCTCCTCACATCCATATGTTTTTTTTTATTTTTTATTCCTATATACCAATAATGGGCATTCTAGATGGGGTTCCCCCCCTCACTCCAATGTTACGATGTTGCGCCCTCAGCAATTTAAAACAGAGGAGAAAGAGAGAAAGGGAAGACCCCTCTAGTCACAGCTGTTTGCTCAATCCACTCCAATCCTCTATACCTGGATGGCCCTTGGTTAGATTGGAGGCAAAGCACCAACAGTGCCCAGGTGAAATCATAGGAATACTCTCAGATTACTCTCATCTGTTCCGCCAAGCCACCAGGGCCGCCCAGATCTTATCCTGACTAGTGTTATCACAGGCCATATCAGACTAACTTATGTATATGATGTATTTCAGGCAATCCAAGAAAGTGGGGGCATTAACTTCTTTCCAGGCCTTACATATTTCCCGCCTTGCTAAGACCATCACATAAAAGATAAATTTGGTCGCCATATCATTAAGCTGGTAGTCTACGGCTAACCCAAACAAAATTATCCTAGAGGTAATTAGAAACTGTATATCTAATACTTCGGATATAAACTCTTCTATTTTAGACCAGAAGTTTATGAGCCTAGGACACTCAACAAACATGTGAAGATCATCAGCTGCAGGAGATTTGCACCTAGGGCACTGATATTCTAAATTTGTGATCTTAGCAAGTTTCTTTGGGGATATATATGCTGTATACAGAGTGAACAAGGGGTTCCTTTTGAGGGGAGCAGCCTTGACTACTGCGTTTAGTGTTAAAAAAGAGTCTTTCCACAATTCCTTGAAGTTTACATACTCCAAATCCACTATCCCCCCCAGAGTTTTTGGAGTTCTTGTTCTGTGACTTCATCTGACTCCAGCATGGCCTCATACCAAATGGATACCTCTTTTTTCCACCTCCCCTTTCTGTTTATCAGGTCAAGCTTGGGATTAGATGTATCAAACACCCATGGTATGGTTACCCACCAGCTTGACAGCTGGTAATACTTGAACCTGGTAAGGGTTCCTCCTGTCAATCTAAAAATGGAATCCCAATCCAGGAGCTGTGAGTTATTTTGTAGATCCTGCCAATGTGTAATGCCTGCCAATTTAAGGGGATTTTATAGTTGATCTTTAAGGCATTCAGGTGTCCCTGGGGAATCCCATATCGGGACTTGAGGCACATAACAGGGGATTCCAAACTTTTTTCTAAAGAATACCCAATTCTCCAGAGCCGCACCTAAGATCTTTAGCCTTACCTTCTTATAAGATCTGGGATCACCAAACTTATACAAGAAGTATTCATGTCCTTGAGGAATGCCCTGTAATAGCCCCTGAAATAACCGACCCAATGATGACGTGTCAGCTTTATCTGCCATTGATCTAAAATTTTTAAGATGAAATGAGTGGCAATAATTTATTAGATCTGGTAATGCTGACCCTCCTGCTTTCAGTTTTCTCCTCAGCTTTTTCCAGGAGATTCTTGGAGATTTCGAGTTCCAAATGAAAGATCCAATTTTTCCCTGTACTTTAGCTATTTCTTTTGGGCCAAAACTTAGGGGTATTGAGTTAAATAAAAAGGTCACCTTAGGTAGGATGACCATCTTAATTAAATTTGCTCTCCCAAAAATGTTCAATGGAAGACCAGACCAGCGCTGCAGAAGCCCACAGACTTCCTTATACACCCTATTAAGGTTTATTTCAGGTATCTCTATGATATCATGTGCCAGAAGTATTCCGAGGTATCTCATCTGTGTCTTAGCTTCAGGAGATACTACTTCCTGGTTCCACTGCATGATCTCTAGTTTTTCCTTATTTATTTTATACCCCGAAATTTCACCAAAGGCTTCTTCCTGGTCAAAAAGTCGGGAGATTGCCACCTCTGAATTGGAGGTGAACAGTAGAAGGTCGTCCGCATACAATGCGAATTTTAAGGCTAATTCAGCTAAGTTAAAAGGTTTAATCAATACATCGGATCTTAACTGAGTAACAAAAGGTTTAATATATAAATTAAACAATAGTGGGGAAAAGGGGACACCCCTGCCTTGTGCCACGAGATATTTGAATCCAATCTGTGAGAATACCATTAACCAGAATTTTAGCTTTAGGATTTAAATATAGCGCTTTTATTGACAATATGAAATTTTTGGGAAACCCGAATCCGGCCAACACTTCCCACAGATATGACCAACTGACTTGGTCAAATGCCTTAGCGGCATCGATTGCAACGATGGTCAAAGGGAGTTTCCTATCAGTGGCAAAATCTATTGCGGCGATAGCCTGGAAAGTTAAATTGTTGAGCTGCCTACCCGGCATAAAACCCCTCTGATCCTCGTGAACCACAGATTTAATTACTTTGGCCAATCTCGCCGCCAAAACCCCTCGAAGATTTTATAATCCGTATTCAGTAGCGAGATTGGCCTATAAGATTTGACGATCAGGGGGTCTTTATTGGGCTTCAAGACCAATGTAACTGTAGCCTCCAACCAAGTTTGGGGGATAGGCTCACCTGTCAAATGTATTTTATTAGAGTTGTAAGAATCGGGACAACAACATCAGAGCCTATTTGATAGACCTCTATAGGAAGCCCATCTGGGCCTGCTGTCTTTCCTTTAGCCATCTTTTTCAGCTGATTATAGACCTCCCCCTCCTTTATGGCTAAACTCCTAAAGGCACTATCTGCCGAGTTTAGCTGTGGTAAATCAAGCCCCCTTAGCCAATTTTCAGTTCTTTGAGTTGAAGAATCACTATTCCCAGTTTATAGATTTTGCATATATAACTTAGCTTCTTCAGAGATCTGGTCATTATCATATGATATGTCCCCCGTACTATGCATTTTTAGCCCACTAATTTGATTTCTCGCCCTATCCATCCTGGCCTTCCATGCCAAGAGGCGTCTACATTTTTCTCCATAAGAAAAATTCTGCAATTTGCTTGCATCCCACCTATCTTTAACAATTGTGTCCAGGTTAGCCTGATATTTAGCCTTCAGCCCCTCCAGCTCTTTCTGTATGGCAACCAAATTAGCCTGCTGATCTAAGGAAGCCTTCTGTAGCTGCTGTTCCTTTTGTTTTATCTTAAGTAGGGAGTCCTCCTCTGCTTTTCTCCTAGCCTTATTCCTGCCAGTCATGATAGCAGTGAAGAGCCCCCTTAAATAAGACTTAAAGGCTTCCCATACAATTTGGTCAGATGCGGTGGCACTGTTGAACCCGAAATATTCAGTTATCTGTTTTAGCACATTATCTTTTACATCCTCTTGCAGGAGTAAAGATCTATCAAGGGTCTACCGTCTACTTTGCACCTCCTGTGAGAATTTTATTGTTAATTCTACCATCGAGTGGTCTGATAATATAGCAGGAATGTATCAGGTAGAGACGACTGCAGGGAATAAGACTTGGTCTGCGATAAAGAAGTCAATGCGTGAGTGGTGTCTATATCTATGACTATAAAATGAGTAGTCCCTGTTTTTCCTATTTTGAATCCTCCAGACATCTAATAGATTAAAATCCTTCATGATGTTTTTCAGCTCTCTTTTTGATTTATGTGGGGAAGAGAAGGCAGCCCTGGAAGTTCGATCCAAGCCAGTATCAAAAACTAAATTAAAATCGCCTCCCAGGATGACCGGTGCGTTCATAACAGAAAGACTGGATTTCAGGCTCAACAGGGCCTCCGGGGAATCTTGATTGGGCCCATAATATACTGCACATGCCACCTTCATATTATCTATGACCAAAGAAGCAGTCAGCCATCTACCTGAGTAATCCGTCTCATATTTCTCCACCCTAATCCCACAATTTGCAAGAATGATCATTGCCACTCCTCTGGTATTTCCACTTTGATTAGAGCAGAGCAACTCTTGGATCCACCTTCGATTTTTAAAAGCTGCTTTACATTCTTGCAGCTCAAGATGGGTTTCTTCCAACAGAATGACGTGGGCCCCTGACTTGCTCAGAAACTCACAGATTCTATTTAACTTCCTGCCTTCCCTCAACCCATTAACATTCCAGCTTATTATTTTAACTTTATTAGACATACTGGTCATAAGGTAGAGGTAGACGCCTTATAGATGGCTCAGTACCAGGCCCAATACTTTCCCTGAACCAAATTCGCCTCAAGATTATTTCAAGTTTTATAGTCATATGAGGAATACATTTTCTCTTTATCCACCCCGCTCCCCTCCCCCCCCTTACCACCCCCCTTGAGGAACCCCCCCCTTTGGGTTTTGGCGATCATGTCGCCATTGAGAACCCTGTCCCTATCTTGGATTCTGCCACTAAATGTGTATGAACTATATAATATGCCTGCCCCCACCTAATCTAGGTATCTATGCGTCGGGAAAACCTATAGCTCATTCATGCACATATGGATTCCAATGTTCCTATTAATCTACCCCTATGTGCTCTAAACATCCATATAGTGTTTTTTTTTCCTTTTTTTCCCCTCTAATATTTTCCATATAAGTGGTTTTCTTTTTTTATTGTACTATTATACCCTTCGTGTCTCTCGGAGCTAGCACTATTAAGGGCAAAATATCTAGTGTTGAGCTTCTTTCATACTGACTAGAAAGCTATCAACTTCCTGTACGGAGGTAAAATTATACGTTTTATTCCTCCACACTACCTTTAATGCTGCAGGGAATTTCATCATAACCTGTGCTCCTTGACTTCTCAGGTCTGCCATACGGGACCCTAGCTCCCACTGCCTTTGTGCCGTGACTCTACCTACGTCTGAACGGATCAAGTATTTGGAGGAGTCTTGTTGTTAAATGTCTAGTTAAACATAGTGGGAAAACTCAAGCATTTTTTGTAACCTGTATTTATGATGTATTTTATGAATTCAACCCAATTATTTTAATCTTTTTAAATCATGAAATGTAATCCAGATTTTTATGATTTTTTGACATCTTCGAATAAAGCTTGTTTTGATGATGATGATGGATGGATCGACAAGAGCCCTACCTAGGATCAGCTCTTTTACTGAGTATGTATGAAAATTGACCAGGATCTTCCTCGGGGCATTCCTATCTGGATGTCGACGAAAAGGATCTCTATGTGCCCGTTGGATCTCACTCTCGAGGTCGATATCTGGCCTATCTTTTAAGACACCTTCTCTCAGTAAATTACATATTAGGGATTTCACGTCTCCATTTTCTGTCCCTTCGGGAATTTTTAGAAATTTCAAATTATTCCCCCTAGCATGGATCTCCAGGCGTTTCATATCAAGTTGTAATGTCCTATTCTGAGCTTTGAGTTCGGATATAGTTTTGGAATGTGCCTGGGAAACCCTGGAAAGAATAGCGACTTCACCCTCCAACACCTCAGTCCTAGTGCAGATGTCATCCAATTTACTCTCGAGGCTAGTACATTTCTCGGCAATCTCTCTCTGATTTCCTTCTGAAATCTCAAACTTCTGTAGTAATTTAGCCAGTAAGTCTTCGCGAAGGGATCGAAAGAGGCTCTCCATGCTGTTACTTTCGTGCTCCTTTTGCTGTTGTACCCCCGAAGAAGAACCTGCCACTGGGAGATTGGAGGTAGAACTAGCCAAGGGCTGGGAAACGGGCTCCAAAGATGACTCTAATTCCGGCGGAGAAGTGCCACCTCCCTCTATATCCACCCCCAATACTGATGGAAGATCCCCCAAGCCAAGGTCGGTCTCAGGGTCAGATAACAATGGGGCGTACTTATTTTGAAGTGCAACTGGTGCCTTAGGTTGGGAAATAGGGGACTTCTGCATTACTACCTGCGTTGCTGTCTGTTTACTTATCCCATCTAAGGAAGACACGGTTTTCTCCATTATTTTAAAGTAGTATTTTAGTGAAGGAGCAGGTTTTAGTATAGAGGAGCTTTTTTAGTTTTTTTTATCTCTCCTATTTTACTTTTCTCTCTCTTCTCTCTCCTTTTCTGACGTGGAGTCAGAGGCACCAGACTCCCAGCTTGATTACCAGCGGAAAATAACAACTCTTTTTCTGGTTGGGAGCGGAGGAGATATCTGCTCCTTGGTACTACAAGAGCTAGCTGAGCTTCTCCACCTACTTTTTCCTCCTCCTCTCTAGCAGGTCTCCCCCCCCTCTGATCTTTTCTTAGGCTGGGCGACTCTTCCTGTGTGTTGAGGGGGGCCTGTTTGGGTACAATGTCCATTCCCTTACTCCCTACTTGCTCTATCAGGCCAGGCCGTGCCGCTATCCCAGCCGCCTCAGCCACCAATACAGTTTTGAAAATTACCCCGTCCGTAACACATATACCGGCAACACAGGACTGGTCTCTCCCCCCCGTCTGATTCCAGACCGATACCAGCTCACCGCTATCATAGCGAGACGGGGATAGGCCCTTGCTGCTGCTGCCGAATTCTGCACCCCAATGTGGCCCGGTTTGCACCACACACGCCAAATCCGCTCTCCCCAGCCTCGAGTTTCGTCATCTGCCCGCGTAGATGTTCGCGACCTTGCTCACACGTCTCTGGGTCCTAGTGCTCACCGGATACTCACAGGTCCCTGGGCTCAATCCCAGAAAGAGAAAAGAATGCACTAATTGGTCCGCATTTAAATTTGATTAAAGGCTTTTTGAAACGGGCTCAGGCACATCGGCGTTCTCTGACATCACCAACTCCGGACGGAGCTCTCGCTGCCGGCGTTAGCCCGCCGCCATGTTCCCCGACTTCGTGACCTGCCGTGACTCCCTCACATCCATATGTTAATATGGATTAAAGATGCTCCCAAATTTGGAACAGACTCAGATGACACTGTATTGTCTTTCATTGAAGAATATGCAACATGTGATATACCAAAAAGAACAAAAGATAAGGATTTAAGAGAAAAAGTCTTATGATTTCAAAGTCATCGTTGTGGCAAATACTGTCGACGAAAGTACAAATCAAAGGATACATTCTATACCAAATGTCGTTTTGCATTCCCACGTCCTGTAATATCGAAAGGAAGAGTGAACAATTTTATGTCATCTCTGCGACATAGTATCAGAAGAAAGTCTCCAAAAAATACCTACAACTTAAGAAGAAATTAAGAGTCAAAATATATAAATGATTCCAACCCAGTAATTTTGTCCATGTGGAATGCTAACATGGATATTCAATACCTTGCGGACAATTCCATAGCTGTTGCTCGATATGTAACATCTTACATAACCAAATCAAATAAGACAGAATTGAAGGAAATGTGGGAAGAGATTTCTCACGAGAAGAGTCTAAGTAAGAAATTATATACTTACAGTTTGAAGATGTTATCTCATCGAGAAATTGGAGCGTATGAATGTTCGGATCGCTTATCATCTGCAAGTCTTTACTCCAAATCTAGAAGAATCATTTGGGTGAGTCTTGGTCTTTCTGCAACACGAAACCGAGTACTTAAATCTGTACAAGAAATTGAATATTTAGCTGAAAAGGAGCCAGAAAGTACAGATATTGTGAAAACAAATATGCTGAATACATAGTATCCAAATCGAAGTCATCATCTTGAGAACATTTGTCTGTATGAAGTGTTGCAAAACTATATTTTTAAACGGAATATTACAGAAAACATCAATAATAGTATATATGCCGTGATTGGTTCTGAAGGATGTCTGGTGAAACAAAGAAAAGGAGATTTGATTAATCATCGTAAACTGAGTTGCGAAACACCTGACAAAAGGGAATTTTACTATTTAGCTCTTTTGCAACTTTTCAAGCCATGGCGTTCAGAATTAGAATTACTTGGAGATTTCAAGAGCTATGAAGATTCCTTCAATGCTACTAAAGACACTATAGAATATCCTGGTTTTGCTAATTACGTGAAGATGTTGAATGATGAAATTGAGCAAGAAGCTGCAATTGCAGCTGAGATTGCTAGAGACAGTTCTCAGGATAGTCAAACTTCTGCTTCATTAAGTCAGGATCCATTAGGAGAACCAATTATTCAAAATGAAGCAGCAACAGCTATGGAAGAGGTGGAAACAGCAATGTATCAAGCTCTAGAAGATGTAAGAAATTTAGGAAGTTTGGAAGAACAACTAAATGTTGAGCAGAAAGAAATATATGAGCAAGTGAAAAAACAGATTAACCATGGATTACTTCATGAAAAGAAAGAGTGCTCTTGCTCATTATTTGAACCTATCAGATTGTACGTAAGTGGACAAGCTGGAACCGGAAAAGGTTTTTAATAAAAGTAATTTCAACTTACCTACACAAAACAACTGATTCGTATTTGTCTTGTGTTGTCACTGCTCCAACTGGGTTGGCGGCACACAATATTAAAGGAATTACTTTACATCGTTTATTAATGCTACCAGTAGAGCATGAAAACAAATTGGAATACCACAAGCTATCTGGAGAAGCTTGTTTTGAAATTTCAAGAGTCTTGAAGAAAATGAAACTTCTCATTATTGATGAGGTAAGCATGGTATCAAACTTAATGCTTGCCTTTGTGCATTTAAGAATGCAGCAAATTCTTAAAACAGAGTATGTTGGGCGAAAGGCGCTCTGCTAATTGGGGTAGTGGGTAGTTTTAAACCTACAGAGCAGGGAGCAGGGTGGGGGGGTTTGTTCGGGGGGAGGGAGTGTGCTACAATCGGGCAGAAGTAAGAGGTTATGGGCCCCTTGAAATGTGTACCTATCTCTCTTTGCACTGTTTTGAATTGTTGGGGGGGAGGGAAGGGGCTGGGGTCGGGAGGCTTTTACGATCACGTATTGTTACACTGAGTCGAGTCGAGGGACGCACCAGAGTGCATGGTCAGATTTTCTCACACAGTAACGGATATGGCTAAGAGGTGGGACAAGGGTCTTAAGGTCCTCAGCTGGAATGTGAACGGGTTGGGTGACAGGCTTAAGCGGACTATCGTCTTACAATTTATTAAACGCCACCTCCCCGATGCAGTACTACTGCAAGAAACTCACCTGCTGGGTAACGCGTGCCAGGCCCTCAATTGATGGGGATACACTCTGGCGGTTCACTCCGGCTTCACTTCTTGCTCCAGAGGTGTGGGAATCCTTCTGCGCCGTTCCCTGCCTCTCCTCATTGTCCACTCAGATACAGACCCGCAGGGCCGCTTTGCAGCACTGTCAGGAAGGTGGGAGGGTCGCAGGTTAAATCTAATCTCCTCTTATATCCCACCTGGTCTTCAAACCCAATCCTACACAGACCTGGGCAAACTCCTACTCTCCCTTCCTGATGGTCAGCTAATTATCGGGGGGGACTTCAATGCAGTAGTCTCAGGAACCTTAGATAGACACCCTCCCAGAGACACACCCCAAGGGCAAAAATGGCTGGCTGAATTTTTAGAGGCCTTTGGGTTGACAGACGTGTGGCAACTGATGCACCCCACTTCACTTTCTTCTCTGGCCCACACCACTCATTCTCCCGATTGGACTATATACTAACTCCACTTCAAAAAGATACTGTCATACAAGACGCCACACACCTAGCTCGGTGTATCTCCGACCATTCACCAGTTTGGGCACACATTACGGTCGGGACTAGACGAGAGGGCTGCATCACACCGATAAATGCCTGATAGCTTAAAAATGAAGAGCTTAGAAAAATGCTGACCCTCTCCATAACTAGATACTTCGAACATAATGTTGGGTCAGTGAGCTCCTCTGAAACACTATGGGAGGCATTTAAAACCGTGCTTAGGGGAGAGGCCCTGTCGGCAATTGCCGGCCGACGCAAAGACAAAGAGGCACAGATTAAATCTATTGAAACAGACCTTAGGGCGCTGGAGGAGGCTGCATGCTCGGATCGGAAACCAGGGACGCAACACCAGCTACACCTTAAAACGGTGGAATATAGGGAGTTGGTTACGGAGGCGGCCAAAACTGTGGCTAGAGATAGGACAGGTAGGATCTACGATCAGGGCGACAAAGCTGGTAAACTTCTGGCATGGCTTGATCGCAAGCAGCAGGCGAATAGGGTCGTGCCAGAAATACGCACAGCTTCGGGGGCTGTGGTTATGGAGCCCTGCGAGATTGTTGCAGAATTTGCAAGGCACTTCCAGCAGGTCTACAGTAAGGGGTCGGACCGCCCGGAAGAAGACTCCGTAGCTTTATTGGCAGACATTCGGATGACACGCCTGTCAGACGTTGACGGAGACGCCCTGGAGCTCCCACTTGGCACCATCGAGCTGGAGCGTGCAATCACAGACCTCCGCCCGGGTAAAGCTCTTGGACCTAACGGTCTTCCAATTGAGCTTTACAAGCTAAAACCAGACGCCCTCAGTTCACACCTTAAACACATGTTTGAGGATAGCAAGGCGGAGGGCTCCTTGCCGCGCGACCAACGCATAGCCACTATTGTAACCATACCGAAAAAAAGGGAAACCGGGAGAGTCCTGCGCATCGTATAGACCTATTTCGCTGCTTAACGCAGAACCTAAAATACTAGCCAAAACTCTCACCAACAGGCTCCAGTCGGTCCTACCCGCTTTAGTCCACCCAGACCAATCGGGCTTTATGCCCCATCGCAATACGGCGCTCAACCTTCGTCGCCTCAATGGTGTACTGGGAAGGTGTCACACCCTGCAAGAAGATGCAGTGGTGGTTTTTCTTGATGCCACCATGGCATTTGACACCCTAGAATGGCCCTACATGATAGCGGTGCTCCGTAAATTGGGCTTCGGCCCAAACTTCATAGCGTGGGTCCGTCTCCTCTATACAGAGCCACTAGCCCAAGTGGTAGTTAATAACAAGGTCTCTGAGGTCTTTGCCCTGGAAAGGGGGAACAGACAGGGCTGTCCGCTTTCCCCCCTCCTGTTTGCACTCTCCCTTGAACCGCTTGCGGCATGGATTAGGCAAGACGTATATCTCAAAGGGATCTGATTGGCTGATGGCTGGGAGGACAAGATCTCCCTGTCAGCTGATGACATCCTCCTCCACCTAATGAGACCCCGGAGGTCCATTATGGCGGCACTTGACATATTTACGAGTTTCGGGAGGAACTCCGGGTTCTGGATCAACTGGAGCAAGTCTCTTCTTTACACCCTACATGGCAGCCCCCCTGGGCTTCCCAGTACTTGCCCGATCACGTTCGCGAAGGACGGTTTCAAATACCTGGGGATCTTTGTCTCCACAGACAAGACTAAGATGTACGAAAGAAACCTTCTGCCGCCTCTCAGGCGGCTCCAACGCGATTCCAATACTTGGCAAAAACTACCACTATCCCTGCTGGGCCGCGCAGCCCTTTTTAAAATGATGGCCCTGCCGAGGTTTCTATACGCACTTCAGAACTACCCGGACCTGGTGCCAAACTCTTATTTTATAGCAGTGGAAGCGGCACAGCGAGACCTCCTCTGGTCTGGTACGCCCATAATAGCGCTACACAAACTTACATTGGGTTGGTACGACGGAGGGATAGCCCTCCATGATATCCGCAAGTACTACTGGGCCGCACACCTCTCTGCGATTAACCAGGGAACATATAGTGACAGAAATGACCCAGGGTATGGGATGGACAGATGGCTACTCCCCGGAGGGAGCTTTGAAGCCGCACTCTATTCTCGACCCGGTAAATACCTGCTCACAGGACCAACGAAACACTAGGTGCAAATATGGCACATGGCACAGCGGAAACTTGGCTGGTCCAATGTTCTTACCATGGCCACTCCACTATGGTCGTCCAAAAACTTAGGCAACTTGGGAAAAACGAAGGGTGGAACCTTATCGGTATCTCTCACATTAAAGATCTATGGGGGCCCCAAGGAGTTAGATCCTTTACCTACCTGCAGGAAACTTATGAACTAGCCCAAACTGAGTACTTTAGATATATGCAAGTCATACATTTTCTCCAGACTAACTTATCCCCGGGGGCCAAACCCCCACAAGCCTCTCCACTCGAAGACAGACTGCTAGATGGGCACATGCCAGAACACGCCATCTCCCTCACATACAAAAAACTAATAAACAATTCCTCGGATAGATTCCTTTCCCTTAAGGGGAGGTGGGAAGCGGATGGGCTGGAGATCGATGATGAGGAATGGATGAGTGCGTTGGCCTCCCCTAAGGAGGTGGCAATTTCGTCTAGATTAAGGCTCATTCAACTTAAAATATTACACAGAGTTTATCTCTCCTGTACTAGGCTGATGTTAATGGGTAGAGGAGGGGAGGGGCTTTGCAGGAGGGGCTGTGGTGAAACGGGCTCTTTCTTTCACATACTATGGGATTGCCCGATGGTGCGAAGGTACTGGAGACGTGTGGTGTGCTGCATGCAAGAGGTGTGGGAGGTAGAACTGCGACCAGAGGCTAAGAGATGCCTCTTAAACATCTGGGAGCCCACAGATTTGCCTACGAAAGGGAAGCTCTGGGTCACGCTGGGGCAAATGGTGGCAAAAAGAAACATCGCTCGATTATGGGGCGCTCCTGCAACGCCGACACTAACTGAATGGAAAAGAGACATGGACTGGTGCATGCTGCAAGAAAAGACTGTATACATGGCACGAGGGTGCCCACGTAAATGTATTTTCTGGTGCCGTGTCTGACTCGACCACACAAATGTATTGACCGCATTGACTTACTTACTTTGCAAATAAAAAGAGTTTAAAAAAAACCCAACAGAGTATGACGTATTATTTGGAGGAAAAGACGTCATAGTTTTTGGTGATCTAATACAACTTACTCCTGTAAAAGGACAACCAGTGTTTAAAACACTGGGGCATGAAGATACCAGAAAGTCTTTGGGGAGCATTAGAAATGTAAACATTTGGTCATATTTCGAGTATAAGGAACTTGTTACAAATATGCGACAGTCAAATGATGCTGGTTATGGAACTATTCTTCAAGATATAAGAATTGGAAAAATGACTATACATGGCAAATAAGCTTTACAGAGACGATTACTTTCCAATTTGTTTCCAAATGAAAATATTGTCCCAGAGAAATTATATATGAGAATTGCAGAAAACAAATCTGTAATCTTCTTAATGCCAACACTGCATGAATGTTCTATATTCAATGAAGAAATATTCAAGTTGGAAAATGAAGACATTATAAAATTGGAAGCTATTGATAAAATAGAACATGAAGGAATCACTATTATTTTTACCGAAAATTTGAAGAGGAAATTGGATTCTTTAGAGAAATCTATAAGTAAAACTGCTGGTTTAGAAAAGAATTTATATGCATGTGTAAACTGTAGAGTAATTTTACGCCATAATTTGAATGTGGAAAAAGGTTTAGTAAGTGGAGCAATGGGTACAATTGTTGATTTTGTTAATTATATAAATAGAGATGGGATTGAATTCTTGAAGATCAAATTTGATGAAATTGCAGAAGTACAACAATTTAGTCGTTGTTCAGCTCTTTTCTTCCTTGTAAAAGATTTGTATGTTCGCAGAAAACAGTTTCCTGTTTCTTTGGCGTATGCGGTGACCATTCATAAATCTCAAGATTTAAGTGTAGATAGTGATTTAGTGAACACTGAAAGTTACGTGTTTAAAGAGGGTATGGCATATGTTGCTTTGTCCCGAGTGAGAACTTTATCTGGATTGTACTTGATTGATTTTGATGGGACAAAGGTTAGTGCAGATGCAAATTGTGTGAAAGAGTATAATAGATTAAGAAGAGAATATGCACCCAAGTTAGGTCAATATACAGTGTTTGAAAAGTGTGTGGTAGGTAAAAAAAGAAGATTAGAGAATATCTGTAGTGAAACTGTAGAGGAAGGCAAAAAACAAGATGAAGTTGCGCCTGCAAGCAAAAAGAAAAAGGATAGTGTTGAAGAAAATGTTGGATATCGCTTTGAAAATAGTTGTGGTGTCAACTGCTATGCTAATGTAGTTGTTAATGTTGTTTTTGTTCTTCAAAGTTTGCAACAGCAAATTGCTGAAAATCGGGAGAAAAGATTCTCTTCATTGTTGTATTCTATTTATGAGAAATGTAGTAGTGATAGAACTAAAATACAAAGTGTTTCTGATATTCGAAATCTTTTGGACATATGTTCTGGTTCTACTCAATTTATGCAAAATATACAGCAAGAGTGTCAGGAATTGTTTATGTTTATGCTTGGTGATTTGGAAGATGAAGGTATAGATATTGAACCCTTTTTGGCCTTTCTTATTAATGGGAACATGAGTGTCAAAATTGTTTGTCTACATGTACCACTGACATAGACACTGAAAGATTTATATATTTGACTTTACCAGAGTGTGAAACAGTGTCTTTTAATAATCTAATTAGAGGAGCAAATCAAAACATGGAGTGTAGCAAATGTAAATCAGAAATTTCATCAACATTATTTCTACAGAATTATGGACAGTATGTTATTTTAATGCTGCAACGTTGTAGAGCTGATGGAAGAAAATTGGAAACGTTAATTAAAGATTTTGTAGAACTCACGTATCAATATCAGGAAGAACTTTTGTAGCTGTTGCAATTATTTTTCATGATGGACCTTCTACAACATCTGGACACTACACTGTTTATTTAAGATGTCTGAAAGGTTGGACACATTGTAGTGATACTCAATTAGTTTTTAAGCAATGTTTGCCTAAAGAGTTACCAAATTCTTACCTAATATTTTTAAAGCCAAAATATTAAGGGCTAAAATTTAGCCTTTCATGATTACTGTTGTTAAGGTAGATTTGTTTGGTGTTGTAGAGTATTTTGTAAGGGAGGGTGAGGAGTTTGTAAGATAATCTTCATGTTGATGTTGAAGCAGGGTAAGTGTATGAGGTTGTGATTGATGTCGCTGCAGCAGAGGATATTGAAGATCAGTCAGGTAGAGGTGTTTTGGATTTGTTGTAGTCGTTGTAGGTGTTTGCTTGATATTCCTATGTAGAGTGTGTTGCCACTGTGTAGTGTGTTGTTAATAAGGGCCTGTGTCACTGTTCTTCTTCTTTTAGTTACGCTGCACTTATAAATGTTGCAGAGCATGTGGTGGGTGTTATAGCAATATGAGGAGATGCTGTAGACTTGCTTAGACATGCAGAGAGAGGAGTTAAGGATGAATCATAGGTTGTTTACATGGTCAGTAGGTGTGGGAACTGTTTATAGTGTATTTGGCCAGCAGAAGTCATCTGAAGCTGAGTAGGTGGGTTTGAGGATGTGTATCTTCATGTTGTGCAAGTTCAGATTTATAGAGCTACTCCTTATCCACTTGGTAACATCTTTAATTATGATGTGGAGGTTGTTTTTTATGGTATTGGGTTTCCTGGTGAGGAAGAGGATGAGCTGGGTATCGTCGACGTAAGAGATAATGTTGTGGTTGAGATGGCGGGCCACTTATATGAGGGTGGCTATGAAGATGTTGAATAGCGTTGAGATGACGGATCAGTACTGGGGGACGGTGCAAATGATATCAATGGTTTTAGATCAAAACACTGTAAAGCAAATGTTCAGAATTACTATTGAACAATTTTCAAAGTAAGAATTTCACACATACTATTTGGCCGTGGGGAATAGTTTGTGAAACCTTTAATAACTTTTTTTCAAGTTTTGTCATGGAATAAAATTTATGATGGTGTTTTGTTATTTCAGGATTGTTTGACATACCTCATAGTTACATAAGAAATTGGTCTTAGAAAAGAACATTTAAGATATGTTTTATTTCTATTTTTTAGATTCTTAATGAGAGTGTTGTTTTTTTTTTAAGATAATCTTCTTGATTGTCTTTTTTTGCCCGCTGTTATGTGATGAGTACTATTGAACTCACTGTTTGTAGTGAAATTCAATATATTCTGAGAACAGCAAAAAAGGCAAATTAAATGCTTTAGAAATGATTTTGTGTTGTAAAGATAAATTGTAACTCTATTTTTTTGTCTTCTACAGATGCTAAATTTGTAAAAAAAAAAAAATTATTTGTTATTTTGAAGGTAAGTATAACTAACTGTCAAAAATAATCGAAGGAATGTACTTCTACAGAGGTGAAGTAAGAGAACATCCATGGTGTACAAAAGTTTGTAAAGACGGTTTGTATCTTTGAAACACATTTGAAGATTTAATAAAAAATATATACTGAGTGTACCTGTGTACTTTGTATTTTACTACAACACACCATCTGCTTTGGAACTGGTAAGCTGAATAGATATTTTTTACTTTTTTAGTACTGCATTTTATTATAATAGCCTTAGTTTTTTTATACTGGTAAAGAGTGACTGGTTTGAAAATGTAAGGTGATTTTATAACAAAAAATTCATTGCAAATTTTATAGATATAATCATATAAAGTAGTTGAGAATGGTTTTTGCATAATATTTTTTAAAGAGCAAAATAGTTGTTAAAGCTAATTTTGTATTATGTATTAGGGAAAATTATAAAATTAAGTGTTTTGTTTTTTTGCAAGGAACAACAACATAATAAAATTCACTATGGAAGACGAACAGAAGAATATGGAAGAGAGTTTTGAAATTACTAACTCTCTGATGGAAGAGTTAAATATACCTTTCATGGAGAGTGAAAATGAAGAAGAAAGTATTGGTGCAGGAGATATTACCTGCGATTTTTTAGATGAAACTTTAGACGACAACTTTCTTGAAGCGTTAAACGACATTGAGTTTCATGAAATGACTTTTGAAATTCATGATGAAGAAAACGAAATTTCTGACGAAAGCATGCTGGAAGTTCTATTAAATTATGAAATGTTACAAGAATAAATTTATGATTAAAAAATAAAAATGGTGGGGGCGTGGCTTGGAAGCGACCAAGATGGCCGCATAACTTTGCGGCGCTCCGGTGCCCCGTCGAGAGACCCCTGATATCCGTAATAAATCCTGAAAGCGAGCGGCGTACCCTGCAGTGATCGGGTGCCGCTAGCTTCCGACGCTGCTGGTGCAACTCCAAGCCCGCTCCGACCCCGGGAAGTCGAGTACCGGGGTTCGGCGGGTCTGGGCCTACGCGCGGAGGAGGGCTGTGGAGGCATCAGCCTCGAGTTTGGGCCGGGCCAGCTACAGAGTGTGGACGGGTGGCCGTGGGTGGAAGGGCGCGGCGGAGGTGACCGCGAAACTGGTCTCTCCCCCCTGATGGCGCCCTTGCTGCTGGATGGCTATGCTGATGACGGCGCTGTGGGAGACCATGGTCGCCGCTGTGTGCTCAGGAGGCTCCCTCCCCCTGCCGCGTGTATTCCCGGGGGTGCAGAGAGCGGGGACCGGCGCCATCTTTGACGGAGGGCTGGACCGGCCTGCTTTGGGAGGTAAGGTACGGGTCGGGCCCTGCGGAGCCTTGGGGTGCGGAGCCCCCCTCCCCTCTGGATATCTGGGGCACTCGTTGACGCTGGGTGCGGACGCTGGGTGAGACCTGTGCTACCGCCCTGGTGGTGTGCTTGGCCAGACCTGTGGAGTGCTGTGACAGGTGTTGTGGTACGGCGGAGCCCCCCCTCCTTCTTTGTGATTTGGGCCTGAGCGTGAGGCCTCCCCCCCCCTCTGGTGCACGTTGGAGAGTGGTGCCGGTATAGGGCTGGGGGGGTGCAATCCCTGGCACGTGGATCCTTCAGGGAGTGGCGCCATATTCCTGGTTGGCGGCAACGGGCGAGAGGGACGGTCGGGGCCCGGTGCCCATTGAGTGGACTGGCAGAGGGGGCCGCCACAGAGGCCTAGATTGACAGGGGCGCATGATTGGGCTGATATTTGCGAAACGTACGCTTCTGGGTGCTGTGTGGACGAGGAGGGCCTCGTCCCTGGCCCCCCCCTGGCTGGCTTGTGGTGCGGGCGGGAGGCTTGGAATTCACTGCCGCACAGATACATGCGGGGGGAAAAAACTCAGGGCGACACAATCGAACACCATGGATAACTACACGGCGGAGCAGGGGGCTGGAGCGGTGACTCACCCTGGGCCCACTGATGAGCCTGCTGAACCCTCTTTGACCTCTATAATGCAGGCCATACAATCCCTGGGTGCCACTCTAGAGTCCAAGATAGACAAGGTGTCTATTGAACTAACGCTCCAACGGGCGGATCTGAACAAAACGTCGGAGAAGGCCTCCCACAATGCCGCGGCAGTGGCGGAACTTCAGGGGGCCGCGAAAATGTTGCAAAAACAGGTCCAGCAGCTCACGCAGCAGCAGAGGCAGATGGCGGTGCGGCTTGAGGATCAGGAAGGGCGGGCACGCCGTAATAACCTCCGAGTGGTTGGTGTGCCGGAAAAAATGGAAGGGGCCAGCGTTGAACTCTTCTTGGAAGATCTTATCCTCAACCGCCTGCGGCCCAAGAGACTGTCTAAATTCTTTGTTATCGAGCGGGCGCACAGGGCCCCGGTGCCACCACCTCGACCGGGGAACCCGCCGCGCACCATCATTGCGCGAGTGCTTAACTACAGAGACTGGGACGCCATCCTGCAGGTGGCCCGCCAGCATTTGGGCCTGCGCATTGACAACGCCGTTATCCGGTTCTTCCCGGACTTTACGCTGAAGGTGCAGCGGGAACGCCGTTCGTTTGACGGCGTCAAGAAAGTGCTCCGGGAGCGTGGCCTGCAATGCATGATGTTCTTCCTGGCGCGGCTCAAAATCCTGGCAGACGGTAAGTCCTTCTTCTTCACTGCCCCAGAGGAGGTACATGCCTGGCTGGAGGAACGCGGGCACCTGTGGCGGAGCCCGGACCGAGGGGGCAGCTGGAGGAACGCGGCACCCCAATCACCGGTGTCATCCGTGGTCTCCGCTGCGGGGGAGCAGCAGGACCAGGGCAGTCAATGCCCGACGGGGAGGAGAAGTGCCCGCAGTTTGTCAGCGTCACCGGACTTGGGGTGATGGACTGCAGCCAGGAGTGGCAGACTGTTTGTTCTTTTCTGGACACGTAATGTATTATGGTGCTCTGTGCGCTGCCTCTTGGGGGTGGGCAGTGGGCGGGAGGCTCTGCCCTGGTTGGTAGCCTTGGGGTGGATGCCCAGGGACTATGCGCCCTCTTTGTCTCTTCGTCTTTTTGCTGCACTGATGGAGGGACCCGATGTAGGTTTCCTGGCCTGTTCCTCCGCTAGCGGGCCCTGCCCTGTGTGGTGGCACGCGATAGAATTGCTCATGTTTTGGACTAGGGGTTGGACGAGGGGCTTCGAATGTTGGTCTTGACCGAGACACTTGCCCTCTGAGTTCTTCGTGACAAGGGCTACAGGCGCTCTGCTTGTTGGGGATGTCTGGCGCGGTTGGCCGGCATGGCAGGGTAGCAGGGTGGGGGGGTGGTGTGGACAGTAGGGATTGGGGTTTTGGTTTTAGTATATGTTTCGTTTGAGTATTATCTGCTTGTTTTGACACCATTGATGTGCACACTTGGCGGGTGGGACTGGAGTGGTGGGGGGATTTGGCGTCTGCCCCTTAGCCTTAACAGAGGAAATGGCTGGGTCACACACACTTAAGGTCCAGCACCTTGATATATTATCCTGGAATGTGAACGGCCTACAGAACAAGGTTAAACGAACTGTGGTACTCCAATATTTGCATAGGCACGCCCCCATGTGGTACTCCTCCAGGAGACACACCTGCTGGGTAATCGCTGCAGGGCCCTGGACAGGTTTGGCTATACCCTGCGTGCCCATTCGGGCACGCAGGGGTATAGGCATCCTGATAAAACATTCTTTGCCCCTTGGTCTGGGACGCTGCAGGTATGATCCCATGGGGCGCTTCGTGGCGCTATCTGCGCAATGGGAGGGCTGCATCCTGAACTTCTGCTCACTGTATATCCCTCCAAAGCTTCATGCGACTGCTCTCCCTGTTGTTGGAAAGTTGCTATTGGATTTGCCTGTAGGGACCTTGATCATGGGTGGTGACATGAATGATGTGATGACTAGGGAAGTGGACAGGTCACGGTCCGCGCAGGCGGGGGGGGGACTAGCCACCTCAGGGACTTTGCGCAGGCATTGGGCCTGGCTAATCTATGGAGGACACATAACCCACAAGCTAGGCAGTATACACATATCTCCGCAGCCCATGGAACCTCCTCTAGAATAGACTACCTATTTACATTCACACACTGCTTGAACCTTTTTCGAGATGGTCACCACAAAGCTAGAGGGATCTCTGATCACGCTCCGGTTGGGGTCCAGCTGGTGGGTCCCAGGCATGCTTGGATTCTCCCGCCTCGGCTTGATGCCTTCTTGTTTAAAGACAAGGAGTTCCAGGACAAATTCCGAGAGAGGGTGGATTATTATTTTAGTGACAATGTTGGCTCCGTAAGCTCCCCAGGGATTATGAGGGAGGCGTATAAGACAGTGGGCAGGGATTTTGTGCAGGATGAGGTTGGGAGACGACGGAAAGAAAAGTATGTACAGGTAGAACGGTTGGAGTCGGAGCTCAATGAGCTGGAGAGGCTTACCCCGACTCAAGACAGAGACCGGCAGCACAGGGCACGCATCCTGAGTAAGGAGATACGAGATGTTCTAACGGACCAGGCAAGGTCACACGCACTTGCCATCCAGCGGAGGGTATATGACCTAGGTGACAAGGCCAACAAAATGATTGCCTGGCTGGAAAAGAGGGACCGGGACCGCAGCTGGGTGCCGCAGATAAAGTGTCCGGATGGGTCGGTTAGCACCACGAGCGTGGCAATAGCGGAGGATTTCGCGAGCCATTATGAGGAGGTCTATCGATCTCACGCAACTAGAGACGCGCAGGAATGCCGCGGCTTCTCGGCCCCCTTACAGCTACCCATACTGGACCCCGCGGACAGAGATGCACTAGAAGCGGCTATAACGGTCAAGGAGGTGGAGGAGGCCATGGGGGACCTGCAGATGGGAAAGGCTCCAGGACCCAATGGGTACCCGGCTGAGTCGTTTGGGTGTGTGGCTAGCCGCACAGTGCGCACATGTGTAACATGTTCCTAGAGGAGCGGTAGACGGGGCGACTACCAAGAGAATTGCGGGTAGCAACCATTGTTGTGGTCCACAAGCCGGGGAAACCGCAGGAGATATGTAGCTCCTACAGACCTATCTCCCTCCTCAACTATGAAACGAAGGTACTGGGGAAGACCCTGGCCACGCGCCTCGGTGCAGTGATACAGTCGCTGGTCCACCCGGATCAGTCAGGCTTTATGCCCCATAGAAGCACCCGTCTCAATCTGCGGCGCGTGTTTGGGGTCCTGCAGGCGATGGCCACGCGCAAAGACATGGCGGCGACGTTGCTCTCTCTTGACGCCCACATGGCCTTTGACAGTATTGAATGGCGATATATTTATGCAGTTTTGGCGAAATTGGGCTTTGGTGACAACTTCTGCGCCTGGGTGAAACTACTCTATGCGGAACCTTTGGCGAGAGTACGGGTCAATGGAGCTATCTCGCGTGAATTCCATTTAGGGCGCGGCACCAGGCAGGGCTGCCCCCTCTCCCCAACCCTCTTTGCCCTTGTGCTGGAACCACTGGCGCACTGGGTGCGGGTGGACCCTGAGGTATGGGGCATAGACCTAGGAGGCGGTTGGGAGGAGCGCATATCTTTATATGCTGATGACATTTTGCTA
Organism: Lissotriton helveticus; assembly: GCF_964261635.1. Classification (NCBI taxonomy): domain Eukaryota; kingdom Metazoa; phylum Chordata; class Amphibia; order Caudata; family Salamandridae; genus Lissotriton; species Lissotriton helveticus. Next base: position 1,439,753,060 of record NC_136063.1, on the reverse strand, counting down.
TACACCCAGCGACCGTCCGACTCTATACAAAAACTGATGGTCATGTTGCGTGTGTTCGGGGACTACTCTGGGTACCGCATCAACTGGAGCAAGTCCTTGGGCTATGTTCTGGTGGGACCCCAACCGCACACGGTGGATGGCTGCGAAGGCCTGGTCTGGCATACTGTCTTCCGATATCTGGGGATATGGGTCTCGCCGTCTGAATCTGAATTCCTCCGCCTCAATGTCCAGGCGCAACTGGACTGCCTCCACGGTGATGTGTTGCACTGGAGAACCCTCCCGGTCTTATTAATGGGCCGGGCCATTTTATTTAAAATGATGGCCCTGCCTCGCCTGCTTTACGTCCTGCAGAGCTCCCCTTCCCGATCCCGGAGTTGGTTTTCAAAATGTGGAGTCTGAGCAACGCTCCCTGTTATGGAGTGGTGGATGTCCGAGGATTGCCCTCCGGAAATTACAGCGCGGCCCCTATGAAGGGGGACTGGCGCTTCCTGATATTCGCCTATATTACTGGGCCACTCAGTTGGTCAATGTGAACGGTTGGGTGTTTGCCCCGCAGGAGGAACCCGCTTACCGGGTTGAGCGTATGGCCCTGGGCGTGGACACCTATCTCGCGGCTCTGTACTCGAAGACCAGGCGTGGCTGGTCCTTACCTCCACAAACCGCGGCGGTGGTGGGGGTGTGGAGACGGGCAATGAAGTTGCTTGGGTGGAGGCGAAGCTAACAGACCAGACGCCTCTTTGGAAAGGGGACTTCCTCCGAGAGGTTGTGAAACTCCGAGACCTGCGCCAATGGAGCTTAATAGGTATAGACACACTGGGAGACATATGGAAGAGGGGGCAATTGGTGGATTTTGCGACCTTGCAGGTGGACTTCCAAATGGGGGATGGCGAATTCTTGCACTACCAACAATTTAAGCACAGCCTACTTACACACATAACACCTGGGGACCAGCCCCCTGAATACGCCCCGCTATAGGACAGGCTTCTGTTGGATCCTATGATCGATAAAGCCCTCTCACTAACTTACAAGAAGCTTATTAATAACATCCCGGACATACTGGGTCCGCTGAGGGAAAAGTGGGAATCGGACCTTGGCTTATTAGAGGACGACGACTGGAGTGATGCCCTACAGTGTCCCCGTGAGGTGGCAATTCGGGCTAGATTCCGGTTGGTCCAGCTGCGCATACTCCATAGGTCCTACACCCCACGAACGTTTCAGTATAGGATGGGGTTTGCGGCCACACGATTCTGCTTGAGAGGCTGTGGAGAAGCAGGCACCTTCTTCCACATTCTGTGGGATTGCCCTAGAATCAGAGCGTACTGGGTTAGTTTGGTGGACATTATGGTGGAGGTAGTAAGGGCGGAAGAGCCGCTGGAGGCTCGCTGGCATGTTCTGGGAGTGACTGGTGATGTAACGTTGCCTAAAGGTGACAAAACATGGTTGGCATTGGCGAGCATGGTGGCCAAAAGGAATATTGCCCGCCTTTGGGGGAGTGATCTAGCACCGACTGTGTAGGAATGGATACGTGATATTGATTGGTGCCAGAGGGCCGAGAAGGTAATTTACAGTAGTCGGGGCTGCCCCAGGAAATGGGAAAAGATCTGGCAGGCATGGAGTAGGTATAGAGGAGAAAGGATGGACTCCCCGGAGGCCTCCCCAACGGGTTGAGGGTGTTTCTGGTGGGCTCTCCCCCCCTTACATAGCATGTCTCGCATGTCTATGAGAGCTCCCCTTGGTTTCATGGTCACTGGCCTATGACGATCAGAAATGTCTACTGCAGAGGGGGGGAGTTAATGGAAGGTGGGGTGGGACTTGGGTCAGGGAGGGGGGATTGGTAGGGTGGCAAGGATGCTTTTGACGCAATTGATTATTCCAATAGGAACCGGATCTGGGGATGGACCACTAATGTACAAATTGCTGAGGGATTTTTACTGTTTATATCTGCGTAATATGTGACTGCCATTGCACTTCCGCCCTGCTTTGATGTGAGTCTTGATGGAGCTGTTTTGTTCTAATAAAAAGATTTTTTTTTTAAAATGGTTTGAGAGACTCTTCTTGTAGAATTGTAATCATCCAGCTAGTATATAAGTTCTCATGGTACAAACTGGGTCTTAGGATATGAACTGCTTCAAACCTTTATAGATTATGTATGTACTGTTCTATGCACCAAAAATCTTGTGTTTTATAATTTTTATTTCCAGGTGTATATCTTTTGACTTACAGCAAAGTCTCTTTGATTGGTGATTCCGTATTGTACAGAGGTATTCAACAGAATATCCTTCAGTATGCACTGCTCTAAAAATGAAGTTATTTAAAATTCAGTAGGCAGTCTGCTTGCAGAACTGTAATCATCTAGTCAGTATCCAAATATTCATGAAGGACAGTATGTCTTAGGCTGTCAACTGCTTTAAACCTCCATAGACTATCTATACAGTCTTCTATGTACCTACAAACTAGTGTTTTCTATATTGAATTCTCCAGTCTGTATTATTACATTTTCATCAATCACTCTCACTCTACTGTTTCAGTATTGTATTAAATTAAATTATTGTATTGTATTAAATTAAATTCCTACACACCCCTAGGGCTAATAGTAGAGGAGGCGGGGTTGGTGTGATTTTTACTGCAGCCTGCAATATCAAGACTTTTACTCTAGACCCGATCGAAGGTACGGAACTCCTAGGACTATCAATTCAGACTCAGTCCGGGAACATTGTTACCGGCATAGTCTGTTATCGTCTACCGGGGGTGTTCAGCCTTCAGCATCAACAGGCACTCTGGGCCACCTTAACCAACATTGCACTTTCGCATCACAAACTGTTCATTCTGGGTGATTTCAATCTTTGGCAGAACGGCGTCCTCGACTCCGGCCTCCGCAACCTATTCAACTCTTGCGAAAGCCTTGGACTTTCACAGCTGGTCACGGAAGCAACCCACAGGGGCGGGCAACTTTTAGACCTATTGTTTGCAGGTCCCCAGTTAGTAGCAATGGGAGAAACTCTACCCATGGACTGGACAGACCACTCACTCATTAAGTTCTTTTTAGACCTAAAGGGTGACTACTCTAAAGCTCTTGGATTGACCAACAAAATCAAGTGCAGAGACTGGAAAGCCCTTACTCATCTACATTCTTTAGGGGAAGTGTTCAACTAGACCAATTCTTTGACGATGAAAAACAGGTTGATGACAATTACTCCTCTCTATGTTCAAGGATCACTTCTATCCTGGATGTCCATGCCCCTCTAAAGATTCGCAACTGTAAGGGCACCAATTCCGTGCCCTGGTTCAATGACAGCTTAAAAGATCTGAAGCAGAGCTGTAAACAGGCGGAGAGAATGTGGAGACGAAATTACACTGAAACTGCTAAAGAACTCTGGAAAAATAAAGTTCGGGAATATAAGAACTTGATTAAAAAATCAAAAGCCGATCACTACTCCTCCATGATCTGCAACTCCCCCAACAGTTCCAGAAACATCTTTAATATACTGAATAGTGTCACCAACCCGGAATGTGTCAAAAACACCATTGTCCCGTCTCAAGACCTCTGTGAGAATCTTGCTGCTTTCTTCAAAGATAAAATTTAACTTATCATTAAGGACCTAGATGTCTCACCTGACCCTATCCCTCCCCCCGATCTCAGCCCGAGACGCCCAGCAAACCAGCCAGTAGTGCCACCCTTGGCCTTAAATAACCTTCTACTTGAGTTTCCATCTATCACGTACGAGGCCTTCTGTAAACTAGCCAGAAGGATTTCCGCTGGATCTCCTTTAGACCCCGCTCCACATAAAATAATAAAGGAATTTGAGTCGGAACTCTTTCCTACCCTTCACTTAATTTGTAACCAATCACTTAAAACCGGAATTGTTCCTGCTCAGTGGAAGCGGGCATTAGTATCCCCTTTGTTAAAAAAGCCCTCTCTTGACCCTGACTGCTCTAAGAACTATCGTCCCATATCTCTGTTGCCCTTCCCAGCCAAAATTGTCGAAAGCTGGGTTAGTAACACCCTCTCTACCCACTTGGAACGTCATCATCTTCTTGACGTGGATCAATTTGGTTTCCGGCCCACCCACGAAACCGAGACCGCCTTAATCACCGCTATGGACGAGCTTCAGAGGCGTGCAGACAGAAGGCAGGCAGCGTTTCTTATCCTGCTTGACATGTCTGCTGCCTTTGACACTGTGAACCATGACATTCTGTTGAAGCGGTTGTTTAAGGCGGGAATAATAGGTTCCGCAGTACAGTGGTTCCACTCGTTTTTGCAGGATAGACAGCAAGCGGTGTCCATTCCCCCTTTTCAGTCGGCATTTACTCTGGTCTCACATGGGGTCCCCCAGTGCTCTGCAATTAGTCCAATTCTTTTTAATCTGTACCTAAGACCGCTGATCACGCTAATTAAAAGCTATAATATCAAAATGATCAACTACGCTGACGACATGCAGTTGATCCTCTCCCTGGAGGGAGAAGACTCCACCTCCATTGAGACCTTTCACAACTGTTTGCGCGACCCCTCTCACTGGCTAAAAAACAACTCCCTCCAGTTTAATGCAGGAAAAACAGAGGTACTTTTTAGCTCTGGTACTAAGATTCATCGGCCTTTTCCAGACAACTTCTGGCCCCCTGAATCTGGGACCACAGTTCGTCCAGTAGCTAGAATTCGCAACCTTGGGGTTGTGCTGAATCCGAGACTCAGTATGGAGACGCACATCCAAAAGACCACTGCCTGTTGCTTTGCCTTCCTCTGATCCTTAAGGAAGGTACTGCCTCTCCTCCCCATTCATGCACGTGCCCAAGTGGTATGTTGCACCATCCTTAGTCGATTATACTATTGTAACGCCCTGCTGCTGGAATCCCCTGGGTTCCTGCTAGATAGACTCCAAAGAGTTCCATCAGCAGCTGCAAAACTGGCATTGGGGCTCACTAGAAGAGCAAATGGAGCCTCCTCATTGAGCAAACTCCACTGGGTACCAGTGAGGCAGAGGGTACAATTCAAAGCCCTATGCATAGTGTTTAGAGTGTTACATGCAATTGGTCCTGCCTCCCTCCAATCTAAATTTGCCTGGTATACCCCAGCTAGACAGCTTCGCTCCTCCGATGCCAAGTTGGCAGTGGTTCCCAGATTTAAAAAGATCAGATCTGGAGGCAGATCCTTCGGCGTGGCAGCTGCCAAGCTTTTGAACACGCTTCCAGCAGAAATTAGACACATTTCTGAATTCCTGCCTTTCAGGAAAAGGATCAAAACCTGGCTCTTTCCCTCGACAACTGTCCATTAATCTCTCCTCCCCGTTGTTTCTGACCTCCCTGCCCCATCAGATTCAGCCAGCGCCAAGATGCCTGCCATGGTGACAGTGCGCTTAATAAATGCTTAAAATAAATATTGAGCCATACAACACTATGTGCTTATCTATAAACTATTACAACATTGGAATGTTGGGAGCTCCACTGATAACAATGGAGTGCTCTTGGCTTATAATGACTGGTATAAGCCTGGAGCACCAACATTCCAATTTTACTTTGTTTACTGCTCTGGCTATGAATAAAGGCTTCAGGGAGCCTGTGGGGAATCCAATCCTCTTGCACTCCCTGAAGGCGTTGTTCTTTTTTGTTAGAACATTCTGTCTTCTAATGGTAGAATGTTCTAATACTCTTATAACCCTTTTGTAGCTGGGCTATACTGGCTATAAAAGTTCCTCTCCCTTGTTAAAGGCCCTCACCTTCGACTCGGGCCTTTAATGCTGGAGAGAGTCTTTAATAGCCGGTATAGCCCTTTATGGTGAGCTATAAGGCTATATTGTAAAAGTGAAGATGCTATATATTCAACCAGACAGTTGACATTCAATCAGCATGCTACTTGTTCTCGGGAAGGTATGCATAGTGTACGCATACTGTACAGAGTACAGTATAGATTACGGTAAGCTTCTATTTATATGTATGATTTTATTCATTATTTTCTGAGGAAAGTTTCTAGTCACTTTTTGTGATTTTCTGTGGCACAACTGTCAGCGTAATATTTCACTTGCAGTAAACACTCTGTTACTCTTGGTATACTTTTCTATTGAGTCATTGAAGAGTGTGCAGTAAGGCATTCACTACATCAAAACAGTAATGAGTAGATGTAGAATAAGTGGTAGATCCCCAAAGATATGACAGTTATTGTTTACTCTGACATCACCACCATGGAAGCACTAAATGTACAATGTTGTGCACTATGAGGCAAAAGTGGCGCAGATATGTGATGTATGTGTGCTGTGAAGATGGTGCATTGCTTTATTTGCATTAAAAGCTAAATGCATGTGCAGCAATGCTGTTTGGGCCCTACGGTCATAATGCTGTAACAATCCTTACACCTGCTTGAAATAAGTGCAGGGTTTTGACGCAGTATAAGCCCAAAAGTGACTGAATGAAATCTTATACATTTCACTTAGTTACTTTTAGGAGGTGTTCGTGCACCAGAACAGCCACTATCTACGCAAGAAAGCCTCCTTTTGGTGCACGGCTTTACAATGTGACGCACCTTCCAATTACGTCATATTATAAATAGCATATATCATGGTACATGTTTTACAGCACCGCTGCATGAGAAATTTGGTGCAACGGTTGTGTAAAAGAGGCACAAGGGGGTTGTAAAAATCCCCTTAATACATACAAATTCATCCACACACTTTCACCAATAGTGCAAATTGAAGCATAGATTTGTAACATATTTATATACATATGTTACATTCAAGTGCTTCGGAGGTACTACAGTATACTATAGGTAAACACCCTATAGATGTATGCTGTAGCACATCCTTATAGTTTTGCACTTACATATTCATTCATTCATTTATGAACTACACATTCTTTCTGACAAACTTTTACAGACAAACATAGAAATATAGTTCTTTTTTTTGACCAGTAGATGTAGTTCTAAAAAACAGTTTGTTTTTCTTTGTTGTTTTGTATTTTTTTTATAGTTTTTTGAACGATTTTTTTTTCTAAACAAAAACTAGAAAAATAGAACTTCTCCCATCAAAAAACTGTGGACCTCTATAAAAAAAAGAAAAAAATACTTTTTGGGGCATTGGTGGCGTTCCTGCCTCCTTACAATGAGGTCCACCAACTGTTCCCCATAGCAAAGCAGTTCATTGCAGTATTTGCATAGGAACTTGATGTTAGCAAACTGGGGAACAATCACATGTGAAGGAGTGGTTCCTGAAGGTGATGCAGTGGAGGTGCTCGCTATTGCAGGTGGTACATCATCTTGTCGGCTGCGTGTGGCTTCTCTTGCATAGTTATTGGGATGCAAGTTTTTTACATGCCGATCCATGCTTGCAGTCCCAAAAGAATATTTTTTGTTTGGGTCACCACGGGACAGTGTCACTTGGCAGATGTTACAAGTGACCTTTGGAGCATTTACTTTCTTCTCCCCCTCTGGAAAAGAGAAAAATTTCCAAAGAAAAGCCTCCTTCTTTTTCTTCTGAGGAGGCTCTGGAAGATAAGTGTTTTCATCTGAAGAGTGATCAGATGGAGATGAAGGCCGAGCAGCCATGATAGTAAGGAACAGTTGCGCAATAGTTCACCTTCAAAGAAAAGATCCTGCTTGTCTGAAAGTCCAGGTAGAATGAACAAAATGGGAGGGATCTTTCAACAATTGCACTTGGATGTATTATGAACCAATGAAATCTCTTCTTTTAATGTCACATGACTCTACGTGCTCTTAAACTTAAAGTGCGCTTACGGAGCTCTTACGTTCCGCTTATGATGCTCTTACGGTGCGTGTACGATGGATGTACGATCGCGATGTTCGCAATTCAAAAAGTAGTATACGGTTCTTAAAAGTTAACAAAAAACATTTTCTTGATTATCCCAGATAATGTCTACCTTTAAAATTTACAAGAAATACACAAATATATAGTTTTTAACATTATAAAACTTTCAAAGTTGCGCTTACGGGGAGTCGAACAAACGTAGATGAAGTCAAATGGAAGCGCTGATGCGCCGCGTATCGTTCAAACGCACTCGTGACATGTGCTTGCGCGCTGAGTACAATTTACAGTACAAATGACGGTGCGTTTACGATACGCGTACGGTGCGACTATCTAAAAAAAAAGGAATCATATAAAATGTAATTTTTATATTTGTTAAACATTTTTATTAATATAGGTTTTTTTATTTCGTTTTGTTATTATGTTACATTATAATATGAAATATAAATAAAACAAAATAATATGTAAATATTTATTATAAAAATAAGGAAATTTAACGAAAACAGATTTTTTGAAATAAATAATACATTTAAAAATTATCATTTACAAAGCCATTAAAATGTACTGAAAAACCCATAGGTTCCTTCCGCGTTATAATTAAAAATGATCATTTAAAAAACCTTACACATTCACTGAAAAAACCATAGGTTTCACACATGTTATAGTTAAAAATTAGCATTTAAAAAACCTTACAAATTCACTGAAAAAAACGTAGGTTTCACACACGTTATAGTTAGCTGGACATTTCACTCATACAAAACCATTGAAATTCCCCCATTATAGTTAACTATAATTCGCACGCCCGCAATGCACTGCTGATGACGTCACATATTACATCACTCATGACATGGTCAGTGACATCACTCATGACATCACTGATGACATCTCAAATGACATCACTGATGACATCATCCAGTGAATGTGTTTCTTTCTGAAAAATAAATATTTTTTATATATGTATATCTAAAGGTCGATGGAATAATAAATGGGTAAATAAATGTCTGAATGGATTTTTATTTGTAAAATTGATTGTATAACTGACTTATTAAGTGTATCGTAGTGAATACATGTATTAGCGAGTAATGTTTAAATATGTAAATATCTGTATCAGTGTCTCACATTGTGTATAAGTGGCTGCATGGGTCGGTGAGTAGCTACATGAGTGTGTATATGGGTTATTAGTTTGTTTTTTGAGTATGAGTGTCTGTATGGTTCGGTGTGGGATATTACTTAGCGTATAGATGCATAAATGAGTGACTCACTGTTTGTATATGTTTTGAAGACAGCATGTGTGCAGGACTGTATGGGTAGATGACTGTGTGTATGGGTGTGCTAGTGAGTGAATGACTGTCTCAATAGTATCTTAATGAGTAACTACATATGTTTTAATCTAGTATATGAGAGTATTGATGTATATAAGTGAGTATATGTGAGAGCAAAAGATTGTAAGAGTTCCTGTATAAATAAGAATGTATTTCTATAAGTGATTGTTTAAGAGAATATCTATGTGTACGTTTCTGTAAAAGTAAGTGTAGTGGTGTGTGTATAGCTGTATATGTAAATATATGGATGTGTCGGTGTGTAACAGGATGTATAGGTGTATGAGTACATATGATGAGTGAGTATATGTATGAGTGACTATATAGAACTGTTGGTGAATGAGTGGATGTGAATGTAGATTTTGGAATTACTGAATAGGTTGTTATGACTGGTATTGGTTTCTCCATTTAAAAAAAAAATGTAATTCTATTTTTGAATGTGTGTATCAAGGGTTATATTACGCTGAGAGGAGGTCTGCCACTCTTTCACAAGGATGGTTTTTTCAGTGGATGATGTCATCAGTGATGTCATCAGTGATGTCATCAGTGATGTCACTGACCATGTCATGAGTGATGTAATATGTGACGTCATCAGCAGTGCATTGCGGCGCGCGAGTTATATTTAACGGTAACGGGGGAATTTCAATGGTTTTGCATGAGTGAAATGTCCAGCTAACTATAACGTGTGTGAAACCTATGGTTTTTTCAGTGAATATATATATATATATATATATATATATATATATATATATATATATATATATATATATATATATATATATATATATATATATATATATATATATATTTATATATATATATATATATGTACATATTTAACCGAATAGACATTATGGCCCTGATTACGATGTCAGGCGTCCGCCTGACACAGTATCGGTCTGGAAACTGGAGACCGACTTTAAAATTAGGATGTGACTGCCCATAGGGTGGTCAGAAACATCCATTTTGCTATGGCAGCATGTGTGGTGGGCGGAAAAGGCCCACAGAACAAACTGCCAGAGCAAAATGGATGTTTGTAATCATGCCTGCACCGTAGGGCAGGCATCTCACTGTTAGGTGACTGCCAAACGGTGCGGGGATGTTTAGGGGGCCACCATAGGTGCTCCTCAGGCCCCGTAGCGATGGGTCAGGAGGGAGGGGGGCCTGCTAGGGGCCCCCAAAGTCATTTGCCGACAGCTTTTCCATGTGGGAAGCGCCGACATGGAAAGGCTAACGGAAAATTACATCATAATCTTGTGCAGTTGAAAACCCAATGCATTGCAGTAGTGCCGCCAAAGAATCAACTCGGCTCCTGCCGTGTGGCTGAAAGATCGCTGCACTCCTGAGCACAGTGTCACCAACATCCGTGCCACAGGCCCTGTGGTGCAGGCCCCGCTGTGCAGCTGAAGAAATCAATGCATCATCTACTTTGCAGCTGAGAAATCGACGCAGAGCCTGTTCCAGCACCACCGCATGGACTCAGCACGTCTAGATGTTTGACTCATTGTACCTGTCTGCCAAGTTCTTCATCGGCATTGCCCAGCAGTAATGAGCCAAGGCTGTGTGTCTGAGATTGACTCACAGTAAGGAACCGATGCATCACCTCCCTTGTGCTGCTGTAAGGAACAGACGCATCACCTACCCTGGCAGTAATGAACCAACACATCTCCTCCTCTGGGAGTACGGAACTGATTCATTACTTTGCTTTTCTGGCCCTTCATCTCCTCTGCGCCTGTTTTCGTCTTTGATTTTGATGCATCCGAGGTACTTTGTGATAAAAGTGACACATCCGTAGTTTCCTATGACCTGAACTATTTTGAACCTTTTAAAAGTGATATCTTTAATTGTATGTGTTGAATTTTTGTCATGTTGGTCTTGTTTTATTCAGATAAATATTGTTTATTTTTCTAAACTGGTGTGGGGTCCTTTTATAGTGTTTTCTCACTGTTACTTTGTGTGTATGTATAGCTCTGCGTCCATACCTGGCTTCTACAGCACTGTAATGATAGCCTTCATAGTCGATGGGGTGAGCTGAACTTTACCGATCCCAACATCATGCACATCCAGTAGTACGTGCCAGTGGTCTATATACATCTTATAAAGGTCAACTGGTAAACCATCTTCACCTAGTACCTTCCAGCTGGGCTGTCCATGATTACCCTCTTGACATCCACAAGCATTATCGTGGAATTAAGGAGGTCTCTTAGCAGGCCTTCCAGCCAAGCCAATGCCACACAATTTAGAAATCTCCGCAGCGTCCCAATGATACTGTGCGGAGTGTAAGATTTCGTGGTAGTCCTTGTGGATTAACAGAATCTCAATCAGATCGGTAGTAAGGCTCCCATCCGGGCTGCGCAAGGCAGTGACCGGGTCATGGGATTGAGTATTCCTGTTTATCCAAGCCAAAGCCGCCCCTGGTCAGTCGCCTTCCCCAAATTGTCTCACTCTAGCTCTTTGCCCTGGATTTAATATCTCCCTCATCACTTCTTCCCTAAAATCACTAATCATCTCCTGCAGTTGTGTCAACATACTCCATCCCTCCTAACCTCATACTGGTTAAATAGATCCCCGAGCTGCGCCTCCAAGCGATTCAATCTGCCCCTGATAGAGGTAAAGACCCCAGCCACTTTCACAATACATATACCCCTTATGTAGGCTTAAAGGTCTCCCAGGGTGTTTCCAACTCATCAACTGTGTTTTCATTCAACTGAAAGTATTCTGTGATTGCTCTCTTATTTCAGCACGGAATGCAGAGTCCTACAATTCACTGCATTGCAGATGCCAACTAAAGAATGGAGGAGCCAGGATGGGGCTAGGCAGTACCAAAAACACAGGGGATTGGTCCAACAGTGTATGAGGGAGTATCTCCAAAATGTGGAGCATAGGACACAATGCGCGCACAGGAGCCAAAAGTCTTGGCGAGAGGGTATGCTGCGAACTCGGGTGGATCACCCGCCAGGCGTCTACCATGTGCAGAGCTGCATTAGTTGTTCAAGGGCCAAGCTGGCCCATGGGCTAGGATGATGTTTCTGCGAAGTCCTGTCTAGCCGTGATGAGAAGGTTATGTTGAAGCCCTCTCATGTCATAGGCCAGTCCCTGTATTTAATGCAGAGGTTGAGAATCTCATCAAAGAACTTTGGTGATTCCACACTGGGGCAGTAAGATTCACCAGCAACAGGCGGGACCATCCAGTCTTGCTGCCACAGCTACCAATCTACCCACTGCATCTTTGAGGGTATCTATGACAGTAAAGTCAGAAACCTCAGAGCTAGTACAATCACACAATAGGCATAAGTAGAACGTGGGAAGAAGTACCAGTGCTTCCCTTCAGGCAGAGGAGAAAATAGGGCAACCCCTGGGTGAGCAATACGTCTCCTGCAGTAAGGCCACATCAATATGACGCCTGTTTAGCTAGGTTATGACTTGTCATGCTTTAGACAGACTGTTCAGGCCTCGCACTTTCCATTTAATGAAAATCACCATGAGATTAAATCAACAGGATCTAAAGTTTCCCCAACCTTCGCACAACCTCTGCTCTACCCAAGCATGGTGTATCACAGAATTCTGAGGAGTGAGATCCCTGCAGTGCTGAGTGGAATTGGTTAACATAGATGCACAACAACTTTAAATATGCAAAAAAAACTACACCACGCCACACACATCAACCCCAACTATCAGAGGGTACCCACCCAGAGGAAGAGGTGTGGCGCCGCGGCCAGGGTGACTGACGCTGGAATCTGGGGACCACGGTTCGATCCCCGGCTCTGGCGGCAGGTCTGCCCAGCACCATGTGACTCTGGGCAATAGCTCGCTTAATCTTCCCAACGGCCCCCAGCGCCTAGAGACCCTTACGGGTGATTGTGCGCTGTACAAATGTGGACTTTACTTTACTTTACCCAAAAACAAACCAAAACAAATATGGGAACCATGCTAGGAGCAAGGCTGTTCATTTGCGCTCCGCGCTTGGGGGGCACGGGCGAATCCTCAGGGATGCATATTTGTTCACTCACATATTAACCAATGGCAGTCAAATCCCACTGTGCAGTGTGGCAGGAAGCCCCAACATTCAGCTTCATCATAAGAACATTAACTATTTCATAGCATCAATAATGGAGGATGGGCTCAATGATATGAGGTTGAGAGCAGGATCCAGTGCAGAGAAATATATATACTGTCCCATATCATAGATTCAGTTCACTGCTTGTCAATTCAAGGTGAGAAAGGTTCACCTGAAGCAGGCAGACATTGCTCAATTAAATTCAGAGCCTGCTCAGGGTTCAACAAGAAGTGCATCTTTCCCTTATCTTCCAGTCGAAGCTTAGCCAGCTATTGCAAAGAGTATTTCAGCCCCCTTGCTCACAGTGTTTTTTCAGCCTCCATTAAGGTGCACCTCACCTCCTGGACTGCTTGTGGGAAATCCGGTTAAAAGGAGATTGACATGTTCTCAAACTGCAGGTCAGGGGTGACACGGCTGAGCCTCAGAATGAGATCCCTATCCCTGTAATTGAGGAGCCTTGAAGTGATAAGCTGAGGAGGCTGGCCTGGTTTGGGGGCCGTGGCCAAGGAGCAATGTGCTCTCTGAACAATAAAAGCAGTGGAGAAATGGGAGCGCTCAAAAAGCAGATATCAAGAACTCCTCCATAAACACTTCCATATTCCCAGCAGTGGTTGACTCGGGGATGCTCAAGGTACATATATTGTTTCAGCTCAAGCAGCCCTCCAAATCTTCACTTTGGGCGTAGAGTGTGTTCAGTTCATGCTGCATTTGTGTCAGGGCCCCCTCCATGCTGTGCTGTGAGCCTTCTGTATCCTATATCTGAGCTTCTGCCTGGATCAGCCTGGAGTTGTGACAATCATTCAGCTCCTGGAAATCATCAAGCTGCATTACAAAAGAGTCAATCTTCATGTCAATGGCATGCAAACTAGCCTTTACATCCTGTAGGGTCTGGGAGACAGGATCTAGCTAAGCCCCAGATGAGGCAGAAGCACTCTCAGGACCAAGCACAGTTGTGTTATTTTTGTCACAAGGCAGCTTGGATTGCCGTTGGTCAGCTTTGCCCATTATGAGGCTTCCTCTCTCCACGTTCTGTGTCTCCAAAGTGGCAGAATTTCAAGGGGTACCGCAGATTGCAGCACAGCAGTGCGGAACACACCCAGCTCAGCACCACCTCTAGGTACAGCTATGCTAGATCGGTAGCAGTTTCTTGGTCTTGCGGCACAGTCTATGAGATTTACCCTGGTGAGTGAATTTGGGCCCCAAACGGGAGTGGCTTAAGCCTTCCTTGCGCCCCTCTTCTCACATTCACGGGGAGATGAAATCTGCGGGGCCGGTCGTCCAGTGACAATAGGGCCAGACAGGCAGCGCCACGCACAGTTGAGAAGGATCGAGTATGAAGAGCCCCAAACCCCACCCGCTCACCACACCAGTAGGAGCACTAGCTCACAGGGGATGAGTTTTAGGTAGGCTGATTTCAAAGCGTAGAGCTTACCGCCTTTTACGCCACTGCAGGGGGGCGTAGGCTGCACTGGAATGGGAGGCACCAGGCTGCCCGACAGCAGAGCTGGCCCAATAGGCCTCAACAGTTCCTCCCCACCCACCACCAGTGCCCGCTCACCCCAGCATTGAGGCACTCCAACCCACCTTCTCAACAAGCGACCCCGAGAGCCATAGCACTCAGTTCGGGTTCAGGTCTTCCAGGGGCGGCAAGTCGCTGCAGCCAGTTTGCTTATGCATACATGCCACTCACTAACCTGGCTCGATCAGGCTGACCGATCATCTCCTAGGAGCACTTGATGGCGTAAGGAAAGCAGTATAGCCCCCAACATCATGAGGAGATTATTTTTTGTGCAGGTAAACATGATAAAGTGGCATGGCCTCCGCTTTTGTTCAGGCATGCCACCGAGGTTCGAGACTATGCGGCCATCTTGGACGCCTGCTCTCTAGCATCCCCCTTTGCTTGAAAATTCTACAGATCCTGAGAGGATGGGCAAATATTTTTCTTTATCATTTCTGCCTTTTCCAGCCAAATATACAGAAAGGATGGTAAACAACCACTTATTGAAGACTGTTTTGCTGCTGAACCAGGCCCAAGCAGGCTTATGTCTAGCAGTCCGGATTGCTGCACTGAATAAACAGAGTTATTCTTAACTAGGGAAGCTCAAACAACCAGGGGCCAGATGTAGGTGGCCAAATACAGAGTGGTAATGCAGAAATTCACAGTATTTTGCTGAGAGCAATGTAGGTGAGTTTCAACCTACTTGCAAAATAAGGAATCGGAAAATGCAATGTAAGTAGCACTAACAAAATAGCACTTCAGCCTTAAGGAATCGCTAATTACCACCAACTTCAAGTTGGTGATAAGTAGCGATTTCCTTCAAAAAAGCACTTTTTTGTTTTTTTAAAAGTGGCATGTGGCACACATCCATGCCCTTAGGGCATGGATGTGCGTCACATGTGCACACATGCACATTTCAGGGGTGCAACAGGGTGTCCTTTGGTCACCCTGGCATCCTTGAACTAGCTCCCGCTATTTGCGATTCTGTAATACCGAATCGCAAATAGTGAATATCTTCCCATTCATTCCTATGGGCCTCCTAGCCCATAGGAATGAATGGCTAGGTATTCCTTAATAACGAATCTCAATTACTGATTCGTTATTAAGGAATAGTAAGGAATCGCTAATATTTTAGCGATTCCTACCTACATTCAATTTAGCGAGTCCTTAATAGCGATTCAGTAAAAACACTATTAAGACTCGCTAAATTGAATTTACCTACATCTGGCCCCAGGTTCTTTTGAATCGACCTGCAGCTTTTGACCCAGTTCAGCATCCAATTCTCTTTGAATGCCTCTAGCGAGATTTGGGTTCCAGACCGCACCCCGGTTTACTTTGAATCTTGTATTTCCCGGCACACTCAGGTATCATCTCTTCCTCAGATCACCCCCATCAGTAAATCTAAGCCCACTGGGCTTCCACTGGCACTGTGAGATAACTATGGCTAACTCATATATAAACTACAAATTATGCATGGTGCTACTGCAAAGCTTATCCTGGGCCTTAGCAGGAGGTCACACGTCTCCTGTATTCACTTTCTCCACACTGGATCTGCATAGCTAAGAGGCTTACTTTAGCTCTTTGCATTGGTCAGAGGTTTATTTATTTTTTAACAATACTGGTCCTTCATTTGTTCATATAACATATGCTATTTTCCTCCTAACATGCTCCATCCTTCTTCTTTGTCATCACACAAATCTGAAAAACTTTTCTCGGGGAAGCTTCCTTACTGCTCTTATGGAACAAACTTGAAATAACCTAACAACCTGTCTTAGATCCACAGAAAATCGCATGAGTTTCACACAAAAAAATTTAAACCCTTGTCTGTTTACAATCTAGTGTTTTGTATGGCCTTTTTTGCTCTTGACTTGGATTGTCAGCATCAGAACACCCCGTTCCTTGTCAACAGAGGGCTTTCCAAAATCCAGTAATAAGAATCAAAACAATAATCAATAGCTCTTGGATTGAAAAAAGCACAAACATTTGTTCAAATAATATTTAAATACAGAAATTCAGCATGCTCCAAAATAGCCACTCATTGTGCATGACAGGAAAATACCTTATTTGGGGGGAAGCCATGATTATTTACTGCTGTATAACATTGGTTAATTAATTTCCTAATATGTTAGAATTTGGTATGAAATGGAGAGGTTGAGATGTTAAGTATTTTATTTTGATTAGGTAAATAGTCTTCTTTCAGTTTATTTGTATTTGCTTTTAAGTGTGAATGATATGAATGGGGATTAAAAGCTTTATGTATGTGGTTTCACCATGCATATCTTGGCAAGGCTCTTATGAAGCAAAAATAAACTGATTTTATTTTTATAATACATGCATTTTAAAGGTTTTTTTATGGCATTGATCATTAGGATATTCAGCAAGTTATGAAGATTATCTACCATGTAACTTTCCAAGTAGGATCTTTTTAATTAACAAAGTGAGAGACCCTGAGATGGGCTACTGATTCACCCTGGTCTAACATGACTAGATCTTCTTATGTTCACCAGGATTGAGTCCTGTCCCTCTAAAGAGTAACTGCCAGTTGCGGAAAATAAATCTTAAATTAGCAGTGGCTTTTGAGACTCGAGTAACATTTCACAATCATTTTCTCGTTGAAGAAGAAGATGGAGACAACTAGTTTGTTCTAAAGTTCATTTGAGTCTGAAGAGGCTTTTCTAAACAGTGGATGACCAATGCTTATTTGAGAAGGATCAGGGACTTTGCAATTTCCAAGCAATTCATTCAGTGTGGGAGATTAATTGGAACCAGAGTGTTGGTTGTTTTGTAATTAAACCTGAGAAGCACGGTTTGAAGGGTCCTCCGAGACCTTCAAAGATGCCACTATTTGGAGAATATTTCCAAGGAGAAGGATTCAATATTTCAAAAGTGGTTTTGACATTCCTGAGTCAGCTGTTTGTTGGGAGTTTTATCCTTCACTGATACAGACTCATATTTAAAAAATCTTTTCTGCCTGGTGTTAGACTTGCCATCTTTTGGCGTGTTTCCCCTAACTTTTTGCTTTCTGACCTCCCGGTTTTGACTCTGTTTTTGCTGGTGTAATGACTCTGTGCACTTTTCTCACTGCTGTCCAGTGGTAAAGTGCAAGTGCTCCTGTATAAAATCTGTTATGAATTGGTATTTCCATGTTTTGCTTATTTGATCTATGTGGTACAAAAGGGGGCGGGGATGGACAGAGCATCTGAACAAATCAAACACTCACACCCAGTCAACAGATCTGGGTTTGATCCATCCACAGTGGAGTTGTGTGGCTCACTGGTTAGAGGCAGCAGACCCGAGAGCAGAGAACGGCCTGGGACCAGGGTTCGATTCCCTACGCAGCAGGGTCTTGGACCAGGATCAGCGGACTTGATAATTCTCGCCTCGGTGCCTACTCTAACCATGGATCACACTCGGCAACTCTGGGCATTAAGCTTGCCTCAGCTCCACAACGGCCCCTCACAAACGCCGGGGATGCCTGGTTTCACCTTGGAGACTCCCAGGAGGGACTATCTCACAGGGAAAGCCAGGACGGGTTCCCCAGCGGTCTATAGCGCTACGAGGCCTGCGGTGCGGGTAGCAGTGCGCTTTACAAGACACACAATTTACAATTTATTTATTTATCACCGTTCTTTAGCCCACTCTGCCACCCCAGTTCAGACATGGCCATATGCAAATCAGTCTGACCCTGTGCCTCATTGAAACAGTCCAGCCCGAACTGCCAAGGACCGGAAACAAGCTTCTGAGGATCGGTTTCTGGCATTTCAGCCGTCTTCAGCCCAGCTTGCCTGAATCCAGTGGCAAAGTGAGCAAGGGACTCACGTCTGAGCAAACACTCACACCCAGTCAACAGATCTGGGTTTGATCCATCACCGTTCTTTAGCCCACTCTGCCACCCCAGTCCAGACATGGCCATATGCAAATCAGTCTGACCCTGTGCCTCATGGGAACAGTCCAGCCCGAACTGCCAAACCATGCCTTCCCTGGACCGGAAACAAGCTTCAAACGACCGGTTTCTGGCATTTCAGTCGTCTTCAGCCCGGCTTGCCTGAATCCAGTGGCAAAGTGAGCAAGGGACTCACGTTTGAGCATTCCCTGCCAACTTATGGCGAACAAAGCGGTACAAAAGGGGGTGGTGATGGACGGAGCATCTGAAACAATCAAACACTCACACCCAGTCAACAGATCTGGGTTTGATCCAACACCGTTCTTTAGCCCACTCTGCCACCCCAGTTCAGAGATGGACATATGCAAATCAGTCTGACCCTGTGCCTCATGGGAACTGTCCAGCCCGAACTGCCAAGCCATGCCTTCCCTGGACCGGAAACAAGCTTCTGAGGACCGGTTTCTGGCATTTCAGCCGTCTTCAGCCCTGCTTGCCTGAATCCAGTGGCAAAGTGAGCAAGGGACTCACGTCTGAACATACCCTGCCAACTTATGGCGAACAAAGCGGTACAAAAGGGGGTGGTGAAGGAAGCTTGTTTCCGGTCCAGGCTTGTACTCAACCCTCTCTAATAACGCATAATGTACTAACATGTTTGTCTTATTAATATTGCATTTCACAACATGTTAGGTATCTAAAAGAAGCTTGCTTATGTGTTTCTACTAACAATAATTTGCTTACACTAAAAAAGCCGCTGCTACGCGGGATTTTCTTCTGCGCATGCGTATGTCATACTCATATGACATGACGTACTCTATGCTTTGGTGGGAAACGTTCGCTTCTGCGCACTAGAATTAAGAGGGCTGCTCTGTGTCAATAACATGCAAGAAGCTTGCACTGCTGCTTTTGCTAAACTGTTCGTTCCGCCTAATTTCTAATGCAATAGTTAAAATAAAGTAATGGGAATAGAGTAGAGATAAGTGGTATACAGTACATTCATTTATTCTGTGTTCTAAAACTGGTTTTCTATTTTTCATGTAACCATAATCTTGGGCCTGGGAGGTGTTATTACTCCATCTTGAAAATCCAAACTGCGCATGTCAAACTCCAGAAGGAGCTGAAGTCATTTGACATTGAAGCAATGCCAAGCTTACAGCACATTAGAAGATGCGTCTAGGAATCTAACCTGCTGACACCAAGCAGAAGAAAATATTGTTAACATTGTATTTCTATAAAGAACATCCATTGTTGGGTGGAATAAAGATGCATGGGAAAATTAAATTTGATAGGCGGGAACGTTAATAGAATATTCAGAAGTAAAAGCTGCAGAGAGGGTTGTAGCGCTGGCGTAGCAACTTTAACTGTGGGTGCCAGTCTTAGCCTGTGATGGTCCTGTCCTGATCCAATTTGGCTGCACCTGTCCTGATTTCTGGTCGGCACCTGTTATCTCGCTGGCACTTGCACTTTCGGGGTTCTATCCTTTGACTGATCCGTGGCCAGGGTTGGTCTCCACACCATTCTAGGTAATTATACCGTGTGGGTAAATGTCATTGTATTGCTTCCTTTTCTTACCATTCCTAATATCCAATGCTTAATGACTGTCTTATAAGATCTTTGCAATTTCAATTTCCAGAAGTCTTTATTCGATTATTCATCATAAAAGACATGCTAACATGCAATAATATAACACAATTTATACTAAGTTAGCAATATGTTAAGAAAATAATTTAGTGGGAAGTTAAAAAGTTAAAACACAATCTAACACAGAATTAAATCACTTATATTTGACTTCATTTGTAGAAATAAAAAGGGTTAAAAAAGTTTAAAACAGCAATCCATATACACACCCCATCTATGCGAGGGTGTATTCTTTTGAGAGTCATAGATCAAAAACATCCTGAGAATACATGACATCAAAGCACTTATGACAGATTAATTAGTCGAGACCGTAAGGTCCACGCCCAACCAAGAAATTTAGCAACCCCAACAACAATCACAGTAGACGTATCTGATCTTAAAATTCTACTAGCTTCTGATGCTGAGAGGGTGCCCAGATTTCTACAGACCGGGCGTAGCCACTTAGATCTAGGAGCATCATATAGGGGGCATACGAAGAGGAAGTGACTAACACTTTCGCCCGACCCCGTGCACAATGGGCATTGATCTGGTCCACCCTTGCCCCAAGTTTTAGTGAAGGCCCTCAATGGTAGTGTCCCAGTTCTCAGTTGGTGAAATAATTTCCGATCCAGTGGTTTGGAAATAATGTCCCAATACATTTCTAGGGACGAGACATTCTTCAGCAGAACGAATGCCGATGTGAGAGAGCTGGACGCTATTTGAGAATGCCTTCTACCTATGACCCAATCCCAATATCGAAGCTTCAACTCCTTTTTAGAAGGAAAGACAGCTGAAACTGGGTTAAGCCATAGTTCATCGAGCCCCATTGCACTAAAAGTAGATCTTATTTCTTTAAACCATCCTATTTGACCAGAGCCCAAAAGGTCCCTAACTTCAGAACAAGCTTTAGCATAAAGCAAAAGCTCAGGCGTTATCCAGAGATGCCTCCAAAATGCTAGGGGGCGATATCTTGCTAGGTCCTCCACTGGTTGGCACCCTAGGTCATATAAAAGTGGGATGCGCGGTGATGATTGTGGAAGACCTGTGGCTACCCTAAGAAATTTATTTTGAGCCACTTTGAGCGAATCAAGATTAGAATAGCCCCATATAATACTGAGGGCAGAACTTTTGTGCCATAGATTTTAATAGGAGGTGATATGGGGCGAGTGTGGGAACTTTTATGCTCCTTGAGGAGGGCTCCTCCTAATTGGGCGTGTTTAAGAGCCAGTAACTCAACCTGCGGTGTCCAGCCGAGATTTTCACTCAATGTGACTCCCAGGTAGCTAAATACCTTAGCCTGCTCAATGGTGGTACCACCTAGAGTGACCTTGGCAGCCACAGGCGTCGATCCTCTTAATACCATAAATTTGGTTTTGGACACATTCACGTCTAGCTCATGCTCGCGGCAAAACAACTCAAAACGAGACAGGGCCTGCTGGAGTTCCTGCCTCATCTTGGAAATTAACAAAGTGTCATCCGCGAACATGAGCAAAGGGATTTTCATCCCCGCCAGGGTGGGAGCATCAGTAGGATGAGATGTAAAGTAGTCAGTTACCCCATTAATGAATAGGGAAAACAATGTGGGAGCCAAAACACACCCTTGCCTTACGCCTTTGTCTACAGAAAATCTATCAGTGACCTCCCCAGGCTTACCCCACCGAACTTGTGCAAAGGTGTGGGCATGTAGGTTCACTAAAAGATGGACTATAACAGCTGGCAAGCCTAGTTTCAACAAGCAATCCCGCAACTTGACCCTGGGAACAAGGTCAAATGCGGACCTTGAATCCGCAAAGGCTGTATACAGCTTACCTTTACCAAGGACAACTGTCTTCCAGTATAAAAGCATAAACCTGAGTACTTGATCTAACGTACTCACATGTGGCCGAAAACCTGCCTGTAATGGAGTAAGGATATCAAAATCACTGATCCATTCCTGAATGCGTCCTAACACCAGTCGAGCTACTATTTTTTGCACCGCATCTATGAGACTGATCAGTCGATAATTGGAGGGAACTGAACGATCACCCTTTTTATATATTGGTAAAAATTTCAGCCCCATACCAAGAATCTGGGACCTTTGCTCCAGATGCTAGTGCATTGGCCAGCTTAGTGATATAAGGAGCCCAAAGTTCCTGGTTATGTAAAAATAAGTCTGCAGGGATGCAGTCGGGACCCGGTGCTTTACCCCTTGGGATACTTTGTAGGACACGAGTAACCTCAGGGATGGTGAAAATTAACAGTCCCTCATATTCAAGACAAGGAAGAACAACCGGGGCAACACTATTATTCCTAAATTGTTCTTGAAAAAAGGAAACCCACTGATGTTGACCAACGGATGCAGGACTTGGATGGTTGTCCTGACATTTCCCCATTTGAGAAGGTGCCAGAACTGCTGCATATTCCGATGACTACAAGCTTCAGTAAGGGATACCCACCGATCCTCATCCCAATTAATTTTTGCCTTGTGCTTTGCAACCTTATATGCTTCCCTACATGACTTAATACATACATGATTTTTAGACTTTATTGCCATGAACAGAGCCCCTTGCATTCGCCGACACTCGTCGTCAAACCAGGTATTTATCCTAAACTGCTTCCTCTTAGCCTGTATCATATTGGGCTTGACGAACAATTCTTTTAATCCCTGGAACAGCTCAGTATGTATGTCTGTAATGTTTTCTATAATCTCTACCCGGGAACCACAGTTGTTCAGTGCTTCTAGGGAATTAGACACTAAGGTTCTAATCACTGTTTGTGCCTCTTCATCCACGGCAATTTTAGGCCACCGCACCCTTCTCATATCATTACTAAGTGTGGCCTCAACATGGGTAACCTCAGCGATACCACTTAATGCCCCTCGAAAGCTATAGTCCCTAAGGACCAGCATTAGCGGATCATGGTCACTTTCAGGGCGTTCCTTAACCTCCATGTCAACAACTGCAGCCCACAGTTTCACGTCGACTAAAATATAGTCGATACGACTACTGTGTCTGCCGTTATTGAAGGTGTGCCTACCCTGCATATCAGATCTTACCCTACCATTTGCGGCTCGCAGCCCCAGATCGAGACAAAGCCCTTTGATAAATGTAGCAGAGCAGGTCCATTTCCTAATTGGTGGCAACTCCAGCTGTGGGATACCCCATGACAGGTCTTCCTCATCTGTGAGAGAACCATCTACTAATCCCTGGGGCTCAAAGCACGTGTTAAAATCCCCCAGCAATATCCTATGTCCATCCTCCGATACACTAGAGAGGAAGTCGTCCAAAAGCAGAAGTGTGGGGAAACCCTACCCCCCTGCAGGCCCCTGATATAAACATTAACTAAAAGGATGTTTAGGCCTTTTTTTGATTTAAGTCTAATAATCAATATGTCTGGACTGTCTATAGCTACTTCCTCAGTCCAGACACCATCTCCCTGTCTTACCCAGATAGTCACCCCACCTACAGGACGCCCTCTAGGTCCCTTTGTGGCTTGCTTGCTAAAGTTTAAAAACCCAACACGAAACACTGGGGAAAGTGCCCAAGTTTCTTGGAAAGCCCAAACATCCCCCTGATCTATGTAGTCAACCCACTGCGGGTTGCACACATTAGATTCAAGCCCTGCTATATTCCAACCTGCAATCTTGGTGTAATCAGAGTCCATCACGGTTTGTGTTATATCCCCAGACCGAGCAGGCTCACTAACTGGAGCAGTGGGCATAGTGACATCATGAATCGCTATTGAGATAGCATCATGCCCGGTTTCTAAGTACAGTTCAGGGGAGGTAACCTCCAAACTTTTAGCTGTTGTAACAAAACCCTTCTCTACCCCACTGGAATTTGTAGCCTGCCCTAGAGTGAGTCAATCATTCTCGTCGAGGTGTGACAAGGGAGCAAACCTACCCGCGGTGATCAAAGACTCAATGCCAGACCCATTGGTGGAACCCTGAAAACTGATGGTATTCGACCGTGCCATCAGCTTTGGTGCCACGTTAATAGTAGGGCGTAGTTTGGGGTAGAAGTCTGAAAGCTCCCACATCACAATAGAACCATCACCCCCTTGGGGTTGCCAACCTCTAAAAAAAGGGACCACATAGGTGCTCCTAAAGTTGACAATTACCAGATCGCCTTCAATGTCCTTAGTCATATGGCCAAGCCACCCCACCCTACGAACGTTTAAAATTCGTCCGTCAAATGAGGGAGGAAGAGGCCTGTTTTTAGTAAGCCAATAAGCCACCTTATTTTTTAACTCATGAAAGCTTTCTTGTTTCCCCTGCATGCGCTCAGGAACCCCAGAGAGAACACACACAAATGGTGCAGCCTCAGGGGGAAGATCAATTCTGGGATTTTGGCCACCTTTTGTCACCTTAGCAATGGTATCAGATTTTTTATGCCCAGGAGATCGTTGGGCATTTAAGCTGATCTGGTTTGAAATAGACCCGGCTACAGGAGGGTTTTGTGTTTGGTGCTGGGTTAAAACAGGACTGATTGCCTCATGGTGCTGCCCCCTGTCTACAGGTTTGCTAGTAGTCCTACCAGTAACACCTAAGCTAGGCTGATTTTTAACAATGTCACTCAGCCTGACGACCTCAGTAGCAAGTGCGTCTATTTTTAATAGCAGTGGTGTGACAATGTCTGCAATTTTTGCCTCTATCTTTGCCTCAAATGCAACCAAAAGTAGCTCAAAGTGAGCCATACTTGAGCTACAACTTACTACGGGTTCTATCTGTTCCGGTCCCACTGACTTGCCTCTTTGTTTGTGTGGTGTTTGCTTATTCTCTATTACCATTCTAGGCCTGCCACCACCACGTTTGGAGGGTTGTTTTCTGCAGGCCCTAACTGCTCTTCTTGCTTTGGGGCTTTCAGTTACCAAGGAATCATCAGCACAGACCACTATATTAGTATTCAAAGCTGTTGGGGGTAGGTGAACCTGAGCCTCCACCATAACCAACTCCCTGCTTCCCAGACTGGTGTTAACATTAGGAGCTGGCAAAATTGAGTCGGGGGGAGTGTTAATGGACGGAACCCCTGTAGAGCTAGATTTCCCAAATGAGGCTCTCCGATCACTATTAATTTTGGAGACTTTTTTTTTACAAGGTAGTTGTCCAAAGTGTTGACACCCTGTGCTGTGGGAATGATCATATTTGACATGGTTGCTAAAGGAATAACAACTTAAAACCTAGCGATAACAAAACACACTTGCAGCTGACTGCCTAAATGAAATGATCCCATATATTTCCAAAACTCAACCAGTTAACACTCACTAATGGACTGCAAAACAGAACTTGTATAGATCTTATATCATAGGAGCGTTAACACGTATACCACAAAATGTAGGAGAAATTACTACTTTACTTATACGGCCAAAGTCCATTGCCCAGTCCAGTCTCTACAGGCCACAGAGGGCCCGCCCTTTGCCCGGGCTTAGCCCGGCGCAACCCGCGCGCGATCCCGCGACGCGGGGGCTGACCTCTCTCTTGTAGCGCCTCCTGGTGCGAAAAACGGCAGTAGCGAAGGGGATCCTGGGGGGTGTAGTCCCCCTCCACACGGCAGCCGCGGTGGTGGAATGCTGCGGCGGCGGGAGGGAGACCGTTAGGACCAGCGGTGAGTCAGAAGTTCGTAGCTGCCTCCAAATGCCCCACAAGTGTTTACACAGCCCCCGCTCTGCCGGGGCTGACCTCTCTCTTGTAGCGCCTCCTGGCGCGAAAAACGGTAGTAGAGCAGGGGATCCTGGGGGGTGTAGTCCCCCTCCACACGGCAGCCGCGGTGGTGGAATGCTGCGGTGGCGGGAGGGAGACCGTTAGGACCAGCGGTGAGTCAGAAGTTCGTAGCTGCCTCCAAATGCCCCACAAGTGTTTACACAGCCCCGGGCTGACCTCTCTCTTGTAGCGCCTCCTGGCGCGAAAAACGGCAGTAGCGCATATCTTCATCTTAATCGTTATTTCTCTAATAGAAAAATATTTGATGTTTAATATTTGGATTAAGACATTTAAGAGATTTAGATAAAGAGTTTAAACCTTTCCCGAGTTTGTGGTTATTTTATGAGTGCAAATGGTTCTTTATTCTACCTATTATTCTAACTCCTTTGATCCCTTAGGACTTTAGGTAGCGATGACAAGGATTGGTAAGTCAAAGGTATAGGTACTAAATGAAATTTATAAATCACTGATTAAAGTTAGTGCACAGGTTATCTGATTAAACTCACAATAAGTTGTGATGTTTTATGGGCCCAGGTGATTATGGTAAATAGAGTTGGGTGACCTGCGCGCTCTATCAGTATTTCTTT
This sequence comes from Lissotriton helveticus, assembly GCF_964261635.1. Lineage (NCBI taxonomy): Eukaryota > Metazoa > Chordata > Amphibia > Caudata > Salamandridae > Lissotriton > Lissotriton helveticus. Next base: position 1,439,726,680 of record NC_136063.1, on the reverse strand, counting down.
TGGTAGCAGAAGTATGGTTAGGGTTTAGTTAAGATAGGTAGCACATCAGTGTCAAAAACATTTTGAATTATTACAGAATCCTAGATATACATTTTTATAACATCAGGGACCCAACTTCTTTTTTTTTTTTTTTTTAGTCCTTGATCATCAGATCTCCTCTGAGTCACTGTCTTATTGGTCCGATGGTGGATCACATATCTCACCTCTTTGCGTATTCCACGCTCCCCATATTTTATTCCACTTTTTAGGGCAACCTCTGCTACTGAACACCGCCATCTCAGCTATCATGGCTGCATCCATATCCTTACCCCAAGCTGCTAGGGTAGGCACATCTGCTCCTTCCCATTTTTGTGCTATATTTCTCTTGGCAACCGTCATGCCTAGCGTGACCCAACTTTGCCCAGAGCATGTAAGGTTGTTTGGCTCCCATATATTTAATAGGCAGCGCCTGGGCTCAGGTAGCAGCGAGACCCCTCCACTTGCGAGATTGTTCTTAGCACTTGTGTCCAATATTGCGCTATTCTGGGACAGTCCCATGTGGTATGGTAAAAGGTCCCTTCTTCTCCACAGCCTCTCAGTCAGTAGGGATGCTCCAACCTTCCTATCTTATGCAGGGTGTGTCTAGTGTAATAGGAGCGGTATAAAATGCGTAACTGCACCAGCCTAAGACGCAAGGATATACCCACCTCCCTTGGAGATGCTAATGCTTCCTGCCATTCTGAATTGTCAGTTTCACCTAGATCGTGGGCCCATTTATTCCTCAGAGGTCCCGTCGGGTCAGGCAGGTTGTTTACAAGTTTCCGGTAGGTTAGAGAGGTTGACTTCTTTGGCATGTAATCAGTCAACAATCTATCCTCCAATGGGGATGCCTCTGGGACATCTGAACCAGTCGGGAGTGCCGTCATTAGAGCGTGTCGGATTTGTGTGTACCTGAACCGTTCCGAGGGGGCCAATTCGTATTGCCGCCATAAGCTGTCAAAGGAAACCACTTCCCCCTTGTGCCACATATCTCCGACCGTGGATATTCCAATGTCATCCCAACTGTCAAATCCCTTACTGTGTCTGAGATTTCCCAGCCGTTTCGTATCCCACAGTGGAGTGAGCTGGGTTATTAACCCCTGCCATCCTAATCTTTTCTGAGCCGTATGCCACAATCCAAGGGTATGACGTATTGGTCCGAACAGTGCCAGTGCCAATTTTTTATCATAAAGGGGAGCTAACATATTTCTCACGCCTAATTGCGCTCTATCTGCCTGCAACGCCGGGTCTAATTGTGGGAAATATACCCACTGATTAATCACTTTCAGTTGTTTTACCCAATAATAAAGTTGTATATCAGGAAGCGCTATTTCACCACCATACCAACCGCGCACTAGTCTGGCCTGCGCAATACGTGCCGGTTTATTGCCCCACAGCAGACTGGAGACCTGCACTGCGATAGCTTTAAAATAGGAGGATGCCACCGGATACGGTGTATTTTCCAGAATGTATAAGAAACGAGGTAGGGCCATCAATTTAAAAAGTGCTCCCTTCCCCAGCAAGGTTAGCTGTAGCGTTTCCCATTGACGTATGTCTCTTTTGAGACGATCTAGTGGTGGCTGCAGGTTCTTAGTATGGAATTCTCCTGAGTCAGTTGTAATGTAGACCCCAGGTATTTGGACGTGCGGTCCGCTGTTTTAAGCGGGCAATTGTCAGGAAGATGCGGTGGCGGGCGGCGCAGCATGTACATGATGGACTTAGACCAATTAAGGGTGTACCCGGATGCTGAACCATAAGCCGTGCAGATATCCAGAAGACTGATTTTGGAGCGCCTAGGAAAGGTCAGATAGAACAGGATATCGTCGGCGTACAGGGAGACTCGATCTTCCCAAGTATCCGTCCATTTAAGGCCTTTTATCATTGTATCCCAGAGTATCCACGCCGCCAGTGGTTCTAGTACCAGCGCGAACAGTAGCGGCAATAAAGGACAGCCTTGACGCGTGCCTCTCGCCAAAGGAAAGTCATCCGAGATGTGGCCATTAGCGGTAACATGCACCATTGGTTTGGTGTAGAGCAGCTGAACCCACAAACAGAAATTTGGACCGAATCCTAAATGGCGTAATGTTGCAAAGAGAAAGGGCCATATGTGCATCCAGTGAGAGCACCACCGCGGGTTCCTGCACGTACACAGAGCACGCCAGCACCCCATGCAGCCTCCTTAGGTTAGCGCTGTGTTTCTGCTAGGCATAAAGCCCGACTGGTCCGGATGTATGAGCTTTGTCAGGTGAGGCGTGAGCCGGAGTGCCAGCAGTTTTGCGAGGATTTTAGCTTCCGCATTTATTAGGGAAAAAGGTCGGTATGAGGCACAGCAATCCGCGGGTTTCCCAGGTTTTAAAATAGCCACTATGGTGGCCTTGCGTTGGTCAGGTGGGAGCTCTCCCGCCTTCAGGCTTTCAGAGAACATATTTAACATGTGGGGTGTAACGGAGTCAGCCATCTTCTTATAAAATTCGATTGGTATGCCATTTGGTCCTACTGCCTTGCCTGACTGCAGTGCCTTGGTGGCTGCTTGTACCTCCTCCGCCATGAGGTTGGTCTCTAATTCCTGCGCTTCTTCGTTAGTACTGATTACTGATTGATCAAATTTGATTTTACATTGATTTTATTGATGCTGTATTGATTTTATGTATTAACCAAGACTTGTTTGTACCTGTTTAATGTTTTGTCTGGAATCCCCGGGGGCAGAATAGCGGGTGGTAAATGGAAGTCACACTGCAGTGAGGTCACTTGCGAGTAGGAAATAAGTGCATGGTTAGGTAGAACCGGAAGCACTATTTTAGGGAATAGTCTGTATAAATGTGTGAATAATTGTTAGCAAAGAGTTCGCTAGCAAAACTTTTTTGTGTGATATCACCTAGAAAGGGTCACACTGAAGGAGTAGCAGGTTCTTCTGAGCTTGATTGATAGCAAAGGGGTTCGCTGGTGGAACTTTGTCCTTAAAATATCCCTGAGAGGATAGGTCCGAAGGAGTAACTTGTTCTTCAATGCTTAAGTGAAGGGTAGACGGAAGGGATCTACTCGCAGTATATGAAGACTAAGCAGAAGGTATTTACACACAGTGTGTGAAAATTATCTTTCCTTTGAATTAGTCACTCAGGCACAGTGGTGAATGTTTTTACGTTGTTGAATAATAAAATCTGTATTAAAAGTGAAAGAAATTAAGTTTTCGTATTACCTTACAAAAAGAGGGAGTCTGTCGCAGAGCTGCGCTGACGTCACTCAGAGCAGCGCTGGTATTGGTTGAGACAGCGGGTGTGTAGCTGAGATAGTAATTGTAAAGGAGGGGTGAGAACTACTCTCATGAGAAAAGCCGCACAACTATTGGTTGGATTTATTTTGAATTAAAAATTTTGATTGCACACTAAAAAATAAAAGACGCGCTGGTATAGGAAGTAATTTTGTGAACAAATTGAGAGTCATCCTAAAGATTTTTTGGTTTAAAATATATGTGGAATATAGGTCCGATTGTAGGAGGTAGACCTGATAGAAAATATGTAGGGTTTGCACATGAGCAGTATATAAGAGGAAGACCTTATATCATGTACGAAGAGAAATGAAAATGTCATTCATTAAAAGAATTAGGCATTTTTTCAGGAAAGATAAAGCAATTAAAACAAGAGAAGGGATTATTATTCCATCACCAAATATGCCCGCATCATACATGATGGTTGAAAGGGGCTGTCACACTTGTGTGTGGTTAGAAAATTGGATGGAGTACACAAAAGATGATGGTGTTTTAGCATTTCCAGAAAATGGTACGTTTAATGGCAGAGTTCTGTACAATTTGAGAACTCGTATGAATGATTTAGATCCCAGACCTATATTAACACAATATGAGGCATTAGAGGAATGGGAAACTGAGGATTTTGAGCGAAACAGACCCAGAAGTAACAGGAATTGGAGTAAGTTTTATCCCCGATTTCCAAAAGAGACAAGAGACAAACAAATGAAACAATGGAGACAGTCCATGTTAGTGGAAGGATTATATCCTGTATTTACTTTAGAAGATCCTACTGGAAGTAAAAGGACTGAGAAAACGAAACATTTAATGACTAGTGGTGAATCGGATGATGATTATTTGGAGGATTTATTAATCAAAAATCCACCACCTTATAATGAGGGGCCAAGCAGAGTTAATCCAAGTGCTCCGCTCTTGAAACCACCTCTGATTCCGCAAGTGGTACATGAGACTTCAATAGAAAAGGTACTTCAGGAAAGAGAACGAGAAGCATTAAATAAACAAAGAAGTGAGTTAATTCAGAAAATTTCTCAATTAGATACGAGTCCTGAAGCCCTGACGATTCCGGTAACCATTGGCCCAGTTGGTCCTCTGTATGGAGATAAACAACCTAGTCCTACCGTTATAACTATACCTGTAGTACAGCCTAGAAAAGAACCCTTAATAATTGATGATCAAGCAAGTGAATGTGAATCAGTGATTTCCCTGATGGATTTACCAATAAGAGAACCAGTGAGTGACTCGGTCAGGAAAACCACTCCTATAAGTTCTAGCGAGGCACAGATGGAGACATCCTCAGGAACAAAAAGTGCCACAGTAGTAAACCCAAAAGAAATTGAGAGATGGGCACGAGAAATAGAGAAACCAAAGTCACAGCCAAAGGTATTGGACATATTCAAATTAAGAGTTGAATTAGAAGAAATGATGGCTGGAAATGTGAGATTGGACAGATTAAATACACTCGGTGAGGACGAGTTGTTGTTCATATGCAAGAGCATAACTAGAAATACAAGAGTGTTTCATGAAAAATTAATGGATATGGCAGCTAATATAGGAATTGACATTGGCAAATCTAAAGTGTTACAGAAACCATATCGAGCTGAATTTTTAGACAAGGATTTGGAAAATATGAATGTGTCTGGTAGAAAGGTACAAATTAGGGAGCTTATGACATTATTGCAAAAATGGGGTGACATAGAAAAATGGAACACTAGATGGGCAAAGAAAAAAGAAGAGTCTTGAACAAAACAAACTGCATCCGAATATGTATTGAAAGAATCGGAAAAGGTGGAAAGGCTGTGTCCCATGAGAGAAGTGCCAGGTGGAGGTTATGTACATGTCCCATGGTCCCGACAGGATATTTTGTCATTCACAAATGATTTCCCAAAACTTCAAGAGAAGCCTGTAGAATTGTACAGACAAGTCGAGAGATTTGTGAAGGTTTCAAAATGTATTTTAAAAGATTTAGATGGTTGTAGATGGGTTGTTTGACATTGTCATTCCTGTAGATTTGTGGACAGAATGTAAAGTTGCTGTTGATTGGCCAAGTGATGAGTACCCTAGAGACCCAAAGACAGGAGCCCCCTCAGAAGATGTAATGAAGAAATATAATCAAGTAATACTGTATCTCAAAGGTAAAGTACCTGCAAAAGAAACTGATTGATAGAACTACTCAGAATAAAGATGAATCTGTGCATGCATATTATGAACGTCTGTTACAAGTATGTAAACAGTACAGTGGTTTAGATAATATTGATGTGAAAGACATGACGCATTTCATCTATCGGTTTGTGTCAGGATTAAGACCAGAAATTTCACAATGGATTATAGATCATAAGATTTGTTGACAGGCCAAGCCGATTGATGAAACTCTTAAATATGCAAAATATTGTGAAGATGAACTTGACAATAAACGAAAAGAATTAAAAGAAAAAGTAATGTGGGAACAAGTAAAATTAGAAGAGCTACAGGAACTCCAGTTAAGTCAAATAAACAATACCCAGACTCAAAGTGATGGTAATGGGGGTAAGCCAAGGGGAAAATTCAATAGAGAGGAAGCCAAAAAGAACTTCCCTTGTTACGGGTGCGGCTAGTTGGGGCACTGGAAGAACTAGTGTAAGGCTGTGCAAAATAACACTGTTCAAAGTAATGATTTGAATCCACAGACGCAGAATGAGGTGCCACGGAAGCAACAGCACCAAAGTGTGGATACCACAAATTGGGAGGGAAGTGGTAATAGAGACGCAGTGACATCACAGTTTCTGTTGAGTGACACATTTTTCGAGGAGGAGACATACTGACGGTGCCTGAGAGGGGAGAACAAGGAGTGCGTACTCGGCGCCTCCTTACCAGTAGATCAGTCAGGTCCATACATTGAAGGAAAGGTTGAAGGAAAGGATGCCACCTTTCTATTGGACACTGGTGCTACCCGTTCTACTGTGAGAACAGCAGACGTTCTGAACCTACCCCTTTCGGGAGAAGCGATCCAAGTAGTGGGCATTTCTAATAAACAAATTAGTACCCCAGTCACAGAATCAATGGAAGTTAGAATAGGTAATTTTAAAGAAATGCACAAATTTGTCATTTGCGATTCTAGCCCAGTGAATTTGTTAGGCAGAGATTTATTGTGCAAATCGTGAATAAAGCCGACAGCGTTTCAGCATTAGAAGAGCACCAGTAAGAAAACCGGAAAGGTATTCGATAAAGTAACCGCCTGACACAGATTCGATCTCTACTTACAGCTACTTTAGGGAAACCACGTAGACATCATTCACTATAAGTTTTTTCCCCTGAGGAAGGTACCCAGTACCGAAATGCATCGGGCGTGTGAAATTTCAATGCTGATTGATTTTGAAATGTAACATTGAATATAATGCTATGTACAAAAGTAAATGAAAAATGAAATATACAATGTTGATATAACCTTGAAGAATTAATGATTAACAAATTATGAAATGAATTGTGGTCAAAATTAAGATAATTAAAAAGAATGAAATTTGATGGTATTGAAAATTGATTAACAGTCACAAACCGAACAGGTGTAGGAAAGCACCGAGTGAAAAGTGCATGATTGGACTAACCCTACGGCTAGTCAAAACCAGAGTTTTATTCAGGAGTGACAATCCTCACAATCATAGCACCAACCAAAAAGTCAACATAAACTTTAAAAAAGAGAGTGCTCCTTGCGCACCCAATATTCTTTTGCAAAATAAATTGCACCATCTTTTGGACCCCAAGTGGTGTTGAAATTCAAACTCCAGATGAAGACGGAATCTATAAATTAATGCTAGCCAAACAAGAAATAGAGAATAAACAGTTAACTGTAGAAGACCTACCAGACGAATTACAGCATACTGTAAATCCTAATGTGTGGGATTTTACCGGAAAAGATGTAGGATTAATGGCAAATGTTGATCCGATAAAAGTGACAGTAAAAAAAAGTGCAGTTTACCCAAATATTCGACAGTACAAAATGAGCCCAGAAATAAAAGCAAGTGTTGCAGCAGAAATAAAGCGTTTGGTTGAAACAGGCATTTTACAAGAAATCATGAGCAGTCCATGTAATTCGCCCATAAAAGGCATAAAGAAACCGAGCGGAAAGTACAGGGTCGTATAGGACCTCCAAAAAATCAATAAGATTGTTGTCCTATGCTGTCCAGTTGTGTCAAATCCTGCAGTGATTCTGTATCAGATACCATGGGAAGCTGGATGGTTCAACGTAATAGATTTATGTCACGCATTTTTCTCAATTTCATTACACGCAGATTGTCGAATTCTAAAGAAAAAAGAAATTTGCTGTCATGTGTACGTCTGGAACCGCGTTCCTCAGGGGTATACAGAGAGTCCATCGATTTTTAATCAGATATTGAAAAAGTGCCTTGAGTCTTTGGTACTTCCCAGACAGTCAGTCCTGGTCCAGTATATAGATGACCTATTGGTGGCGTCTAAAACTCGAACTGACTGTGTTGTTGATACCATTGCTTTACTGAATCATTTGGGTGAAGGAGGACATAAAGTGTCACCTGAAAAACTACAATTTTGCACCACATCAGTGAAATATCTGGGGCACCAGATAGAAGGAGGTGTCAGAAGAGTTACCTCAGAAAGGATCAGAATAATTAAAAACATGAATCTACCTCAAACTCAGAAAGAGATCAGAATGTTTCTTGGAGTCGTAGGTTACTGCAGGCAGTGGATTGTGGGATTTGCAGTCCTAGCAAAACCATTGATACAAATGACAAAGAAGCGAGCAAAGGTCCCAGTGGAATGGGATGACGAAAGCATGACTGCTTTCTTGAAATTACGAGAATGTTTGTGTACAGCTCCAGCATTATGACTATTCAAAGGATTTTGCACTATTTTGTGATACACGAGATAATTGTGCACTTTCAGTTCTGACCCAAACTCACGGTCTAATGAGACGCCCTGTGGCATTTTTTTCTTCTACACTAGATCCAGTGGCATCCACATTGCCAGGATGCCTGAAAGCAGTAGCTGTAACCTGCATGAGCCTTGAGCAAAGTGAGTCCATTATTATGGGACATCCAGTGACAGTGTATGTTCCACACGCAGTTGTGATTTTCTTAACAAGGACCAAGACACAGTACCTAACTCCTAGTCGGCTGACTAAGTATGAGCGAATCATTGTAGGTGCAGGAAATGTAACCATTGCCAGGTGTAATATTCTGAACCCAGCAACACTGCTACCTGATTCACACTTTGCAGAAGTGAAGGGAGAAGTCGAACATGACTGTATTGACGTGACTGAATACAGTACAAAACCACGTCCAGACATAAGAGAAAACCCATTCATAAATTCTGAATATGAGCTATTTGTAGATGGCTCATGAGGAAGGAGGTTTGAGTGCAGCCTATGCAGTGTGCACATTGGGGGGTCCAGTTGAAGCATCCTATTTACCTGGAGTCAAGTCTGCACAAGTAGCCGAATTGGTAGCATTATAATTATTATTATTGCATTTGTAAAGCGCACAGCTACCCTAGACAGGGTTTCCCGGCGCAGGCATGTCTGATGCTGTATACCAAAAGGGCGGCAAGCTGGGTTACTGAGAAAAAAGCCAGGTCTTAAGATCTCACCTAAATTTGGGATAGAGAGATTCATGTTTCATTAGACTAGGGAGAGAATTCCATAGTCTAGGGCCAAGAAATGAAAAGGCGAGACCTCCCATTTTAGTGAGTCTACAACTAGGGGTGACGAGATTGCCTTGAGTGGATGAGCGTAGAGGCCGTAAAGGGGCCTATAGATGGAGGAGCTCCTGAAGATACGCTGGAGCGGTTCCTTGCTTGATTTTAAAAACAAGACACAGGGTCTTGAATTTTATACGGCTGTCAATGCGGAGCCAATGTAAGTCTCGAAGGACAGGACAGATGGAAAATTTCCTTGGGACATGACATAAAAGACGAGCTGCAGAGTTCTGCACCACCTGCAGTTTCCTCAACACCTCCTGACTTCCACCTAGATACAGCACATTACCGTAGTCCAGGCGAGAAGTAACCAATGCCTGGACTACTCTTTGTGTAGAGTCTGGAAGCATCCAGATGATCTTCCACAGCCATCTTAGAATGGTAAAACAAGTGGCGGCCACACTTACCGCTTGTTGCCGCATTGAGAGGTTGCAATCAATAATAAACCCGAGATTGTGAACTTGGGTAACAGGTTGAGGGAGAGTTCCCATTTCCAGAGGCCAATGTTGAGGACCCCAAAGATGCTTGCGTTTACCCAAAATAACAACGTAGGTCTTGTCTCCATTTAATTTCAGAAGATTCGCACCCATCCACTCCGACACCCACCGTAGCCCCACCTGAGAGGAGGACAGGGAACCTTCCTTCGTAGAAGACAAGGAAAAGATGATTTGTGTCTTCGGCGTATGAATAAAGGGTTAACCCCGCCTCCTCCACTATGGACGCCAGGGGTCTCGCATAGATATTAAAGAGCAACGGGCTCAAAGTGGACCCCTGGGGCACTCCATAAGCTGATGTCCTGACGGTAGATGAAGATATGGGGGAGAAAACCTTGAATGTAGGTCACTAAGAAAAGAGGACAGCCAGGTTAAAGCGGGCCCTTCCACTCCTGCCGACCTGAGAGACTTAAGAAAGATGGTATGGGACACAGTATCGAATGCGGCGCTCAAATCAAGTAAAATGAGTGCCGTCGTCTCCCCCCCTGTCTAGGCAAGAGCGCAATTTCTCAGTGACCCCCAGCAAAGAAGTTTCTGTAGAAAAATGGGTTCTGAATCCAGATTGAGACAGATGTAGGAAACCCGAGTTTTCCACATGAGCTGAAAGCTGGCCATTGACGTGTTTTCTAAGATCTTGGAAAGGACCGGCAGCAATGAGATTGGACGGAAAGGTCAGCTCCAGGCTTTTTTTAATAAAGGAACCACCATTGCGTGCTTCCAAACTAGGGGAACGCATGATTCACGTAAAGAGTGTTTAAAAGTGCTCTAAGAATTCCAAGAGCTTCTGTTGAGAGCTGATGTATGATGTTAGCAGGGAGAGGGTCCAGGGGAGAGCCAGATTTTACCCTAGCTAGGCAATCTAAGAAGGATTGATCCTCCAAGAGGGACCACGCTGAAATCTTAGCAGCTGAGGGCTGGTGTCTCCCACCAGTCAAATCCGACCTAAGGCTCACGAGATCTGCTGCACTAGAGCGTATTAATGAGCTATAAATCGTCTCAACCTTAGATTGCAATATTATTGCATTGGTTCTAGTCCAGGGCAGGTGGCGCCGGAGCAACATTCGAACCAGCCAACTTTTTGACCATGGAAAATAAAACCCGTGGGCGATTCGCTGCATTAGTATTAGTATTTGATACAAAGAGAATTTTTGCCACCTTACAGGCCCAATGGTAAGTGTTTAAGGCGGTCTTATAATCGGACTTGCCGCTAAATGTATAGGTTTTCCGCCATCTTCTTTCCAAATTCTTACACTTGGATTTCAAGGCCTTTAGCTCATCATTGAACCATAAGGTGGGAGAACGATGGGAGGAGCTACTGTTTGATACCAAGGGCAGGCAGGTGTCAATAGACTTAGCTAACCAGTCAGACACAGCGGAGTTCAGAGAGCAGCAAGGTAAGTTGGTATCCGGGGGATTCATCATTAAGAGGTAATTGAGGGAGTCTAGGTCTAGCTTCTTCCATGGCCTGCGTTTGACTAAAACATCTCTGCATCCCGGCGACTGCTAATCTAAATTGGACGGCGTAGTGATCTGACCAGCATAGGGGAAGTGCAGGAGAACTGCAGTTCCACACGAGGTTGGACAGAATGGGATCCAAGAGATGACCCGCCTGATGAGTAGAACCCTGGTTATTTAACAACAGGTTGAAGGCTTCAAGATCAGTTAGAAACGCTGAACTCCCATTGTCCAGGGGATCTTCTAAATGAAGATTAAGGTCCCCCAAGATGGTAAAATTGGTTGCCTTCATAACACACGGGGCAACTAAGTCAGGGAATACCGACAGCTACTTTTTAGAGTTGCCAGGGGGACGGTAGATAAGCAGGTCATTTTAGGGGAAACGGCCAATTGGAACAACGCAGCTTCACAGTCTGGAAAAGTTTGAGGCTCAAATTTACAGGAGTAGATGTCCTTAAAAATTACCGCAATCCCAGCTCCTTTCTTCGCCACTCTGTCGCTTCTCAAGATGCTGTAGCCAGTGGGAGAGCACTGGCAACATCTGGGCCCGAACTAGTCTGTAGCCAGGTTTCCGTTACGAACCAGCGTCAGGAGTCTCTGAGATCAGGAAATCAAATATGTATGCTTTGTTCTTAGGAAGGGAGCGGCAATTAATACTCCAAAAGCGTAAGTGTTTACCTGCCTTTGGGAGGGAGATTCTAGATGTGGTGATGTCCCTGTCTTTAGATGCAATAGTACCCGAGTTCAAATACTTCAGGCCCTGCGTAAAACCACAGTTAGCACATCTAAAGCTGCCTAATGATATATTGTAAGCAATGCAAGATAGAAAAACATTACCTCTAAGTGACAAAAGCTCTTCCGCGGCATACGTAAGTTGACTACGAGAGCTTATGTCAGTTGCGGCATAATTACAGGCCGCTGGTTGCGTTGTTGTTATCGAATCTAGGCCCCTAGTGTAATTTTCCCAATTCATGCCCTTATATAGGTATACTTTATCATATCCTTATATAGGCATAGAAATCACTACCCTATTTGGTCTAAGCCACACAGCCCAAATACGGCATGGCTACTTCCACTAGGTTCAGAGAATTAACAACGATTTCTTGGAAAAACCCACCTTCAGCAGCTAGGAACTTCCCCCTGCTTGAATATTAAGTTCTCCAAGAACTCCTGGCGTTTTCCAAGAATTTATCCTTTGAGTGACAATATTAGGTCCAAACATGCGTCAAACTCGGCACCTTCAAAGTATAAATATGCTCAGGTTTGCCCAGTCAAACACACGGTGGTTTGGATCAGATCGACTATGTACTTGCCCGACGCCCTGCAGCAGCAAGTGCCGAAGGAAGCCGACCCTCCTGCTGACGCACTGAGAAAGACCCTGTCTTTTCTCTTGCCGAGAAAATCCAGCTCCAGTGTTTCCGGCTTACCCTTGCGGGTATCTTGGAAATCGAGTTCTGAGAGACAGATACAAGACCTCCTTCATTCTAAAACCAAGGTACGAAGCGGATTAGACCTCTTAGAGAATTCTTGGAATACATTCCTGGCAGAGAACTACTAAACTTAGGCTACTCCTAACTTACTTCTTCCCTAGTACTAGACTTAGGTTAGGTACACTGGGGTAGGCGTATTTTAGAAGCACCAGCTGAGTACTTTTAGTCATTATTTATTACTGTATGTATTTTATAAATGTTATGCACTTTATGGCTTAGAAACCATATCATGCTTTTACAGTACTACTTTATAATACTGTTCGTATTATATGCAGTGTACTTTATAACCAGTATTACGATTGTAGCAGTTCATTTCCAATGCTTAAGGAGAAGGAAGACTGTTCAGTAAATACTTTTATTGAAAACGCCTGTCTCTCTATTTTCTCTGCATCTCTGGTGAAACGAAGCATGCACGATTGACTGAGTAAAATAGCTATCTATTGTTTCCCCGACTCTTGAGATTTGATTTCTTATTCCTGGGAAAAAAGTTGTCACGTTTATGCGGTTGTCAGAAACTAATCCCTTCTTGTGAATTCAAGAAAGTTTCTAGTGACCTCTGAGCTAGCTGGCACTCAATATTAAGTTTAATATATTCGGTAGAGACCTAGTCGACTTCAGTCCTACGTCTAAACTACAGTATATATTATTACAATGCGCAGAGCGTATTGGGAATATAGGAACTACACCACAGCATCAGGGCGCAGAAGGGCTTGCCTTTGGCGCGCCCGCTGCGCGCATGTGCTGCGCACTTGCATCTGGACTTATTTGAAGTCTCAGGAGCAATGAGCAAGGCGGCTAGAGTGTCGCCCTGTCTAACAGGCCCCCGGAGAGTCTGGAATGGGACGGGGCGTAGAGTTAAAGCACCGCCATCTTGGAAGTAAAAAACCACATGCAGAACAGTAGGACACACAGCGTTTGCAAGAGCAGCAGGTAAAATCAAAAGGAAAGAGAACAAAAGGTTCTCCGATGCAGATTGAAAGTGCGAGTGAGAGGGGAAATACACAATTTAAATTATAAAACATAGTAGGCAAGGTTAAAACCGCAATTTCCTCAGCACATAGCAATTGGTAGCATTAACAGAAGCCTGCAAATTTGGGAAAAATTGGAAAGTAACCATTTACATTTGATAGCCAGTATGGTTACGGGGTTGTGCACGACTTTGGCCAACTCTGGATGCAAAGGGAGTTTCTGACTTCTTCAGGTACTCCTATTAAAAATGGTCATTATGTAAAAGATTTGCTGGAAGCAATTCAATTGCCAAAAGAAGTGGCTGTGGTCAAGTGTGCTGCTCACCAATCTGGAAATGACAAGGTGACAGCTGGTAACAGATATGCTGACCAATTGGCCCAACATTGTGCCAAATATAAAATGGCTGTAAATAAGAAAATTGATGTATGTGGAAACAGCTGCCAACTTATGTTGCTTGAAGGTGAGAGAACGTGGGAGGAAGTGAGAGATTTGCAAAATGAAGCAGAACCAAAAGAAAGGGAAGAGTGGAGAAAAATAGGTTGTCAGAAAAGGGTTGAAGATGGTGTCATTGTTTACGTTGATGGTAGGCTTGTGTTACCAGACTGTATGCTTGCTCCTATGGCTAGGATGTTTCACAGAGATTCCCACCTAGGGCGGCATGCCATGATCAGGTTGTTCAGACAGAATTTGTTCAATGCGAGGTTCAGGAATGTAGCAGAGAGTCTTTGCCAGAGGTGTCTAGTTTGCCAGCAAATTAATCCTGGAAAGAAAATTGTAGTGTTGCCAGGAAAGATAGGAAAGGCAGAAGGCCCATTTATAAGATTACAGATTGATTTCATCCAGTTACCCCCTTGTCGAGGACTAAAATACATTCTTGTCATTGTTTGTTTGTTCTCAAAATGGGTGGAAGTTTACCCAACACGTAGGAATGATAGCATCACTGTAGCCAAACTCCTACTCAGAGAACCCATACCTAGGTTCAGTTTTCCAGTAACAATTGAATCAGACTGAGGCTGTCATTTTAATAATGAAATTATTGGGCTAATCTTTGAAGCATTCAACGTTAAGCAAAAGCTGCACTGTGCATACCGCCCAGAGGCTTCTGGAGTGGTAGAACAACTGAATGGCACAATCAAGTCAAGATTGGGAAGGATGTATGAATCAACCCGATTAGAGTGGCCAGATGCTTTACCTCTTGTTATGATGGGACTCAGAAGTATTAAAGATCGGAACACAGGCTTGAGTCCTCATGAAGTACTAATGGGAAGAGCAATGAGGCAAGCATGGGTGCCAGGACACAAGCTGATAAATATATCTGATGATTTAGTACTGGAGTACTGCAAAGAACTGGCTGACCAAGTGCGTTCTATCTCTCCCCAGGTTGGGGAAGACGCTGTCGCCAGACAAGCAACTCTGGCACATGACCTGAACCCAGGTGATTGGGTAGTGTTAAAGAAACACAGCTGTAAAGTGCAAAGGAGTTCCACACTGGATCCATGCCAGTCACACAAAAAGATTGACTGAACCTGATGAAACTGAAGCTGATGGTTGTGCAGCTGAGGGGTCTCTAGATGTCGATCCTGAAGTAGCTGAAGAGGAACAACCAAGCACCAGTCAAGATTATTGGATTCCAGTAGTTGAGATACCTGCAGAATACGTAAGAACCAGAAGTCAAACTTATCTAGACAGTCAGAGTGATAGAGAAGGATAAGATAGGTCTAGAATAAGGTACTCAGATTACAGAAATCCAAGCTAACAGTAATTCGGAGGAGGACCAGATAGGGAAAGGTAAAGATACCCAGACAATCGACATTTCCCCACGAACTCCAGAGTCTGAAGAGGGACAGATAGGTATTAGGGCCGAAGCTCAGGCAGAAGAAAATCAAGGGTTTGAAGAGCTTGAGCAGGGCTGGATAGGAGTAGAAAAATGTGTTCAGGAAGAAGAAAGTGAATCAAATCAAAGTCAAATTCAGCAAACACCTGAACAAGGACAGATTAGTGACCAGGCAGAAGAAACTGAAATAAGACCTGGACCAAGTCAGACAGAGAGGGATACAGAGGATAACATTGAAATAGATGTGACAAAACTGAATGAAAATAAGAGAACACTAGAAGAAGGCCAGAGCACAGTGCCAGCTAAATGGTTCAGAAAAGTAGACAAGTGGCCTAGGTTTGTCAAAAGACCGAGATTTCGTCTAAAGACAATAAATGAAGAACCAGAACAAGTAAATGAAATAACAAGTCAAGCTGAACAATCTATAGTACAACCAAGAAGGAGAAGTCCACGACTGAAAAGACTGAATAACACATTCAGAGGCCCTGAATGGACTTACATCATCCTTGAAGATTTAGAGAGCTTAGAAATAAGTGACGAAAGTGATGACAAATTAATTGCTGATCAGACTGACGGAGAAGTGAGACCCACTTGAAAAATGTCACAGGTTAAATGACTGTGTAGAAGCTTCAAAGAGGGGTTAAATCTCCTTGGTCAGAAATGGCTGATCATACTGTTAATGGTAAACCGAAAAGAAACTATTTAAAAACATGTTGTAGAATATGCACATGTAGTATTGTAATATTACTCATAGTATGCTTAGTACTGGTAATAGCTATTCCTTACATAATGAGTAGAGACATGAATAATAACACTAATGAGCTTGAAACGATAGATACACCTAGAATAGATACACAAGAAAAAGCACTTAGCATTTGATGAAGCAAGCTAAAGAAAAATATTTTGTTCAAACTTGCGAAGTTAATCTCTCAATAATTATAACTTAATTAATATGCTTGTGGTGAAAATACTAATCAACATAGTATAAGGTTTTTGCATCAAATACACGTGGGTTAACTAATGTGCTTTTATGTTGCAAACGCGAAGAAGAAATAATAAACTAACCTGGTCTATTTGTCTTTGTCAGTATTAAGTGCGGCTGTTTAATTAATGGCATGTGCTTATTTTGTGTGCTTATGTTATGTCTTTTCTGTGTTAAAAATGCATAAAAGAGTTCCTGCAGTTCCTTAAGGAATGGTAGATATAATGCTGCTTATTTGTGCTTCAGCTAGGTAACATAATTAATGGGATTAATTAGTAAAGGGGATGGGTAACAGAATGGGTTTCAATTCTTTTATTAATTGATGTCTTGTGTTTGTTTAATAATAGTTTCCAAAGTGAGGCCTAATGGTGGTTCAGCTTGTCCAGAGCGAATCCTTGCACATGCGCAGCTGTGAAGACTTTTACTGCAGAAACATCACGTATTTTGGAAAAGCAGTTTTTCAGCTGAATTAAATGTGCTCTCGGTGAAAAAGGCTCAAGGACAGGAACTCGTATCTGCCAAGGCTAGGAAGCGAATATGTAAGACTCGAGGAAAGTATCTTTCTTGAGGAAGCAGAAAGTTGTGGAAGCAAGAGACAATAGGGCTTATGTAAAAGCCTGATCTTGGTAAAGAGTCGGACATGACTTCATACCTTATCGTGGACTGACACTGCACAGCCAATGAGAAGTCTGGATTTTTATGAAAAGATGTAAATTGTAGTAAGTTTAGCTAGAAAGCAAGGTATAAAACCTGACACTTGGAGCGGAGAATAAAACTCTCTTCTTTCCGATTCCTGATTAACGTGAGATGCTGTCGGACTTTTGGCGCACGTAAGGACAGCAGACTTTAAATGATTTTTCCTTTCTAGGTGGAGTGAGAATCAGACAGGGAAATAGATTTAGGGAATGGAAACTGTTATTTTGCTATTAACTCATGATTCTGAACTTGCTTTGAAAATGTCAGTTTATTAATTCATTTCCTCACTAAAATACTGCTTTCTTGATTGCTTATAAAATAAAGATTTTAAAACGTAAATGCTTTTCCTTTATGAATAATAAAAATAATAAAAATTAGATTTGAAATGACAAGCTGGTCTTGTTTATTCATGATCTAGTTACCATCAGTTGATTCAATCACCTTAGTGGCTTGATTAAAGATATGAGAGGTTTTTAAACCATGATGAAAATAGATAAACTGCAGTTGTATATAATTTTGTAGATAATATGTGAATAGATTTTGAAACTGGGAAGTTGGAAGTAATTGAAGAAGAAGAAGAAGTTCCTAGTACCAGCTATAATGATGATGTTCCTAGCAGAGTGAAACTGCCAAGTAAAGAAGTTCCTGAATCTGAAAAAGAATCTGACAAAGTAAAATTGATTATTAATGAATCAGCTGATAACACAGAAAGTGAAACAGATGAAAGTGGAGATGAATCAAAGGTGAAAAGTTCAAGGAAAAGAGCTTGGAGAGTGGAATATAATTCAGCGGAACCAAAAAAGAAGTTATCAAGAAAGGGAGATAATTGGCCAGATGAAAACAAAAGCCTAAAGATTAAATTAGCAAAGGAGCAGGTTAACGAGATTACAAGTCAAAAAGAAGAAGTCTCGAATAAGAAAGTTCAAGCAGGCAAAATAATAGAAGTGATTATCAGCAGAGCAAAAATAGTAATAAAGCCAAATCAGAAGTATAAGTCACCTGAGTGGACATATATAATCATTCCTCCAGTGGTAGAGGTAAATGCTCAAAGTAATTTTAATGATGCAAGTGATAATGATTGATTTCATTTATTAGGTGACACAAGGTTGAAGAAATTGTGTTAGGTGACACAAGGTCGGAGAAATTGTGTTAGCTGGAAAATATATTGATGTGTGACATAAGGTCGAAAAAAAGCTGTTATAAAATAAAATTATTTGTTAAAAAAAAAAGAGGGGTGTATATTTAGTCATTTTTAATTTTTCTTTTAATTTTATTTTTAAGGTTCTTGTTTGTAAGTAAAGATGCCTTCCTATAATAATAATTCGAGATGCTCAATTCTTAAAAGGTGCTGCAAATTGTCTTCAATATGTGTAATCTTGATACTTTTAGTTTGGTTAATTTTAGCTGTCATTTTTCCTTTTGGAATAGATAAAGAAATGTATAAAACTAATATGACGAGTAAAGTTGTGGTTAATCATGATGTAGTTGACAAGACTAATAGAATCATTGTACACAAACCAGAAATTCATCAAGATAGATCTGTAGGAGATTTTTCTAGTAATACCTTTTCAAGACTTTTATCTGAATATGTTAAGGTGATGGATGCAAAAGATTGCTACATCTGTGTAAAATTACCTACTTCTGTGTCTGAAGGTGTTACCTACAATATGCTTCCTCTTACTTATGGCATTACTTGTAGTGTAATAGCTAGTTTGTTTTATCAAACTGGACGTTTGGAATATTACTATTCTGATTTTGATGACATTTTTGCAAATTTAAAAGTTGTAGATAGCTTGAATAAAGTGAAATATGCTAAACAGATGAGGGAATTTTTCCTAGTAACCAACGAACTCACTTATGAGTATGCTTTTAGAAATAACTTAACATGTAAATTGAGAGCAGAAGAAAAGTCGTTCTTAAATTTGGTGGAAGAGAGAAGGGCAATTTACAAGCGAAATCAGATGATGAAACATACTAAGTGTAAATTTTGGCAAATGGAAGATGAAAAACTCAATGGTAGAATTGAGAATGTTGCAATTAACATAGATACACCTGTTAGTGGAAAATTATGTATTAGAAGAGATAATACATTGTTTGATAATTATTTTGTTGGTGCAAGTCAATGTGAAGACACTTATCGTATAATAGGGGGTCGGGGATTCAAAGGGGGCAAAGATCCAATTTTTCCTGGAATATACTTTGTGTGTGGGAATAAAGCTTATTACAATCTCCCTGACCACTGGTATGGAACATGCTATATAGGTTTAGTTTTTCCCAACATTTTTCATGTAGATAGAAATGCAAAAGGTTCATTCGAAATTAACAATCACCTGAATAGATTTAGAAGGGAAAGTTTTTCAGAAATATTGGGAGACATATTTGGTGCAGTAATACCTATGGTGGGTATAACCTTGAATGCAGTTAAGATCAGAAAAATGTCTACAATCGTTGATAGATTGTCAACTGATACTGCAAATTTTTTTCAATTAGTGAATACAGAGCTTATTGCCATGAGGACTATGGGAATGCAAAATCGTCTTGCTTCAGACATTTTGCTAGCAAAAGAAGGTGGAGTTTGTGGAATTTTGCATGTCCAGCATTGCTGTACTTATACCCCAGACAAGAGTCAGAATATAGAAATGCCCATTAGAAACATAACAGAATTACCTAATGATGTTGAATCTTTAGAAGACGATCGTTTTTCAGAACGTTTAAGTAAAAGATTTGCAGCAATTAGACACTGGTTTTAAGAGATTGGTAGTTCAATTATAGGTAAAATAGTTTTCCCTTTAATAGTCATAGCTATAGTTATACTTTTGTTAAAAATGTGTTGCATGATACACAAGAGAAGAAAACATGTAATAGAAAAGAAAAGAATTTACAAACTAAGAAAGGAGTAAGAAAAAGAAATAGAATTAGAAGAGTTTCGGAGAACTCAATACGAAAGTTCCAGAAAAGTAAATGAATCTAAACTTTAAAAATACTAATATTAAGAAAGTCCAAAACATGTTCAAGGGTTGATAATTCATACATTTTTGGGTATGGTTTGGTGATTTTAAAATCACCAGATGAGGGAGTTGATGAAGCAAGCTAAAGAACAATATTTTGTTCAAACTTGCGAAGTTAATCTCTCAATAATTATAATTGAATTAATATGCTTGTGGTGAAAATGCTAATCAACATAGTATAAGGTTTTTGCATCAAATACACATGGGCTAACTAATGTGCTTTTATGTCGCAAACGCGAAGAAGAAATAATAAACTAACCTTGTCTATTGTCTTTGTCAGTATTAAGTGCGGCTGTTTAATTAATGGCATGTGCTTATTTTGTGTGCTTATGTTATGTCTTTTCTGTGATAAAAATGCATAAAAGAGTTCCTGCAGTTCCTTAAGGAATGGTAGATATAATGCTGCTTATTTGTGCTTCAGCTAGGTAAAATAATTAACGGGATTAATTAGTAAAGGGGATGGGTAACAGAATGGGTTTCAATTCTTTTATTAATTGATGTCTTGTGTTTGTTTAATAATAGTTTCCAAAGTGAGGCCTAATGGTGGTTCAGCTTGTCCAGAGCGAATCCTTGCACATGCGCAGCTGTGAAGACTTTTACTGCAGAAACATCACGTATTTTGGAAAAGCAGTTTTTCAGCTGAATTAAATGTGCCCTCGGTGAAAAAGGCTCAAGGATAGGAACTTGTTGTATCTGCCAAGGCTAGGAAGCGAATATGTAAGACTCGAGGACAGTATCTTTCTTGAGGAAGCAGAAAGTTGTGGAAGCAAGAGACAATAGGGCTTATGTAAAAGCCTGATCTTGGTAAAGAGTCTGACATGACTTCATACCTTATCGTGGACTGACACTGCACAGCCAATGAGAAGTCTGGACTTTTATGAAAAGATGTAAATTGTAGTAAGTTTAGCTAGAAAGAAAGGTATACAACCTGACACTTGGAGCGGAGAATAAAACGTGAGATGCTGTCGGACTTTTGGCACACGTAAGGACAGCAGACTGTAAATGATTTTTCCTTTTTAGGTGGAGTGAGAATCCGACAGGGAAATAGATTTAGGGAATGGAAACTGTTATTTTGCTATTAACTCATGATTCTAAACTTGCTTTGAAAATGTCAGTTTATTAATTCATTTCCTCACTAAAATACTGCTTTCTTGATTAAGATAAATAAAGATTTTAAAACGTAAATGCTTTTCCTTTATGAATAATAAAAATAATAAAAATTAGATTTGAAATGACAAGCTGGTCTTGTTTATTCATGATCTAGTTACCATCAGTTGATTCAATCGCCTTAGTGGCTTGATTAAAGATATGTGATGTTTAAAACCATGGTGAAAATAGATAAAACTGCAGTTGTATATAATTTTGTAGATAATATGTGAATAGATTTAATTAATCAGGCCACCTGATTCAGACGCTCAAAAATTGTCTCATTTGTGTTATGGGCCGTTATTAGTGATTCATGACTAATGGTGAGTATTGTGGTGATAGGTAGCGTTATTAAGACAGTTTTTCAATAGGAGCGCTGGATCACATTAAACAACAGAAGGTAGATTTAGAAGCATCAGATGAGGAAGGATTACATTATGGTAGAATTAAAAACTTAACTCACTTAAATGTATTTGCAAATCTATTAGTACACCACAGCTTTCCAAACTGTGTGGCAAGTTGAACTATAATTGTAATACAATTTATTATTATTAATGTGATTTTGTCCAACATTCCACATTATCTTTTGAATATCCCCTCTCTCTGATTTTGCTCCTACGGTACCTATTTTCCTCCCCTCCCAACTATTGCCAGTGGGACTTTAAATCAACTTTAGCACTTCCTGCCAAATTCCTGTTGTAGTTTAGGGTTGAGTAATTTTGAGGACCCGGGGGTCATCCTGAGGCATTCTATTGTAACCTTGCACCTCCTCCATAGCATCCTTCCTCCTGTGTTGTCTTTAGATATAAGGTTCCCAATTAGTATTTTCAAATTGGCAACTTCTTCCATTAGTACATCTAGTCTCTGCACTAGCACTGCTATCAGCTGAGTTTTGTTAATATTTTGTGCCCTTTCAGCCAATGGTTCGTGCTCGTTAAGAGAACCGGGGTTAGTTTTTATTTGAGCTTGTTGGTTAATATGTTGTGGGCGCAAAATTTGATTTGGATTTTGTGATAAAAATGGAATGCTTCCATCATCTAACAATGTTCCAGAGGCTAGTGGTGAATACTTATTTGAACACGTTATTGTCGGTGTACCCTCCTTGCCCTCGACACTACAGTTTGAGCCCTCTACAGCTATTTGGTTTAATTCCTGTAACATTTCTGGGTCTTATGTTTACTATTCAATAGTGACTCGACTTCTTCTATCAAGTCATCAATCTTTTCTAGAGTGCAATTCTCATCTGCATTTTTCCTTATTGTTGGTGATTTCCCCTTTTCCGGGCCCTCTGTGGCTTTCCGCGTGCCCATTGTAGCAAAACTAGAGCTGAAATTTCAAAAACAATGAATACTTTCTTTCTTCTTTAAACATTCTGGCCCGTTTTAAACAACCTCAGTCATACATGGTTCGCCTACAACTGTCAAGATTTAGAGTTTGTCCGTGGCCTCACTGAATACAGAGGTTTTAGAATGGACTCGCACCACCCGACTGCACCGTGTTTTAGTTCCACGTCTATTGCAGTTTTTAAGAAGCAGACAGAGTTCAGTTTATGACTACAAGCTGGACACTTTAATCATTGTCCGGCTCCGGCTATGGAAAACGGATGAGAAGTAAAGGAAGTAGGGCAGTGCTTAATTTGAGCAGGAGCTCTTCTAAGAAAGCAATTAAGTTGATAAATAATGGTAGAAAACATCCTTTTCGCTTTACCATGCAGCTTTTGCCAAACTTTTTTTGTTGAGCAAACTAGAGTTAAAGGTATCAGAGCGCTTTACATGAGCACCAGTTGTGTTACAGATGGACACTTGCATTTTTGAGTGTGTGTGTGGGGTTGTGTGTGTGTGTGTGTGTGTGGGGTGTGTGTGGGGTGTGTGTGTGTGTGGGGTGTGTGTGGGGTGTGTGTGTGTGGGGTGTGTATGTGTGGGGTGTGTGTGTGGGGTGTATGTGTGTGTGGGGTGTGGGGCCTGAACCCACCATAGGTGGTTCGGGCTCGCTCGCTGCGCTTCCTTGCGTTACCGTGTCCCTGAAAATATTTTCACAAAAAGGTGTGTCCCCAACATGAAAAGTTTGGAAAGCTGTGTAGTACACTATGTAGAAGCTATGGAAACAGAAGACTGGTATGTGTGTATGAAATTACCTACATCAGTTGCTGAGGGAGTTACGTATCATCATTTACCCCTAACAAATGGTATTTCATGTAGTATTTTAGCTAGTTTATTCTATAAGAAAGGACCTTTGCAGTATTACTATTCTAATTCAAATGTGATATTTTCTGAACTTCCTATACGAAGTAACCTGAATCCTGTACATACTAAGAGTGATGTAACACATTACATGGGTGAATACTTTCTAACTATAGGTACAATAGATATAGCTGAAGCACACAAGAATAATTTAATATGCTTATTACGTGAAAAAGAGAACATATTTTTAAATATGGTTGAGAAAAGGAGAGAGAATTTCCAAAGAAAAGCAAATGATAAGAACCATAAAATTCCTAAATGGGCTGAAAATATAGGGTTCACCCCAAATGGCAAGACTCATGCTGCTATGTTGCTGGATTTCGAAAAGAGGGAAACTTTGTCTCCATAGGGAAAGAACTAGTTATTATAACAATATATTCATTGGTTCCAGTGAATGTGAACACAATTATAAGGTAATTGGGGTTTCACAGATGGAACGGAACCTGTGTTTCCTGGAATTTATTTTATATGCCGAAACAAAGCTTATTACAAACTGCCAGATCATTGGTATGGGAGCTGTTATTTTGGTATAGTATTCCCAAATATATATCATGTAAACAAAATCACTGGAAACAATTAAGAAACTAATGGATTAATACCTAGCAAAAGAGCTAGTTTTGGAGAAATAGTAGGTGATATATTTAGTGCATTGATACCTACAGTGGGAGTGGCTATGAATACGTAAAGAATTTGCAAATTGTCAACAGTAGTGGATCGTTTATCGACTGATACTGCTGGAGGGTTCTTAATGGTCAATACCGAATTGGTTGCGATCAGATCAATGGTTTTACAAATTCGACTTGCTCTTGATACATTATTAGCAAAAGAGGGCGGAGTCTGTAGAATGTTGAAAGCGCAACATTGTTGCACTTACATACCTGACAAAAGTGTAGAAATTAAAAGGTATCTAAGAAATATTACTAATTTGGAAAAAGAGCGTAAACCACTGGAGGTTGATAGTGCAATCAATCAATCAATCAATGACATTTATAGAGCGCACTACTTACCCGGAGGGTCTCAAGGCGCTTGGGGGGGGGTGCTGCTACTGCTCGAACAGCCAGGTCTTGAGCTTCTTCCTGAAGGAGAGGTGGTCTTGGGTCAGGCGTAGGTCGGTCGGGAGGGAGTTCCAGGTCTTGGCGGCCAGGTAGGAGAAGGACCTTCCTCCTGTTGTCGTTCTTCGGATGCGGGGGACGGCGGCGAGGGCGTGACTGGCTGATCGGAGGTGGCGTTTGGGAGCGTAGAAGTTGATGCGGTTGTTGAGGTAGCTCGGGCCTTGATCGTGTAGGGCTTTGTGTGTGTGGGTGAGGAGACGGAAGGTGATTCTTTTCTTGACGGGGAGCCAGTGCAGGTTTCTCAGATGTCCGGAGAAGTGGCTGTGTCGTGGGATGTCGAGGATGAGTCTGGCCGAGGCGTTCTGGATCCGCTGGAGTCTCTTCTGGAGCTTGGCGGTGGTTCCGGCGTAGAGGGCGTTGCCGTAGTCCAGTCGGCTGGTGACGAGGGCTTGGGTGACCGTCTTCCTGGTCTCGGTGGGGATCCACAGGAAGATCTTCCGTAGCATGCGCAGGATGTTGAAGCACGACGAGGAGACGGCGCTGACCTGTCTGGTCATGGAGAGGGAGGAGTCCAGGATGAAGCCCAGGTTGCGAGCGTGGTCTGTCGGTTGGGGTGCGGTGCCCAGGGCGGGGGGCCACCAGGAGTTGTCCCAGGCGGAGGGCGAGGAGCCCAGGATGAGGACTTCCGTCTTGTCCGAGTTCAGTTTCAGGCGGCTGGTCGTCATCCACTCGGCTACGTCTTTCATCCCTTCGTGAAGGTTGGCTCTGGCGGCGGCGGGGTCGTTGGTCAGGGAGAGGATCAGCTGGGTGTCGTCGGCGTAGGAGATGATGTTGAGGTTGTGTAGGCGTGCGATGGCCGCGAGGGGGCTCATGTAGACGTTGAAGAGGGTGGGGCTCAGAGAGGATCCTTGAGGGACGCCGCAGATGATTCCGGTGGCCTCTGACTTGTACGGTGGTAGGCGGACTCTCTGTGTTCTTCCGTCGAGGAAGGAGATGATCCATTCCAGTGCCTTCTCCTGGATTCCGACGTTGCTGAGGCGCTGCACTAGGGTGCGGTGGCAGACAGTGTCGAATGCCGCGGAGAGGTCTAGGAGGATGAGGGCCGCTGTTTCTCCGTTGTCCATCAGGGCTCGGATGTCGTCGGTGGCAGCGATGAGGGCGGTCTCTGTGCTGTGGTTGGCTCAGAAGCCCGACTGTGAGGGGTGGAGGGATCCATTCGTCTCGAGGAAGGCGGCCAGCTGTCTGTTGACGGTCTTCTCGATGACTTTGGCTGGAAACGGGAGGAGCGAGATGGGGCGGTAATTCTTGAGTTCGGTGGGGTCCGCTGATGGTTTCTTTAGTAGAGCGCTGAGTTCGGCGTGCTTCCAGCTCTCCGGGAAGGTGGCGGTATCGAAGGAGGTGTTGATGATTTCCCGCAGGTGGGGTGCGATGACAGCGTCGGCCTTGTTGAAGACGTGGTGAGGGCAGGGGTCGGTCGGAGATCCGGAGTGGATGGAGTTCATCATGCGGACGGTGTCTTCGATGCTGATCGGAGTCCAGGCGCGGAGGGTGGTGGTGGGGGGCGTTGGTGCGGTCGTGGCGTGCGTCGGTTGGGAGCTGAAGCTGTTGTGTATGTCCGCGATCTTGTTGTGGAAGTAGGAGGCGAGGGAGTTGCAGAGGTCTTGCGATGGGGTAATGTCGTTGTTTCCGGCGTTGGGGTTGGAGAGCTCTTTCACGATGTTGAAGAGTTCCTTGCAGTTGTGTGCGTTGTTGTCCAGCCGGTCCTTGAATGCAGTTTTCTTGGTGGCGCGGATCAGTTGGTGGTGCTTCCGGGTGGCAAGCTTGAGGGTGGTCATGTTGTCCGGTGTTGGTTCCCTTCTCCAGGCTTTCTCGAGGGCTCGGCAGTTCTTCTTGGAGCTCTTGAGTTCGTCGGTGAACCATGGGGCCTTCTTGCTGCCGGGTCTGCTGGACGGGGTCCTCAGTGGGGCGAGTTCGTCCGCGCAGTTGCTGATCCACTTCGTGAGGTTGTCGGCGGCCTGGCTGGGGTTCGCTGAGCTGGCGGGAAGGTGCTGGCTCAGGGAAGCGGCGAGCTGGTCGGCTGTGATCTTGTTCCAGCTTCTTCGAGCAACCTGTTGCTGGTGGTGGTGGATCGTCGTTCTTCTGAAGGTGAAGTGGACGCAGCTGTGGTCCGTCCAGTGGAGTCCTGTGGCGTGGCTGAAGGCGATGGAAGAGACTTACCGATGGTCTCTCCTCTATAGGTAGTTGGCTTTCTAATGTAGGAAAAAGTTTTGTAGGTAGAATACTGATGCCAAAGGTGGGAATAGGCCTACTGATTTTAGGGATAATAATTTGTTGCAAATGTCGTAAGCACAAAAAGACATATACAGTAAATAAGAGAGGGACAAAGAGAAATATTGATGAACTTGAGTTAGAAGAACTGAATGGAAACATCTACAAGAAATTTAAAAACTTTCACATGAATAATGAAAAGAAACAAAACAGAACGTTTGAAGAAATTGAGCTGGGAGAATTGTGAAAGTTGGCATCTGTTTCATTAATTAGTGATGATATAAAATATCATCAAAGAGGGGATTGATGGAGTAAGGTTGCGCACATAAAGCGACTTGCTTGTACTCAACCCTCTCTACTAACTCATAATGTACTAACTAACATGTTTGTCTTATTAATATTGCATTTCACAACATGTTAGGTATCTAGAAGAAGCTTGCTTATATGTTTCTACTAACAATAATTCGCTTACACTAAAATGGCCGCTGCTACGCAGGATTTTCTTCTGCGCATGCGTATGTCATACTCACGTGACATGACGTACTCTATGCTTTGGTGGGAAACTTTTGCCTCTGCGCACTAGAATTAAGATGGCTGCTCTGTGTCAATAACGTGCAAGAAGCTTGCATTGCTGCTTTTGCTAAGCTGTTCGTTCTGCCTAATTTCTAATGCTATAGTTAAAATAAAGTAATGGGAATAGAGTAGAGATAAGTGGTATACAGTACATTCATTTATTCTGTGTTCTAAAACTGTTTCTTTTCTATTTTTCATGTAACGATAATCTTGGGCCTGGGAGGTGTTATTACTCCATCTTGAAAATCCACACTGCACATGTCAAACCCCAGAAGGAGCTGAAGTCATTTGACATTGAAGCAATGCCAAGCTTACAGCACACTAGAAGATGCACCTGGGAATCTAACCTGCTGACCCCAGGCGGAAGAAAGTATTGTTAACATTGCATTTCTATAAAGAACATCCATTGTTGGGTGGAATAAAGATTCATGGGACAATTACATTTGATGGGCGGGAAAGTAAATAGAATATTCAGATGTAAAAGTTTCATTTTAGTATGGTGTGATGATCTCTCCCCAACTTTTGTCCAATCAAAATTGGGGATCCTTACACTTGCAACAATGGGGGGTGGTACACTGCCCTGGAAAATATTATAACTAGAGTAGGCTTAGTTAGCGAATGTGTCCGACTTGTCCGAATAGCTGACCGGTCACTGACCCAACGCACTCAATAGATGACCGAGAGCAGAGGTGCTGTCGGAGCACTCTGTCAGAAGATTCGATAACCCAATCGGGGTTAGGCTGTTAGCTGCAGAGAGGGTTGTAGCGCTGGCATATCAACTTTAACTGTGGGTGCCGGTCTTAGCCTGTGATGGTCCTGTCCTGATCCAATTTGGCTGCACTTGTCCTGATTTCTGGTCGGCACCTGTTATCTCGCTGGCACTTTCGGGGTTCTATCCTTTTGATTGATCCGTGGCCAGGGTTGGTCTCCACAACATTCTAGGTAATTATACCGTGTGGGTAAATGTCATTGTATTGCTTCCTTTTCTTACCCTTCCTAATATCAAATGCTTAATGACTGTCTTATAAAATCTTTGCATATCTTCATCTTAATTGTTATTTCTCTAATAGAAAAATATTTGATGTTTAATATTTGGATTAAGACATTTAAGAGATTTAGATAAATAGTTTAAACCTTTCCTGAGTTTGTGGTTCTTTTATGAGTGCAAATGTTTTTTTTATTCTACCTATAATTCTAACTCCTTTGATCCCTTAGGACTTTAGGTACCGATGACAAGGATTGGTAAGTCAAAGGTATAGGTCCTAAATGAAATTTATAAATCCCTGATTAGAGTTAGTGCGCAGGTTACCTGATTAAACTCACGATAAGTTGTGTTGTTTTATGGGCCCAGGTGAGTATGGTAAATAGAGTTGGGTGACCTGCGTGCTCTATCACTGGTCTCACTGACTCGGTTGCCGCTGGCTCGACACCCATGACCGCCTCGTCACGTACACATGTCCGGCTCGGCCAGCACTGATCCCCGCCAACCAGCTCTGTCGCTGCATTGCAACTTGCCAGCACCGCAATGAGCACCGTCTTGCCCTGCTTCCCCCGCCTTGGTCTCACCAACGCCGTCTGTACGATCGTCACCGAGCCGCTGCTCGCACCGCATCGAGGGACACCGCCCCGTGGACCAGTCCACTTTGCACTTTAACTGCGACGGACGCTACGACCGGCTGTGTCACCTTCATTGCAACTTGCCAGCACCTCATCGAGCACTGTTTTGCCCTGCACCACCCGCCTTGGTCTCACCGACGCCGTCTGGATGATTGTCACCGAGGGACACTGCACAGTGCACCGCTGCCACTTTGTATCGCAACCGTGACAGATGCCAAGACTGACTCGCACCTCTGTGTGAGGCGCACTAAGAAAGGTACTGTAAACACGTCTGTCCCGCAGTTGCTGGCCCGTACCAATGTGGTCAGCTAGAACTGTGAGACTCTGTTGTTTCAGCATCACGGTAGACTTGCACGAGTTACTGACTCATACGAACTGTGTTTTCAACGTAATTTTGCCATTTAAAAGACATCTGGAGAAGCAACTATTTTTAAAGTACTGTATTGTGGATTTTTATCATAATTAGTCTTGTTTAAGTATACAAAAATATTGGATATTTTTATAAACTGGTGTGGTGTTCTTTTGTAGTGCTTACATTGTGTTACTGAGGTGCAAATACTTTACACACTGCCTCTGAGATAAGCCTGACTGCTCGTGCCAAGCTACCAAGGGGGTGAGCAGGGGTTATTTTAGGAGTCTAACTCCCTTCTCCTGACTAGAGTGGTGTTTTTTTCCTGGCTTTTGTGCAAACCTTAGCCAACCAGAAATCCCATTTCTAACACCTGGTTATCTAATATTGCCATCTGTGCCTCTGACACTTAACACTGTTACTGTTGACAGGGAACAAAGGGTTCCTGTAAATAGTCAAAATACCAAAGTCTCTCAGACAGCCTCATGCCAATGCTTGCTATTCAAGGTGTGTCACAAATTCCTTCCCAGTATAAGCTGCGATACAAATTTTAAGTCAGATATGTCCCCTTGTCTATCCGACAGGAGAGAGACATGTTATGAAAACCAAATATTTCTTCAAATAAGGACGGTCATCTATTTGGACATCAACACGAGTTTGCAGTTGTCTTGTGTGGTGATGCAGAATTTGATTTATAATAGTCATGTATTTCAGGAGGCCAAGCATAATATTTGGAATTTGATGCAGTGAAAGTTTACTGCAGATTTCATGTCTTCTCGCAGTACCTACAGGATGACCTATGCTGCTATGAGATTTCAGCATAAGTAGCATTTCATTAGATTTCTGAACCAGGGATTAAGTTGGGCTTTAATAAATGAGGTTTGTGTGAGGTGGAGAAAATCAATTGATATTTCTGACAGTTTTAGTTGGATGTTGTCTTGTTTAACCAGGTGGTTTATTTGGGGAGTAGGATAGTTGATTTTCAATTATGAAATTGCACCAATAGTGCTAATGTCCAATGATTATACGTTACCTTTTGCAGATCTCAGTCAGCAGTTGCTGCTAGAACATTATGTATAAGTGATAGTTGCAAGGACTCTCCCAGTGAAATTCATGGTTTTCTCTGGAATCTCTGACCAGCCAGGAGTGTATGTTGTTATATACTTGTAGATGTCACTGACATTGGCAATAGATAATTATGTGCTCCTAGAAGGGGACATCTATTAGAGCCTAGTTACTTTTCATGTTTCTTTCATCACCAATATTCTTAGAAAGACCATGTTCATCGTAGGTCTTCCATGGTTAACTGATTGCAAACGCATAGCCCACTGAGTTTCCTGTTTGATGCTGGCTTCTGGCCTTACTATATAATAATATGGAGTTGTGCGTTACAGTGATGTATGTCAAATACACATTGCGTTGTCTCTCGCTGGAAGATTAGAAAGACAAAAGAGGTCAACAATGCTAGCAGCAGAAGAAAAGTTAGACTGCAGTTTATTGCTTGAAAATGTAGACAATGATACGCATTTGCCCAGCAAGAGTGCCTCCTTCAAGGTGTCAGTACACAAATAAAGGTGTAGGGTCCTGCAACTGACCAACCTGGACCTCAATAATTGAGAAACAGAACAAAATGGCTGATCAGGGTAATTGGAAACAAAGTATACAACCACACAACCAATGAGTTTCGTGCAGCCAAGGGTATAGATATTCCCAACAACTTAAGTATTTTTTGAAAAAACTTTTGTATTACTCCATAGAAAATGGCATCAAATAGACACTCCGTCACAACAGTTAGTGCAAAAACACTGAAGAATATATACAAATATATACAACAAATATATATACATCACATTGAAAGCAACATATACATGAAAAAATGATGAATAACAATATAATACAATTTTTGTGATGACACCAATTATAGTATACAATGTGAATTCAAAAGCACACGTTTGCAAATTGAACACTTTTTCTACAATTCATTAAAGAAATAAACCAGTCCTTTGGTAACAAAACATGTGAACAGGGCGGACACTGAGGTGGAATGGCCTGCCTGTCACACAACACCTGTGAATAGTAATTTTATAAGGAATTGCAGGTAGGGCCCACGGAAGTGGTATGAATTTATCCCTAGCTGCACCCTCCGTTCTTGACACAGGCTGGGGGTCAACGCGTTTCGAACCTTGTTTATTCTAGGTTCTCCTCAGGACGAGGACTGGGTAAGGGATTACCTGAAAGGAAATATGGGGAAGGTGTCAGCAGTTATATAAAGTGTATATATCTGACAAAATAATGCTCTGACTAGCTACCCCTGAGTAAGATTACCTTCTCAGCCAACACGTTGACTGCGTGGAGAGAAGGGGGAACACCGGAATGAATCTGAAAGAACAGAAGGAGGCTTTCAGTACAAGCGTTTCATAAGGTTTATCACTCACGGATTAAGCAGATTGGCAGGTGCCTCGGTATATTGAAATGTCAAAATACCTGAGTATGGTGTCAAAGGTGCCGCAGTCTCCTTCAAGGTGTCAGCAGGAGTGTATGGGAGCAAAATAAATGTGGTTGTCAGATCATGAACAGGTATATGCACTCGAACGTTAGAAGATCCATGGATGGGGCCTACTCGTGTTTTTTTTTGTGTTGAGTAAGAGACTAAGCAGCTAACAGAAGAACTAAAAATGATGTCACATATTTTCATGTTGAAGGTGTAAGTTATCAGTGATACTATGTACAAGCAGCTCACATTCAAGACTGTTGCAAGGGCACTGCTCACGTTCTCAGCCCAGAACTGCTTTCTGGGAGTCTTATTGCAGAAGAACTATAAAGGTAATGCTCTGGACAGTTTAGGATTATGAACTACTTTCCATGGTCCCTCCACAGTAATGATACCTACTGTTGGTTCCAGGATGCTCACTGCTCACCTACTAGTAGCCTATGTAGTGAGTACCTGCAAAATGAGTAATTGTGGGTGTCAACAAGACTCCAAAGAGTAATTGTTACATTGGGAGAATCTATAAGCAACACTAGACCTCCAGCAGTTCTCGGCACATGATGGAGGACAGTATGTAGCTTTCCCATCAGCTTCTGTGTTCCTAGAACGATGACAAACCAGGTAACAGCAAAGTGGGCTTTATTAAAGAATGTTTTATGGTCAACTAGATTGGCAGCTGTAAAGTATTCAGAGTATTCGCTTAAATTAAAGGAACACCAATACCATAACATTTATATACAATTATCACCCTTAAATATTTAACATACATTTTTTATTTAGAATCGATGGAGAACTGAGGACAAGCAAGACAGTAACTTCTTTTATAAGGACTCTACTTAATTGTTCTATAACTAGTCTTCTTTGAAAAAATGTAAGGGTTATTGTTGCAAACACCTATAGACTGCAGGGCGAGTCCTGCTGCTTAAAACAATAGAAAGTAAATTCTTCTGATGAACAAATTAGTTACCTCCAGAATTGCTCTTTCTGTTGGATACTGAGTCTAAACATAGATTTCTCAACTTTCAAGTCTTTCTAGATGCCAGACTGGATTTCAAAACTCTAGCAACAGTTCCTGTGCATAGCGGTTTCATCATGACATGACATAGAGGTGCATATTGGTGCCGCATAGGTGGGCTGTCATGAGTTTATTCACTGGAATTTTCCACACCCTCAGGCACAGTGTGACTCAGAGATTGAGAAACACTGGCAGTGTACAAATTTAAGGTGGCACTATATTAACTCCCAAAAGTTGGCTCCACAATATGTGAAGGAAGTCAGGTGGTGAGGAATCTGCAGTTAAGAAGAGTATCAATCAGAAAGAGAGTTACAGAAGGTAAACAACTTATTCGTTTGATGGATTCTTCCAACCAAAGATTTCTCACCTTGTAAATTGATGCCAAAGTAGAGCCCACTCCAAAGACAGGTCTAAGGATTGGATTGTTTACCTGACGTTCTGCAGGACAAGGTGGGCAAAATGACCCTCTCTGCCAACCTGAGAATCAATACAGTAGAGCCTAGTGAAAGCATGGCCAACATGGCTGCCTGGTAGATGCCCAAAATAGGAACATCAAGAGCCAAGGCTGTAAAAGTGGCTTTTGCCCTGGCAGGATGAGTTCTAAGGATTTCAAGAGGGTCTTGTTCTATGAAGGCATAACACAGTTTGATGCAAAGGACAATCCACTGTGACATGCTCTGTTTATGAACCTCATTACCTTTCTTCACAATTGAAAATCCAAGAAAGAGCTGCTCTTCTACAATGTACTCCATAGTTCTAGCAATGAAGATGCCACAGTGGATCCAAACAGTTTGGCCTCTTCTCCTTCTTAGACAGATGTGATGGATAGAAGAATGTGGGGAACCTGATAAACTGCCCCTAAGGGAAGGGTGACAGGGTGACAGCTTCCAAAAGAAAGGATGCACAACCACTAGGTATTAACATGTTAGGGTGGAATGCAGTGCTTAGTTTGAGCTGGTGGTTGCAGTTGGGCCCCACTGGCACACGTTTGGGGACCAGCACCTATTTTTCCTCACCAGACTTCCATCCAGAGCAGGAGAGAGAAAAACATAAAAGGGGGAAATGAGGAAGAGAAAGATAAAAAAACTGTGTCAAAGAGGGAAATCAGGGATGAAAAGGAACCAATAAGAAAGAGTGAGATAAAGAGGGTGGGAGTGTTAGAAGGTGGAGTAAAGAGGCATAAGGTGGAACCAAATCTATACAGCCTTGGTATTTAGCACCCAGCCTTTAATAGCACCAGCCTAAAGCTCTAAGCAAACCTTAGGGAACCAGCACTTAATCTTTTATAATTAAGTATTGGAGAATTGTAGTGTATGGAGGCTGGACTGAGAAGGCCTGTGTCTCACACACAAAACATGCACATGTGACTGCAAAAAGAAACATGGTATTCGGAGTTCGGAGCCTCAAGTTACAATTATGTACAGGCTTGAAAGGGACCCACATTAAGTGAGTGAGGAATACATAGGTGTCCCACTACAGCATAATGAAAGGACCAGGAAAAACACATGTGAAAGTCTCTTCTAAAAAAAGCATTTGAATACAGAAGACAGATCAGGCAAACAAACAGAGGGCCAATAAGTACCCATTAACCAGGCCCACACTAAAGATTTGCTGGGCCAAAAATAACACAAACAAAAAGATATCACACAACTAAGTCTGTAGAGGGTCAACCTGTTCTCCTTATACCATTCGATGATCTTGAACCAATATTCTGAGTACATCAACATAATGGAAGGGCAGTGAGAAGCCAAAATGACAAGCACCACCTCATATGAAAGATCTTAACTTCCCAGGTGGGTTCACCCAGTCTCCATGCATGGAAGTGTCAATAGTGGACGGGTTGATGCAGTACTCTAGCCTGTTACTATGGCAGCAGATCCTGCCTAAGAGGTAGTTCAGAATAACAGAACATCCTGGTGCAATCCATCACCACCAAAATCACCTCCACCAGTCTGAACTGACTTTCTTCAGGCCCATGGGATCAGCACCAGAGGCAGAAAAGTAAATCACATCTCCAAGAGACCAATTAGAAGGAAAGTCTTGAGTGCAGAAGACCTGACTAAGGGGCCCATTAGGATGGTGGGCGGATTGCCCCCGCCAGGCTGGCGGTAGTCACCGCCGGCCTGGCAGGGGCAATCCGCCCGCCATCCTCACATAAATGTCCCCCCGCCATACTAGTATGGCGGGGGGGGACCGCTGCGGATGGAAAGACCGTCCACCGCTTTTCCGCCCCGGTTGCCTTGCGGCCAGGGCGGAAAAGGTTTAATATGGTGGTGGTGTCTATTAGACATATTACAATGGGCTTGGTTAGATGCCTTTCCGTGGCGGCGATACTGCCACGGAAAGGCGTGCGGTCTTCACTCTGGGAGCCCCCTGCGGGTCCCCCAGAGTGAAGGAGAGGTGGGGGGTGCACACAGGGGGTACCTGCCCCAGCATTTGCATACACGAAGCGGCAGGCACCGCGCGGTGCCTGCCGCTTCGTGTATGTAAATGCATAAATGCATTTTTAGCATTGTGGCGGGCGGTGCTGAGAGCACCGCCCGCCACAATGTTAAAAATGAGAGATGCGCCCGCCACTGTGGCGGGCGCATCCTAATCCCCACCACAGGACCCCCGCCCTTATGGCGGGCAGTCCCAATCCCCGTGAGGATGGTGGGCGGGCAAAGTCCGCCCGCCATCCTACTGACACCCTAAGTGTTTTCAAAGGTAGTGAATAGACTAACCGAGCATGCCCTAGCAGGTGAAGATTCTTAGTTCCACATCCTGGTGTAGACCAGGAAGAATATCAATCCAGACCCCTCTTTGCCTCAGGTAAGAGTTTAATTGTTTCCTTTGTGATTAAAGTCATCATTTACTTGGTAAGAATAGAAGCACAACCCACTGCCTTCTGAACAAGGGGGATGCTCAGAAAGGGAAGGGCAAAAAGTACTGAACAATTTCAATGACTCAGAGTAATAGAATACAATATAGTGCCACTGTAGGATACTACCAGATTCTGGTCTTAAACTTCTGGTAACAGGCAAGGCCCTGCAAAAAGAATCTCCAAGACATCCAATACTGCTGATGGAATTGGTGTGTGGGGATAGTAACCCCAAGAAACGAGCTGCTGTATTTAAGGTGTTCTAGTGCAGTGTGCCTTTTCGGCGAACCATCTAGCTCATCAAAAGGCACATTCTTGACTAAAGCTTGCTTGGATGGCCCCAGTAAAACCCAGTAGCATGCATCCAAGCATGGTATCTGAAGGCATGGTGCCCATAGCTGAGGTGACAAAATCCAAGGTGGCCGGACCCAACTATAAAATATATTTTGCCATGTCCTTGCTATCCTGTACTGTCTCAAAAAGGAGTTTTGTAGAGTTCTGACAAAGCAGGTGCAGCTACACCCACCATGAGCATAGTAACACCAGCACAAATCAGCATTCATAGATCAAGGCACTAGGCTAGCTGATGAAAACTCTCTCTTGACCATAGGATCTATTCAATTTAAATCTTGGTCTGCGGAGCAGCAAGAAAGAATTTGTATGGACTTTGTTCTGTAATACAAGGCTTTTAAGATTACGATGAGGTGTCAGGCAAGTTAGATCACATGGTGCAGCTGTGTCTCATCTTACAATAGGGTGATTTAATGGCAGGGTCTAGGAAAGCTTAGAGCAAGCCACCAAGATGAACTCAGTCAAGACCTTGTTAAATGACTGTAAGGACTATGAAGTCACAGCGCGGACTGCAAACTTTCCGTCAAGAGGATGATCTTAGTCTTTCATGCACTCTTTTCTGTTGAGGGAATTCAGTTCCATTTCTGCTGAAGAATCCAAGGGACTCGAATTTGGGACATCAAGATGTATTTATTTTATTTTAAAGGTTTAATATAGCGATGGCTAGACCCAGAGGTATCAGAGTGCTTTACATGAGCATCAGATCATAGTTACAGGTTACATCGTTACACAGGTTACACAGTTATTAGAGAATGGCAACATAGTTACTTGTAAGGTCAAGATAAACATAAGCACAAATACGTAAGGGGAAAAGCAGGCAATCGGGGAAGGAGTTGGGGAAGGAGACAGGTAAAGAAGGCGGGAAAGAGGAGGTTGAGGGTGAAGGATATTGCATGAAAAGAGGAGGGGAAGGGCGACGGGGGCACAAACCGGTAGACGTGTCAAAGCAACGTCCAAAGTCCAGTAAGCTGTGATCCCAGGGGAAGTAGTATCGCTTCCCTATCTCTGTTGCGGGAGGCTCCCTTTACGCAGTGGACTCTCTGAGGGGTCTCTGAGACTCCAAGGCCTACATACAGGATCCTTCCCCAAAAAGGGGAGAGGGAGTGCTTTGGCAAAGGGTGCCATACCATAACTCAGCTGTGAGTGGCTCCCTACGCGCAGTGGACTCTCTCAGAGGGTACACTGAGACTCCAGAGTATAAATATTGGATCTTTCCCCAACAAGGGGAGAAGGAGTGCTTAGTCAAAGGGCACAAAGGACAGGGGGCTAGGCAGACGAGCAGGCAAGGTGAGAGATTCAGGGGAGAGTGGATGGATAGGAGCTAGGAGCTGGGGCAGTAGACAAAGGGAGAACGAGTACTAAATGGGAACAGATTTAATTAATGAGTTATTATATAGCGCTGGCTAGACCCGATGGAATCAGTGCACTTTACATGAGGGACAATAATGTTGCAAATTACATCAGTTAAAAATGACATAAGTATCAAGAAAAGCATTTAAAGAACATAGGGGACAAGGTGAATGGAGCAGAAAGGGTAAGGGGATGGGGTAAAGGGGTAGGAGGAAAAAAGGACGTAGAGACATGGGGAAAATCTGCCCAATGTCCGGCTGGGTAGGTGACGTCAGGGAGGGGGAGTCCACAACCCATCTCCTCTTTAGCTATATGGTAGCTCTACCGGGCATCAGCCGATTTCGCTAAGTCTCCACAGTCTGGGTTAAGTTCTGCAGGTTCCAAGTCCTGATGTGTAGGCAAGTTAGAGGATAGGTTCAAGGTCTGGTCAATGTCCAATTGTTGTCCCAGGGAAGTAAAACAACATGTAGGGGACCACTATGGAAGCCATCTTGGGGTCAGGCAGGGGACTATACTGTACACTGGTACTCTGGTGGCCATCATAAGGTTAGGCATCAGGCAGTTAAAGTCAATATCCAGGACAGCGGCCGCCAGAAAATAACCAATCCAGTGTGCACATACCATCACACACACAGACGTGCACAAGCACCCACCAATTAGAGCACACACTCTCCAATGCGCACTGATGCACACAGACGAGCACATAGCCAGAAACATCCAAGAACACAAACACACATAAAATCCCATGCTCTAATGCAAAAACACCCATATACATGCACACGCAAACACCATCACGTGCACAGACATGCACAATCACACACAAATGCGCTCACTCTCATATACACGCAGACACGCACAAACGCACATACAGAAACTGTCAAGAACACCAGCACCAGAACAAAAATACCCAAGGATGTACACACAAATACATGCATGCACACACACACACCATCACACGCAAAGACATGCACAAGCACACAACAAATGTGCGCACACACTCTCATACGCGAACAGAGGGCGCACATACAGAAACATCCATACACACAAACATACATACAATCCCATGTTCTAATACAAAAACACTCAAATAAATAAATGCACACACCATCTCATGCACAGACATAAGCACACAAACAGAAACATCTGTGCACAAACACAAGCACACATAGAATCACATGCTCTAATACAAAAACACCCAAATAGATGTCAACACCATCACACGCACAGACATGCAGAAGCACACAACAAATGTGAACATAGTCTTTCATACACGCACAGGCGCACACACACACGTGCGTCTGCACACCCCCCTCATCCACGTACAGACGCACACACAAAAGCACTCCCATGATACACTTCTCCAGGACTGCAGCAGCATTGATGGCACACAAAGGTAGAGTCAGCGGTACCGATGTCCTGGGGGCCCCTTGGTGTAATGGAACCTATTCATCCTCTCAGCCGCCATTTTAGGGTCAGGCACTTAATGGTGCATGATCATGGTTGGGCTAAGACATAATGGCAACAAACATTGTCTTGCAAAAAGAGGGGGAAAAGGCCGGTACGAGCTGTTCCATGTGCTCCTCACCGTCCCTCTGCCCGCTCACCGCCAGGGTCCACCGATCAGGGGTCTGGTCTTCAGGCAGTCCCCGTGTGCTGGCTGCCACAGATAGACGCTACTCTCAGGGCAACACAACCCAGGGTGCCCCGAATCAGGCCTCCACTGCTGTGCAGACTTTCCTCACCACCAGTGTCTGCACTCTGCTGGCTCCCTACATACTCAGGGGGCCGCAATGATGCCCCCAGGCTCCGAGCCGCCCACAAGGCAGAGCGTGATCCCCGGGCCGAATGATCGACGCCCGCAGCCCTTCCAAATCAGTACCTCTCCTCGGGTGCAGGCGCCATCATCGTGTAGCCTGCGACAATATCAAAGCTCTGGCCAGCAGATCAAGGGGAATGGCATCTTCACAGAGTAGCCCGGTGATACAACCAGGTATCAGCACCTGGAGACAACAGGCGAGAGTGTGTCAGGCGGATCAGCGTGGTTTCAGTGAGGGCAGGCTTGTTGTCATCATTTTCATTATGGCAACAAGTTCAAGACCTTTATGAGCATCTGAATCAGAGACCAAGAAGATCTCCATTCTCCTAAAATATTGACTCCAATGCAATGGAACAGGAGGAGAGTCTTCCTCAAACGCAGCTTGCGTTTTGTTTATCATATATCAAAACAATTAGCGTGCCTCTGAAGCCAGGGCCATCTCCAATAAAGGAACAACTGTTGGAGCCTGTGGCAAAGGAGTCGAGGCACCAACTGGCATGGCCTCAATTTGTTC
Source organism: Lissotriton helveticus (assembly GCF_964261635.1). Lineage (NCBI taxonomy): Eukaryota > Metazoa > Chordata > Amphibia > Caudata > Salamandridae > Lissotriton > Lissotriton helveticus. Next base: position 1,439,687,133 of record NC_136063.1, on the reverse strand, counting down.
TGGTCAGTTTGGGGAGTAACCAATGACAGAAACCCAACTAGAGACCCTGCCTGAGTTGTGTGGCTGAAAAGCACACCAAAAGGATCCAAAACAGCCTTCAAGAGCTGCAGTATCACCTGCTTGAAGGCTACTATTTCACAGATTCAACAATTGCATCAGCTACATTACTGAAAATAAATCAGAATCAGATGTCAAAGCTAGAATCTGGACTAGGGCACTGATTGTGAGGTCTCTCCTTGGAGCAGGAGCATTAAAAAGTCTAAGGGCCTGATTTAGATCTTGGCAGATGGGTTACTCAATCATAACGGTGATGGATATTCCATCTGCCGAAATATAAATCCCATATGACACAATGGGATTTATATTTTCCAGGATGGGCTTTCTGTCACAGTTATGAGTAACCAATCTGCCAACATAGAAATAAGTCCCTAAGAGTTTTGCGTGGACTTTTTGTGTTTTCTCTTCAACTTCTGTCTCCAATATGTTTTAGACTTACCTGAGGAGGGTAAATAGGGCAGGTTAGGGCCTGCAATTTGGAATGAGATCAACAAACTTTTCCTATATTTGGTTGCTTATGTAGAGTTTACCTTTTCGCTTCTTGATGGCCTTTGGGTGTATCAGAGATCATAGGAACTAGACATGCTTGAAACAGAGGAACCAACACGTGGCATGATTTAAACACTGTGGTTGTGCGTGGATTTTTGGAGAAATATTTTTGGTGAACATATGGCATGGGCAGATCTCGAGATCCACTTCAAATTGAGCAGAAAAAGAGGAACTGACATCAGCACTCAGTGGTGATGCCTACATGAGAGTCCATGTTGTATGATCCGGAGGCAGAATGGGGTCATGACTTAGGCCTATAGCACCACCTCTCAGCATGCAAGAGATATTGTGTTTCCTGTTCCAGTCTGGCACCTGGGAGGAATTCACAAGGCGTGGAATCTGCAGATAGAAGTATCTATCAGAAATATTTTTTCAGGTATATATATTTTAGTTTACATTCAGTAGCAGTTACTCCTGAAAGGACAACCATACAACACTAAATAGCATGGAAATGCATCAACACAAAACAACCCATGCCTTGCTCCAACAAAATCCCTGGGATGTCAGCATGTAACAATGAATAATAACAGTCAAATGTTGCATTGCCAAGGGTTTCTCAATATTTTTGTTGAAGATTTACGTGATGCCAATGACTATATTACAAATTTAATTTGACTAGATGGTATGTCCTAGCAGTCCAATACAAAACCCACCAATCAGTCAGGAGTGAAACATAATATTTTCTGGAATGGAAGTAGGCATGTTTATGGCATTTTTCCTTTCATGGAGAGCAGTATCGGCCACAGAACAGGAGGTTGCGTGTCTTATTGTGTCTGATAAAAAACAGGAAAGGATGATGTACCATGAATCTTTTCACATTGATTGGACATTCCACCATCATGAAAGTTGCAGCAGCAGCTTCTGTGCCTTCCTCGTTCACATCCACAAATGCCTTGTGAACCACCTTGGATAGGACCAGATCATTACTCTCAGACATTCCAGAGAAATCAGAATTGACCATATCAAGTGCATCCCTCATTCCCAAACTTTTGAGGGATGATTTCAGATCATAATTCTCCTCCAGCTTAAATCGGGGTAGATATAGCTCCACCTCATCAGTCTTCATCATTTCTGGGTTTGTCCAATCTACAAATTTCTCATATACAAGTTGTAGTTCTCGCTGAAAAAAAACCAAGAACTGATTTGCAAAAGAGAGCATAAATTGCTTAGTCAAACTCATTCTACTCATTTTAACAACGTTATACTTTTCTAAATGCCAACATTTTCAATAATATGTAGACTCAGAAATGCAAAAGCTCTTACTTTGTAATACAGCTGTGTTAGCTACAAAATCCCTTAAAATGACAAAAAGCAGTATAAGATAGGATGAGGACATTTAAGTCAGCACTACCTAGATTAGCAAAATCTTCCACAATATTAGAACAGATCGAAAACCTGATTTATTTAAATATGTCACATAGGTAGCACCCAGTATTTACTAGAAACAAATACTTTTATATGTGTTCTTCCTCCTCAAAAAATACAACAGACACTGATTGCCTTGAGAAAATATGAAGCGTCCAAAATTTCCTCAAACCAGTGCAACCTGTATTGCAAGACAACACATTTATATAAAAATGTGTATGATCTTCTAAGCCTTCCAGGCCTAAGCTTCTACTTCTATCACACACTGGCTCAGAAGATACACTTCGCAGTATACTTGGCCAAGCTATGCCACTCTCTTTCGGAAGCCATCAGACATGAACCTACCATCCTTTAATTTAGATGTTCTGTCAAAACCTGGCTGCCTTTTTTTTTTTTTTGCAAGCTTGTCTATCATCTCAAATACTGCTAGCACTGCCTGCTCTTACATGTATAGCACCAAGAAACCAGGGGTTAACATATACTTTAAATGACAAAATAATATGCCCTTAACAAGGACTAGTTGATCAGGGTTGCTAGTGTTATGGCTTTACTTATGGATGGTGTGGGATGGGATCCACAATTGAAATCAGAACAATTTAGGTACGTTGAAAATAATATTGCAGACCTGAAAAGCATACACAATATTCTATACATACACCATGAGTTACAACAATATGTATTTTGTATTCATATTTTATATATTAGTCATATTTTTATGTAGTTTAAGAACAAGAGAAACAAAATATGCTCGAGGGAATGATGTGCTCTATAAAAGTGTATAATATTTACACATTTAGTTACATCAATAGTTCTAGACCGAGAATACAGTGATTTCTATTGTATCTGTAATTCATTCAACATTTGTGAAGATATTTTACAAATTCTTATTCGATGTTGTAATGAGGAACACAAATTCATTTTGGGCATGGCTCTGTAAATTTTTAGATCCTACATGCGTTTCGGCTTGGAGCCTTCATCAGGACGCCATGTACATATATCATATAAACCTAAACACGGTATATGTAAACAAAAACATATATACGTGTTGCGTATAGGTCCTATTTACAAAATGTGACCCAAAAGTGGGGTATTCACAAAGGCTTTTTACTGAATTAACATATCATTTTAAAAACACTAGTCACAAAAGAGCACAAACATTTCGAAAAAGGAACATTTATTATGTGCAACTTCTCTATATATTATTGTGACTTAAACGCCTCATAACCATCACCAAGTGCAAAATTCCATAATATGAAACTTAGAAGTGTGACTTAGACTAAGTATTCAAGATACAAGGTGTCAAGAGAGAAGAAGAAAAGTTATTAAGAAAAACATAAGAAAAATAAATATTCTGGCCCAATGCTTATTTATAGAATTCAGACTTTGTTGTCGAGATAAGTTGGATGTGGAGGTAGACTAAACAAAGACAGGTGAGTACCTCTTTATTTTATAGTAGGTGCTTTGACCTCTGGGAAACATCAAATAGGGTAGGAGTCTAGTATGTGAAATGCTGTAAATCCTCAATTCCTATGTGAAGTTCTGTAAATCATAAAAAAGGGGTGATATTGAGCATATAAGAATAGGTATGAAAGAGATACGAAATTATGGACCTAAATTTCCAATTATTACCTTGAATAAATATCTATTATCAAGAGCGCGATTATAATGATGTCCGATAATACCTGTCTGTATGTTTAGTCAGCAAGTCACAATGTGTACACTATACAAACAGAGACATAAAAAACCATAAATGACGGATGTGTTTTAAACATGAAAACTATGGATTTTTCACCTAGAATATGTAAAAAGGTTGTGCTAATGGTTAAATTCCAAAAGCGTTTACACAACTCTAAGTATCAAGGGAATTCTAGTTGAATATACTTTCTCTATTTATATTATCTCAGAGCCGAAGAGAAGCTTTAAATTCTTTATAATAGCGGAAAAGGAAGAACTGCTGGAACAACATGGTCCGGCTGTTTCAAAGCAAACCGAGGCCATGATCATGCCTCTACGATCCACATTCACTATCAGTGGGCTATGATTAACCTATTGAATCTCTTTAATAGTTTATATCTGCAATGCCCCTTTCAAAGACAAGCTTTTAAATATATTGGCTTAAGAATTGAAATATTGTGGAGGGGTATCATACAAAAGATATTAAATAACTCGAAAGATACCTGCTATAAAAGGCGCCAATGTCAATAATGACAGTATCGGATACGACAATGCACAGTCCAAAACTGCTACTGTTAAAAAGACAGACATGCTGTATAATCTATGTAATGTTAAAAGAGGACTGATTATGTAAATTGACATGCAAATGCTTTATTTATGAGTCAGAACTTCCACTGGCTAAAACTCTGATCTATCCCCAGCAGGACCATTAATCACCAGAGTTATCTTGACACTTACTGTTCCCTGAAAATTGCTGGACAAACAACAAATCTGCAGCAGGTACCTTTAAACCTATCAAAGATTTCAAAACACAGCGCTCCCCAAGCTCTGCACACAGTGAGATGGTATCGGTTGCACCGCTCGGAGCATCTACTAATCTATGGCAGAGAAATACGTCAAAACACAAATGTCTTTCAGCAAGTTGCACAGGAATACACGTTTTGTAAAACAGTATGCATGGGTCTCATAAAATGAAGGGTCTGGGTTCAGCGCAGTGCACATACATGGTAAATGAGTGGGGTCGGTACATAAAAGATGTAAGCAACTTTGGAGCCTGCCAGGAACTCTAGGTTTAAGAAGTTATGTTTTTATTGAAAAGTATCCTGCCCTAATCCTACAAGAAAATATTATTGAGCAGTATCCTGTGCTAATCCTGCAATAAATTAAACAAAAGACAAGACGGGATTGGGCAGTAAACTATTCCAGATGACCATGTTCTGGGCTTCGTGATCTTTCTATTAAAGACAATGCCACGGAGATGTTGCTGGAAGTGCCTACTCTTTTAGGCTCCCATGCAGGACAGAGGAGAAATAAATTAGAATTTTCCTTGACGAGATGGACAAGTGCTTCTTTTATGAACATATTAATTGGGGGTTTAACTAGGACATGACAGTGGCAACTGTGCTAAGAAAGCTAAAAAAAACAAACTACTAACAAATAAACATCGCCTATTCTTTTGGTTTGTTAATTACTCTGCCTTTTGAAGTAATAATCTCTTTCACATAAGTTTCTTGAACAGTATCCATAAGTTCTTGTTCAACTGCAAGATTTTCTGGGACCAGACTCTCTGAAATATGATTTTTGTGGTCTAACCACCAATAGTTGTTAGCTTTAGTTTTCTTAACTTTACTATCACCAACTATATTTCTTAGCAAGGCAAGGCAACTCAAATGCCATACTTTATCCATACTTTGTTTGGATAAGTTATTTTCTGAAGATGGTTCAGGCTTTAGAGTTGGATGAAATGAGCCGCATTTTATTGGGGGTAGTCAACCCAAGAAAAACACAGGAAGTTTTCAGTGCAGAAAGAGCACATGAATACGTGCCCGGTCTTCGATCCCACGTTCTTCATGGTATGCTGGATCAGAATGTACTTTGAACATTTAGAATTTTAGTTTGAAGATGTAAAGGTTGTATGTCAGAAGGTGCGTCCATGATAAAAATCCTTTGTCCCTCCAACTAGTCCTTATCACAGTTCCAGTTTGGGGCTTTTAACTACTAAAAAGAACTGCTACAAGTACGGTGCATCAGATCTGGAATGATGTTCTTGCATTACCCTAAAAAAATTTTTAAATGTTTTCATAAGAACACTTAAATGCACAATTCCTACATTGCTTGTAATGGCCAAAGTGTGTTCTTTCCAAAGACATACCATGTATGTATCATACTATGTGCTTTATAATTCTAATATAATACTATTTAATTTGGAATGTTCCTTTAAAGGAGATGAGAGTATTTATGCATATGTTTACACATGTTCCAGACTTTGATGTAGAAGAGGCCTTGTGAGGTCACAAATAATGAGCATGTGCTACTTGTGGGGAAAGGACTGGAAAATGTAATACGCTGACCAATTTGCCATCAAAAATTATTTGTTAAAAAACTGGGAAGGCAGACAGTTTTCCAATTCAAATTATTTACCTTAGCCAATTGTATGCTCTCCTTGAGAGTCTTGTTTACTCTCTCGACAGCCCCATTGGTTTCTGGATGATAAACTGAAATTCTTTTAGGATAATGCCACAAACCTTGAGATAGGACTGAAATTCAGAAGAATAAAACTGTGTCCCATTATCTAAAAGAATGCAATTGGGAAAGCTTTCCCTCTTGAATATCTCCCCTAAGAACTTTATGACACTCGCTGAGGAAATATCCTTGACAGAAGTCACTTCTATCCATCTGGAATACAGGAGCATGGAATAAGTATAGAGGATATATACGTGATCCACCTTTGTTGGCGATTGATGAGAGTTCAGACTGAGGGGGGTGATGGGGGGGGGAACAGGAGGTTTGGATTATCATATGGTTTAATTATTGTACTACCTGTATTGATGACGTACATAAACCAATGGAAATTGTATCAAATTAACAGCAGCAACCTCTTAATTTGTATGACTTTATTTTGCCCTGAACTTAATAAAAAGAATTTTTAAAAAAACAAAAAAACTGGGAGCTCATTTATGATATGATATGCATTACATTGACTTTATTTTAGCCCTAAAACCACCAACAAAGTAGGTTTTAGTAGTAGGATTAAGATCTGTAGATAACAGAAATTATTTGGTACACCATAAATATATTCACTTATTGTGAGTTTATGAAATAAGGAATGTTATAATTAGTGTAATATGATTTTAAAAGTTGTGAATTCTTTTTTAAAGTAATTTAACTGCGTTTATTTAAAACCATGACAATAGAATAAATATAAGATACTTCCAACAGTAACAAATGAGAAACAAGTATATACCTAAATTAAATAAAGAAAAATATGTATGAACCCTAGGCCCAGTGCTCATTAAAGAAAGTAAAATATATGTTATTTGGAGGTCGTAGGAAAAGAGCCTATTTTTATATAGCCATTCGGGTATTAAAATAATTGCAAAAATACATTAATTAAAAGGCAGTATGTGATTCCTAGCCCTAACCTCAATGCAAAATTGAGGAATGTATTAGTCACAGGGCTCTGAAGGAAATCTAAAAATGTCTGTTATTTAATTATGATATAGTACTGTATATAATTGTAAAAAATGTAACCAGACCAGCAATTAGCATGCCATCTTCGCCTTTAAAAATAGCCTGAATGGTACTGGAAATGCCTGGAGGCCAGCAGCGTCTCCTCACTGCTTTTCAGCAGTGAAAAATAAAAATTAAAATGATAATAACAAAGGTTATTATTTTATCTTCCTCGCACACTTCTTTCAGTTCGAAGGCAGGGTGGGGCTGCCCATTCCAGTGGCGGTTCGTCCATTGGGGGCGTTGGGGCGTTGCCCCACTAGCCATGGACGACCGCTGCATAAATACATGCCATTTAATTACGAGTCATGATTAATTATTGAGCCTTGAGGTCGCCGTAGGTCGGAGTCACTAACTATAGTGACATCATCGCAGAAAGGGGTGTGGGGGGCGGGCCTGCGGTAGTGAGTGGCAGCCGGCAGGCTGGGCTAGCAGACAGCAGAGCAGCGTGGCAGGGAGGGCAGGGGGCAGCAGAAGTGTGTGCGCATTTAGGACAAGTCCTTTTTTTGACTTGCCCACGCATGCGCACAGACGCAGTAGCCCCTCCCCTCCTCCTCCTCTCCTTGCACTTACACAGGCAGAGACCCGGGGGAGCCGGGTCTCATTATGGGCAGTTTTAGCCCTGCTCTATGAACTCCGTGATTGGTCAGCGCTGCTTCCCTTGCGTTGCGTAGGGGAGGGAAACTGCCTGCTGGCTGCTTCCTGCAGCAGGAACGAGCGTCGCGGACCCACCAGAACAGGCCAGAGCGGAGGTGGCATCCTAGCCCTCAGGCACGTTTACTTTTATAATTTTTAATGCTGGTAAATTAGTATTCGGGTCGCGACTACCCCCCCCCCCCCCCCCGACCCCCACCCCACCCCCCTCGAGCATTTCGGCCGCCGCTACCTTTAGTTCAAATAAATATGCTCCACTCGCGCGCCTTTTGATCCCGAACCTCCTGCGGCTCAACTGGTGCTCACGCTGAATGAAGATCGTGTAGGCACGGCAATTGCTGTTTGGTTTAGTTCGGTTCTAATCTGACATGTCACATTAGTTAACGAGGTGAAATCTTTGCCCAGAGTGGTGCCTGGTGGGACTAAACAGGTTCAGTTGGGGAGTTTGGGGGCAAAGAGGAGGGTCTGATCTGCAACGCATGTGCCCTGCAGACGAGAACGGGCTGGCATACACTACAGTAACAGGCCCGGGTGTTTGCTGTGGAGGTGTAGGAGAGCACAGGTTTTGAAGTGTGAGGGGCCTGGAGGAAAGAGGGTGGGGGGCTGCCCAGGAAAGCGTGTGCTCTGCAGGTGAGAATGGCCTGGGCTGGGACATCTTGCAGGCCCGGGTGTTTGCCGTGGGTATGTGGGATTGCACAGGCTTGGAGGGAAGGCGAGGGCCTGCTTTGGAAAGCAGTGCGCTGCAGGGGAGAGTGGGCTGGCACTCCCTGCAGGCCCGGGTGTTTGCTGTGGAGATGTGGGAGAGCACAGGCTTGGAGTGTGCTGAGTGATGTGTTTTGTAAAGCCTCTGCCAGAGCAAACGGAAGCGTAGGAGTGACATCAGTCGTGAAACCATTTTTTTAAGGTTGCAAGAAATTAGAATCAGTAAGCGGACCACTAGGCGTACGTTTGCCAAAATGTGTGAATCTTTAGGTGTTTCCAGAATGTTCTGAGGTCACTGTGTACTGGTGTTATAAGTGATTAGTCAAAGTGCTGGGTGACAGCAGGCTCGTAGCGTGGGCTGGTCTGATGGATGCAGGGCTGATGCAGCATTTCATCCTCTCGCTGCCAGGGAATGTGCAGCATTGAAGAGTGTACTGGTGTTAGTGTGTACTCGTGTTAGAAGTGATTAGTCGAAGCGCTGGGTGACAGCAGGATCGTAGTGTGGGCTGGTCTGATGGAGGATGCAGGGCTGATGCTCGCATACGTTCAATCGTTATGCATACGCCCTACCAACTTCAAATTCCACCAGCCGCCACTGGCCCATTCTCATACAGCTGCAGGAAGGAGTGGTTGCACTGCTTCAAGTGCGAATGGCAGTTTGTCCGGCCGTCAAAAGCTGGCCAAACCTTTGGGTGCACTTTGATCTCTCCACCCGAGCTGTGCTGTACAGCCGGGTGGGGAGCAAGTACAGGGTCGTAGACCCTTAAGTGAGCGTCTAAATAGGGTACTCACACAAATAACAGAGCTGCTCTCATGATGGGTAAAACCAGCATGAGACACGCATCTGCATTGGTATAAGGAAGCCAGTGGCATTCCGGGAGTCGAGGAGCAGAGGCCAGAAGAGCACCGGTGCTGCAGATGGCAGGTAAACATTCTTTAAATTCTTTTACCCACTCTGTGCCCCCCACCCCGCGCTGCCCCAAAAGCCACCCCTGCTAAGCGTTGGAGCCAATGATCGGGCCTGGCTGACAGGGAAACACCAAGGGAAATTGATAATCTCAAACAATAACAAAAGCGACATCTAATGCTGTGACTGTTATGTTTGCCTTAGTTCTCCCACATCAAACGATGTATAGATGCATAAATACCACTTTTACCTGCACAATGTTGCGTATACTGAATATGGCTGGCAGGCTATTGGCAGTAACCAGTATGAATAAATGAAGGCCAATTATCGACCTTATTTGTGTTGTATTTGCCCAGATAGAAGTAATTTGGCAGATTGACAGTAGATCGTACTGTATATATTTTAAGACAGCATGCACTAGTAGTGGTTGTGCACATATGTATCATTCAATTACCTGACTGTGTCATAACTCGCTCTGTTTTTGAAAAAACATGTGATAATTGCTCTGCACGGTACAGGAGCAGGATAAATTATACACCCTCCAACTAATGCCAATTATTGTTGTCAACAGCTTGTACTACAAAGTCAAGTGCATGGCTTTCTAATCCCTGGGATATCTCGTTAGCATGTAGTTGTAATCACCAGCGCTGCTATAAAACTGCTTGGTGCTGCTGTTCATTCAATGTTGTTCAAAATCTGGCTATTCTCGTCAATGCTGAATAATGCTAATTTGTCGCATTGTGTCAATTATTGTTGTCAAAAGTATTTGTTGCATAGGGTGACCAAATATTCAGAACAAAAAAAACGGATAGCATTTGACATAAAAATAGGACTAAATGTTGGCAATATCAGGGCAGTCTCAAGATTTTGTCTTATTTCTAGGTCAATTGCTCCTCCAATAAATAAATATATTCCATTTTGGCGTACTTCAATTGGGGCACCCTTTGGAACTACTGTTGCACCACAGGATACATGCACTTGCATGATTTATGATTCACCCGATAGACTGTTATAAAATGACGTTTCCTTCTTTTTGGCTCAATTTGGTTATTATTTTTTTCAATCACTTTTATTTGTATAACACATGAATTCCAATGTTTCCATTTAAGTTAAGGGACGAAACATTTCTTTTTTCTTTGTTATGTTGTTTGACATGTGAAGTCTTCTTTTGCATCTGAGCGGTACTACTCTTTTTTAGAGCGCCTAAAGTCTTTTACCCATGTTTATCATTCAAGTAACAGTGTCTGTCTGGCATATAGAGAAGACTGCTGCAATGTTTATCCAGCTTTGATAAAGACCGCAAGGTCGAAACACGTCAGCGATAATAAACTGCTTTTTGGACTATGCCTGATGTGCGGGCTTTCTTGCAGCTGCGTCAACGTCAACAAGGGATTGTGAGAATATATCAGGACAGCCATATGGAACACACTGCAGCATGGCCAAGGAAGTCTTTAACTTTCATGCTACAGAAACACACACCTCTATTGCATGAAAATTAAAGACATCCTACGCCATGCTGGTATGTGTGTTGCAAAGGGGCACTTTGTGATTCTGGCCTGAGATCATGCGCTCTGAAGGGGTTGATTCACCCCAGCACCCCAATAAATCCTACTGTCCTGCCTGAATTAAGTCAGGCATACTAAAGTAAACAAAAACACGTGCCAATACTGTTCCTTGTTCTCTACAGTCTGTTCTGTTTCTGTTTATTTCATGTTTATTCGGACCATTGGTCCACAAACAATACATATCATTGATAAAAAATTCGTCTTAAAAGAACATTTCATTAGCACACATAAATACATCCTAAAAACAGATTCAATCTAAAATCCCCACTATTACCCAAATTGCTTGAGGATTCACTAAAATTCATTAAAAAGGTATAAAATAGCCTTCACTTTTTGCATAAATTTCCCCAGTTGAATTTTTGAGAAAAGACCTATTTAGTGCATATACAAAAGTATACAATTGAATACAATCTATTCTTTATCAACGTGAACCGATGGAAAAAGTCTTTTTGAAATGCGAGGCCCAGTTCCCGGTATTAATCACAGTCACTGTTGCCCGGGCTTCGGAATGAGTTTTGCCGGCGGCAGCTTTTTTCAGTAGTCAGTTAGCCATAGTTTCCTCGCGGTGAACAGTTCCGAGGAAACTATGGCTAACTGACTACTCACGTTGATAAAGAATCGGGTCACCTCACCATACGACTTCTTTATTGGGAATTGCACCCTGTTAGTCTAAAGATTTATATATGGTCCTGAGGAGAACTCCGCAATTAGGGAGTTCAAAACGCGTCGACTGTAGGTGGCTTATTGTCATTAACTAGGATTAGAAGGACGTTGTTTCAAAAACCTAGATTAGTCTCTTAAACTGTTCATTTGTATTTAACATGGTTGTACTATAAAGGGTACTAGGGTACATCAAATGTGAAGAAATACTCGTTTTGACACAATGCCATTATTCTTTGTTTCATTTTGTATGTGAGGATGGTATGTTTGTGGAATGAATGTATGAGATTGTAAATACAGAGAGGTTGAATTGTAAATATGTATAGTTATGTTTCGTCATTTCTATAGATTGTATTCAATTGTATACTTTTGTATATGCACTAAATAGGTCTTTTCTCAAAAATTCAAAAGAATTAAAAAAACTAGTGGACTTAATAAACCATTAAACTAGTGACGTTATATGAAACAGGCCAATATGTTTTATTCATATGGGTTCTAGTCGACTGTAGAGAACAAGGAACAGTATTGGCACGTGTTTTTGTTTACTTTAGTATGCCTGGCTTAGCCTTACTGTGGTAGGAGCCAAGACCCTGTTTTGTTAAACTGAATTAAGTCAGGCATCACACTAGGAGACTTTTTTTTTTTAAACAAAACTTTGTTCCCTAATGTAATGAGAGGGCGGGTGTGAACCTGAGCATTCAGAGCACAGCAAAAAATGTGCATGCTCACCAGACCCCCTCTCAAAACCGGGACATTTATCTATTTTTGTAACAAGTGTCAGAACGCCGGGACAATCATCAAAAAACCAGGACTGTCTGGCCACCCTAGTGCTGCAGTCACATACACATTTTTACTAAATTCCAGGAACTCATAGGCATAGAATTATGGTGGCCAGCTCTGCTGATGTATTATTTTTACTTCTGTTTCCTTTCAGCGTTTCTCACGGTTTATAAGGGCAGTTGTTGGTTTGGCGTTTCGCACCAGCAGCTTGTGCTATACCATCAGATGTAGGTCTCGCATATACCTGAGACTCCTTAATATGCCATTGTGATAACAGCACTCCTATGAAGGTATGTGATAATTCAGTACCATTCAATATTAATCTCTGCTTATGAATACTGAGTAATCAACGTTGTAAATCTTTCCAAACACAGAAAATGCACAAAACAGAACAATTCAAGGCTTCTCTGTTTCAATGTTAGTGGTTCCCACTTTTGATTTTGTATTCACCTCAATGAGTGCTCACATTTAAATGTATGTGCTAAAATCAAAATTAAGCGTGGGTGTAAAATCCGTTCAACTCGCGGATTTTGCGAATTTTTGCCGAATTCGCAATCCGTGAACTCTCTCAAATTTGCCGAAAATTCGCTAATTTGCGCGAAACTGATTTTTTTGCTTGGTCGCACTTGCCAAATAGAATACTATACAATTTTGCGGCGCACAGCGTTCACGTACCGTCATTCAGCGTTTGAAGAGTTGTTTTCTCCATGTTTGCGTGTGCTGCGCCATTTTGGATCTTGCTGCGGGATCCCGCGGGAGTTTTTCGACCGCGATTACGTCATCGCGGCTTGCCACCTTGCACAGCGAGAGTTTGGCAACGCGAGTACGTCATAAAGGCCCGTGATCACGCATCGCGGGAGTAAACACTTGAGAACAAGTAGATGCGGCGGGCAGTGACAATCTCGCAATTGCGAGATTGCAAAATTTGCAATTTCGCACAAGAAATTCACCAGCAGGCAGTAAACCTTGAAAATTATGATTTTTATCAGAATAACTCCTCAGGTTGACATTTGCCTGCACTTTTTTTTTTGCAAGGAGTCCATTTGGGGGGGGGGGAGGAAGTGCCCCACAGTCTCCACCTTCCTGTTCCTGTCCAGCAGGCTCCTCCCAGTGCTTTCTTCATGTGCTGGTCACTTTGATTTGGATCTTGACCTGGAAGGATTCCTTTTTGTGGATGCTGCTGGATATTTGGATTTGAGGCCTTTTTGACTTTCTTTGGATCACTTTTGGATTAGAAATTTCACAAGTAAGTTTGTTTGGGGCATTACAGTTGCTGCACCTACAATTTTGGAACTTTTTCAGAACATCAAATAAAATATATTGTGGGTAGCCACAGTATCCAGTAGGAGCAGGGTTAGTTATGGGTGCATGATGCAACTGTTTTGTTGAATTTCAACATCATTTAGGGCGAGGATGGCATTGGATTGTGGTGATTTTTGTGTGTTTTTCGATTTTTTGGGGTGTTGTTGGGGCCTTTTGCCCAGGGGTACTCACTCAGTGGTGCATGGGCCTAGTCTTTCTGTGTGGTCTCTTTAATGTAAACATCATGGAGGACATGGATGGCATTGGATTGTGGTGATTTTTGTGTGTTTTTCGATTTTTTGGGGTGTTGATGGGGCATGGCCATGTGGGTGGGGGCCATTTTGAGGCCTGGTCCAGGGCCATGTGGTGGGGTGAAGGGGCCATTTTGAATCCAGGCAGTGTGCTTTGTGCCATAGGCCTGCATCCAATGTGCCTTGCTTTCATCCATTATGCCCAGGGGTACCCAGTGGTGCATGGGCCTAGTCTTTCTCTGGGGTCTCTTTAATGTAAACATCATGGAGGGAATGGATGGCATTGGATTGTGGTGATTTTTGTGTGTTTTTCGATTTTTTGGCTGTTGTTGGGGCCTTTTGCCCAGGGGTACTCAGTGGTGCATGGGCCTAGTCTTTCCGTGGGGTGTCTTGAATGTAAAGATCATGGAGGGCATGGATGGCATTGGATTGTGGTGATTTTTGTGTGTTTTTCGATTTTTTGGCTGTTGTTGGGGCCTTTTGCCCAGGGGTACTCAGTGGTGCATGGGCCTAGTCTTTCCGTGGGGTGTCTTGAATGTAAAGATCATGGAGGGCATGGATGGCATTGGATTGAGGTGATTTTTGTGTGTTTTTCGATGTTTTGGCTGTTGTTGGGGCCTTTTGCCCAGGGGTACTCAGTGGTGCATGGGCCTAGTCTTTCTGTGGGGTGTCTTGAATGTAAAGATCATGGAGGGCATGGATGGCATTGGATTGTGGTGATTTTAGTGTGTTTTTCCAATTTCTTGGGGTGTTGATGGGGCATGGCCATGTGGGTGGGGGCCATTTTGAGGTCTGGTCTAGGCAGGGCCTGGCAATGTGGGTGGGGGTCTAGGGGCAATTTTGAAGCCAGGCAGTGTGCTTTGTTGTGTCATAGGCCTGCACCCAGTCTGCCATGCTTTCATCCATTATGCCCAGAGGTACTCTGTCAGTGGTGCATTTTATTGGTCTTTCCATTTTGGGGGGTGGGTATAATAGAAAATGCTTACTTGCAAACTATTAATTGAAGTGCTACATATGCAACATTTATTTAACTGATGTTCCTCTGGCTTCGTTTGCTTTTAGGTGCAGAAAGACGAATCATCAGCCTCATCGTTCCTCATCAGTGCCAGGAAGAAGTCCTGCTGCGGTGTGTGCAGCACAACGTCACGTGTGGCCACAGACAACTCTGCAACTTGTGCAACTGCGGCCTGCTGTTCTGACATCTGAAGAAGATGGCCCTAAAAAAAGTTGCCCGTAGCTCCTCTAGCAAGAAAGTTGCCAGTAAGGAGCAGAAGAAGCAAGTGTCGCCACTTACCAAGGAGACTGGTGTGCCGACAGCCGCATTTTTTGGGGTCTGCTGGGGACCAAGCTGGGAGCAGCACCTACGCTTCATTGGGCTCAGTGCCACCACCACCACGCCAACTTAGGTCTAAGCCCGAAATGCTGCTGAGCGTGATGATGATGATGGTGACGTGGGAATGGGACCACCACTACAAATGCAGTTAACTAGTACATCACCACCTACAGCTTCCATATTTTCTCGCCAGAAGGGACCTCCATCCACCTCGACCTCCATTTCCTCAATTAGTGGTGCTGTAAGTGCACAACATACTAAATTTCGGCAACACACATCCTCCAGTTCATCTGGCATTAGCAGCATTCCCAGTATCGCCTCCTCTGCCCCCCACAGACATTTGAAGTCCGCAGTTTGGGACTTGTTTAGTGTTAGCCCAACAAGGGAAAACATAGCCATTTGTACCATTTGTAAGGTTCGAGTTAGTCGTGGTAAGCTTGGTACCCACTATGGTACCGGAGGCCAGAGAGGTCATCTTGAGAGACAGCACACTGTCAAATGGCATGCGCACCTAAGGGAGATCAAGGATGCCCGAATTGTAAGTCAACAAATTGTATCCGTTGATGTTTCATCTGCTGATGACGAGGAGGAAGAAGCGTCAAACATTTCTTCAGTTACACCCAGTACCCCTGTCAGCAGCACACCCCCTGCAAGATATATGAGCCACACTAAGAGTGTGGGAGAGAGTGAGACACCAATGCGAAAAAGTTCATCATCACTGAGCGTAACTGGGTCGCAGAAGTCATCATCATCCCGTAAAATGGTCCAGCCCACCATTAGAAGCATGGTGTTTTCAGAAGCGCCATATGAACGCAACCACCCAATGGCGCCTCTGTATAACACTAAGATGGCTAAAATGCTAGTGCTGGACCTTCTCCCTTTTTCTTTTGTGGAAGGGGTGGGTTTCCTTGAAATGGTGGCAACGCTCTGCCCTAAATGGAAGGTTCCTAGCCGGTTCTATTTTGCCAGAGTTGCGTTTCCAGCACTACATGAAGATGTGTTGGAGGTGATTGGGGCAGCTTTGCAGAAGAGTGATGTTCATACTATACATCTGACAACAGACATGTGGACCAGTTGCGCAGCCACTGATTACATTTGCATCACTGCACACTGGGTTCTTTTTCAGGGGTTAAAGCAAAGATAAACGCAGGTGTTGACTCGGACATAGTTTATAAACCTGCTCGGAAACATGCAACAATAGCCATGTTTGCTAT
Organism: Lissotriton helveticus; assembly: GCF_964261635.1. Classification (NCBI taxonomy): domain Eukaryota; kingdom Metazoa; phylum Chordata; class Amphibia; order Caudata; family Salamandridae; genus Lissotriton; species Lissotriton helveticus. The sequence goes on along the minus strand of NC_136063.1, from coordinate 1,439,670,610 downwards.
GGAGAAAAGTCATACAGGAGAAAACATTTTGCATGAGTTTAACACAAAGGTCTTTGAATGGCTGTCCCCAAGAAAACGCATGATTGGTTATGTTTCCACGGATAATGGCGCCAATGTAGTTAAGGCCATGGATATGGGTAACTATTTCAGAGTGCTGTGTCTGGCGCACTGTATAAACCTGGTTGTTAAAAAATTCTTGAGTGAAGAAAGTCCAGTCTGCGAGTTACTGACCACCTCCTGAAGAATGTGCACACATTTCAACCATTCTTTTAAGGCACGGAAGCAGCTGAGGTGCCTGCAACATGAACGTAACTTGCCAGTGAAAGCACTCATCCAGGAGGTGGCAACAGGTTGGAATTCATCCTTCTACATGCTTGAGCGTCTGTATGAGCAGTATGCGGTAGTCGATCAGTATTTCTTTAAACTGGGTACACCTATGATAGACATGAGGATACAGGTGGAGCAATGGAACCTAGTTAAAAGCCTGACAGACATGCTTCGTCCTTTTGAGGTCTTCACGCGTGCAATTCAGCAGGGAGGACTGTAATTTGGGAAAAGCTATCCCATTGTTGAGCATGCTAGAGCACCGACTGAAGGCGGCGTGTTCTAAATTTGAAAAAGATGGAAAGGAAGAAGCATTTGAGTTGGCGGAGAAGTTATTACACCGCCTACTTGGCGATGATCGTCTTGAAATGATCAACACAGAACAGCATTACATTTGTGCTACTATTCTGGATCCACGGTACAAAAAGGCAGTGGCAGGCAGAGTATTCTTTCCTTTTGATGACGCAGATGTTACAAAGTACAAACATTGGCTAGCTGTGTCAGCCAGTCGGTTTGAAAAAGAACGACAGGAAAATGAAGGAAAAGGCAGTACATCAGCATCAGCAGGCCGTCCGCAGTAAAAAAAAATCCACATCTGCATTTGTGGCTGTGGCAGAAGTGAGTGATTTTCCCTCTCAGCCATTAACGACACCAGCAACCGTATCATCTGCACCAGACACAACAGTAATATTGTGTGAAGAAGAGGATTGGCTAACTCAGCTTGGGTTTGCTTCTGAAATGGTCCCAGAAAAAAGTAAGCAAAGTGGAGGAACCTTGGAGAACCTTGAGTCGATGGTGCAGGCCTATCTGAGTGACTCAACAGAGGTCCATCTTTCTCATGACTCATTGGCGTATTGCCATGGGAAAACAGATGTGTGGCCAGAGATCACCAACCTGGCTATAAATTACTTGTCTTGCCCACTCGCAAGCGTGTCTTCTGAACGGGTTTTCAGTGCTGCTGGTGGCATTGTAACTTCCAAAAGGACCCGCCTCTCGCCCAAAAATGTGGAGAGGTTAACAATGATCAAGATGAATCAGCACTTCGTACCACCAGATTACAAATTACGAGAATGCACGCAGGAAGAAGACGAGGAGGACACCAACTTCGATGAGGGAAGTTCTTCCCTGTTAACTGACCTACTCCCGTTTGAATTAGCAGAGTTTGAGGACGAGCTCTTCTTCCCTGACACCGAGCCCTGAAAATGAGTCAATGAATCACTAACTTTCTTTTTCGTCCTTATTCACTTTTATTCCTGTGTGTCTGTCTTTCTTTGTTTTGCAAAATCTATATAAAAAAACTTTAATCACCTAATCACAAAAACAAGCCCATCAGCAGAACTGTCTTCACTTATTTGCTTATTGATTTGAAGGTGCCGCAGTCTGCATTCCTCAGGTTCACAAGTTCACAAGAACATGCTCCTCTATCCTCCTCCTCCTCCAGACTCCTATTTCCCTCAAAGCAGATGGCTGGATTACGCCCAATGAAGAAAGACTCTGCAATTGTGGGGGTGTTCTACTTCTTTGTGGGTGAGTTGATGGGTCTGGGGCCATTGCTGGGAAGGTCTAATACCGGATAAAAGTGGTTTGGAGAAAATCGGAGCAGAAAAAGATTTTGCGCTTTTGATCACTTGCCTGTCTTTGGGGTGCTGTTTGGGGGGGTTCCGGGTGTTTGTGGGTGGGCAGAAAAAGATGTTGCACTTTTGATCACTTGCCTGTCTTTGGGGTGCTGTTTGGGGGGTTCCGGGTGTTTGTGGGTGGGTTTTGGGGTCTGGGAGCACTGCTGGCACAGTCTAATGTTGATTGCATTTATTTTTCAGGAAATCCATGGTGGAAAAGGGGAGTTAGGGCCTAGCTGCAGAGCGCATTTGGACTGAATACCAGGTAGGCCCAAAGTTTTTTAAGTGTGGCTTTTCCCGGGGTTTTCCTTTTGGCTTGTTGGGGGGGTTAAACTTGTTTTCGCCCAGGTTGACAGTTCTGGGGCCATTGCTGGACAGGTCTAATACCCGAAAGAAAGTGTTTTGGAGACAATCCCTGGGGAAAAAGTTTTTGCATTTTCTGAGATTTCGCTCACTCTACCGTTTTCGGGGGGCTGTTTGTGGGGGTTCCTGGTGTTTGTGGGGGGGTTTGCGAGTCTTGGAGCAATGCTGGGTATGGATACTTTTGCTTCCTTGCAAGTGGTTTTAATACAATCTATGGTAGGTAAGGGGGATTTGGGCCTACTTTACTTTCCAAGTACGTTTTGTCACCATTTTCTACTAGGCCTCGTTTTTGGAGATCTGATTGGGGGTCTTCTACATTTTTGCGACTGGGTTTAGTAAGGGTCTGGGAGCACTGCTGGGAAGGTCTAATTTTGTTCTAAAACACAATTTACAGTACACCTAGCTTGAGGGGAAAAATCCGCTAAATTAATTCACCCATACTTATTTATCCTTCAAAAGGAGACTCAGACAGAGTATACACTTTCAAAAATATTGTACTGTCTATTAGGAAACTCAAAGTGTGACTTTTTGCACTACACAGCGTACATACCTTATATTTATTTGTCAGTGGTGTTCTAATATCACTTCCTGTTTTTCCATCAATAATTACAGGCCGGGTTTCAGCCTGTGCAATGGGAAAAAAGGATGAAGTCAGGCTTCACATTAGAGAGCCGCAATTCAGCATCCGCCAGGCAGGCAGTGGACAGGGTGTCTTCTGGTCACCAACATTGATGGACGGAGCGCAGGTGGAATGGAGGAGTCCCGCTAATAAGAGGAATGGTCGGATGCATGCAACTTACCAAATTCAACAGGACAACTATACAAACATACAGAGTCAGTATCCGTTCTTTTGTAATTATCTTTTAAGTAATGTTATTGCTGTGAACTTCTATGAGTGTGACTCTGCATTTCTTTGATCTCTGCTTCTAAATTCATCCCTACAGCCATTCTATAGATTTTACTTCTGCTATTTTATAAACCTAATTTAATGTAAGAAGTGTTTCTCTGAGTGCAGAGATAGGCAAGTGAAAACGCATAATTATTACTGCAGCCCTGTACTGTCGCATTCTTTCATTCACGGTTGTCGAAAGTACTACTTACTTTTCAGTAACCATGCATGCAGTAGTGCATGCACTTGCTTTATGTCACTTACAAGATTTATGGATAGCTTTGTACCCAAAGATTTGTTTATCTTCAATTATAGCAACAGGCTGGTGAAGGTATCCGAGGATATATTCTTACTCAGCTTGACACTGAGTCACTATTGGCAAATGAAAGCAGATTTTCATGTGCGCCATCAACTTGATTGGTCATCAAGAACATCTTCCTCCTAGACGTGGCAAATTAATATTACGCTGCTGTGTCCTTCACCTTCAGTACTAGTACTATTTCTTGTAGTAGTAGCCAATGGCAAAGAAATTCAACGCAAGTATTTTCAATACTTTACCATTTGTTCGGCTACATTGTGGCACTGTTCTAGTGTACTGTCACCTGCTATATTCTCTATCGTACCGTTCTAAAGCTACGGTAAGGACAAACAAGGTTTCATTTTTTTTTTTTTCAGATGCTGCAACTGCCACTGTGTAACACCACAAGTACCACCGCAATGATGACATTTCATCCGCCCAGGATTGCCAACCTTAATCGCCATTTCCTGTGCAGCCCCCCCTGTGCCTAGCCCTATTTCCAAACACAAATTAAAGGAAGATGAGCGTTTGGGGGGAGGTAGTATAATGGAGTGTTAGGAGAGACAATAGACTGAAGGTCCTAGGACTATTGAATTCACTTACTCTGTGAAAGGCACTTAGTTTTGAAAACATTTGGGCAGTTACTAGTACTTACACAACTTGAATCAAGATGCCACTTAAGTTTCAGGAAAACAAACTTACTGTTAAACCCCCACCCACCAGCCTCAAAAGCAGTAAAAAACACGTATGCTAAGATAAAGTATATTTATATATCCCTAACATAAATAATCTCCCGCAAGACCGAACCCACCCCCCCTCCCAAACCCCAACGAATGTCCGTGAAAACTAAGTCCAAAAAAATAGAAAACCCAACTCCCAATTCCCACTCCCCAGAAGTCTTTAAAAAAGGGGCAAGGGACAGTCTCCTCCTACTGCTAGCTGCTGCTGTTGACTTTTCGGGCCAGGTCGGCATGCTCCTTGCGGAGGATCTCGAGCAGGGTTTTGGTGTTGAGGAGCTCCTGCTCGAGGTAGGACACCCTCAGTAAAAGGCGGTGCACGGGTGCCTTGCCCCTGCTGTGGGGGCAGCTGATTTCTTTGCTGCTCGGCAGTGGAGGGTGGCTGCGGTACCCCGGCTCCGTACCGCTGGAGACCTGCTGCACTGACTGGCTGACCCAGGGAGCGCGGAGGAGGATGCACGTGGCGCCGTGGATGTTGTCGACGTACTGTGCGTGTCCTCCTCCTCCTGGGCCACTAGCCGCTGATATTCGGCAACAGTGGCCTCCAGCCTCCGTTGCCGGGCCCTTTTAGCCAGCTCCTTCCGTGTTGGTTTGGAAGAAGCATCTATATGAAGAAAGAAAGACAGTCTGTAACCAATGCTCTTTAAGATTAACACAAAATGATTCAGCAGAAAGTTGTGTCGCAGTAGAACTAGCAACTAGCAAGCGCAGTACATAACTATTGTGGCCAGTATTTATCTAACCTCCCACTTCTTCATCCTTGCTCTAACATTAGTGGGAGTTTAAGGAATCAATTCTACGAGCACTATGGACTCACTCCATTAGAGTCGACTATGACAGTACACCAGTCTTATTCTTCTTCTTCTCTTGTTTAGCAAAATTGGTACGTTAACTTCTGCAAGCCGGCATAATGCCAGCGCAGTCAACTTGCACCCGAGAAAAACAGACGCCCACCATGATGAGTGAGACAGACTTGCGTTACTGTACCAGTCCAGTACATGCAGGTGGTGATGCTCTTACTTTACGATTATGGGTGGCACTGAGAATACTCAGTTACAAGGGCGACTGCTTAATTAATTTAACTTTCACCCTGCAGTGCCAATGAATACTAGAAAAGGAAAATGAAGATAAATAATCTGATTATCTAGCACTGCACATGGTATGTATTTGCTTACATATGGGATGACTTTAGGTGCTTTGCTTTTTATTAAGTGAACAGTGATACATCCACACATGAATGACCGAGTTCTACTAAACTTATTAACAGAGGTAGTGAGTGACCATCGTTATAGCCGGATATATGCTGTGCTTGCAATACAAACTACTGCTACTATTCATGGTAATATTCGGACAAAATTACAACTTCTTTTCCTTGCCTTTCCTACACTGGGACGGACGTGTGGTGTTACATCAATCAATCAATCAATCAGTGACACTTATAAAGCGCGCTACATACCCGTAGGGTCTCAAGGCGCTGGGGGGGGGGGGGTGCCGCTACTGCTCGAACAGCCAGGTCTTCAGCTTCTTCCTGAAGGAGAGGTGGTCTTGGGTCAGGCGCAGGTCGGTCGGGAGGGAGTTCCAGGTCTTGGCGGCCAGGTAGGAGAAGGACCTTCCTCCTGTAGTCGCTCTTCGGATGCGGGGGACGGCGGCGAGGGCGTGGTTGGCTGATCGGAGGTGGCGTTTGGGAGCGTAGAAGTTGACTCGGCTGTTGAGGTAGCTCGGGCCTCGATCGTGTAGAGCTTTGTGTGCGTGGGTGAGGAGGCGGAAGGTGATTCTTTTGTTGACGGGGAGCCAGTGAAGGTCTCTCAGATGTCCGGAGATGTGGCTGGTTCGTGGGATGTCGAGGATGAGTCTGGCTGAGGCGTTCTGGATCCGCTGGAGTCTCTTCTGGAGCTTGGCGGTGGTACCGGCGTATAGGGCGTTGCCGTAGTCCAGACGGCTGGTGACGAGGGCCTGGGTGACGGTCTTCCTGGTCTCGGTGGGGATCCACCAGAAGATCTTTCGTAGCATGCGCAGGATGTTGAAGCACGACGAGGAGACGGCGTTGACTTGTCTGGTCATGGAGAGGGAGGAGTCCAGGATGAATCCCAGGTTGCGTGCGTGGTCTGTCGGTTTGGGTGCGGTGCCCAGGGCGGGTGGCCACCAGGAGTCGTCCCAGGCGGAGGGTGAAGAGCCCAGGATGAGGACCTCCGTCTTGTCTGAGTTCAGTTTCAGGCGGCTGGTCGTCATCCACTCGGCTACCTCTTTCATCCCTTCGTGCAGGTTGGCTCTGGCGGCGGCGGGGTCGTTGGTCAGGGAGAGGATCAGCTGGGTGTCGTCGGCGTAGGAGATTATGCTGAGGTTGTGTTTGCGTACGATGGCCGCGAGGGGGCTCATGTAGACGTTGAAGAGGGTGGGGCTCAGAGATGATCCTTGGGGGACGCCGCAGATGACTTCGGAGGCCTCTGACTTGTACGGTGGCAGGCGGACTCTCTGTGTTCTTCCGTCGAGGAAGGAGATGATCCATTCCAGTGCCTTCTCCTGAATCCCGACGTCGCTGAGGCGCTGCACTAGGGTGCGGTGGCAGACAGTGTCGAATGCCGCGGAGAGGTCTAGGAGGATGAGGGCCGCTGTTTCTCCATTGTCCATCAGGGCTCGGATGTCATCGGTGGCGGCGATGAGGGCGGTCTCGGTGCTGTGGTTGGCTCGGAAGCCGGACTGTGAGGGGTCGAGGGATCCGTTCGTCTCGAGGAAGGCGGCCATCTGCTTGTTGACGGTCTTCTCGATGACTTTGGCTGGAAACGGGAGGAGCGAGATGGGGCGGTAATTCTTGAGGTCGGTGGGGTCCGCTGTTGGTTTCTTGAGTAGGGCGCTGAGTTCGGCGTGCTTCCAGCTCTCAGGGAAGGTGGCGGTGTCGAAGGATGTGTTGATGATGTCTCGCAGGTGGGGTGCGATGACAGCGTCGGCCTTGTTGAAGACGTGGTGAGGGCAGGGGTCGGCCGGTGATCCGGAGTGGATGGAGTTCATCGTGCGGATGGTGTCTTCGGTGCTGATCGGGGTCCAGGCGTGGAGGGTGGTGGTGGGGGGTGGTTGTTCGGTCATGGTGTGCGTTGGTTGGTTGTTGAAGCTGCTGTGTATGTCCGTGATCTTGTTGTGGAAGTATGAAGCGAGGGAGTTGCAGAGGTCTTGCGATGGGGTGATGTCGTTGTTTCCTGCGCTGGGGTTGGAAAGCTCTTTCACGATGTTGAAGAGTCCCTTGCAGTTGTGTGCGTTGATGTCCAGCCGGTCCTTGAATGCTGTTTTCTTGGCGGCGCGGATCAGCTGGTGGTGTTTCCGGGTGGCAAGTTTGCTCTTCAAAGTAACACTTAGTTCATCCAGTGACCGTCTACTCTCTCTAGATACACATATGCTATCTAAGAGTCAGATAGTACCATGATCCAGGCATCCATCCATTCAAAGTATATGTCAATCATTCTTCTTCATGTCTTTCATCTGGACAAACCTTACATTTTCTCACGGGAAAACAACCTTTTCATTTTATTTGGGAAACCGCAAGCCATACATCCGTGCTTGACTTGCATTTGAATTTCAACCAAAGCATATATTGTGCACACATACAGTTTCTGTTTCACCCACCTAGGCTATTCTCCTACCACCCATCCATGCTTCATCCTTCACCCAGCCATGCATCATATTCCTTCCCAGCCACCTCGGGCACCAATCAAACACGTATCATTCTTCTTTGTCAGTAATCATTACTTTTAACTTGCTCGTCCTTCCACACTTACTTACACCCTTCTTTCGCTTTTCGTTCATCCCATCCATCAAGTTAATCTCAGATCAGATTTGGATTCTGGAAAAAAAATTCACCGCCGAGTTGAAGTAAATTTAGAGGAGGCTACTACCTGGTTGATAAAAAACTTTGTTCTAAAATTGAAAGTCTGCTTAACAGTATAGTAACTTAACTGTAGAACATATATACTACACCCGTGCAGAGAGCACACTATGCAGTCTGCAATCTCAATAAGTAAGGAATATAAGAGCTTACCACTGCCGGCCACTACCGTGGCAACCCGCACAGCAGTTTCGTCCGACACATGCACCGCCTCCTCACCAGAACTGTCCTCCTCCACCTCCGCGCTGCGCCCAGCACCAGATGTTCCACCTACAAAGTACATTTAAGAATGTTAGATGTCATAGACATACACCACTCACTAGTATTTTGTCTAGAAATGAAGAAATGTGAATACAGAAACCAATCTAATAATTTGTGACTGTCTACTCTAAAGTAAAAATTTCCCTTTTTCCAGGGAAGCGTGTTGTCTTGCTGCACTTTTTGGCACAACTGATGAATGCTTGCTTTTTAACACACACCATTTTTCTCATAACAGACAGAAGCTTCACTTCTAAGAACAAGAGCAAGATCAGATCATCATCACTAGGACGGAGTGACCAACGATTCAGCATCAAAAAGAAAAATTAAAGTTCAAACCAGGTGAGGGCTCGGCTCGCCCACAATAAATGTGTGAAATAAATCACTAAGCACTTTCCCATTTTTAATCAACCGTTTATGTTTTATGATAAGCTTGATTTTAATAAATATTTTTACTTTTAATAAAGCTTTAAAACTTAAATAGACTCTGTGGTTTTTGGTCAAGAGTGACTGAGCAAAAGGTTGTGCAATTTCCAAGCAGCAGTCCGTGCCTCTGACACTTCTGGACTCTGACTCCGTACTCTTGCCCTGCGTTGTATAATCATCATTGGGGATCAATCATCGATGAATTTGGGAGCTAAATGACTCTGCCACACTATCTAGTCAGTAAGGAGATTGGGGGTTCTTCAAAGTCTGATATCACTGAGGTATGTGGAAAGTCTACCTGCGCCTATTATAATTGATAAACAATGCACTATTTAGTGTCCATAGTTCTGTTTGTGCAGATTTGTCCCTGCAACAGTAGTAGTATGGATGGTCCTATCCAAACCAAAAGTAAAGTAGTATCTTATTCTTTCTTGGTGGTCATTCACCTTTTTATTGTTGGTAATTGTCGAAGCATAAACATTTAGAAGACTTGAAAAGACATTATGGACAGTCCCAGAGGACTGCACTCAGTGCATAGAGCTATTGCGGCTAGAATGGGAGTTTCGTTTAACACCTTTTGCCAACTGTGCAATCTTAGTTAGCTACACAGACAGACTAATAAGAATAATCTAGTAATACCACAGGGAGTCATAGTAGAGGCAGGATAAGAATTTAGATACAGTCTACAAGAAGATCAAAGACGATTTAGAAAAAATCGAATGAGTAACACTAAGAAAAAATACGTACTCTATATTAAAATTAAAACTTACCGGGGTCAGCAAAGGAGCCCTCACCTGACCGATCCTGGCCTTGAACAGCAGCAGCAGCCGATAACCACTCCTCCTCTGTCCTCTTGCCCCTGGGGGGAGCTGATGTACAACATGAAAGAAAGAAAGACCCGAAAACATGGATGATTGTTGTCAACCAAATCAAACATATCAAAAGAACAATAACAAAATATTTTGGCGAAATAGCAAATAGACAACTATTCCACGGGATATATTGACCTATCTCATGTGGTCTACTATGATATTAGTATTGCTTGATTTGCGGACCGTCGACTTGGAAAGTTATGTAACTCACTAAACAAACTACTAAAAAGGTTCGCCTAGGACTGGCAGGCAGCAGTCCGCAGCACGCAAAGTGACAGGCAAACTCCATCGTGATTGCAGATCAGCGACAACACTAAAAAGTTTCCTACTACCAGTCATTAAAATACTCAAACTATCAATCCACCACCACTATTTCTTCTTATTGCCAGGTGGAAATGGGCGGATTTTGCGAATTGGCAATCCGCGAACTTGCGTATTTACGGATTCGCAATCTGCAAAATCCGCAAACTCTCGCGAATTTGCGGATTTTTTTTTGTGTTCGCAAGGGTTTATGCCAGTTCGCGAGGGTTGTGTACCAGTTCGCAATTGCGAACTTACTTGTCGGCTCGCAACGGCCGCCACTATGTTGTTTCTACGTCTGGTTCATCATCACAGGTTCACAGCACCCTCTGTTTCACCACTGCCACCCTCTGGTACACCCATGCCACCATCTGGTACATCACTGCCACCCTCTGGTTGGTTTATCACTGTAGATTATGGGGATGAAAAAAAGCAAGCACACCTGCCCTGCTTCAACTGACATGAATTAATTTGGGGTTGATTAATGTGTCACTGAATTTAAACTTCCAGTCTGGCTGGCACCTGCTTCCTTATCTGTAATTTGCTTTCTGTTGCAGTGCAATTTTTTTTCACAGGACCTTTGTGGCCTATAGTTGCAAGTAGGCTACTGAACTCTGAAGGGGCCCCTCAGGAAGCACTACAGGGAATGGTTACTAATGATAAGATTGAACTTTTGCACCTGCTGAGTGCTTTCAGTTTTGTCTGTAATTGCTTTCTGTTGCAGTGTAATTTTTTTAACAGGACCTTTGTTGTATACTTGTAGCTATTCTCTGAGCCTGCTGTGAGGGTCAGAGCAGGGTCATAGAATAGTTGCAAGTAGGCAAATGAACTCTGAAGGGGCCCCTCAGGAAGCACTACAGGGAATGGTTACTAATGATAAGATTGAACTTTTGCACCTGCTGAGTGCTTTCAGTTTTGCAAAAATCCAAATATCCAGCAGCATCCACAAAAAGTAATCCTTCCAGGTCAAGATCCAAATCAAAGTGACCAGCACATGAAGAAAGCACTGGGAGGAGCCTGCTGGACAGGAACAGAAAGTTGGAGACTGTGGGGCACTTCCTTCCTCCCCCCCCCCAAAATGGACTCCTTGCAAAGAACAAGTGCAGGCAAATGTCAACCTGAGGAGTTATTCTGATGATAAAAATCATAATTTTCAAGGTTTATGCTGCCTGCTGGTGGATTTCTTGTGCAAAATAGCAAATTTTTTCAATCTCGCAATTGCGAGATTGTCGCTGCCTGCCGCATCTACGTGTTCGCAAGTGTTTACTCCCGCAAAATTGTATAGTATTCTAGTTGGCAAGTGCGACCAAGCAAAAGTTCCGCTTCGCACGGATTTTACGAATTTTCGGTAAGTTCGCGAGAGTTCGCGGATTGCGAATTTACCGAAAATCCGCAAAATCCGCGAGCGGAACGGATTTTATGCCCATGCTTAGCCAGGTGTACAAAGGAAGGACTGTACTTGAGTCTGCAGGGGCAGATTTAGAAGCCCCTAGCGGCTCTTTTGCTCCATTGTTGCGTGACTTTTGTGACGCAGCGGCAGAACAAAAGAGGTGCCATGGTGCGGCGTATATAAACAACGTGACGCATATGGGAGATGCATCACGTTGTAAAGCCCTGCGTTATCAGGGGACGTTCCGGCGCCAGGGAGGGCGTTCCTGCGCAGGAACGCATCCTAAAAGTGGCTGAGGGAAATCTACAAGATTTCAATCAGTCACTTTTAGGACAATGATGCGTGACTCAAACCCTGCGCCTGCTTGAAGCAGACGTATGGCTTCACGCAGCATTGGGGAGATAGGGCACCCCAGAGCATTGCTGGAGCTGCACCATCGTTGGGACGCAACTCCAGCAATGTGCCGCCTTTACGGCACAGATGCGTAACGCTTCGGTGACGTTTTGGGCCCATGGTGCACCGCATTGTAAATACGGCGCACCATGGGTGGTGGTGGCATGGCGCACAATTATTGGCGCATCCCTGCTACTTTGCAGGGATGCGCCGGTAATTGAAAATCTGACCCTTAGTGTCTAGCATTACGCAGTTCTTTACACTACACTCATACATAATTTCTCAGGCCAATTAAATGAACACAAAATTGAAAACAAATAAGCATAGTAGCAAGGCTACTGAGAAGGAGAGCAGTGCACCTGAAATGCACAGAAGATTTTGAAATATAACTTACCTACAATGTAATCGGCAGCATTATTGCTCTTGGTAAAAAACAAAAATTTGCAATATAGTAACACACAGAGCGGGAGAAAACAGAGTAGTGAAAAAATAGCTAGAAATCTCTACTACTACTCACCAAGCCCGGGGATCTCTATGCCGAGCATGTCCAGCAAGTCGCGTTCCCGGTCCAGGAGATCCATCCAACGGTGGGTGGCTTGGTTGTCGGTGCGCCAGACCCCAGAATGTTGAAACATGGCCCGGCACACCTTCTCCCACCGCTTCCGGCGCTCCCAGAGCCCGTAGCCGCTAGCGATCTTGCCGCCTCCCATGATGGTCCTGGGGAGGCGGCGCTGGACATAAGACTAGTGCGGCCACCTCCTCCGCACTAAAAATCTCCCGGGCTATAACTTGCTCCCCCCTCAAACGCCCGCACGGGAACCGGGCACGGGGTGCGGGACCCTTCCCCTTCTCAGGCTGTTTCCCGGCTCCCTTTAAAATGGTCTGGGCAGAAAGGAAGGTAAATAAGAAATAAGAAATAGAATAGGGAAGAAGAAAAGAAAAGAGTTTAAAAAATAGTTTAAAATTAACCAAAAGTAGCAGAAAACACAAAAATATAGAGCTACAAAAATAGAGGGATAGATAATAAGAAAAAAAGATTAAAAAAAACTTCAAACAAGCAAAGGATGGCAGAGATTGACTGAGGATACAGAAAGCATGCCCAGAACCATAGCAATGAATGAAAAACAAGATGGCCGCGCCCGTTCACGACCGCGTGGGTAAATTTGCGCGAGATTTCCCCCGCGAGCCACACACTTTGCAAGATTACACATAGCGCCCGGAAACGGAATTACGTCACGCAAACAAGATGGCCGCGCCCATGTACGACCGCTCGGGTAACTTCACAAACGTTGCGCTACAAGCGGCTTGCGAAAACGCAAAAAATCACGTGAACCAACACGCCGCAAAAAAAACAAATCGTATATTCGCACGAATTCGCGGCTTCTGAAATCGATCTCGCCCAAATTCGTGCCCCGCAAATCACGCGAAATTGCAGAAAAACGATTTTTGCAAAACTGAAAGTACTCAGCAGGTGCAAAAGTTCAATCTTATCATTAGTAACCATTTCCTCTAGTGCTTCCTGAGGGGCCCCTCCAGAGTTCAGTTGCCTACTTGCAACTATTCTATGACCCTGCTCTGACCCTCACAGCAGGCTCAGAGAATAGCTACAAGTATGCCACAAAGGTCCTGCTAAAAAAATGACACTGCAACAGAAAGCAATTACAGATAAGGAAGCAGGTGCCAGACTGGAAGTTCAAATTCAGTGACACATTAATCAATCAGCCCCTAATTCATTCATGTCAGTTGAGGCAGGGCAGGTGTGCTTTTCCCCCCATAATCTACAGTGATGAAATGGAGGGTGGCATGGGTGAGCCCGAGGGTGGCAGTGGTGAAACAGAGGGTGGCAGTGGTGAAAAAGAGGGTGCTGTGATGAACCAGACGTAGAAACAACATGGTCGCGACCGTTGCTACCCGACAAGTAAGTTTGCGTTTGCGAACTGGTAAAAAACCCTCGCAAAACGGCAGAAACACTTGCGAACCCAAAAATAATCCGCAAAATTCACGAATTTTGCGGATTGCGAATCCGTAAATATGCAATTTCGCGGATTGCGAATCCGCAAAATTCGCCCATACTTAATCAAAATGTCCTTGTAGTAATCCTCCCAGAATAACGCCACCCTCGAAGGTCAGATAAAGTATCTTCTTTATTCCACATCAAAGATAAGTCTTTCCTCAGCGTCCCAACCAGCAACATTCCTAACCCCACTTAATATAACTACAATTAAGACTGAATAACAAAATGAAGACTGCAGCAGATGGACATTGAAATACACACACAAAGCAAATGTAATAGTAAATAATGCACAATTCCCCTCCTTTTTAAAAGATTGTTTTTACAACTGTGCAAATAAAGCTAAAAAAACAAACTACTAACAAATAAACATCACCAATTTTTGTTGGTTTCTTAACAACTCTGCCTTCTGAAGTATTAATCTTTTTCACGTACATTTCTTAACATTATCCAAAAGTTCTTTTCAACTGCAAGGTGTGTTATCTTTACACCCAACTGCAACATTTTCATTACTTTCAACGGCACAATTTTCTGGGACCAGACTCTCTGAAATTAGATTTTTGTGGTCTAACCAGGGCCGGACTGTGAACCAAAACCGGGCCTGGCAAACAGCTCTGCCGGCCACCCGGGGAGTTGGGGCTGTGGCCGTGCTGTGTTTGCAGGGTCGATTTCAGCTTATTTTGTTACAGGAGGCGATGCTGCAAAAACAGCCCTGTAACAAAATTAGACCCCAGAGGCCCACTGGGGAAATGCCCGGTGCCCGCTACAGCTAGTCCAGCACTGGGTCTAACTACCAATAGTTGTTAGCTTTAGTTTTCTTTGCTTTATTATCGCCAACCATATTTCTTGGCACAGCAACTTAAATGCCATTTTTCAACCTTGTCTAACGCAGCAGTGTTGTTCATTACTTTTGTCACTCTCTTAGGTTCATTGAATTTACTTTCACCTTTTGCTACTTGCTCCCATTGATCGGCACTTAAGTATACTTGTTTTGTACCATGTATACAATCATAGTATGACTGGTTCCTGCTCTGGGACTCTATGGTAAAGGTCTTTACATTCTGGATATCACACTGTACCATTTCACTTTTCCTCATACTACCAGGATTGATTGTAGAGTACAGTACTCTACTTCTAATCAATGAAAACTGATCCTCACCAATGAACTGTGGCAGGTAGTCCTGGATGCCCCCACCATTTTCTTAATTTCATCTTCCCAAGACATGTTGCTATTATTAGAAAGTTGCAAAATACCTTTGATGCTTCTATTCACCCTTTCTACCATACCATTCGCACTTGGGTGATATAGAGCAGAAAACGTTTGTGCCACGCCTGATGCTTTTGAACATTCCTTTCAACTGAACCCCATTGTCGGACAGTATAACTGCAGCAAATCTTCCCTCTAAAACACTTCATCCAAACATTCTATCACCGTAGTGGTGTTCACTTTATCCACAATTCCCACTTCTAACCAATGTGAGAACATGTCCACTAGAACTACAATGCGTTTGCACGTACCATCCTGCAGATTAACAGGGCCCATAATGTCCAAGGCCAGCTCCTCCCGAGGTAATCTAGGACACTCCAAATAACTTAATGGGGGATTAAACATTTTGGAGACATATCAGTACTATGACATTTAGCACACAACCTGACAAATCTTTCAACTTCTAAATCTACTTTTGGCCACCAATACAACTTTTTCAATCTTGTTTGAGTAAATCCTGAACGACCTTCATGACAAAGGTTGATTATCTTTTCTCTTAAACCTTTGGGAGGAATTATTATTTCCCCACGTAATACAAACGGTTCCTCAGAATCCTGTTTTCATCATTCACACTTTTTTTTTTCAAAACACTCCATCTATTTACTATTTTACCCTTAATTTCACTCTAAACCTCATCCTTACTCTCAGCTTCCAACCATTCCTTGCTGTCATAGCTGTTCTGAAGTACATCATCTCGTGAAATATTAGCTACTGAAAATTTATTCCATGATCTCTTGTCCATTTCCATTGAAAGAAACATTCTGCTAAAAAAACAAAAAACTTTGGCTGTGAAATCTTTTACACCCGGAAAATACTGAATGTCTTACCTGTAACCTTGCAGTTGCATGGACACCCTCACAATTCTAGAAGTGGCCCTCAAAATTCCATCTGCTGTCAATAGCTTAGTCAAAGGTTTGTGGTCACTATGTAGTGTAAATTCCTTCCCCATAAAAATGTTCTGAAATGTTCTAGCGCCCACACGCATACCAATGTTTCTCATTCCTTGACTGAGAACCTCTCTTCTATGGGAGTATGTGAATGGAAAGCAAACATTACTACAACCTGATTTCCTTCCACCACAACTTGGGTAAGCACGCTGCCTAACCCTTTACCACTCCGTAAAGGGTTAGGCAGCGTCCATCACCACCCCCTTTTGTACCGCTTTGGCCGCCATAAGTGTGGCAGGGTAGGGTCAGACTGATTTGCATATAGCCATGTCTGAACTGGGGTGGCAGAGTGGGCTAAAGAACGGTGATGGATCAAACCCAGATCTTTTGACTGGGTGTGAGTGTTTGATTGGTTCTGATGCTCCGTCCATCACCGCCCCCTTTTGTACCGCTTTGGCCGCCATAAGTGTGGCAGGGTATGCTCAGACGTGAGTCCCTTGCTCACTTTGCCACAGGATTCAAGCAAGCCGGACTGAAGACGGCTGGAATGCCAGAAACCGGTCCTCGGAAGCTTGTTTCCGGTCCAGGGAAGGCATGGCTTGGCAGTTCCGGCTGGACTGTTCACATGAGGCACAGGGTCAGACTGATTTTCATATAGCCATGTCTGAACTGGGGTGGCAGAGTGGGCTAAAGAACGGTGATGGATCAAACCCAGATCTTTTGACTGGGTGCGAGTGTTTGATTGGTTCTGGTGCTCCGTCCATCACCACCCTCTTTTGTACCACTTTGGCCGCCATAAGTGTGGCAGGGTATGCTCAGACGTGAGTCCCTTGCTCACTTTGCCACTGGATTCAAGCAAGCCGGCCTGAAGACGGCTGAAATGCCAGAAAACGGTCCTCGGAAGCTTGTTTCCGGTCCAGGGAAGGCATGGCTTGGCAGTTTGGGCTGGACTGTTCCCATGAGGCACAGGGTCAGACTGATTTGCATATAGCCATGTCTGAACTGGGGTGGCAGAGTGGGCTAAAGAACGGTGATGGATCAAACCCAGATCTTTTGACTGGGTGTGAGTGTTTGATTGGTTCTGATGCTCTGTCCATCACCACCCCCTTTTGTACCGCTTTGGCCGCCATAAGTGTGGCAGGGTATGCTCAGACGTGAGTCCCTTGCTCACTTTGCCACTGGATTCAAGCAAGCCGAGCTGAAGACGGCTGGAATGCCAGATACCGGTCCTCGGAAGCTTGTTTCCGGTCCAGGGAAGGCATGGCTTGGCAGTTCGGGCTGGACTGTTCCCATGAGGCACAGGATCAGACTGATTTGCATATAGCCATGTCAGAACTGGGGTGGCAGAGTGGGCTAAAGAACAGTGATGGATCAAGCCCAGATCTTCTGACTGGGTGTGAGTGTTTGATTGGTTCTGATGCTCCGTTCATCACCACCCCCTTTTGTACCGCTTTGGCTGCCATAAGTGTGGCAGGGTATGCTCAGACGTGAGTCCCTTGCTCACTTTGCCACTGGATTCAAGCAAGCCGGGCTGAAGACGGCTGGAATGCCAGAAACCGGTCCTCGGAAGCGTGTTTCCGGTCCAGGGAAGGCATGGCTTGGCAGTTCGGGCTGGACTGTTCCCATGAGGCACAGGGTCAGACTGATTTGCATATAGCCATGTCTGAACTGGGGTGGCAGAGTGGGCTAAAGAACGGTGATGGATCAAACCCAGATCTTTTGACTGGGTGTGAGTGTTTGATTGGTTCTGATGCTCCGTCCATCACCACCCCCTTTTGTAACCCTTTACCACTGGCATCAGTAGTAACAACTGTACTTGCCTTAGGGTCAAATCCTTGAAGATTTGGTGCTCTGCTAATGGCGTTCATGATTTCCACATATGATTGTTGACAGTCAACATTCTAAACAAATTGTACATTGTTTTTTAGTAGTGTTCTCATAGCATGAGTTTTTTCACAACATTTACTCACAAACTTTGCGTAACACTCTGCCAGTCCAAAGAATGACCTAAGATCATCCTTAGAGTTAAGGGAAGGTGCATCCTCAATAGCTCTCGCCAACTTTTCCTCAGGTTAAATCCTAATTTTCTGAGTCATCCTCCTTTCAGCAAATTTACATTTCTAGGTCTCTGCAGTTGAACCTTTTTCCGGTAGTACACTCATGGCCTTTCTCAATCTGTTATTATGCATTGCTTTGTCACTGCTCATAACCAAGATATCATTCTGGAAGAACACAACTCTGGGCATATCACCAAATAGTTTTGTTATAAGTCTCTTAAACACAGAAGCAGCAGACGCTAGTCCAAAAGACATTCGACGGAACCGAAAACAGCCAAAATTTGGTGATATGGCGCATAGAGGTCCAATGTGGAAAACCACAGAGAATTCCTAATCAAAGAAAGCATTTCGTCACTTCTTGGCAATGGACACTGATCTACAAGTACATGGTCATCAAGATACCTGCGGTAAACACAGATTCAAATTTTTCCATTGGCACGTCTGGAGACATCCTTTCAAAAGCTTCAACAGGCTCAATTATGCCTGCATCCAACAGCTTCTTGAGTTCAGACTTAACTTCATCCTTAACAATTAGAGGTATGTTGCATAATTTGTATATCCTCGGGCAGCCAATGTTTTTAGTCTGATTTTGTGAGTGAACCCTTTGAGTTTCCCAATTTAGCTACTAAACTTGTCAGGAAATTCTTTCAGCACCCAACTCTTTGTTTCTTCATCCTCACATGCAACCAAAACCGGTTCAGAACTGTTGAGATTATCTAGAAGAACATGTAAAGCTCTTTTGTCCTTCCAGCCTAACACCGATGGGCTACACATACAGCTTACACTTGACCCTCCTGCTTTTGAATTAAATAATCAGTACTATAAAACCTAATACATCGATTTCTTCACCTGAGAAACACTACGGATTAATATTTGTGCCTTCTAAATGAGAGCCAATAACCTTAACGAAGTTGTCTTCCCATACAGAGCAGGCTATAATGATGAAAGGGGACCCTGAATCTGTGCCACCTGTAAAGGAATACCACCAAAAGTAATAACACATATATAGGCTTGTTACAATCACTACAGTTCAATTTTCGGACATTACTTCTTTTTTTTTTTTTTATATATTTTTTTATTTTTCAAAGGCAGAGGCAGAACAAAATACACAGATTGGATAAGATACAGTAGTAACAGAAATAAGACCGTGATAAGGCAATAGACTACAATGACAAAATTCAAAACAGAACATAGCAAAATACAATCACTTTGAACATGTGAGCATGTTTAGGTTAAATCCAGTTATCAATAGGAAGCCATAACTTCCTGGCAAATAACTTTTTTCTACGTCCTTTCAGTCTATAAACTGCATTGTCCATTCGGTAAGTATCTAACAATTTACCTAGCCATTGTTCAAATGAAGGTGGGTCAGCATCTAACCATCTTGAAGTTATACAGAAGCGATAAATGGACATTCCAATGAAAAGAAAATACTCTTGATCAGCAGATAAGCTCTCGGGTGGAAAGTATACACCAAAAATAATGACAGAAGGGCATAGTTTGATGTTAACATTCAACAAATTAGTCAAAAAATGTTCTATCTTATTTTTATATACAGTAAGTTTAGAACAGCTAAAGAACATATGGCATGAATCAGCTGCTAAAATGCCACACCGACTACAATTGATGCCTTTCGTAGCTTTCCATTTAGCAAGTTTAGCAGGTGTATAATACAAATCCAAAGAGGCCATATAATGCTGGCTTTTGAGAGAGCTGTTAATTAATACAGTGTTACTAATCTCAAATGCCCTTGCCAGATCAAGCCCGGCTATAGACAGTTTCCTCTCCCACTTCAGGACTTGTTGATCCAAGTCATCGGGTAGCCTATTTATCATCAGCTGGTAGATGGTGCCAATACGGGCATCCTTCCTGCCACTCTCCAAAACTTCGTTAGGCTCCATTAAATCACTGTGAAGCAGATTTTTCCTATCCAAAAAACTCCGAATTTGTAGGTACTTAAAAAAATCATGCCTAGAAAGACCAAATATGTTTTGGAGTTCAGAGAAGGACATTAAAGTCCCGGCTGAATACAATTGCCCAATTAATTGAATCGGTCCCAGACGAAATCCAGAAGTAGGAGTGCTTTGTAAAATCCCTGATATTGAAATGTTACAGCGTATAGGTGTGTAGAAATTATATTTTGGAATAATCCGCAAAGCTTTATTCATCTGTTTCCAAGCCGAGAAAGCAGAGAGCAAGATCTTGAATTTTGTTTTTTTATAATAACTGGGCTCCGTAAATATCAGTAATAGTTGACACACATGTTCACCCATAAGCATTTCAAAGATAGAAGGTGCCTTACTGATTTCATTGACATGGTCATGAAATAGTAAAACTTTAATAGTTTTAAGGGTAATGGCCCAATAATATAACCTAAAGTTCGGGAATCCTAACCCAGCACGCCCTTGCGAAAGTGTACACCACTTAATAGATCTTCTTGACCGACGATACCCCCATAGAAATCTAGACAACATCCTATCTACTTTATTAAAAAAAGACATGGAAAAAAATAAAGGAATAGTACGGAAAAAATAAAGGAACTTTGGAAGGATTAGCATTTTAATGACGTTGGTCCGTCCAAACAGAGATAAATGTAGGTTGTTTATCCTTTCCAAAGTCCTATTAGTGGATACAAGTAAGGGGTCCAAATTTAGACCAACGATGTCATCTATTTTGGGAGATAAAGTTACACCAAGATATGTAGCAGTAGAATTAATTGGCAAATCCAGGGGCATACCTGATTTAGAGTGTATAATTTGGGTTTTGGAAACATTCAATTTATAGCCAGAAAATTTACCAAATTCGCTAGCAACTTCAATTATTTTAGGTAGAGCTATAGAGGAGTCAGAAGTTACGACAGCTACGTCGTCGGCGTATGCTAGAACTTTATGGTCTACTTCGTAGAGTCGGACGGGAGGAATACCAGGTTCTATAATTAATCTGTTCAAATAAGGCTCTAAATAAAGTGCAAATAAAAGTGGAGAACAGGGGCACCCTTGTCTAGTCCCCCTAGTAATAGAAAATGGTCTAGAAATGTCGGTGCCAAGTCTTATTACTCCTTTTGCATTAAAATAGAGTGATTGTATAGCTTTAATAAATTGTAATGGGAATCCCTTCCATTCTAGCACCGACCAAAGGAACCCCCAGTCTACTCTATCGAACGCTTTTTCAGCATCGAGTAAAATCACTCCGACTGGGGATTCCTTTGCTTGGGCCCAATCCAGCAATGCAATTACACGTTTGACATGGTCTGTGGTATCCCTATGTTTGATAAACCCGTGTTGAGTATGAGAGACCAGACCGGCCATGACATCGTTCAATCTATTGGCAAGGATTTTGGAATATATCTTACTATCTGCCGTGATAAGGGAGATGGGACGATATGATCCTAATTCCTTTGCATCCTTGTTTTTTTTTACAAAGACAACGATAATAGCAGTCGACCAAGAATCAGGAGGATAATCTTGGAATGCCACATTAAATATTTTTAATAGTTCTGCCTTCAACAAATGTCTAAACGTTCGATAGAATTCGAGAGGGATCTGATCGGACCCCATAGCTTTGCCGGCAGCTAAACTCAAAATAGCCTCTTCGGTCTCTTCCCAGCTTATTGGCCGAGCGAAGAGATCAGTGTCATCTGCACATAGTGACAGTTGATTAGAGTTTAGGAGGTAGTTTACAGGATTAAGAGTCTTATCGACTTCGTTATTTTCATCGTTATACAACGCCTTATAGAAATCATGAAATGCGTCTAATATTCCTGCCTTGTTTTCTTTGAGAACCCCATTAATGTCTTTGATACATTGTATTTCACTGAAAGAGGATTTTTGGCGTAAGCGCTGCGCTAAGATTTTCCCCGTGCGTTCGCTGAGTTCATAACGTTCTGATTTATATTGTTTAAATTTTACAGCTACTTCTTCAGCCAAATGTGTTCGGAGTCCGGAGCGCGCAATAGTTAGTTGAATTTGTGCATCCTCTATACTAGTATTGTTTTTACAGGCATTAGATAATTCAAGCTCCGCCAGTCTAACCTTGTTTAACCTATCTTTGAAATCTTTTTGATTTTTTTGCCTTCTATAATTTGCGAAACTAATAGTCTCCCCCCGTACGACGGATTTGAAAGAATCCCAGACTACCTGAGGAGAGGCAGAATCATTGTTTATAGAAAAATATTCCTTGATGATTGTGACCATAAACTGGAGATACTCTTCATCTAATAATAAACTCCTCTGAAATGACCAGGATCTGTTGGGACTTTGACAATCAGTAGGAAATTGAATCTCGGCGATGATAGGATTATGATCTGAAATGACCTGTGGTAATATTTCAATACGAATTTGCTCCATAAAGACAGAAGATACAAAAAAATAATCTAGACGGACAAATTTTCGATGGGGGATAGAAAAAAAAGTGTAACCAGGATCATTATGAAAAAGCTTATTCCAAACATCAATAAGCCCGTGACATAAGACCAGATCTCTAAGTGCTTTATAGGCTTGAATCTTACGGCCCATATATCTTTCTCCTAGTTTAATATTCCAATCAGCTGGTATATGAATATTAAAGTCCCCACACATTATTATCGGTTGTGTCCAAGTGGATAACTCTGTATTGATAAGATTGAATAATTCAGCATCATCCAAGTTGGGGCCATACAGACAGCATAAAGTAAATCTACAACTCCCAATTTTTAATTCAGCAAGCCCCCATCTCCCCCATTTATCAGAGGATGTTTTGACACACTTCCCTACTCCCTTTCGCATACAGATAGCAACGCCTCTCTTGATACCCATTTGTTTAGATGTAACCAAAACTTCTAACCCCAAATTATTCAAGAGAAGACGTTTATCCCATGATATATGAGTTTCCTGAACACATAACAAGTCAATATTCAGAGTTAAAAGCATAGTACGAAACATAGCAGTCTTCTTTAAGTCATTAAGGCCATTAATATTGATAGTGCATATTTTCAGCCGTTTATACATTTCAAAAGCAATATAGGATAACGATTATTGGCCATCATCACAAAAATTGGCACCTCCAAATTATACTTTATCCACATTATAGCCATCCCTGCCTTAAATACGTCAGCCTTAGTAACCGTCACTGTATTGACCACCTCTGCCTTACACCCCCACCACCCCCCGTTACCCAAACCCACCCCCACCCCAACCCCTGAAGCCCCTCCCCCCACCCTCCCCACTATAGGAGGCACAGGAACTGTTAGCTCCTGAAACATATGGGTGCCGTGTCCCTAGCTCCTAGTATCTTTACCAAAACAGAAAGCAAGAAAAAAAAGAAGCAGAATAAGAGAGGGGAAAAATCCAGAATTCAAACAAAGTTCAGACAAAAATCCAGACAGGAAAAGAAAAAAGAGAAAAAAGGGAGTATGAGGAAATTTAAGGTCAGAGAGAAATATAGAGAATCCTGCAAAAAAACAATAATTATTATTACTCAATGTAATTCCTGAACTTAAATTCAGACAATTTCTTATAGATGTTTAAATTAGTCATAGTCGTTCAAAGTGAGTCTAAATACTCCTTTGCTTTGATTGTAGAGATGAAAAATTTTGTTTGGCCTTTATATATAGTTTTAAGTTTTGCAGGGCCTTGAAGAAATACTGCAACTTCCTTCTTCTGGAATTCAGGGATTAGTTGCTTCAGATGCCAGCGTTGAGCCACCGTGGCTTGACAATAGTCTGGTCGAACGAAAAACTGAACGCCAAGACCATCCGCTTTCTTGTCTGGCCTTGCATTAACAAAGATGGCTTCACGGGCAAGAAAGTTATTAAATGAAACCAGGATAGCCCTGGGGTAGCTTTCCTGGCCTTGTCGCGGGGTCCTTGTAGTAAAAGGAAATCTATGAGCTCGTTGAATCTCCCGAGCCCAGTCCCAATCAGTAATTTCTGGGAAAGCATCACTTAGTAGATTAATAATAAACCGCCTCGGGTCCCCTCCTTCCTTGTTTTCAGGTATTCCCAAAAAACGCAAGTTACATCTACGGGCCTGGTTTTCCAAACTAGCTAGCTTATCAGATAAATCATTTTTTTGCATTTTAAAGTCCCCCACTTCTTGCCTTTGAGCCATACATTCCTCTTCCAGAACGGATATCCTGGCCTCTGCATCAGTGACCCTATCCGCAGTCTCTGAACATAGTTTAATAGCGCGGCGAACTACATTTTTAACTTTAGCACATGTCATTTGAGTACGTTGATTCTCCGCCTTGCTTTCTGCCCTATGAGTCATCATGGTGTCAAATATCGTTTTCAATGTGATCTCTGCAGAATCATCTGCCGGCAGAGTTGGGTCAGATAAGCCATTAGAATTAAATCGAGGAATTTCATCAACAGCAGCAGAAGCAGTAGCTACTAAATTAGGAAATGGAGAATCCGCATTGTTTGTTAACCTAGGGGTAGTCTCTTTGCTCACTACACGTAAGAATCTTTTCTTCTTCACCCTTTTTTTAATAATAGTAGCTGCGTTTGCATTATCAGGGCTGAGGCTACTCTCTCCAGGAGAAGATAAAGTCTCACAGCTAATGTCTGCCCATTCTTTGTTTACACCTGTCGCCTCATCAGATGAAAGATCCGAGAGAGAATAAAAGTTTTCGGGAAGTTCCTGGCTGATTTGTTGCGTGGTAATCTCTTTTTCAGAGCGCAGATCGCTAGGTAAGTCATTTAGCACCAATGATAATGATGGGAGCGAGCAAGACCGGTTAGAAATAGGTCCAGCATGGACTGCAGTTCCCATAATGCCCCGCCTCAGAGAATCAACCGGTAACGGTATCGGAATCAGAGGCATTATCGAGTTTGAAGAAGTATCAGTATTATGCTGAATACCACCGCTAATAGGTGATTGAATTGAGGACTGTGTAGCAATTAAATCAATACTTTGATTTTCCATGTCGTTATCCAAAGTTTTCTTTTTAGCTGCGTGCTTCTCAAACAAGACAGGCACTGTTTGTGATACATTAAGTTTAATAGCAGCCCCCTTGTTGGAATTCTTACCCGGTCTAGTAACAGTTTTGCCAGTTTTGCCAGGAGTCAAAGGGGCTGCCTCTGCCATCACGACCTCCACGTCCTTCGACTTAGACCCAATGTCGTCTTTCTTGCTGCTGCGTGTTGCAATGGAGGAAGGAAGCGGCGTCCTCTTCTTCTTTCGTGAGCCCCCTCTGCCAGGAAAAACACTCCTCTGTGCCCAGCAGAGGCAGAGTGTAGCGCGCCACAGCGGAGACCGCCGTCGAAGCTCAGAGAAATTGAGTATCATTCGTAAACACTGCCCACCACAAGGATAGTTTGTAGCAAATGATAGTTTGTGGCAGTTTGTAGCAGTTTGTAACAATTTTGTCCGAGCTGAATACAGCTATCTTCCACAAAATTTCGTCGGTTTAGATTACACTGGTTCCGAGACTTCGAAGGAAATCAGCGCTAGCCACCAGGAAAAACCAACCGACGTCTCTTGACAGCTGTAAGGCTCCAAATCAACTCCGAAATAAACGGAAATGGGAAACACCTATCGGCCTCCGAATCTCCACGCAGCTCACGGCTCACGGCTCCACAGCTGCCTCCGAATAGCCCAGCCCAGGGCGGCCTCCGCCTCCGCCAGCCCCCGCCAGCCTCCGTCAGCAGCGGCAGCGGCTCCAATCAGCCGGCTACGGTCACACCACTCGGCAGCCAAACGGTAAGAGTGCACCCGCTTTTTGCAAAATCGCCAGGAGTTGCATAGAATCTCGAAGTCGACTCTAATAGAACATAGGCAGAAGATTTAACTGGTTATCCGCCTCTCTTCACGTTAAGACGCCAGGAGCAGGGGAGCTAGCTGCCTACACAGCCTTCCCCACGGCAGCCATCTTGCCTCGTCCCTCGAGCTTCGGACATTACTTCTATTGCTACTACTTTTTTTGCATCCAAATAATCTGTGACATCATTTAACTCATAAGAAGAGTCAGAAGCACTTTCAGCAGAACAAGCATTTGACGATTTGATCTCTTATCAACTTATCATGTAAATTTCCAAACCTGCATTTGATAGCCTGATTTTTTAAGGCAGGAACATAATCCATCACAGTTTCTTTTTTTATTAATCTTTTTACTAAGCCAGCTCATTAGACATCACAAGGCTGAAAGTGTTTATATGTACATCACTAGGTTGAGTTTGATAACAATAATACATAGTTATGGCATCATACAATTATAATCACTATAGGAACAATATGCATATTCTCTTTTGCAGTTCTACCTTTGCTGGGGGATGGGTCGCATCTGGCCTACTTTCTTTCATTCTGAGGCGAGTATAAGCATATGTCGAGGGGGCTCAAGGTCCTTCTATATACCCCATTAGTTCCGCCATGGGGACCATATCTTTTCCCACTTCTTTAGGTACCCGCTGCTTTGGTATACTACTTCCTCCGCTCGTTGGCACCAGCCTAGATCAATCTCCCATTCTGCCACTGATGGGGGAGTGACACCTCCCAATGTCTCACTATATTGCGCTTTGCCACTCCTGCAGACAATGCCAGCCAAAGCCCGCTGTGTTGAGATCAGTCTCCCTCACCCTTGATCATCAGTAGGAGCCACCTGGCATCAATCGTCACCTCTATCTCCAACAACCTTGATATAATTCGCCACAGATGTGTTATGCGCTTGTTTCGTTTGAAAGAAGACACGTCTAGTGACAGTGACACATACAAAAAGTGAGTAATGCTCATCAAGTTCTAAAATAGAATTCTTAAATGCATCTGAGTCGCCCCCTCATTCAGGTCATTTGGCTATATACTCTGAGACCATCTGGACCCAAACAGTTTAATAGTATTCTTTTTTTCCTGTCAGTTGACATAACAACCATTGACTTCCAAAGTTGCGATGTAATTAACAAAGTACTCTTTCCATTTGATATTCCTTGGAAAAGAAACCAGTTATACAGTAATATCAAAACACCAGAAAAGTTTGTTACTAAGGCCAGAAGGTTGCTTTCCCAAATTCACAGGGTGATGTGAAATGCTCAGTACAATATCAGCAGTTAAAATGTGGAACGCAAATTAACTAATGAACTACAAAGCTGATAGGGTATGAAGTTGAAGCAAAATGGCAACCATGCAAGTCATGTAGCATGGCCTTTCGTGCAGATGTGCTATAAAGAACAAGAGATTCGAAGAGAGGTTCACATTGCCGCACAATGGAAGCCACTGACTCTTTGTACGAGTGAGGATTTCTGAAGAACACGTCACACTGCTGCACGGGAATCGCACAATGGAAGTACTCGTGCACAAACAGTCTCCTGGAACGTGCAGGCTACTTCGCAGATAAACACAACTGTTGTGTTAAGTAAAGGGAAGAAATTGTAAAAAATACTAAAATGATTCCCAGTAAGATGCATACACCGATTTTCACACTGTATAGTGTCTGCAAAGTGTCTCCAGACAGAAAGATAAGTTTGCTGATTTTTCCCACAAAGCTTATGGGTTGATCGTGTGGATCCCATGAGGTTCTTGGAAGTATGCAAATCTGAGCAAGACCGATACACCAATTGTCATCAATTTGTGTAGTAATACTCCCAGAATAACTCCACATGTTCTTGACTAAGGCTTGCTTGAATGGCCTCAGAAAACCCAGTAGCATGCATCCATGCGTGGGTGGAAGGCATGGTGACCATAGCCCAGGCAGCAAAATCCATGGTGGCAGGTCCCAACTGTAAAATATATTTTGCCATGTCCTTGCCATCCTGTACTGTCTGCAAGAAGGAGTTTTGTAAGAGTTCTGACAATGCAGGTGCAACCACACCCACCATGTCCCAACAGGCATGGGTGTAGTAACACACGTGAAAATCAGCATCATGGATCAAGGCACTAGTCTAGTTGAAGAAAACTCTCTCTTGACCATAGGATCTATTCAATTTGAATCTTGGTCTGTGAAGCAGCAAGAAAGAATTTGTATTGCCCTTGCTCTGTAATACAAGGCTCCAATGATTAAGATGCTGTGTCAGGAAAGTCAGATCACCTTGCACAGGCATGTGTCATCTTAATAAGGTGACTTAATGAGAGGGTCTAGGTGAGCTTTGAGCAGGGCCCCAAGATGAACTCAGTCAAGACCTTGTTCGATTGTTAAATGACGGTAAGGACTATAAATCACAGGCCAGGGCTGCAAACTTTCCATCAAGAGGATGATCTTAGCCTTTCATGCACTCTTTTCCGTTGAGGGAATTCAGTTCCATTTCTGCTGAAGAATCCAAGGGACTAAAATTTGGGACTTCAAGATACAAGCCTGCATCAATATAATGAGAAGGAAGCAAGCAGTCAGCCTCCTCGTCATCATTTTCATTAGCTGAACAAATTCAAGACCTTTACGAGCATCCAGATCAAAGACCAAGAGGACCTCCATTCTCCTAAAATATTGCCTCCAATGCAATAGAACAGGAGGAAAGTCTTTCTTGAACTGAGGTTGCGTTTTGTTTATCATGTATCAAAACAATTGGAGAGGGGTCCATAACAAGAGCCTCTGAAACCAGCGCCATCTCCATTAAGGGACTGTTTGACCCTGTGGAAAAGGACTCGAGGCACCAACTGGCAACGGAGGTGGAATGGCCTCAATTTGTTTGGGTCAGTTCGGGGAGGATCTAATGACAGGAACTCTACTTGAGACCCTGCCTGAGTTGTGTGGCCCACAAGAACACCAAATGTATCCGAAACAGCCTTCAAGAGCTGCAGTATCACCTCCTTGAATGCTGTTTTTTGCTGCGGTTTCAACTGCATCAGCTCCGTAACTGGAAACGAATCGGAATCAGATGTCAAAGCCAGAATCGGGACTAGAGCACCGATTATGAGGCCTCTTCTTGAAGCAGAAGCATTGAAAAATTCAAGGGCCTGATTTAGATCTTGGCGGACATATTACTCCATTATAACAGTGATGGATATCCCATCTGCCAAAATTTAAATCCCATAGGATATAATGGGATTTATATTTTCGCAGACGGGATATCTGTCACTGTTATGGCTGAGTAACCCATCGTCCAACATCAAAATAAGGCCCTAAGAGTTTTGCGTGGACTTCGTGTGTTTTCTATTCAACTTCTGTCTCCAATGTGTTTTAGATATACCTGAAGAGGGTGAATACCCCAGGGTAGGTCCTACGACTGTGTGGAATTGACAAACGTTTCCTATATTTGGCTATGTAGAGTACTTTTTCGCTTTTTTATGGCCTTTAGATGCATCAAGGATCATTTGACATAGGACTTAGTCATGCTTGAAGCATAGGAACCGACACATGGCATGGTTTGAACACTGTGGCTGTGTGAGGATTTTGAGGAATATTTTTGGTGAACATATGACATGGGCAGATCTCCAGATCCACTTCAAAGTGTACAGAAAAAGAGGAACTGATATAAGTGGTTATGCCTATATGCGGGTCTGTCTCTTAACTTCCGGAGGCAGGATGGAATCACAACTGAGGCATATAGTACCACCTCTAAGCATGCCAGAGATATTGTGTTTCCTGTTCAATTATGGCACCTGGGAGGGATTCACAAGTTGAATAATGTGTAGACGAAGTATCTATCAGAATTCATTTTTCAAGGTGTTTGTATGTATATTATATATATATATCCGCATAGTCCCATTCTCCCGACCATATGGGCGCCTCTGTGGTGGTGCATTTCTGAATACCGCAGGACCAAGCTTTTTCCAATTGCCACACTTTACCGCAAGGGGTTACCTCACCGCACTCACAGCTCCGCGTATTTCCAGATTTCAAATTCAATTAATCACAATCCATTCGTATTTTGTAGCTCAAGGGTATTTAATATCAAAAGCTTGCCAACACACCCAAAGCGTTTCGATCTCGTCCGAGATCTTGTTCACAGGGGTTTCCTTGTGGGGGGAGCTCCGTTTAGCTGGTGCACGCGGCGAGACGAGGGCAGGTTCTCGCAAAATATTATCCACAATAAGATAAAACACGCAGCACTCCTCTTGGCTGATAAGATTGATTTATTCAAGCCGTATCTCTCCTGTTCCTACGCGTTTCGAACTCCTAGTTCCTGGTCACGGTAGTTAAACAGAGTCCTTCTTTACTTTCTGCTATATATACACTCATTATGGGGGTAGTAGTTCTTCAAATACAATCATACCGATTGCGACTTTTTGTTATATTCGACTGGCTCCACGCAGCGATCCCAATGCCCACTCGGCACTATGAATATTATATCACCTAATTGAGCATGTTAGTTCTGTGCACTATATCAGTTATAGAAAGTTGCACATTTAATAGTGCTTCAAGCGTTATGTGACAAATTGCCAAGTACCCAGTCAATAGTGGTCACGGGTATCGTGCAATTTGTTCCTAATGCTCTTCGATAGACTGAGTGTCATAATAATTAATATATACCTGGCTGAGTGCCCTAGTTCATAGCTCAAATGTGCCACCGGGTGCCCTGCCGGCATACCGCCTATGTAACAAACAAATTACCGTCCCTATTACACAATCTGTTTCTCTTCTACTCAACATCAGTTGTCAATTAGAATTAGTACTGCCAGTACAAATAAGAATCCAATTATCAAATCAAATTCCAATGTTGCTTATAAAAAAAAAAGGGTTATTTGAAGTTCATGAGATACTAATAGTTCTTATTATTTCAGTCTTACAAATGCACATACATCTCTTCATCCCCATTTAATCCATGGGGCATTCTTGTTTTGAAGTTTATTATGAGTCTGGATTCCAATCATCTCAGTTTCGGTGTTCTATTATCTCCCCTTTCATGTAGCGGTATGGTGGCTAGTCCAGAAATCTTCATGTCCAGCCATGTCTTTCCCTCGTGCATGCATAAGTGTTTTGTAATGGTATAGGTATGATCACAGTTCTGTATCGCTCTAATATGTTCAAGTAATTGTTTTTTTAAAGGACAGATGGTGCTTCCTAAGTATCTTCTTCCACAAAAACATTGTAACATATACACGGCATAGGTCGATTCGCAAGAAATGGTTTCTCTAATTTCAAAGACTTTCCCTCTAGGATCATCCAATGATTTCATTTTTTTCCAATATTTCAAGCCTTGCAGGGGGAACATTTATTGAAACCTTTTCGTCCTAATTGTACCCACGATTCTGTTTTTTTCTCTTCAAAGTGACTATTTACTAAAGGGTCAGATAATGCAGGTGCTTTTCTGTATGACACTAGAGGATGATTTCCAATTTTTCTACCTATGTCAGGATCCTTTCGTAAGACATTCCAATACTTGACTAGAATCCTAAAGCTTTCTTTGCTGTAGGTCAATATTAGACGTGGTGGTCTTTTGTTTGACTTCACTTCATCCTTCCCTTTAGTTTTTTTCTTGTCCACCAGGGTCTGTGCTCTCGTTTTCTGACTTGCTTTCTCTTCACCACGTTTTAGATCTGTAAACTTGTATCCTCTTTTTATAAAACGTGACTTGGTTTTCTCAAATGTTCTCTCCATCTCTTTTTGTTCTGAGCAGTTTCTTTTCATTCTCAAGAACTCCCCGCAGGGTATATTTCTTTTTAATGATTGGGGATGGAAACTTGACCCATGAAGCAGGCTATTGGTTGCAGTTTCTTTTTCTGTATACAGTTGTGTGTATTTGGTTGGATTTAATGTAGACCTTGGTGTCCTGGAAGTCTATTTCTCATGAATTGATGTTATGAGTAAATCTTAATGCCACTTGATTATCTCTGAAAACCGCTAGATATGCCAGAAATCCTGCCTCGATCCCCATCATAGGTGAAAGAGGTTGTCAATGAACCGTAGGCAAACCGCTACATTCATTGTGTATTGGTCGTTCTCCTCTCTCCAAGCTATGCTCCTCTCCCACCACACCATCACAAGATTTGATAGCTTGGAGAGAACGAAACTCATCGCGGTTCCACAGCTTTGAGAGTAGATCTTATTAAACAGAAAGATGTTGTTCTTCAAACATAGATCGATCATGTCTATCAAGATGTTGGTATGTTGAAGTTCAGTTATAGGTCTTTGTTGACGGAAATACATGATGGCATTTTTTCCCATATCATGATTGATTGAGGTGTACAGCGACGCCACGTCGATTCTCACAAGCAGATAGTCATGTTGCCAATGGGTGCCAATTAGTATTCTGAGGAAGTCCCTAGTGTCCTTGATATACAAACTCAGAGTAGGGACAATTGGTGCCAAGAAGACGTCCACATGTGAGGCTACATTTTCATACAAACCCCCACAACTAGATATGATTGGGTGTCCTGGAGGCTTGTTCAGAGTCTTATGAACTTTTGGTAAAAAGTAAATGGTGGGTATCACCGAACTATCCACCATTAAAAAACTTTTTTCTTCTCCAGTTAGGAGGCCTTTCTCAAACCAGATCTCCAATCGATTCTTTAAATCATTATTCAAATCATTGATGGGGTTCTTATTCAAAACCTTATAGTTCTTTCCTCACATAGTTGGCGCATTGCTTCATCTACATAGCTTTGTTTATCCATGACAACTATATTTCCGTCTTTATCGGCAGGCTTTATTTCAATTAAGTTGTTGCATTTCAGTGTATTCAATGCTTCACGTTCCTTCTTCGATACATTTTCCTTTTTGTCATGGTTTTTGACATTCTTCATTACGTCTACTTCAGCCACCACCAGATGGTAAAAAGTGTCAATTCGATTTCCTGGATGAAGTGCTGGACAAAATTTAGATTGTTTCTTGAATTGAGTTGGAACACATTTGCTCACTTTGACACCCATTTCTTCAAGGATTTGTGTATCGGTTAGCTGTGTTGCATTTACTTCATTTGCTAGCTCATAGGCAGTTCTTCGGCTTGGAGCTTCTGAAATGGAGTACGTTTCCTGCTGTTCTGATGTTATTATATTGCCAATTCTTGATGGAATCTGGCAAAATATTTCTTTAATTTCAATTTTCTGATGTATTTATATACATTGATCTCAGTCTCCACAAAGTCTTGATGCTTCTCTGGGCAGAATGTCAAACCTCTATTTAAGAGGCTGCATTCTGCTTCTGTCAAAGTGTATTTTGATAGATTAATGATTACATTGTATGTCTCCAATGGTTGTTTTACAGGGTTCACTTCCTCATTACTGTTAGATTCCTTAATCGATATCCTCTATTTCTTTCTGGTCCTCTGTCGTTTTCTCTGGGAGAATATTCCCCTTCCTCTCGCTCTGGTTCTTCCTGATCCCCGTCCTCTTGTTCTGTTCTTTTGGGTTTTCTGCTCTTGATAGAGCAGCTTCATTTCCTCTAAAAAAAGAGTTGGTGTGTTCCAGTTGATTTTGATTCCCCCCTTACTGAGATCTGATTCCGATTCGCTCTGAGTTATTTTGGGGGATTCGCGTACATTTGCTTTCTTGGTGTCTAGTTGTTGCCTTAAGAACTCCAATCTTTTTGAAATGTAAATATGGTTCCATATTCATAGTCCTATTCATCCCTGCAGTACTTACGTTGCTTGCATTCTTGTACCTCATTCTCGTGTGTCAAGGTTTCGCTCCATGTCTGCTCTTTCTGTTATTTTGAGATGTAAGTCTTCAACATCTTTTCTTGCATATTTGATGATAATTAACATCATATTGCGCGAGCAGTCCATGTTGTTCCTACCCCACTCCTTGAGCATCTCTGGTTTTGTACCTGGGTGACTGGGTAGGGTTAATATGCGCAGGCCCCCCCGGGACCCTCCCACAATCTACATACTTCTCTAATGTAATTATCTCCCAGCTTCGAGATTTCCTTACGCAGCAATCTTTCCAATTGGATAAATAGGTGTTTGATCATTGTGACATTAGTTTTAATTGCTCTTCCTCCATCAGTTGTTTCCTTGGAGGTTGAGGCTCCCTTCTGGAACATGCTTTCTGCTTTTAATGCGCATCTAGCAGGTCTCTCCTCCATATTTCAGATTAATCACAGTTCTTATTATGACTCAATTCACTACTATGTTTTCTCAAATAAAAAAAAAGTTTTGTAATTGGATTGCAGGACTCGTTGTACTTTCTTGGACTTGGAGTGTTTCTGTTACATGGGGGCTAAATGACTAGCCCAATTACGGTCTTTTTAATCTGCCAAGAGAGGATGTGACTATTATCGTCAAAAAAACCACCTGCAGTCAAGTGGCTGTGTAGGTGGGCTTCCTCGCTACAGCACAGGCGATATTAACCACAAAGAAATCCTGAGAACGCTATTACCTGGGAGACTGTTTAACTACTCTGACCAGGAACTAGGAGTTTGAAACGCGTAGGAACAGAAGAGATACGGCTTGAATAAATCAATCTTATCAGCCAA
The DNA here is from genome assembly GCF_964261635.1 of Lissotriton helveticus. Classification (NCBI taxonomy): domain Eukaryota; kingdom Metazoa; phylum Chordata; class Amphibia; order Caudata; family Salamandridae; genus Lissotriton; species Lissotriton helveticus. The sequence goes on along the minus strand of NC_136063.1, from coordinate 1,439,636,394 downwards.
GAGGAGTGCTGTGGGTTTTATCTTATTGTGGAATATATATATATATATATATATATTACCTACTGGCGGTCGCCAGTAGGTATATATAGTTAGGATTTTTTCCCTATGGGATTTTTGAAAATTCTATGTCTAATAACTTTGGCGTTTGTGGACGGAATTGGCTGAAATTTTCTGGAAAATGGAACATTTTGTTTCTGAGCAGCCCCTGAAAATTTGGGGGGGGTTCGTCCAGGGGGGGCCGAGAAAAAAGGGGAGTCCCAAAACGTGTTTTTAACATTGAGTTTTCCATAGGGCGGTTGGCCTCACTTTTAGCCCGAACGGCTGAATGGATTTGCACGAAACTTGGCAAAATTGTAGGGACTGGTAGCCCGATGTGCCTTTTGTAGGTCTCAATATATGTGCTTCAGTGGATTTTGAGAAATTAACGTTTAAAAAAAGATATATATCTGTAACAGCGGACCGGGCAGCGCTCCAGTTCGCGTACTTTTCGCGTAACGGAACTTCGCGTAGCGAAGCTGATTGGCTCTCCGGTGTCTGTCAACATTCTAAACAGTCCGGAGCAGCCGCCATCTTGTCTCTCGGTAGGATTGAGAGACAAGAGGAGGCCAAAACAAAGGTGGAAATAACCATAAGGGGGCATAGTAGATCCTCCCTGATCCCCTAGGTTTAATGTGGAGGCTTTAAAAGGGCCCCGCGGGGCAAAAAAATAAATAATTTTTTTTTTGTTTTTTTTTGTGGGTAGCGCCCGGTCCGCGAACCGGGAAGCGTTCTAGGCAGCGTACTACAATGAAAAATGAATGAGAGACTTTTCAAATGCAGTATGTTAATTGATTGTTGGTTTTGTTGATTATTTTTTATTTTCTTTATTTTTTAAGCATTTTTTTTTATTGTGATTGTGTTTCATAATTTATTAAACTTTCTAACATTTCATTGTCAGAAATTTCATAATTATCATGGAATATACATTGTAGTCTCTGAGGGTGTAAAATGTCCTCATTTGCAAGGAGGTTATCTACTGCTTGTACACATTGCAGTAGTTCATTGTCCCAAGTTTCATCGAAAAATTCAATGTCAATTTGATCAATTGTATCAATCAATTCTTGGCTGCTCTCTTGCAGGTCCATTTCAAAAGAAACTTGGTTTTCGCCTTCCATTTTGCCTGAAATTTGGATTAAAAAAATATATATTAGTAGAGATAGGGCAATGTTGGGAATAATTTTAGATAGGTATTTTTTATCAGTGAATTTATCTTTGGGCAGTGTATAGTATCAGAGTGGAAGTAGGAATATAAAAAAGTGTATGTGATTTAACGTAAGTAAATTCATAATTATACAAGAGAAGCCTAACTCCATCCATAACTATAACAGAGAAGTCTCTCTAAATCTATAACTACTACAGAGGGATAGTATATATCTATCAGAAAAAGTTTACCATATTAACTTATAGTGTACTATATACTTCAGTTTTAAAAATAAAAACTTACCTTTAGAAAGAAGTTGAAGGAATTAGTGAAAATACTATTGAAATGTACAGCAAGAAGTAGTAGTCAAAATGGCTGTGTTTTCTTCTCTTCCTTTATATATATTCAGGTATATAACCAATGAAATGTCAGGTAAAAAAAGTAGAAAATGAAAGTAACATTTTCATTGGTTGTCAATTCCAACACTTCAGATGTGTTTTGTGAAGTAATTTACCTCAGGGTATTTAGAGAGGTCTACAGGCTAAATGACTAAATGGAATTCCAATCAAATTTGTGAAAATGGTAGGGATTGGTATGTAGTATGAGCTAATCTATATTTGGTGAAATTGTCTCCAGTGGCTTTTCTGTGAACTACTTTCCCACCTTTTTTGATGGTGCGCTTCCCAGGGAGCGACCCGGTACGCGAACCGTTGAGCGCCTCGGTTCGCGGACCTTAAGCGTTCCGGGAGTCCACCATTTTGTGTTTCGGTCGAATTAAGATGCAAGATGGAGGGCAAATAATGTTCAGAATGGGTAGAAGGGGGCACGGTAGAGTTATCTTGACCCCCTAGGTTTTGTGAGGGTGGCTGAGGAGGCTTATATGTGCGAAAAAAAAACATTTTTTTTAAAAATTTCGCGAGGTTAGCTCCCGGTTCGCGTACCGGGTAGCGCCCCAGGGAGCGTACTTTGTTGAAAATTAATGAAAAATGTTAGAGTAAAATAATAATTGTGAGTGATTAGATGTAGGGTAGCTCTGAGAAGAGCTTTTGGGTTTATGGTACATTTAGGTACTTATAAGTAGGTACCAATGCACATTCTTAAATTCAGAGTGAAAATTCTGTTGCCCTCATCTGAGAAGTGAACTCCATCTCCTCTGTAGATATCTTGCATGTAGTAACGCAAGTTATTGTTGTACAGGGATTCCATTCCATGGTCTCTCATGTAAGCTGAAACAGATTTGTTTACATGCTTCCTCGACTTCTCAGTTTGTGGACAAAATTGCTTGGACCACCTCCATTTCTGTCTTTGGCATATATTTGAATATACCAAGGCAGTCTGAGGAAAAAGTGCCATTAATTGCTCAAAGGTGTCCTTTAAAAGCATTTCCAGACCTACACCAGTCAAAGTGCCCAAGTCATTACCTCCACAGTGCACAATTAACAGGTCAGGTTTGAGCAAATGCATAAAGGTTTTCACCAATGGTATCAATTGGTGACATTTTAATCCTCTGTGGCCAAATCACTTAATTTCCACATCTTGTAAATTGAGGTTAGGTAAATTCCTGTTTTCAACGTACCTTTGAGCCCAGTGAATATAACTATGTCCAACAATCCAGACAGAAAACATGGTGAGAGAAGGTTCTCCTGCAGTCAGATGAAGTGTGGCAATGAAATGGCAGTTGAAAAAATGAGAGTGTAAAATGAAAAAAAACTGTGGAGTTTCTGTGTTCATGAAGCAGTAACAGTGATTGGTGGATTTTGATTGCTGAAAACAGAAAGTTAGGGTGCACGGATGTGTTCTTTGAAAGATGTATTTTGAGTGGTCAATAAAAAATCATTAAATGAAAGAATGCACTGGATATGCAGGTGCACTGAGAGTTCAGAGTTCAATTGCAACATTGTTGTGTGAACTTGCAAACAACAGAGGTCTTCCAAGAGGTGGTTGCCATGCAGAAAAGGCAGAAAGGGCAGAGGGGGGATGGGTTTTCATTTGAAAAAAAGTGAGGGAAGAGTTTTGATTGGGTGACATGAGAGATATGTGTGAAGAATTACAGCATTTCTGTGCTTTTGATAGCTGCAGTCTCTGGAGTGCATACCTTTTGCTCTGCTGAAGACAAATTGGTGTGTTTCTGAGACTGTTTTCAAACTCAAAGTATTTGCTAAGGTGAGAAAATATTTCTTTAATTTAGATAGAGAATAGTGTGCTTTAAGGAGAAAATTATGAATTATGTGGCGCAAATTGCTTGTAAATATGCTCCCACCTGTGCATGGAAAATTTAGATTTTGAATGTTTGTGTTACATAGCCATGTTAAAAGTGATACAAACATGCTGCAAAGGCAATCAAAAACGCTTTTATGTGTCTTAAGGACATTTTAAGTAATTTTCCCATGTGCAGTGTTTTGAAATTATGATTTGAAAATCGTTTTTGGGGAAAAGGAATTGTTTTTAAATTTATGACAAGGACATAATGGTGTATGCTTCTTTATAAGGCAATTGACTGTCCCTGATGTTATTTTTCCCATTTTAATGTAAGACCTTTCTCTGTGGCGCAAATTGCTTGTAAATATGCTCCCACCTGTGCATGGTAAATTTAGATTTTAAATGTTTGTGTTACATAGCCATGTTAAAAGTGACCCAACCATGCTGGAAAGGCAATCAAAAAACGCTTTCATGTGTCTTAAGGACATTTTAAGTCATTTTCCCATGTGCAGTGTTTTGAAATTATGATTTGAAAATCGTTTTTGGGGAAAAGGAATTGTTTTTAAATTTATAACAAGGACATAATGGTGTATGCTTCTTTATAAGGCAATTGACTGTCCCTGATGTTATTTTTCCCATTTTAATGTAAGACCTTTCTCTGTGGCGCAAATTGCTTGTAAATATGCTCCCACCTGTGCATGGCAAATTTAGATTTTGAATGTTTGTGTTACATAGCCATGTTAAAAGTGATACAAACATGCTGCAAAGGCAATCAAAAAACGCTTTTATGTGTCTTAAGGACATTTTAAGTAATTTTCCCATGTGCAGTGTTTTGAAATTATGATTTGAAAATCGTTTTTGAGGTAAAGGAATGTTGTTAAAATTTATGTGCGCCATATGCCCCCAAATTTCTTTTTCAGGGGTGCAGCAGGGTGTTCTTGAGACACCCCTGCACCTTTGGAAAAATTCCTAATTTGCGATGAGCTAATTGCTAATCGCAAATTGCACCTTCATTCCTATGGGCCTCCTGGCCCATGGAAATGAATGGGTAGTTTGCAATTAGCAATTTGCTCATTGCAAATTAGGAATGGTAAAGAATCGCTATTTATTCCTTAAAATTCGCTATTTAAGAAATGCAAAATAGTATGATGATACATATGGCGGTTCATCTCTAACAAGATAAGAAGCTTAGGGATACATTTATGATGACTGGCGCAATGAAGTGGACATCACTTACTTCATTGGTAGAGCTTTACATGTATTATGTCCTCTGTATTCTTCATCAAGCGTAACTTTAATCTGCAATCCTGAGTAGGCCTCACCTTAAACAAACCTCTGGATAGGCCACATCTTATTGTCATCCTGAATTAATCATTTAAAATGCTAGGGACAGATTTATGATAGGTGTATGCCTCTTTTGCACCACTTAGAAAACACTGTCCATGGGGAAATGACTTAAAATGTCCTTAAGACACATGAATGTGTTTTTTTAAAACGTTTGCAATTTTTTTGGGTCACTTTTAACATGGCTATGTGACTCAAACAGTCAAAATCTAAATTCGCCATGCACAGGTGGGAGCATATTTACAAGGAATGTGCTCCATGGGGAAAGGTCTTATAATGTAATATGGGAAAAATGACATCAGAGACACTGAAATGCCTTATAGAGAAGCATACACCATTATGTCCTTGTCATAAATTTGCAAACCATTACTTTTCCCCAAAAACGATTTTCAAATCATAATTTGAAAACACTGCACATGTGGAAATGACTTAAAATGTCCTTAATTCAAAATTTGCTATTCCTTATTTTGCGATTGCACTGAAGGATTTGCAAATTTTGCGATTCCTTAAATGCAATGTATCAAACAAAAAATATGTAAAAAATGATATTAAGGATTTGGAAACTACCACCAACTTCTAGTTTGTGGTAATTTGCGAATTCTTTTCAAAAAGCATTTTTTTCTAAAAAACAAAAGGTCCCATATGACGCCCATACATGCCCTTAGGGCATGTATGTGTGCCATATGCCCCCAAATTTCTTTTTCAGGGGTGCAGCAGGGTGTTCTTGAGATACCCCTGCACGCTTGAAAAAATTCCTATTTTGTGATGAGCTAATTGCTAATCGCAAATTGCAACCTTCATTCCTATGAGCCTCCTAGCCCATGGAAATGAATGGGTAATTTGCAATTAGCAATTTGCTCATTGCAAATTAGGAATGGTAAAGAATTGCTATTTATTCCTTAAAATTTGCTATTTAGGAAATGCAAAATAGTTTGATGGTACATATGGTGGTTCATCTGTAACAAGATAAGAAGCTTAGGGATACATTTATGATGACTGGCGCAATAAAGTGGACATTACTTACTTCATTGGTAGGCCTTTACATGTATTATCTCCTCTGTATTCTTCATCAAGCGTAACTTTAATCTGCAATCCTGAGTAGGCCTCAACTTAAACAAACCTTTGGATAGGCCACACCTTATTGTCATCCTGGATTAATCATTTAAAATGCTAGGGACAGATTTATGATAGGTGTATGCCTCTTTTGTGCCACTGTGCGTCACTTTTATGATGCAGCGGCGGTGCTAATTTGCAATTAGCAATTTGCTCATTGCAAATTAGGAATGGTAAAGAATTGCTATTTATTCCTTAAAATTTGCTATTTAGGAAATGCAAAATAGTTTGATGGTACATATGGTGGTTCATCTGTAACAAGATAAGAAGCTTAGGGATACATTTATGATGACTGGCGCAATAAAGTGCACATTACTTACTTCATTGGTAGGCCTTTACATGTATTATCTCCTCTGTATTCTTCATCAAGCGTAACTTTAATCTGCAATCCTGAGTAGGCCTCACCTTAAACAAACCTCTGGATAGGCCACACTTTATCGTCATTCTGGATTAATCATTTAAAATGCTAGGGACAGATTTATGATAGGTATATGCCTCTTTTGTGCCACTGTGCGTCACTTTTATGATGCAGCGGCGGTGCAAAAGATTTGCTATGAGGCGACAACATTACAAATTGATGCATTTAGGCAGATATGTCATGGTGTAAAAAAAACGTACCACATGAAACCGATGCAGCAGTGATGCAAAAGATGCACCATGTCGCAAGACAGGCCTCACTTGGGGCCATATGTATCAAGCTAATTAGCATTCGCAAAGATCAAAATTCTACGAATTTCGGCCTTTGCGAATGTTAATTAGACAAATGGTATGTATCAAACAAGTTTGATGCAAAATAAGGAGTAGCAAAATTTGCTATTCCTTATTTTGCAATTGCACTGAAGGATTTGCAAATTTTGTGACTACTTAAATGCAATGTATCAAACAAAAAATATGTAAAAAATGACATTAAGGATTTGGAAACTATTGTGGTAAATTGGTGGTAATTTGTGAATTCTTTTCAAAAAGCTTTTTTTAAAAAAAACAAAAGGTCCCATATGACGCCAACACATGCCCTTAGGGCATGTATGTGTGCCATATGCCCCCAAATTTCTTTTTCAGGGGTGCAGCAGGGTGTTCTTGAGACACCCCTGCACCCTTGGAAAAATTCCTAATTTGTGATGAGCAAATTGCTAATCGCAAATTAAACCTTCATTCCTATGAGCCTCCTAGCCCATGGAAATGAATGGGTAACTTGCAATTAGCAATTTGCTCATCGCAAATTAGGAATGGTAAAGAATCGCTATTTATTCCTTAAAATTCGCTATTTAGGAAATGAAAAATATTTTGATGATACATATGGCAGTTCATCTCTAACAAGATAAGAAGCTTAGGGATAGATTTATGATGACTGGCGCATCACCAGGGATGTGCCAGTCATCCTGCGCCGCTGTTCCGCCACCCATGGTGTGCTGCATTTACATTGTGGCGCAGCATGGGGCAAAAATGGCACAGATGCGTGACGCATCTGTGCCGTTAAGGTGGCGCATTGCTGGAGTTGTATCGCAAGTGCGATGCAGCTCCAGCAACGCTCAGGGGTGCACCATCTCCACAATGTTGCGTCAAGACCTATGCCTGCTTCAAGCAGGCGCAGGGTTTTGACGCAGCTTTTCCTATCTGATTGTAAATGCGGCACACCATGGGTGGCAGAGCAGTGGTGCACGTTAACTGGTGCATGCCTGGGGATGTGCCATTTAACATAAATCTGCCCCTTTACATTTAAGTATGTGCAGGGGACACAGAGTCGGTGAGGCTTATCCAAGGTTAAGAAGAGATGAGTCCTGTTCAGTGAAAAATTAGACATAGGCTTCACCTGCTCAGCATCGCTGGATATGGCTAAATAATAGCTGCAAAATGTTACTCTTGTTAAACAATTTTACTATTATAATCTCTGAGATTTGTCTCTTACTCTGCAACATCTCATTGTTATCTTTCTTTAAAGATAAAGACAACCTCAACATGAGCGACAATCTGCAATCAGTTGATTTTGACCTCATCATTGAACTTGTAATTGAAACATCAGTGGATGTTGATCCCTTGGATGATTTAAATCCTGAGGATGAAGAAGAGCGTGATGAGGATGCAGATTTGTCCGAATTATATGACATAGGATGGGAAGCTGACCTGCTTGAGCCTATGGAAATATAAACATTTATTTTTAAAATTTATAATTAATAAAAAGTAAAAAGGTAAACCGTTTAATTTAAAAATAAAGACACCTTCAAAAGCAGGTTATGTGTAGTGTCTTCAATAAAATATTAAAATATGCTCATAAAATTAGATCAGATTCACATATAAAATAGCATAGGTAACAAATATAAATGTCATTTCTTTTCTGGTATTTCTGTATTGTAAATTTGCAAGGACTAAAAAATCTTCTATTTAAAATGTCAAGTAGTGTGTTAAGTTTTTGATCACTGTTATTGTTTTACTATTTGGTAATAATGGTTAATAACATTTTTTATTATATTTTACCACAGATTCAACTGCAGATCATTTCAAGATTTCACCATGCCAACAATAGAAAGACAGAGAAAGGCTGCAAAACGTCAAAGACAGCAGGTGAAAGAAAATAAGCAGCAGTCCTCTAACAAAAAGATTTGTCAAGTCACGAAGAAAGCACCGGGTAAGAGCACAAAATATTTCATAAGAAATATGTGTAGTAAAAAAAATATTACTACAGAAAATGTTTCAGTCCATAAAACGAGAAGGAATTCAAATGGAAAGGAAAGGCCAATGAAAAATGTTACTGCTAGAGCAAGAGATAACTCTGTGCATGATAGTAGAAGGAAACAACAGTTTAGGGAGATTCGTAAACGAATGTTCCGCAACAGGATAATTGGCAATTTGTTAAAAAATATTAAGAAAGGTCAACAGAAACTGGTTTTTTATAAGAGAAAAAAAAAGTTGAGAAAGTTATTGATCAGGCATTTGAAATTAAACGTAAGTTATTTATTTTGATAATCAATAGAATTAGGAAGCTAAACAAGGCAATTTATGATTTCAAAAGAAATAGTAGATGGAAGAGAATAGTTAATCGTAGTAATTTTTGTGAAGTTTTTTCTGGAGAATGGATGCATAGTTCAAGCTGTGAGGCATTTTTTAATGAGGAGAGTTATTTCCAGGATAATGATTTGGTGCATGCAGTTGACACCAGTGGTCGTGCTTATGAAGTGAAAGATGGTTGTCCAGTTGAAAAAGAAAAACTTGTGACAACAGAGGCAGAAGAGGTGTTAGGTAATGAGGTTTTAGGAAGACGTGCTAAGGGTCCTGTGTACACCTGGAAGTGTAGTAGTATTTGCAGTGTGCGACAGGATTCCATCAATTTGCTTTGTGATTTTGTACGGTCATTTAATAAGAAAAGTTTGAAGCAGAAAATAAGGTTGTTGCAAGAATTAGATCCTTGCAGAGTAAGAGAAGTGACAGGTTTGCATGGTCATTCACTGGCTTGTCTTTCCAGGAGAGTATGCCAGAGTGTTTTTCATCATTTCAGGATGCTAGCAGTGCATCATAATAAAGTGAGGAAATTAGTTAGAATGTTGTATTATGCTAAGAGTCCAGCAATTATGCTTAAACAATTATGCGCTGCTCTTTTGCATGGTTCTGAAATAGATGTGAAGAATATATGTGAAGAAATAGAGTTTTGTTACTTTGGAAGTAAAGAGGAGAATGTTGAAATTGAGCAAGAAGAAGAGGGTCATGTGGAAGATAGTGTACAGGTTTCCAGTACAGATATTTTCCAGAGGGAAATTGCGACGTTTGAGGTGAAATCAAGTGAGAGGCCTAATTTTACTTGTGTGTGTTGTCGACGCACTTATTATAAGAATCAGACTAAGTTAGTGGATTTATATGCAAAAAGTGAAAGGGAAAATAATAGTGAATGGAAGGATTTCGCAACATACTTGATGGTAGAAAATTGTTTTGATTTGGGATTGGATCAACGTGTGTGTAGTTATTGTTGTTACAAATTAAATCAAAACCAGATGCCTGCTAGAGCAGTTCATAATAATCTGGAATTGGTTGAGATTCCTTCTGAATTGAAGGATTTAAATACTTATGAATCTATTTTGATTCAAAGTATCCATCCCTTTCAGGCTATTGTAAGAATGGAGCCAAAGACAGGGAAATTGCCTCCATCAGATTTACAGAGAGGATTAAAGGGAAGAGTTGTTTATTTGCCTCTAGATTTGAAGAAAAACATTAACACAATTGGAGTAGAAAAAGTGGAAGAGGAACCTCTGGTTATCTTAGTTAATGGGGTTCCGACAAAGAATAAGAAAATATGGCAAGATTTAGTAGATGTTAGGAAAGTTAAAAAGGCAACATTGTATTTGAAAAAAAATAATAAATACTATAAGAATGTATATGTTGCAGAAGAGGAAGTAAGTGAGGAAGAGGATAGCGATTTGTGTGCTGGTCAAATTGAGAAAGTAGAACCCTCTACTAGTGAAGAAATATATGAACATTATAGTGTTCATCCTTTGCATTCAAAGGAAGTCATGGGGAATGCTATTGAGTTGTTTCAAATGAAACAAGCCAAAGGGAGTCCCATTAGTGTTTGGGAGGACAGTTTGGAAGCTCGGTGTTTCCCACAGCTTTTTCCAACAGGTCAGGGAGGAAGATATGATGAGCGACCTCATCAAATTCCTGCTTCTGAATACCGGACTTTGCGATTGTATGCAGGAGATGCTAGGTTTCGACAATGCATTCCTTATTTGTTTCATCTCCTGTTTGAAAGGAATCTGTCTGGACTGTCATATGCAGTGAACCACATCTTGAAAAGTGGTATACACATGCAAAACATCTCGGCAAGTGACTTTATGGATAAAGTCAATGTCCAAGACAGTATTTTGGATTCTCACCTGATTAATCTCATGGCGTGTCAGCGTGGTACTAATGAGTACTGGTACCGTCGTCATGGTGATTTAAAATGTATGTTGAGGAACTTAGGTACTCCCACATGGTTCCTCACTCTGAGCTGTGCCGAGTATGGCTGGGAAGACTTACTTGAATTTCTACGAGAGGCAAATGCTAACGTAGATAACATCGAATTCAAGACACCCGGAGAACTGTGCTCTTTGGATCCAGTCAATGTATGTAGGTACTTCAATCATAGATTTGAAGCTATGATGTCTTTCATCATGAATAAGAAGAATCCACCTCTTGGAGAGGTGTTGGATTTCTTCTGGAGAAAGGAGTACCAAGCAAGAGGTGCTCCTCATATACATATGTTGCTGTGGATCAAGGATGCACCTAAATTTGGAACGGATCCAGAAGACTCAGTGATGAGTTTCATCCAACAGTATTCTACGTGTGCTGTTCCAAACGCAAAGGAGAAGAAAAGCCTAAGAGAAAAAGTTCTGCGTTTCCAAAGCCATCGATGTGGAAAGTACTGCCGTCGTAAATTCCGAAACAAGGACAAGTTCTACACTAAATGTCGTTTCGGCTTTCCACGACCGGTGATTTCTAAAGGAAGAGTAAACAGTTTGATGTCTTCGCTGCGACACAATGTCATGAAGAAATCGCCTAAAAACACTTACAATTTGAAGAGGAACGAAGAGTCCAAGTACATCAACGACTACAACCCGGTGATTTTGTCCATGTGGAATGCTAACATGGATGTACAGTTTGTGGCTGATAACTGTATGGCTGTGGCTCGGTATGTGACGTCTTACATCACCAAAAAAGAGAAGACAGAATTGAAGGATATGTGGGAGGACATTTCCCATGAAAAGAGCCTCAGCAAGAAGTTGTACAGTTTCAGTCTGAAGATGTTGTCGCATCGAGAAATCGGAGCGTACGAATGTTCTGACCGGTTGTCTTCAGCGAGTCTCTATGCCAAGTCCAGGAGTATCGTTTGGGCGTGTCTTGGTCTTGCAGCAACGCGTAATCGAGTTCTCAAACCTGTGCGGGAAATTGAGTATTTGGCGGAAAAGGAGCCAAACAGTACCGACATTTTGAAGACAAACATGTTGGATACATATTATCCAAATCGAAGCAGTCACCTCGAGAATGTTTGTCTGTATGAGGTTCTGCAAAATTACATATTCAAGAGGAACATCAAAGAAGATACTGAGAAAGGAGTGTATGCTGTAATAGGAAGTGAGGGATGTCTGGTCAAGCAAAGAAAATGCCACTTGGTAAACCATCGAAAATTGAGTGGCGAATCTCCTGAAAAAAAGGAGTTTTTCTATTTAGCACTTTTGCAACTTTTCAAGCCTTGGCGTGCAGAAGAGGAACTGCTTGGAGATTTCCTCTGTTACGAAGACTCTTTCAATGCCGCCAAGGAGACCATAGAATGTCCTGCTTTTCCCAAATATGTAGAAATGTTGAATGCGGAAATTGAGCAGGAAGCAACGATTGCAGCCGAGATTGCCAGAGACAGTTCTCAGGACAGTCAGAGTTCTGCTTCATTGAGTCAGGATCCACTAGGAGGACCTGTTATTGAAAATGAAGCTGCCACTGCTATGAATGAAGTGGAAAGAGCCATGGCACATGCTCAAGAGGATGCGGTTAACTTAGAAGAGTTGGAAAGACAACTCAACGTTGAGCAGAGGAAAATATATGACGAAGTTACCATGCAAATTGATCATGGATTAAGTCATGATAAGAAAGAGTGCTCATGTACGTCGTTGAAGCCTGTCCGACTGTACGTGAGTGGAGAAGCGGGAACTGGAAAAAGTTTCCTCATTAAAGCAATTTCATGCTATTTGCAGGAAAGGACAGAGTCATCGCTGTCTTGTGTTGTCACTGCTCCAACTGGACTGGCAGCACATAATATTAAAGGGATTACTTTACATCGTTTACTGATGCTGCCAGTGGAGCATGACAACAAATTACAATATCACAAGCTATCTGGAGATGCTTGTTTTGAAGTTTCAAGAATCTTGAGGAAAATGAAACTTCTTATCATTGACGAAGTAAGCATGGTTTCCAATGTCATGCTTGCCTTTGTGCATTTGAGGATGCAAGAAGTTCTCAAAACAGAGTATGATGTGTTATTTGGTGGCAAACACATCATTGTTTTCGGAGATCTTCTGCAGCTGACACCAGTGAAAGGGCAACCTGTGTTCAAAATGCTCACGCATGAAGATACCAGGAAGTGCCTAGGCAGCATTGGCAACGTCAATATATGGTTAAACTTCAATTATGCTGAACTGCATGAAAATATGCGTCAGGCGAAGGATGAAGTTTACAAGACTATTCTACAAGATGTTAGAATTGGAAAAGTGACCGAGCATGGGAAAGAAGCTTTACATGCACGATTACTGTCAAATTTATATCCAGAACAAGATGTTGTGCCTGAGAATATTTTTCAGAAAATTACTGAGAAGAAATCTGGAATATGTTTGATGCCAACTCTTGCAGAATGTGCCAAATTTAACAACAAAATGTTGCATTTAGAAAAGCAAGAGATTGTGAAACTGGAAGCTATTGATAGAGTAGAGCATATGGGATCAACAATTATTTTGTCTGAGAATCTGAAAACAAAATTGGATTCATTAGAGAAGAGTATATCTAAAACTGCAGGTTTTGAAAAGACTAATTTTAAGAAGGAATTTACATGTTGAAAGAGGTCTGGTAAATGGATCAATGGGTAATGTTGTTGATTTTGTGAAATACAGAAATAGAGATGGAATTGAATTTTTAAAAATTAAATTTGATGGCATTGAGGAAGTACAGCTAATTGCTCGTTGTTCTGCTAGATTTTTGCTTGTAAAAGACTTATATGTTCGCCGTAAGCAGTTTCCTGTTTGCTTGGCATATGCGGTGACAATCCATAAATCGCAAGGTTTAAGTGTAGACAGTGCATTGGTGAATATTGGCAGTTCTGTGTTCAAGGAGAATTGGCATATGTGGCATTGTCACGAGTTAGAACTTTATCGGGATTGTACTTGATTGAGTGTGATGTCACAAACATTTGTGCGGATCTAGATTGTGTTAAGGAATACAATAGGTTAAGAAGAGAGTATGCGCCACATTTGCCTCAGTATCCTTTGTTTGAGAAACGTGTGGTAGGCCGGAAACGAAGAAATGAGAACAATACTGGGGAGGTTGTAGCAAAAAGACAAAAAGTCAATAAACCTAAAATTACAAGCAGAAACAAAAAGGATTCTGTTGAAGATGTTGTTGGTTTTCAGTTTGAAAACAGTTCTGGTGTCAACTGCTATGCTAATGTAGTGGTTAATGTTTTGTTTTCTCTAAAAAATGTAAAAGAAGAGATTGTGGTCAATTCTGATCAAAGATTTTGCAGTTTGTTAAATTCTGTGTTAGAGAAATGTAGCACTGATAGAAGAAACATAGAAAGTGTGTCTGAAATTCGAAATCTGTTAGACAGATGTTCAGGCCAAACACAATTCTCTCAAAATATTCAGCAAGATTGTCAGGAGTTTTTAATGTATATGCTTGATGTATTACATGCTGAAGGTGTAGATGTAGATCAGCTGTTTGGGCTTTCTTATCAATGGCAGCATGACTGCGAGAACTGTATGGTATCAAGTACTACTAGTGTAGACTCAGAAAGATTTATATATTTAACTTTGCCAGACAGTAAATCAGTCTCCTTTAATAAGCTAGTAAAAGCAGCTGATCACAACATGGAGTGTAGCCAATGTAAATCTGAAATGATGTCCACATTATTTATACGAACATATGGCCAGTATGTCATTTTAATGTTCCAACGATGTAGGCCTGATGGAACAAAATTGACAACTTTAATTAAAAATTTTGTAGCTTCGCAGTTGTCAATATCAGGAAGGACTTTTGTAACTGCAGCAATTATATATCATGACGGCCCTTCAATAACATCAGGACATTACACAGCTTATTTAAAGTCTAGAAATGGCTGGTCATTCTGCAATGATTCTGTTTTAATTTAAAAAAAAAAAATTGCCGTATGACCTTAAAAACTCTTACCTGGTGTTTTTAAAACCAAACTTTTAGGGAAATAATCTCGGGATGTGCTCTGTGGAATTTCAAGAAGTTCTAATGGCTCCTACACAATTTGGCCTTGAGGATAAGTGTAGTTCAGAGACATAACTTCTAACCATAGGACTGGACGTCATGGAGAAATACGTGCACTTTCAATGAGTTCAGAAAAACTGTTTCTTTTTATAAGCTAATTGAAGCAGCCAATCAAAACATGGAGTAGAGGGAATGTAAGTCTGCAATGCTGTCTACTGTTTTACATTGCTTTGTGATTAAAAGTGATGTAGAGAATTAAATAATTGTAGTAGTCATAGAGGTAGTGTAAGTCTGCTTCATAGTAAGCAGTATCAGTGTCATAGGAAATGTAGAACATGACTGAGCAAGAAGGGGAAGATATTACTATTCCAGGATTGTGAAAATGATCTTCAACATTTTAATTCTGAAAGTTGCGGAAATGCCAAATGACGGGATTGGCTTACAAGAAATCCAAGAGTTATAAATGGCTCTGACCAGATTTGGCCTTGTGGAAAATTGTGGTAGAGAGCAAGAAGTCATTTATTGCATGTAACGTGTTTTTAAAAACGATGGAGATTTTCTTTCAGAAAGTGGCGGGCTGAAAGTAATAACAGCACAAAAGAGTGTAAGCTGTTCATAGGACATCCTTGGACGTCATGGAAAGTAAGTTAACTTTAAGGAGTTCTGAATTTTGATTTCTGATGTTGTATGGGTTTTTTAAACACAATCATTTTGATTGTGTTTTTTTTTCCCCGCTGTTACATGATGAATACCTTCAAGTCACTGTTTTTAGTGAAATTTGATACATTCTGAGAACAGCAAAAATAAACCATTTAACATGTATAATTAATGTTCTACTTTTTGTACTTATGATATACATTTAGAAATGTGAGGTAGATATGGAGAAACTGAGGCTTCTGTAAGTGTCAAAGTTAATGCTTACAGTGCTGCACTTCTGGGTACTGTTTTTTTTTTAAAACTGAATAGGCCTCACCTTAAAGAAACCTCTTGAAAGGACACATCTTATTTGTATCCTGAAAGAATCATTTAAAATGTTAGACACAATTTTATGATGGCTTTACATCTTTTTTGCGCTGCTATTGCATCACTATTGTGAGACATCAGCAGTGCAAAAGATGCACCATGTTCCAAAATAGGCCTCACTTCATCAGCATCAAGATACTGTTTGTTTAAAATATATATCTTTAGGATTGTGTAGGGGACGTATAGCAGCAGAGGCTTCTGTAAATCTCAAAGTTTTTGAAAAACTGTTTCTTCTTGAACCTTTTCCCTTGTCTTTTCAAATTTTTAAATACATGTTTTAATATTTTTGAAATGTTTCTTCTCTCTTTTACAGATTGAAAGTATGAAAAAATATTTGAAAAAGTTAACAAGAATTATAAGGTAAATGTTTTCTACTCTTAACCCGCAATCCACTGCTGATGATGTCATTGACTATGTCATGAATGATGTAATAAGTGGACATGACTTACTTCATTGGTAGGCCTTCACATGTATTAATGCATACGCTGCTGCACTTCTGCGTACTGTTTTATATGCTGAACTACATCTGCACTATGAGATACCTAAGCAAAGGCAACACAGGTGATGTGATTTTGAAATGAGCAAAAGAAACTCCACGTTTTTCAATTACATTACTTGTGTTTTCTAAGTTTACGGATGACATTGTGCAGATGAACTTTAGGTCTGTCTATGGACACAGAAGAGGTCTGGCCGTTGTTCAAGAGTGAAGTGGACATGTTTTACTTCAATGGTAGGCCTTCACATGTATTATCTCCTCTGTATTCTTCAACAAGCATAAATTTGATATGCAACCCTAAGTAGGCCTCATCTTAAACAAAATTTTGGAGAGGACACACCTTATCGTCATCCTGAATCAATCATTTAATCTATCACATTTAACATCTATTAGTTCTACTGCTTCATTTCTTTAATCCTTACTTTCCTGCGTTTGCTACTTCTCTCATTCCTTTCTCTATTACTTAATTATTCTACTCCTTCCAGTATTTTTCTCAGTCCCTCTCTTCTCATACTTCTTCATTATTATTCACTCATTCTGTCTCTATTAATGTTACTGTTTCTGAATGATCTCAAAAAAATTTTAAAACAAGAACAGTAAGTATAAGGATAGGAAACAGACATTTATTTTACAAGAAAGACAGCTATAGGAAGTAAACAAAAGATACTGTTACTCGCAATCCACTGCTGATGATGTCACTGACCATGTCAAGAATGATATAATATGTGACATGATCAGAAGTGGATTGCGGGTAACAGTATGTTTTCTTTACTCCCTGTAGCTGTCTTTCTTTTAACATAACTGTCTGTTTCCTTCCCTTATACTTACTGTTCTTTTTTAAAAAAAATTTTTTTGGTTCGCTCCTGGTTCGCGTACCGGAGTGCGAACTGGAAGCGAACTAAAAGAAATAGAGATTGGCAGAGTTTCAAAAATTCTACCAATTTTTTTTATAATGGGGAGGTAGTTCTGAAAAGAACTTTTTTTTTGGTTTTTGTTGTTTTAAATTTTTTTTATTATTTTTCTGAACATTTTTTATATTTTGTTTGTTTTTTCTGAACATTTTGTAATTTTTTTGTTTTTTTGGGGGGAGGGGGGAAACAAAAATGATTCATTGAGAAGGGCTCAACAGGAGCAACGAAAAAAAGAAGAATTTATTTTTTGGGGCGTTTCGGGCAAACATGATTTTTGATAGCTCTCATTATAAGAGTAATGCTACTTTCTCGGTAGCAAAGTGTTTGGCTGCACCACACGCACACTTGCTTTACTTCCCCCATGTCCATTTGAATGTTCGGGATCACCTCCCTCACCTCTGGTCCCGATACTTCTTTGACAGCAGATGTTCTCACCATTGCCAGGGGATTTTGCTGTTCATCACGAAGCTGGGCAGCACTATAATTATTTGGGTGCCACCTACTCATATGCCTGTGCATCGTATAATTGCCGAAGCTGTATTTCTTGTCAGTGCCCCTTGACAGTCGATCGTTGCAAATACGGCAAAACACATATCTGGCATTTACTTTTTTTTGCCCTGCTGGAAATTTAAAAAATTGCCAGATGTAGTTTTCTTTTCTATTGTACCTCCTGGGCTCCTCTGGCAAAAACTCAGGCTCTTCCTCCTCTTCTTGATCTTCCTCTTCTTCAAACATTGGTTGAGCAGGTAGTCCTTTCTTCCCTTGAGGAGGTGGGGGTGGTGGTGGGGGAACACTAGCTGAAGCAACAATGGAAGCCATTTCTCTATAAAGTAAAAGGGTCTTTCTCTCACCAAGATGAGTCAGAGTGAGGAAAGAAGGAGGGGTTTTCATCATTTGGGAAAAGCAAAAGTTCTCAACCAATGAAAAGTGTTATTTTTAGGTCACCTGACCTAGCCTTCCATTATTATGAAACCAAAAGTGAAATGAACCAATGAAAAGTTTTATTACCAAGTCACATGACCTCTCACGCTCATGTTACGCGCTGCGGAACGCTCCCCGGTTAGCTTCCGGTTCGCTGCGCGCCTCGGTCCGCGCACCGGGACACTTCCGGGTGCGCTAACGCGATACGTCACAAGACGCATTACGCGGCAACGCGATACGTCGCGCTTTCGTGACGTGCCGCGGATCGCTTCCGGGTCGCTGCGCTTCGCGCCTCGGTCCGCGCCCCGGGGCACTTCCGGGTGCGCTAACGCGATACGTCACAAGACGCATTTCGCGGCAACGCAATACCGTCACTATGTTGATTTCTTACCGGTTCGCGGACCGGGTCGCGGCATCTATTTGAGCTAACGGAAAGCTTCCCGGTTCGCGGACCGGGAGCGAAACAAAAAAAATATTTAAAAAAAATTATTAATAAACATATAAAATATATTTTTGTATTTAAAGAAGAATACATTTTACAGCTATAGATATTAGCTTTTAAAAAAACAATGAAATTCATTGAAAAAACCATAGGTTATAGACCATATATAGTTAGGAATTTGCATTTACAAAACCTTGAAAATTCACTGAAAAAACCATAGGTTATACACCATATATAGTTAGGAATTAGCAGTTAAAAAACCTTATTTTACTCACACAAAACCAATGAAATTCCATATATAGTTAGTGGTACTAACTATATATCACGCACCCGCAATCCACTGCTGATTATGTCACATATGACATCATTCATGACATGGTCAGTGACATCACTGATGACATCACTGATGACATCACTGATGACATCACGGATGACATCTCAAATGACATCACTGATGACATCACTGATAAATCTCATTTGACATTAATGATCACATCACTGATGACATCATTCATGTGATAATACGATGAACCTCTTCAGACTCTAATATAACCTTAGATACACTCAGTGTAAACAGACACTCACAGACTGTCACTCATCCATGGAGTTACTTACACACCTAGTCAGTCATGCAAAGAATCAATCACAGCTCCATTTTCACAACTATACAGTTATACACACCTTACTTATTCAAACATATACTAAAACATATTTACTCACTTATACAATCCTGGATACAAGAGCACAATGATCCATACAGCCACTCACACATTCACTGGCTCTTATGCACAGTTATTTATATATGTCAACTCTCACATGTACTGTATTTTACATATGTACTTACTTTGACATGTAGCACTGAGATATGTATTCACTCACCAATACAGTCATGCACACAGTCAACCGCCCATACAGCTGTTTCCACATGCACTTTTGAACCCATACATCTATGCACAGAGTCATACACCTCCCAGCCACCCACACACACACTCAGTCTCCCATACAAATGCTTGGGCAACCAATCA
This sequence comes from Lissotriton helveticus, assembly GCF_964261635.1. Lineage (NCBI taxonomy): Eukaryota > Metazoa > Chordata > Amphibia > Caudata > Salamandridae > Lissotriton > Lissotriton helveticus. Next base: position 1,439,616,779 of record NC_136063.1, on the reverse strand, counting down.
ATAACCCATATAGTTACTCATATAGCTAATGATCAACACATGCAGCAGTTTACAGAACAACAGACATAATGATGCACAAATTAAGTCAGTTTAGTCACTAACCCATGCACTCAGTGAGACACATTTAACCACTCACTCATACAGTCAGTCATGCACCTACTAAATCCTTCTTCCAGACACTTATACATCCACTCATTCTTAAATATGTAAGACATATTTTAACTTTACAGAAAAATACAGTCACTGGATGTTGTCATCAGTGATGTCATCAGTGATGTCATTTGAGATGTCATCAGTGATGTCATTTGAGATGTCATCAGTGATGTCATCAGTGATGTCACTGACCATGTCATGAATGATGTCATATGTGACATGATCAGCAGTGGATTGCGGGTGCGTGATATACTAACTATATATGGAATTTCATTGGTTTTGTGTGAGTAAAATAAGGTTTTTTAAATGCTAATTCCTAACTATATATGGTGTATAACCTATGGTTTTTTCAGTGAATTTTCAAGGTTTTGTAAATGCAAATTCCTAACTATATATGGTCTATAACCTATGGTTTTTTCAAGGAATATATATATATATATATATATATATATATATATATATATATATATATATATATATATATATATATATCCACCGAACAGGAAAACCAAAGCGGAGTGAAGCCACATGGAAATACTGAACACCATTCATTTATTTCACTTTGTGCAAGCAGGTGAACAATTCACAAACAGTTCTCAAAGTAACTTCTTGCGCCAGACGAGTTTCGGGATATCAAACGTCCCTTCCTCAGTGGCGTAGCTGTAAGACAACTTCTGTGTGGCACCACTTGGGATGTATAATTCTGCTGAGATTTTAAGCAAGGAGAAGCCACCCCACATGGGGAAGAATGCAGCGCACTACAATGCCCAGGATGCAAGAGTTTATGGCCATGCCCACTTGCGACGGCAATTGACTATTTAGTGAGTGCATAACTGTGCTTCCTCTTGTCTTACAGCTACGCCACTGAGGAAGGGACGTTTGATATCCCGAAACGCGTCTGGCGCAAGAAGTTACTTTTGAGAACTGTTTGTGAATTGTTCACCTGCTTGCACAAAGTGAAATAAATGAATGGTGTTCAGTATTTCCGTGTGGCTTCACTCCGCTTTGGTTTTCCTGTTTGGTGGATATGTACAGCTTTGCCAGCCGTGGAGTAAGCCCGCCGCTAGTGTGCGGATCCATGCCGGCTCCAATCTGGGTGCTGATGCAGTTTGGACGGAACGAAGGTGCAGCGCTGATCAGGACAGGGCTGACCTTCGACACAGAAGTTCACTTGGGCAGAGCAGATGACAGCCACAACGGTACCTCGGCACTACTTGGGATGTATAATTCTGCTGAGATTTTAAGCAAGGAGAAGCCACCCCACATGGGGAAGAATGCAGCGCACTACAATGCCCAGGATGCAAGAGTTTATGGCCACGCCCACTTGCGATGGCAATTGACTATTTAGTGAGTGCATAACTGTGCTTCCTCTTGTCTTACAGCTACGCTACTGAGCAAGGGACGTTTGATATCCCGAAACGCGTCTGGCGCAAGAAGTTACTTTTGAGAACGGTTTGTGAATTGTTCACCTGCTTGCACAAAGTGAAATAAATGAATGGTGTTCAGTATTTCCGTGTGGCTTCACTCCGCTTTGGTTTTCCTGTTCGGTGGATATATATACCTCCTTCACTTGGTCGACACTAAAGAAGGGTTTTAAGGCATGTCCACAATGCGAAGCCTGCAAATTTGGCAGCAATAGGACTCATTTAAAAGTCCCTTCCATGAACATCCTATTGCCATTTCCAAGTGGCTTACCTGCAAGACTGATTATGCCATCTATGTGTTGGAGTGTCCGTGTGGACTGCAGTATGTGGGCAGCACCAAGCTGCCCGCCCACAAACGGATACTCCAACACTTACGTGCAATATCAGGGCACGACCAAATTATCCGGTTGCCAGGCACTTTCAAGATAAACATCTAGGCATACCTGATCAGCTCCAATTTTTCTTGATAGATTGTGTCGAAGTGTCAAGAAGGGGAGGAGACCGTGAGGCCAAACTTCGCCTTCTTGAGACGAGATACATCTTGGAGCTTAATACGAAAAATCCTAATGGTCTTAATGATAGGGAAGACCTTTACACTTGTATTTAGGATTGACTATTATGCCTATAAGACCTGTCCGGATTTACAAAATATAATTTCTGTTCCCAAGATGGTGTCTTTCTGTACATAATATAAAATATATTTTTTTAACTATAAAATCAAGAATCTTCTAAAAAAACTTTTTCCATGATTATATCTCGGAATTATCTGCTGTAACATTTGCACTTTATTGCTATTTTTGCACAATCACTTTTTGCACTTTTTATGTTTTTAGCAGGCATTGTGACAGGCCCACTGGGCTCTATTAGATTTTTCTAAATTTTGTCTCATGAATTTGGATTAACGCTGTTGTATTGAGTATGAGCATATTATTTGAGTTTTTTGCACAAGCTGGATATTTAGATTACACATTAACAATGGGCCGACGCTCTGGTACATAGATGAAATTATTTGTCATGTATATATATCGTTTCTATCAGTTTGTGTCTTGTAAATATGCTTATTTATTTATAAACCATACAATAGGCTTTAATGATTGTGAAACATTGAGCAAAATTTTAGATGTTTCAATTGGGCTTTCTTTATTGATTGCACGATCTCAGCGTTAAAATGCATAGTATTTTTACCATTTTCATGATTCAACTGTTTGCACTATCACTTTAAATGCTCTGCTCAGTGAAGAGCAGTTTGTCATGTGATCAAGCCTTCTCGAAGGCGAAACGCGTCATGGCGGCAGCGCTGGCTTTACCTGAATAAATCACCTTGCACCAGCACCTTTTGGGTCGACTCTTTGTCGCTTTGTATCCGGCAGTTTCCTGTCTTTTGAGTGACAAGCCTCATGAATATATATATATATTAGTTTACATTCTGTAGCAGTTCCTCCAGAAAGGTCATCCATACAACACTAAATAGCATGGAAATGCATTAACAAAATAGAACCCATGCTTGCTCCAACAAAAGCCCTGGCATGACTGCATTTAACAATGAATAACAAGATGGTGTGTCCTAAAATATCATCTTAACAGTCAAATGTTGAATCGCAAAAGGTTCCTCAATGACTATATTACAAATTTCTTTCAGACTTGGAGGTATGCCTTAGCAGTCAAAGACAAAACACACGCATCAGTTAGCAGTGAAAGATCATATTTATTGGAATCGAAGTAGGCATGTTTATGGCATTGTTCCTTTCACGGAGAGCAGAATCGGCCACAGAACAGGAGGTTGCCTGTCTGATGGTGTCTGATAAAAAACAGGAAAGGATGGTCTGCCATGAAAATGTGCTCACACTCCTCCACATCGTCAGTTGCAGCAGCAGCTTCTGTGCCTTCCTCGTTCACATCCACAAATGCCTTGTGAACCACCTTGGACAGGACCAGGTAATTTTTATCTGACATTCCAGAGAAATCAGAATTGACCACATTAAATGCATTCCTCATTCCCAAACTTCTGAGGGATGATTTCAGATCATAATTCTCCTCCAGCTTAAATCGGGGTAGATATAGCTTCACCTCATGATTCATCATATCTTCTGTGTATGTCCAAACTGCCAATTTCGTATGGGTAAGTTGCTGTTCAAGCTGAAAAAAAGACAAGAACTGATTTCAAAAGAGCATCAATTGCTTAGTCAAACCATTCTACTGATTTAACAACTTTATATTTTGTTCTACATACCAACGTTTTCAATAACATGTAGGCGTAGAAATGCAAAAGCTCTTTGTAATACAGCTGCATTAGCCAAAAAAATCCCATAAAATGACAAAAAAGTATGACATAGGATGAGAATATTTAAATCAGAAATACCTACATTACCAAAAGCAGATTAAAAGCCAGATTTATTTAAATATGTCACATAGGTAGCTGCCTGTATTTACTAGGAACAAATATTCTAATATGTGTTGTTCATCCTCATAAAATACAACATACACTGATTGCCTTGAGAAAACATGAGGCGTCCAAGATTTGATCAAACCAGTGCAAACAGTATTGCAAGACAACACATTTGTATCAAAGCAGCTCTCTCCTCCATATTTATGTGTATTATCTTCTACGCCCTTGAGGCCTAAGCTTCTACTTCCATCATACGCTGTGTGAGAAGATACCATCTTTGTCATATTCTTCGTTCATCCACCGCTAACCCCAAGAACTACGAAAATTCATCAAAAACAGAATTAGTGGCCACAGCTTCGTAGTATACTCGGCCAAGCTATGGCAGTCTCTTCTAGCAGCATTCCAACATGAATCTACCATCCTTTAATTTAAATGTTATGTAAAAAACTGGCTGTTTTATTGTTTTTGCAAGCTTGTCCATCATCTCCGATACTGCTAGCTAGGCCTAGTTAATCAGGGTAGCTAGTTTAAGGCTTTCTTTATGAATGGTGTGGGATGGGTTCCACACAAATAGGATCTACAGGTCCGGCTCTAGCGATGGTGGCGTGCGGTACACCAATCTTTGGTGACTCCTCCCAATGACCTTCTCCACTGATCCCCTCGCTACCGCCCTCCAGCAGTGCCCTTCATCTCTCCATAGCCACTCTTCTATATGTATATAATTTGTTTCTATAGCACTACTCACACCAGTGTATGGTGTGAGAGCACTTTACATCACACACATACACATTATACAGAGACAATGAATCATGTGTGTTAATCAGTGTATAGGAAATTTTACTTAGGACAATGGGGAAAAGAAGGTTTTGGAATCACACATCATTCATACTAGAAGGCATTATATTTTAAGAGAGCTTGGTCTGGAGAAGCAAAAATTCAGGATTTAAAACTTAGCACAGGTTGGCTTTAATAATAAGAGTTTATTTCTACCCAAAGAAAAAACAATGTTTAACCTATACTTTGCCGTTTGCATGCAGCTGTTTGAAGATAGTTCATATCTCACTGTGCTATGTTAGTTGTTTACTGCCTTTGTCACAAGGACCCTTTTGTTACTTGTAGTTCATAAATTATAATCCTGAGCTATCCACATAAAATACAGTTCTGTGATGTGCATAGTACACTTTATTTGTAGCAGGCATACTCTTGTGCAGCTTTGTTTATAAATCAAAACTCCCACTAGAAAAAAAACACGGATACATCCCCAGCAGTTATCTTGACACTTATTGTTGCCTGAAAATTGCTGGACACACAACAAAGCTGCAGCAGGTACCTCTAAACCCATAAAAGATATCAAAACACAGCGCTCTTCAAGCTCCGCACACTGTGCGATGGCATTGGTTGCACGGCCTGGAGTATCTACTAGACTATGGCAGAGAAAAACGTCAAAAATAAATGTCTTTATGCAAATTGCAAGAAAAACACTTTTTTTGTAAAACCGTATGCATGGCTCTCATAAAATGAAGGGTCTGGGAACAGCGCAGTGCACATACAAGGTAAATAAGTGGGGTCGGTACATAAAAGTTTTGGCGATTCAGAGCCTGCCAGGAACTCTAGGTTGAATAAGTTATGTTTTATTGAGCAGTATTCCTGCAAGAAAATTTTATTGAGCAGTATCCTGTCCTAATCCTGCAATAAATTAAACACTAGACAACAGGGGATTGGGCAGTAAACTATTTCAGATGCCCAGGTTCTGGACTTCGTGATTTGCCATGGAGATGTTGCTGGAAGACCCTACTCTTTTAGGCTCTCATGCAAGACAGACGAGAAATAAATTAGAATTTTCCTTGAAGAGATGGAAGCGTCCTTTTATGAACATGTTAATTGGGGGTTTAACTAGAAAATGGCAGTGGGAAAGTTATTTTCTGAAGATGGTTCTGGGCTAAGAGGTGGATGAAATGAGCCACATTTTATTGGGAGTAGTCAAGCCAAGAAAAACACAGGACGTTTTCAGTTCCGATAGAGCAAATGAATATGTGCCCTATCTGCGATTCCAGGTTATTTTATTTATTTATTCAATTTATATAGCGCATTATCACCAGTAGGTCTCTAAGGTATGCTGCATCAGAATGTACTTTGAACATTTCGAATTTGATTTAAAGATGTAAAAGTTGTATGTCAGAAGGTGCTTGCATGCTAAAACTCCTTTGTGCTTCCAACTAGTCCTTATCGCAGTTCCAGTTTGGTACTTTCAACTAAAAAGAACATCTACAAGTATGTTGCATCAGATCTGGATTGATGTATGTTTGCATTACCCTAAAAAATGTTTTAAATGTTTTCATAAGAACACTTAAATACAAGATTCCTACATTGCCTGGAATGGCCAAAGGGTGTTCTTTCCAAGAACATACCTTGTATGTATTATACTATGTGCTTTATAATTCTATTATAATACTATTAAATGTCGAATGTTCCTGTAAAGGAGATGCGATTGTGAGTGTGTTTACACCTGTTCCAGACTTTGTTGTACAAGAGGCCTTGTGAGGTCACAAAAACGAGCATGTGCTGCTTGTGGGGAAAGGACTGGAAAATGTAACACGCTGATCAATTTGCCATGATAAATTCTTTGTTAAAAAACTGGGAACCCGTTGATATGATATGCATTAAATTGCCTTTTTAGACCTAAAAACACCAGTGGGTGCAAATCTTCCTACCATTTTAAAAACTTTGACAACAAAGTAGGTTTTAGAAGTAGGATGAAGATTTATAGATCACAGAAATGATTTGGGTAGGCCATAATTATATTAACTTATTGCGACTTTATGGAATAAGGAATGTTATAATTAGTGCATTATGATTTAAAAAGTTGTGAGATTTAAAACCATGTCAATAGAATAAATATAAGATACCTCCAACAGTAACAATTGAGAAACAAGTATACACAAATTAAAAGAATAAAGAGGCAGGAAAACTAGGCCTGGACTCATTATAGAAAGTAAAATATATGTTATTTGGAGAGCATGGGAAAAGAGCTTATTGCAAAAAAAAAAGAATTAAATCCCAGTATGAGATTCTTAGCCCTGGACCTCAATGAAAAAGTGTGGAATGTATTAGTCACAGGGCTTGGAAGGAAATCTAACAAGCATTGGTAAATGCATTAGGTTTCGCCCATGTGATTAATAAGCTGATTTTTGTTGTAAGTAGTAGCTTGCTGATTAGTTTCACAATATAAGTTACAGAAAGTCTGTTATAGTGGTATGACTTGTTTATGTACAAAAAGACAATATATTGTGCTGTTACTAGTGGTATAGTGCGGATAAGTAATAGCAAAATTCAGAAAAATGAAATGAAAGAGGGATATAATAGAATTAATTTCTATAATAAAAATATTATGTGTTTAGAGTAGTTCTGACAAATGTTGGGCCTGGTGCCACTGTACCGGCTGCACCATTCAAATTATGCTCCTATTACATGTAAGGTAACTGCACTTGTGACTGCCTGTTTACTAGTAAAATATTTCAATATTTGGTGTTTGGAGGGGTTCTTAGAACTTAGGGTCCCGGAGTCCCTGCACCTACAGCACCATTGAAATCATGATCCTAGTACCTGCAAGATAACTACACTTGTGACAGCTTATTTAGCAGTTGAATATAGCAAAATTTGGTGTTTAGCGGAGTTCTGGCAACTTTTGGGCCCGATGCTACTGCACCATTGAATTCATGGCCCTAGTGCCTGCTAGATACTGCACTTTTGACTGCCTGTTTAGTAGTAATAGTTAGCAATATTCTGTGTTTAGTGGGGTTCCTATCGCTTTTGGCCCAGGTGCCACTGCACCTGCTGTACCAATCAAGCCTCTTAACTGCAAGATAACTGCAACTGTATCTGCCTGTATAGTAGTAAATTATAGCAATATTGGGTGTTTCGAGGAGGTCATGACAAATTCTGGGCCCAGTGCCACTGCACCATTCAAATCATAACCCTGTTATCTGCAAGGTAACTGCACTTGTGACTACCTGTTTAGTAGTAAAATATAGCAATATTAGGTGTTTAGTGGGGTGTCTAGAGCTTTTGGTCCTGGTGTTACTCCACCTGCAACACCATTCAAATCATGACCCTATTGGTTGCTAGATAAATGCACTTGTGACGGTCTTGTTTAGTACTAAAATTTTGCAATAATATGGGTTTAATGGGGTCCCTAGAGCTTTCCGCTCACGTGCCCCTGCACCTGCTGCACCAGTCCCTTTCAACTACAAAGTGACTGTAATTGTGACTGCCTGTTTAGCAGTAAAATATAGCAATCTTAGGTGTTTAGAGGGGGTCTGACCACTTTTAGGCCAAGCGCCACTGCGCCTGTTGCACCATTCAAATGACCTTGTTGTCTGCAAGGTAGCTGCGCTTGTGCCTGCCTGTTTAGTAGTAAAACATAGCATAGCTCTTGTATATTAACTTTATTTTTAACGCGCAATGTTTATTACAACATTTAGAATTTGATCATAATGACCAAATGGATAAAGTTGAAAAAAACATTTGGATAATGCATAGAAAGTGCAAAAAAAAGTACTGAGGCATGATCAGGAAATGCCACAAATGTTCTAAGGCTAAACCATCTGCTTTACAGAACTAAGGGCCTGATTACGATGTCGTTTAGAAGGACTCCGAATCAGATTTTGCTTTCCTGGATCAGATTCATAGCCCTTGTTTCTGACCGAATCGTACACAGGTCCGAACAACCAAGTACGATGCGAAGATTACATATGCGTCGACCGAATCGTTTTGGAACCCGAACCAGTCCATAGGACTTATTTGTAGCTGGAAGCGAATTCCAACCTAGCGAGTACGATGCACGATTTGGACAACCGCTTTGCCTCGGTCTCAGCGAGATGAAACAGCTGTCGGAATCATACTTTGGGGTGGGGATCATAGCAAGCCCCCGGGGCCCTCTGAATCGGTCACGAGGGTGTGCCTGTGGTTCCCCCAGATCTAGGCATGCACAGTGTGGCGGGCAGCAAGGGGTCCCCGCCACAGGATATACGCTTTTCCCCACCCACCCCTTTACTGCTATGGGAGCCCGTGTACGCATCTGTACACAGGCTACGAGCGAACAGAGTACGTAAGCATATGGCTGCATCGTACTCACTCGGACTCCTGGAGCACGTTTCGCTTGGAAAGCCCTCCGGATCAGAGTCGTATGGAGGGCTTTCCTCGCAAGATCGTAATCGGGCCCTAAGTGATAAAAAGCAAGTGGGAAGAGATCTTAACTTAAAAGTGAATGAGACTTAAGTACAAGCATTGTAAATGCATGCATCCAGGGGAAGTTAATGGAAAAAAAAACAAAAGTTTCACACAAAAGCGAACAAACACAGAAATTCAGCAATGGGAACTGATAAGAGGCACCTTTTAAGATATATTAAATACACGAGATTTCTCAAGCACAGTGCAAGATAAACCTAAATAAAAATGTGTATGATTGTGATTTAATTGTGATATAGTACTGTATACAATTATCAAAAATGTTACCACATCAGCAATTAGCATGCCATCTTCACCTTTAAATATAGCCTGAATGGTACTGGAAATGTCTGGCAGTTCACCCTGCTATGGATGGAGCCAAGTATGGTGGCCTGGCTGACAACAATTCTGAGTAGCACAATGAGAAATCGGTACTCTCAAACAATTACAAAAGAGCCGTTAATCAACCAAAGTCATAGCTGCATAAAGATCGCTCCTACCCACCTCCAAGTTGCGTTTACTGAATATGGCTGGCAAGCTATTGGCATTACTCGGCCATGTGTTCCAGTAACCAGTACCAATAAATGAATGTCAGCTATCGACCTTATTCATGTTGTATTTGCCCAGATAGATGTCATTTTGCAGATGGACAGGAGATCGTACTGTATATATTTTAAGACAGCATGCACTAGTAGTGGTTGTGCAAATATGTATCATTCAATTCCCTCACTGTCATAACTCACGCCGTTTATAAAAAAAAAAAACATGTGATAATCGTTCTGCATGGTACAGAAGCAGAATAACTTATACACTGTCCAAATAATGCCAACTATCGTTGCAGACAACGCGTACTGCCAAATCGAGTGAACAGCTTTGTAGCGCCTGGGGTCTCTATAGTTGGTATGTTATTGTAATCCCCAAAGCCGCTATAAAATTACTTGCTGAGTAATGCTAATTTGACGTGTTGCGCCAATGATTGTCAACAATCTGTGCTGCATACAGTGACTACATTTTCAGGGGAAAAGAACGGGATAGCCATTGACATAGAAATAGAACTTAATGGTACTGGTCAGTGCAGTGTCAACATTTATTCCTATTTCTATGTAAGTGGATATGCCGATAGATATATTGCCAAGGAAGTATTTAATGTTTATGCTGCAGAAACACACATCTCTGTAGCATGAAAACTAAATCCTTCCTCTGCCAAACTGGGATGTGTTGCAAGGGGTGCTTCGTGATTCTGGCCTGAGATGATAGTCTCTGAAGGGGTTGATTCACCCCTCATTAAATCATACTGTGCTGCCTGAATTAAGTCAGGAAGCACAGTAGGAGAGACTTTTAAACTAAACTCTGTTCCCTGGTGTCATGAGAGGGCTGGTGTGAACGTGAGCCTCCAGAGCACAGTGACAAATGTGCGTGCTCATTCGATCAACTCTCAAAACTGGGACATTTATCTATTTTGTAATAAGTGTCGGAACGCCAGGACAATCATTCAAAAAACGGGAATATCCAGGCAAATCTGAGACATCTTCTGGAACAGAGGGAAGAAGGGTTACATGTGTCATCATATAGAATGATGGATATTTTGGTACGAAACTCTGAATGTAAAGTAAAAAAGATCAGAGATGACAAAATTATTGACACTAATCTGTCGGATGCTATACAAAAAAAAATGATGTCATTCTTAAGAAAGAGCTAGCCAATTATCAAGTCTATTTTAAAGGCAAGAAACAGCAAAAGATACAAAGAGATCAGAATGATTATGAAAGGGGACGCATCTTTACTATCACTAGGAAGTATACTGATATCGTTGGAAAATCTACATCTGTTGCCTCAAGTGAGACGAGGGCCCCCAAGCATATCTACTAGCAGTACCTCCATTTCTTCTATCGAAAGTGACCCAGGTGAAGGCCCTAGTACAGACATGACAAATCACGACCCACCTTCAGTTTTTTTACGGGAGGTACAACGGTACCGTTTGGGAAACAAAAAGAAAACCTTTGGTGAAGAACAAGGAGGGGGGTGGCAAAAAAAGCGCGGGCAGGCACAAAAGCAGGAATGGATAACAAACAGGATATGAAGTAGATGAGGTTATGCACCACCATGTGGACAGCATAGGTGATGAGTCTATGACTAATACAGTGAATGTTGTGAATTTGTCCTCTAGAACTTTGAGCAAACAAGAGACAATGGTCCTTTGGAAAGGACTACATTTTTGTCTAACAGAATAACCCGTTTTTGAAAATGTACATCTGGACTTATTTAAGTTTGTAGGCAAGCTAAAATTAATAAACAATTTTTCGGAACATCCATCTGTCATCCAACTATTACTGTACCACGTGACTCTGAATTTACATTAATGTGTTGCACTTGATTGCTACCTTGCATGATGAAGAGTCTTTGGCAGATTTAGTTGAATATGCACGTAATCTAAAGGTAGCACAGGATGTGAGGTTTGATAGTGTGTTGCGGAGCACCTCCAAATTCATTCCCCCAAGTGACACTAAGTCTGTGATTGATGAGTTTGCATCCAGGGTTACTCAGGATTTGTACCGTCTGAAAGACAGTCATGTCAACAATAAGAAATGTTTACACCATCCAAACATTAGCAGAGAAGAGAGACATTTTCTCCAATCTATACGAGATGATTCTAGTTTGGCAATCTGCAAAGCGGATAAAGGCGGCAATATTGTGTCGTGTATTTCTATAGGTTCTGAATCGATCCCCCTATTCCTGACCCTATTCTGGTTAAACTAACTAGCTAGTTAACTAACAGTCAGCCCATGAGGCAAGAACAGCCCCCATGATGCAGATACCGTTATCTGACGCAGTCACACTACGGCGCAGGAACGTGTTATCTGATTAGGTCATAACGCTTGAGATCTATTCATCCTAAATTCCAGGTACAGAACTGAATAACCCCTCACAGAGAATTCTTTAGTTATTCACTTGGCAAAAACAAACTTAACTTAAACTGTAACTTTCTATTCCCAACCACGCATTAGACTTAGGTCAGGTACACGGGGTAGGCGTATTTAGAAACACCAGTTGAGTACGTTTAGTCAAATGTATATGTGTATGTAAATATATTTTAACCATTTTAAAACATCATATGGCTCAGAAACCATATCAATGTTTTTACAGTATTATTTTATACTATTGCTTTTAATGTATGCAGTTTACTTAACTATAAGTATTGCAATAATATCGATCCATTTCTCATGTATGAGAAAAGAGACTGATCAATAAATAACACCTTTTTATTGAACACGCCCGTCTCTTCCTTTTCTCTACATTTCTGATGAGACTAAGAATGCACGTACTGACTGAGTAAAATAATTGCCTTGTGCTCACACGACTCTTGAGATTGACTCTTGATTAGGGGAGAGCAAAGTTGTCATGTTCTATGGTTGTAGAAACTAAATCCCTTCTTGTCTAATCAGGGCAGGTAATTCTTTCCTGAACATTCGAGAAAGTTTCTAGCGAACTCTGAGCTTAGCTGGCAAACCCAAAAATTAAGTCTAGTATCGACAGTAGTAGACCTAGTTAACGTCTGGTCTAGGCCTTTACTGCTGTAGGTATTATTCCAATGCGCAGAGCCTATTGGGAAGATAGGAACTACACTACATGGCGCCCAACGCGTTTGGAAAGGGCGATAAAACTAACGTAAGACATTTAGAGTAACTCAGTCGTGCTTTCTCACTCAGACCCCTTTTTCCAAATACTCCAAAGACGTCTGGAGTGGGTGAAAGGTTATATCCTCCAAAACCTCGCAGGAGGGAACTCCTATGTATGGTTCTTGGTCAAGTCAACGTTGAAGGATAAAAACAGTTCCAAAATATTGTGCATCTAATCTTTGTTCCATAAAGAAACCTGATCTGCAAAAATACATAATACCATCCTGTCTGTAAAATGGGAGACAGTGATGAAGAAAGAGAGGCAGTTAGATTAGCTACTGAACTCGCAGATGCTGATGCTACCATGCAAGCAGCAGACCCGAATATAACACTCATTCCGGTCATTAAAAGGAGATCTATAACCTTAAAACTTATAGAAAATGGACTGACACCTAGAGGTGGCACAGTCATATTCGTAATTGAGGCACACGAATATCGGCAGACAGAGGTATACTATACATGGATACATTTTCCAGCAGCAAATGCTGTAACAAAGTACTTCCACTATTACAAAGTAGAGGAACCTCCTGAAACATACACTCCTTTCGAGGAGGTGGAAGTACCACTCAAATTCCAAGAGCATTTGCTCTTATTTGATGGCGCCCTAAAACACAATAATCACATTACAAGGCTCGGTCCTTTAGGAAGACCAGGAGCAACGTGGCCGGTCTTAGCCGGATACACACCACATCCAGACATCGATAGAATGCCTGCAGCAGAGCTGTTAATACAGCTAAAACAACTACTAAAAATTCATAGACAATTAGTTCAGTATGTAATGCGGACTTCAACAATTCAGCCAGCAATTAAACTTCCACAGCTGACCCCTCACCAGGGGAACACAAATAAAATTACACCACAGAACATCCAATCCTGCCTAGGTAAAGTTCCAGCTAAACGGGAACAAATACCATTCTGGTTGGCACAGAAAATCACCCAAATAGAGGCGGTGTTTCCTGACACCACCCCGCTGGAAAAACACAGGATTCTGACTATATGTCTCCCAATGGGAATCGCACCACACATTGAGGACTGTGACACTTGGGGTACAGTCTTTGCTTCCATCTACACAAAAACGCACGGTGTCCCATCCATTTCGGTGATACCAGATGTGCTAAAACAAGTTCAAGATGAATACGGTCCAGAACCTGCTTTAACTCTTGGTATGAAATTACTAAAAGACTTCAAGCAGGTCTCTGCTATATTATTAGCCAACATAAAAGGTGAAGCAGCAATCGTGGCGATCCGCCAGAGGTTAAAAGAGACAGATATAGCAGACCAACCAGCTGAAATTGCCAGAATCATAGAAAAATCCTATGAAGAACTAGGCAGAGATAGTCTAGGTGGAATACCAGTAAAACCGCAACTGACTACAAGTCCAGAAAAAATATTTTTTAATAATAATAATTCACCAAAAAAGAACTGGGATGGAAACAAACAATCCAATCCTAAAGAAAAGAAATTCCAGTCCCGAGGAAGGTCTCCTAGGCGAAGAGAGAAATCTCCGAACCAAAGACAGAGGTCACCGCAGAGTGACCCCTCTGGGAATAGATATAACCTTAGAAATAGGGATAATATTAAAAAACCTGATAGATATCAAGACATTGATACACGTCCCTCTCAATCTTTTCAGAATTCCTCGCAGAAATCGGAAAGAAGAGGACGATCAGAAGAGCACGCCAAGTCCAAAGACAAGGAACCTGCTCAACTAAAAAAGAAATTACAATTTCCAAAAAAGAAGGTAGCCAGTATCAAGGTAGTTAACAATGCCGAGAATACTGAGGACACAACTGAAAAACGGAGAGTGGGCTCAGACAATGCTAGACAGCGCAGCAGTGGTGAGCATAGCTCGCAAAGTCCTTATGAATCATCTGGAGACAGTGGACACGAATGAATACCTTCAAGTGGAAACTGCAGACACCAGAGTTAGCAAGCCCCACAAGATATACGAGATAACATTACGTATAGAGGGAGATAAGACTAGGAAAATAAGGGGACTATTTTGGGATAACCTATCCAAAGGCTATGACATCCTTCTAGCTGAAAAAGACTGGCCACCAGAGTTTGTCAGGGAGTGCCCTCATGGCGAAGAAGTAATTATGCCTGCCTTCTCGAATCAAATCCCGATTCATAAAAAATATACACTTGCTAGAAAGTGGGCAGTGGCCTTAGCACCTGCTTTATATAAAAATCATGTAGGATGGGATGAGGATTCTCCTCCTCACAAAATCCAGTTAAAATCACAACCAACTGCACAAAGGCAGTACCCAATTAAGCAAGAAGCTAAAAAACAGGTAAATGAAATACTAGATCAGCTAGAATACCAGGGGGTGATTGAAACTTGCACCTCACAAATGAACAATCCTTTGCTTCCGGTCGCCAAACCAGACAACTCATATCGTCTAGTTTTGGATTACCGACACCTTAACACATGTTGCAAAACTTTTGCAGTGCAAAACTCACACAGTGCTGCACTAATGAATAACATAGTGCGCAAAAAATACAAAACAACCTTGGACATCTCCAATGGATTCTTTTGTCAAAACATAGCACCAGAGAGCAGATATTTAACTGCATTCTCAGTAAATGGCACTCAAAAACAATTCTGTCGGTTAGCCCAGGGGTACAAGAACAGCCCGGGGGTATTCTCAGCGAGAGTAACAGAATTACTACAACTATATGATGATGAAGCATTATCTTATGTCGATGACATTTACTTAACAGATGATGACTTGGAGACTCACTTGAAAAGGGTGAACACCATAATACTTGGGTTCGCTGCAGAGGGTTACAAATTCAACTTCAAAAAATCCAGAATTGCCCATCTGACAGTCCTATTCTTAGGATATGAGTTATCAAGTGAAGGCAAAAGCCTGGCAGACAATTTCCTAGAGAAATGTGCCGTAATCCAAGCTCCTAAAACACTAAAAAACCTACAGTCAATTCTAGGCTTCCTAAATTTCGGAAGAACTTACATTGCAAATTACGCAGAAAGGGTCAAACCCCTTTATGATCTAATTAAACCAGACTTTAAAAGATCCAGTTGGACTCAAACACACACAGAAATTTTGAGATCCTTACAAACAGACATGCTAATTAAAACAAAATTAGAAACACGTGATAATACACGCAACCTTGTGATTCGAGTCATCCCAGGGAGATGCGGATTCACATACCTAACCTCTAATGAGGGAGATAAGGTACCAATTGCATTTAAATCACACATGTACACAGAAGCTGAACAGAAATTCAGTAATACAGAAAAAATCATTCGTGCAGTTCAAACCGCAATAGCTAGAGAAAAAGACATAGCTGACGGTAGACATATCACAGTCAGAACAGCAGAATCAGCCTTTGAGGCACTAACAACACCGTGTAATTTACCAACAACAACATTGAATCCGGAATGGATACAATGGGTGAATTCAATCACAACGGACAAAGTAGACTACTACTTTGATCCAGAACTAGAAGAATTGAAAAATCAAAAATATGAAAAGACGTATCCTCTGCCAATCGACATTCTGCCTCTACGACATTACGCCTGTGTAATCTACACAGACGGACATGCTCAACCGTCCGTTTGGGGAGAACAAGCATACAACCCCACATGTGAGATTACAAAAGAAGTGTGGCGCGGAGGTATATTAAAACCTGTATTAACAAAATCACACTCAGTAGAAACTAATTCAGAAAAACAAACTGAAATAATCGCATTGAAAATGGCGCTAGATAATGCGGATCGCGAATTCCCGACACTTATAGTGTCAGATTCATATTACTGCGTCAAATCATACAACAGCGATTTGCAGACATGGATTCAGAACGGTTACAAAGATGACACAGATGCACCAATAAAGCAGAGACTGCTCTGGGAACAAATAGCTCTTTTACAAAAAGAACTACCAAAGACTCACGTGACACACTCACTGAGTCACCAGCGTGATGGCGTTCACGTTGTAGGGAATTCATTGGCTGAAACAGCCGCAGCGGCAGCCACTCAATCGGCTCCCGTAGTTTGAAAAAAGCGTACATTAAAATACATTGACGGTGAAACATTGCTGGCGGTGAAAACGTCATCAAAAGGCGACTGCTCAGCGTTACCGATCAACTATCCACTCAATTACACATACATCATAGATGCAAACTCCGTCCCTTTTGCTCGAATCCCTGGAGTGGGGGATAGAGTGATTCCAAACATGGACAGGAGAAACTTGTTAATCGCAGACGCACACATGGGCGAGGGTCTCAGACACCTTAAATTAAAAGATTCTCTGGAAGAATTACAATCGCGGTACTGGTGGCCAGGCATGAGCCTGCACTACACCATGTTTGTAAAAAACTGCCCAAACTGCAACCGAGATCGCAGTGGGGAGAGAAGCAGTTTAATACCTCGTCGTATCAAGGCAGATAATATTACCAGCAAAAAGAATGGCTTGCGATTAACATATACAGGCTAGTTTCCACTTATAATGTAGATCACCAGCACTCGGCTGACGTCCGGACTATTATACAAGATTTGCGAGTCTAAACGGCATATACGCTAAGAGCATGTTACGTTCGACCATTGTCTTCACTCAGGCACACCAGCCTGGGGGGGAAACATGGCCAAATGAGCACAGCCCAGCGGGAATCTTCTCACTTCCTTCCTGAGGGTACGGGATGGTGTAAAGAAAAAACCAAGGCAGAAAGCAATCTATAATAGAAAGGATATTAGGTTCGGGAGCTGGGTGGGTCAAACATCTAATAAGTGTCCAACGTAGTCTAAATAACTTGCCAAGAAATTCTCTGAAGGGATTCAGTCCGTACGAACTATTATTCGGAACTAGGATGTTGATCTCTGACCTTGATAGTCAGACTTCAGTGGTAATAGAAAAAACCTTTGATGTCAAAGACCGTTTGGCTATTTTGCAGGACTTAAACAAAACAAGAAAAGACCTGAGCAACATACAGTTGAAACAACAGCCAACAACCACTGAAGAATCACCACCTGTCCCAGCAAGACCTGTCTGGATTCCAAAAGTCGGGGATCTAGTCAGGGAGAAGATCGCGGTAAAGAAGGAATTTGGGCCTTCTTACAGAAAAGCAGTTCCTGTCTTGTCTGTCAACGGGACAAGATCAGTTGTACTACCGCCACTTGCTGGAAAAAAGGAGAACCGAGTTGTATCCATCGACCTGGTAAAACCACAACATGTGGCCGATAACAAACAGTAGGCCAAGTGGACTCCCAATAAGTAGCAGAACACCAAGGTTTGCTACTAGTACAGAGGTCCTATCAAAAAGGCTCATCACATTCGAAACGCCTGCAGAAGAACAAGAAGGACTATGCAACAATGCAATAGAACTCAGACCTCTGAAAACCCAAATAAAGACATTTAGCAGAGACACACCAATCTATACTGAAGTACCAAGTGAAAATGCAAAAAACAAAAATCCTGAACCAATTGGAACAATTGACAGAACTGCATCCGGTTACTTCATCAACTTCGATGATTCCTCTGACGGCTTCAGTGAATCAAAGACACAGCCATCATCAAAATCCTTTAAAGACAAATCTAAGGAACTTTTGAAACAACTGAAAGAAACATATCTGATTTCTCCATGGATTGAATTTTGGGTGGGTTTTGGTACATTTATCCTCATACTTTGGCTCATCATGGTATTTACTTTGGGACGCTTCATTGAGGGAAAATATGCTAAAATGGACACAGCAAGTCAGAACATCAACTTGGTCCTCAAACCACACACATCTTCACACGTCGAGAAAAGAGAACTTTCTCCAGAACTTTCTTCAGCCAACTTCACAGCCAATCCTATACCTGGTGGGGTAGCCTGGGACAACACTGACTATGAAATTTATGGTCCGGTCGAGATCCTGAAATATCCACACCAAATCAAGATCTCCTTGAGTGACTTTGCAAAACCAAACTCATTTGCTGATGATTGGGACTTCGAAAGTATTAACAACATGATGTCTGACTTAGTAATGTCTGCTAAATTTACAAAACATGATTATTTGCAAGGTTCTACAAATTATGATAGTATGTATTGCTATAACCATTATGGTAACCATTTCTTGCATAAATCTGCACAACCTAGAAATGTTTTAAATTATAATCAATGGGAACATTGTGCTACACCTCCAAAAGGGAGCTCTAGAACCGTTTATGACAAATATTCATATTTCTCAGGTTTTAACACAAATAATGCTGAAACATTTTATTATAAATTGTCAAACAAGACAGGGATGAAAACCATGATAACCAACACAAAATTGATATATTCAGATTCATTCTTCGGAAAAATGAATACTTTTGGATTTGATTATTGGGACAAAAATGTTGATTTGAAAAGTGTTTGGGGTACAAAAGAATGGCAAGTACAGGGTTTAGAAGCTTTGTTTAGAGCCTGCATGATCCCAGAACAAATGATATTTTTAAATGACACTGTTCAACAAACCACCTGTCTTGGCTTAGCCAAAATCAAAGATTTAAATAACCCGTCTATTCCAAAGCCAACAATGTTTAGCAATAACTCTGATACAGATGAAGAAATAGACGTAAACCATATACTTAACCAAAACAGAACACATCCTGATTGGAAACAATGGTTGATCTGGCCTACAGATACAAATAACTGTCAAGATAGATTCCTGAATAAAACACAGGGTTTCAAAATGACCAGGCCAGACCCTAGATATCACCAAAGACATCACCCAGGGATAATAACAACCTACAGTGTGGGCAAATTATGCCTTCAATGGCTACAGACTTCCACACTGCCTGAAATTAAGCAACACCTAACTTTACTTACTGATGGTGCTGACTTGCGTGATTTCATAATGGGACCACGCAAACAGCGTCAAAAGCGTTTCATAGCAGCCTCTGTATATGCAGCATACAATGAGGCCTGGAAGGTTACTCAAATTGAAACAGCAGAGAGAATACGGGAAATTGACCGTATTAATTTGGAAAAATCACTTTCTGTAGTGGACAATGGGTTAATGACTCTGTCCTCCAGAATTTTTTCATTGGACAGCATTGTGTCTTCAGCAATCGATATATTATCGCAAGACTTACTGTTATTACAACATGGTCAGTCACAATTGCGTTCTATTGTACAGCTTGGCTGGACGTTACAAAATCTGCGTTCAGGCTATGTGCCTTGGCGTTTAATCAACACAACGTCACTATTCCAAATCTTTAACCTTACTGATAGACAAATCGGTATGGCGCAAAAGGGTGCTGATTATACAATCTTGAGCATTGAAAAACTAGAAAGATTACCAATGACAATGTCAGAACGACCTGTCAGTGAATGGATAATCCACGGAATCATAAATATTCCTATCTCAACCTTCAGGTTTCAATACTGCCAAAAATATATACAGGCTGGCATGTACGAGAAATTGGGTAAAGGGTACCTTAAAACAACATGGAACCTGCCCTATTCGCATGCATGTGTCAGTAATAAAGGACAGAAAGTGTTTCTTAGTGGCAACAATTGTGCTATGTCACTAAGCGGCACGCTTCTGTGTAACGGAATTAGTTTGCACGGAGCCTGTGAAGGGAATTCATACAACCTTTCATGTCACCAGCAAGGCGCACCTGCAACTGAAATAGAACCATTCTTTCAAAGACTCTATAATGGGAGTTACATTCTTATTGTAGACCGCAGATGTTGTAGTCTTATGCCCGGGACTCCTTATCTAGTCACTACGACGGCCAAGGTCAAGTGCTGTGGACGTTCTTTGTTCCCCAGCTCCTTTCCAGACAGAGAGGCAAGGGCATGGCCCAGTTTGAAAATTACTTCTATTCGAATAGACACTTTAAGCAGAATGAAAACAGTGCTTCTTCAGACGCCTACAAGGCTCACGTCATCAAAAGAAACGTATGATCTACAAGTCGCAAGGACGACTGCAGAGATACATACATTATTATCAACTAATTCCCCCGTACATTTCGCGGAAATCCTGAGCGAAATCTTAAATATTTCTGATACCACTGGGGTCTCAAAGGTATTTAAGATAGTATTTTCGATGGCATTAACACCATTCAAAGCCATACTGGGTATTTTTCCAGATTTCGTCCATTCGATTTTTGGCGGACTTCCCCTGATCCTGGGACTAATTGCAGGAATCCTATTCCTAGTCCTTATTTTTCGTTATGGCAACCCAGGTCACAGATCAAACTCTCGCGACAATGGAAGATACGATCCTAGCCATTGGATACCGGGACCGGATATCAAAAATCCTGGGACTCTCCCGGCTTAGAGACCTAAATATGACTTGGTTTCTATCATTTCGACCAATGTGGCAAAGGTGTGTTTTACCTGTACTAAGGTGTTTGCTATGCGGAGAAGAATGCGTGTTAGACACCTGTCTGACGCTACAATCGGATGCGCCGGTGGATGCAGATACACTGTTGGTTCCTACCAAGGTTCACGCTTTGTGCTGCCCTCAAAGGCTGCCAATCCTGATGACGGCATTCCTGGAATCTTCACCACTACGATTGAAGAGTAGTGAAGTTCAAGATGAAAGCAGCATCGAACAGGTACGACCTTCTGTCAGTGATGCAAATCAGAATGTCAATGGAGACAATCATGCGCATGAATGCATGGTTACACCTATTTCCGCCTTAGAGGAACTTTCCCATGAAGCTGTTGACAGTTTTTTTCGAAAGCCTGAATGATATGATGTTCTCTCCAGAACAGAAATAGAAATAGAGACTTTTGAGTAAACTCGCACACGGCGTTCCCTGAATTCGGCCTTCAACTTTAAAAATAAAGTCACATGAACAATTACAATCCAGTTCACGGACAGCAATTTTTTCAGCATGCCCCTAAAATATTTTTCTACATATTTTTTTTTCCGGGACACTGATCTTCTGCTTAAAGTAAGAAACTATTCCTAGAGAACTAAGATTTCTATTTTTAGATACTTTATAGACTTTAGCTGCCCGCTGGTATGTTCACAAATATATTTTATTATGTGATGAAATGGTCTCGAACTTCCTTTCTGTATAGCCATATTAAGAGCCATTTCATGTGTATTTCTCATATACCTATAAGCAATAATGCATAAAAATGCGTGTTTACTTTTGCATTTAATTCATAGCTTAAGTGCATACAATATATATGACTGCAATTTTTCAGTATATTTGAAAATTTCAAAATGCATTTATGTATTTTGGGGTGGTAAGGTATACACTATACTCTATAGTATGTTGTACAATGTTATACTATGCATAGATTAGTAGATATGACCATAGTTAGCGTGGAGTGGGTGTCGTGTATTTCTATAGGTTCTGAATCGATCCCCCTATTCCTGACCCTATTCTGGTTAAACTAACTAGCTAGTTAACTAACAGTCAGCCCATGAGGCAAGAACAGCCCCCATGATGCAGATACCGTTATCTGACGCAGTCACACTACGGCGCAGGAACGTGTTATCTGATTAGGTCATAAGTCATAGGTCATAACGCTTGAGATCTAATTAGACAAGCGGCATTCCTCCAGCCCCTGATAAGGCATACAACGTTCTCATAACAAATCAAACCTATGACAACCTGGATAATCCGTGCGGCCATTGTTTTGATTTCACAGAGAACTTTTGCAAAAGAATGTGCTAACGAGCAAGTCGTATGACATCTTTATTGACGTACCTATGTCCATCCTTACGTCAATCTCGGCACCTTTAAGGTATAAATATTGCCGACCTTGCCCTATGCAAACACACGCGTGGTGACAAGACGGAGCAGCCATACTTGCCGAAGCCGAGAGCAGAAGCAGACCCCGCTGGCAGCAGCCCCGCCTTCCTGACGCGCTGAGAGACGCGCTGCTATCTCAAGCCGAGAGACCCAGCACCGGCGCTTCTGGGCAGCCCTCGCAGGCAGCCTGGAATATCGAGAGCAGAGAAAGAGATACCATTCCTCATTCATCCTAAATTCCAGGTACAGAACTGAATAACCCCTCACAGAGAATTCTTTAGTTATTCACTTGGCAAAAACAAACTTAACTTAAACTGTAACTTTCTATTCCCGCCCACGCATTAGACTTAGGTCAGGTACACGGGGTAGGCGTATTTAGAAACACCAGTTGAGTACGTTTAGTCAAATGTATATGTGTATGTAAATATATTTAAATCATTTTAAAACATCATATGGCTCAGAAACCATATCAATGTTTTTACAGTATTATTTTATACTATTGCTTTTAATGTATGCACTTTACTTAACTATAAGTATTGCAATAATATCGATCCATTTCTCATGTATGAGAAAAGAGACTGATCAATAAATAACACCTTTTTATTGAACACGCCCGTCTCTTCCTTTTCTCTACATTTCTGATGAGACTAACATGTAAATGCTGCAAATTCAATGCTGTGTTACGATGTGGGATGAAACCCGACTGGTCCGAATGAATCAGATCACTGATCACCGTAATCAGGCGGTTAGCGAGCAACTTGGCAAGAATCTTCGGCTCAGCATTCAGAGCGAGATAGGTCTGTAGGATGCGCAACAATCCCGTGGCTTGCCTTCCTTGTGGATCACCACCATAGTTGCAAGACGCTGATCGAGAGGGAGGGAGCCAGTTTCCCGCACGGCCAGAAACATATCTCGAAGATATGGCGCTAGTGTGTCAGGGCGTAGTTTATACAATTCGATCGGAAGGCCGTTGGGACCCAAAGCTTTTCCGGAGTGAATAGAGCGCACCGCAAGAGCTACCTCGTCCACCGAGGGTGCGGCATCCAAACAGTCCCGATCAGACTCCGACAAACAGGGCAATGTGATATCCCTAAGTAACAAATGAGAATCCTCTTCGGGCCTGTCGGACACCGAGGTATAAACCTCTCGGAAATAATCAGCAAAACATTCAACAATGTCAACAGGGGAGGAGGGGCTTGGCGGGCATCCGTGATGGCCGCGTGAGCACAGCGCTCTCCGCACCCCCGCCACTCCCGGCATGATATCCTGAATATATCCTGATTTCTTACAAGGACTCATGAATAGGAACCTGGGCTGATCTTAATATTGTTTTTGGATTTCGAATTGGACCATGGGCACCGAAGCTACGTCGACTCAAACTTTCGGGGCCCGCCTTGGTGGTGCGCCAGGGTCTTGGTGAGGCTCTGTTGCCGTGTCTGAGTTGAACAACAGCGGCAGGGGGACTCGACTTATGGGTCCCCCTCTTAACTTTCGGTTTCGATTCTGACTCAGACTACGTCTTCCAGCGGAGGTGTCTGGCCGGTGCTGAGTCCAGCGGCGCGAGGTCGCAGTTGCACCTTTTGCCTGCTTCGTATCCTTTTGGGCCGGTTCACACCTCGACTTGCCCTCGCTGCTGACTTTTGTCCCCGGCGCCCTGTTTTCCTGCGGCCATTTTCACCAGGTCGCGTGGGTCCCTCGGGGACGCGGTCTACACTATGACTGGCAGAGGAGACCAAGAGAGGCGAAAGACCAAGACGGCCCTTCGCGGGGGCCCGGTCCAGTCTAATGTCATGGACCGGTACACACAGTCGAAGGTGTCCCCCGGTGCCGCCTTGCCTGGCCCGAGTGCAGTGGGGCACCCTTTGGAGGCTTCGACGGAGCCGTCCCTGCAGGACATCATGGGTGCCATTTCTGGCATGAGAGAAACCATCGGCCAACAATATGAAGCCCTGGCCCACAAAATTGATACTGTGGCCATTGATGTGAATTTGATTCGGGCCGACTTATCTAAAACCAATGAGAAGGTGAAGTCATTGGACCTCAAGTCGTCTAGCCTCACGGCCGACGTCTCGGAGATACAGACGGAGATCGGCAATCTCAGAAAGGTGAACGATTTCATGACTCAGCGCTTGGAGGATTTTGAAAACAGGGCACGGCGTTGCAACGTGCGTGTGGTTGGTGTTCCGGAAAATCCTGATCCACATTCTGTTGATCTCCTGGTTGAGGACTTGATACAAAACTACCTTTCTCCATCTGGATTGAGCAAATTCTTTGCGGTGGAACGTGCCCATCGTGTTCCGGGTGGCCAGGGCAAGCCGGGCGCCCCGCCGAGGCCCATTGTCGCAAAACTTTTTCATTATAGGGACCGAGACGCTATCCTGCAGGCCTCGAGAGTTAAGGGCCCGGTGGCCTTCGAAAATGCCACGGTGAACTTTTACCCGGACTTCTCACAGCTGGTGCAGAGACAGCGAATGGGCTTCCGTGGAGTCAAGAAGCGTCTTCGGGACTTGGGTCTGAGATACACCATGCTTTTTCCTACCAGGCTGCGAGTTGAGTACAATGAACGGACCCTTTTCTTTGATCGACCTGATTCGGTAAATGATTGGCTGGACTCTCTGCCGGACCGGCCTAACTTGACTGAGCCCACCGAACACCCGGGTGGTGCCGAGGGTGGCGTGGAGAGCTGAACTTGTTATCTGGGCCCCTGTCTCCGAATCATGTAATTTCTTCCTGGGTTCTGTACTTGAGCGCTTCTATTTTCTGTGTATTCTCTTCTCCCTTTATCTCTGTCGGGGTGGCCGGTGGGGCAGGGCCTTTTCCTCCTCCGGGGTCTTTTTGTAGAATGGGGGTTTTTGGGCGACAGGCACACTGCATGTTGGGGTGGCTTCTTTGCTTACTGCAGGGGTGCAGGGTGGGGGGTGTCTTCTTGGATGTTGGGGGGTGGGTTGGTGGGGTGTTTGTGGTTTGTGTTTTGTTTTTTCAAGGCTATTCTATCTTGCTAATTGTACTTTCATTGTCATGCTCATTGGGGGGTGGTTCCTGCATTACTTTGTGGGATGGGGGGTAGCGGGTTGAGGTTATTTCATGGAATGTCAATGGCCTAGGGGATCGTATAAAACGGGGGGTGGTGTTGCGATGCCTGCGGCGTTTGTCTCCCGATATTGTCTTTCTGCAGGAGACACACCTAGTGGGCAATACTTGTCGTGCGATGAATAGGTGGGGCTATCGTCTTGTTGCGCACTCAGGGTTTACAACGGGTTCCAGGGGGGTGGGTATCCTTGTCCGGGCTTCCCTTCCCCTTGCGATAGATGATGTAATCCTCGATGATCGGGGGCGTTATGCCGTCCTCGTGGGACGATATGAGGGCAGGACCCTTTCCCTGTTCACCGTCTATGTGCCCCCCGGCCTGCAGACCTCTACCTTCTCTGATTTGGGCAGAGTTCTGTTGGGGCTCCCTGAGGGTGCTCTTTTCATGGCTGGTGACTTTAATTCTGTTCTCTCCGGTCTGAGTGATCGTTACCCCCCTAGGGATACTCCTTCGGCCCAATTATGGCTGGGTGGCTTTTTGGATACTTTTGGTTTGGTGGACTGTTGGAGACTTATGCACCCCACTCAGCTTCAGTATACTTTCCACTCTGGGGCCCATGGGAGTTTGTCTAGACTGGATTACTTCCTCATGCCAGCTGAACAGTCATCGGCGGTCCGGGAGATTAGACACCTCCCCCGGGGCATCTCGGACCATTCTCCGCTCTGGCTTTGTTTTGATATGGGGGTGGAGGCGGCGGGCCGGGTGGCTCCTATCAACCCTTGGTACCTGACCTCCCCTGAGACCCGTGGTCAATTGATTAAGTCCCTGGACAACTACTTTCTGGAAAATGAGGGGTCTGTCTCTTCTGCTGTGTCCCTACGGGAGGCTTTTAAGACAGTAATTCGTGGGCAGGCCCTGTCTCTCATTGCTGAAACAAAAAAGGCGAGGAATCGGGAGGTGGTGGATCTTGAGATGGAAATACTGGAGATGGAGGCTGACCTGGAATCGAGTGTTACTCGCGACAAACTCCATGCCCTGGGTCTGAAGCAATTTGCCTATAAGTCTCTGGTCACAGATGCGGCCAAAATGATGTTTAGAGAGCAACAGGGTCGTCTGTATGATTTTGGGGACAAAGCGGGTAAACTGCTTGCCTGGTTGGACAAAAAGGAGAGGGCGAATCGAGTAGTGCCTGTGATTCAGACTTTGAATGGTGTGAGAGTGACGGACCCGGTTGAAATAGTGGAATGTTTTGCGGATTATTTTCGTGCGGTTTACTCCCCAGTGTCGGAAAGGGATGAAGACGACTCTCGCCTCTTGCTGCGCAACATAGCTTTGCCCTGCCTCTCTGATTTGGAGCGGGTTTCTATGGAGGCCCCGTTCTCTACGGATGAAATAGCGACTGCAATTCGCTCTCTCCGTTCGGGCAAGGCTCTGGGCCCGAACGGTTTGCCAATCGAGTTGTACAAACTGCGTCCTGATAAGATTGCGCCCTATCTTCGAACAATGTTTTCGGAGTCCCGTGAGCGGGGTGCTCTTCCTTATGACCAGCGCCTGGCTACGATTGTGGTAATTCCTAAAGATGGTAAGCCCCGGGATCTTTGTTCGTCATATAGACCCATCTCCCTGTTAAATGTTGAGCCTAAGGTTCTTGCCAAGATCTTGGCTACTCGCCTCCTAACGGTCATTAGTGACTTGATTCATCCGGACCAATCCGTATTTATCCCGCACCGTAACACAGCTCTTAATCTGCGTCGTCTTCATGGAGCCATCGCGAGGGCGGGACTTCTGATGGAGCCGGCCATTTTGGCTTCATTGGACGCCTCGATGGCCTTCGACACGATAGAGTGGCCCTACCTTTGGGCGGCTCTTGAGAAGTTTGGTTTTGGCCCGGGGTTTATCGGATGGGTGAAGTTGCTGTATACTGACCCCTTGGCGCAGGTCGTGGTTAACGGTCGAGTTTCGGTTCCCTTTTCCCTTGGTAGGGGGACCAGACAGGGGTGCCCCTTGTCTCCATTGCTTTTTGCTCTCGCGTTAGAGCCGCTAGCTGCGTGGCTTCGCTGGGAGCCTTCTCTCAAGGGTATACGTTGGTCCCCGGATTTTGAGGACCGTGTCTAGCTTTACGCGGACGACATTCTTCTTTACCTTACTTCCCCGCGTAAATCTTTAAATGTCTTATTTGACGTTCTCACCTCATTTGGCAAGAATTCTGGTTTGATTATAAATTGGGCTAAATCCTGTGTCTATGCTATTTCGGGTGATCTCCCCCCGTTGCCGGATAGATTTCCCATCCAGGTTGTTCAATCTGGTTTCAAATATCTGGGGGTCTTTATTACACTGGATTCGTCGCTCCGGTTTGAACGTAATCTCCTTCCCCTGCTTCATAGACTGAGGCTGGACGTGGCTCGCTGGCGTAAATTATCCTTGTCGCCGCTGGGCAGGGCCGCCCTTTTCAAGATGAGGTCCTTACCGCGATTTCTTTATGCACTCCAGAATTCCTATGATGATATCCCCGCTACTTATTTCCGAGAGGTCGAGAGTCTACAAAGGCAACTGATTTGGGACGGGCGTCCACGTATTGCCCTTACGAAGCTCACCATCCCTTGGTATGACGGGGGCATAGCACTTCCTGATATCAGGAGATACTATTGGGCTACCCAACTGTCTGCCATTAACCACTCGATGTATTCCCCGGGTCCGGATCTGGCCTTTGAAATGGACAGACTCCAACTGCCGGGTGGGGACTTTAATAGAGCGCTTTACTCTAGGTCGTCTGGGCGCCACCTTACGGGACCGACTAGGATTGCGGTTAGTGTATGGCGCGTTGCGAATGTGAGCCTGGGGTGGGATGAACGAGTGACGCTGGCGACTCCGCTTTATGCATCTGAGCGTCTGGGATGTCTTTGGACAACGAAGGGGTTTGACCGCTGGGACATGATTGGAATCTGCAAAGTGGGTGACGTGTGTGCGAATGGAGCGGTGAAGTCCTTCGAGGCCCTCCGAAATGAATATGACCTGAGTGATAGAGAATGTTTTAGATATTTACAGGTCCGTCATGCCCTCACTTCTGTTCTCACTTCCGGTACCGCCATCCCAGAGTCCTCCCCCCTCGAGGATCGTATCCTGGATGGTCATCTCCCTGATAGCACTATCTCCTTGATTTATAAGAAGCTGATTCACAATCGCGCTGACTTGCTCGTTCGACTTAGAGAGGCATGGGTCGGCGACGGGCTGGAATTGGATGACGAGGATTGGCAGTCGGCACTATCCTCTCCAAAAGAGGTCGCCATTCCTGCCCGTCTCCGTCTGGTCCAGCTCAAGATCCTCCACCGGGTGTATGTTACTGGTCCTCGTTTGGTTGTGATGGGTTTTTCCCCGGATGGCCTCTGCAAGCGTGGGTGTGGGATGAGTGCTACGTTTCTTCACATTATTTGGGAGTGTCCGAGGGTGGCTGCCTATTGGACAGAGGTGCTTGCGGTGATGGCTGATGTGACTGGAATTGCCCTGGTGCCGGAGGCCCGGAGATGCTTGTTGAACGTGTGGGAACCTACCAACTGTTCGGTGGCCCAAACCAGATGGGCGACCCTAGGGTATATGGTTGCGAAGCGGGACATAGCGCAACTTTGGGGCTCGCACAGGCCCCCCACTGTCTCTGTGGGAAGAAAACATGGACTGGTCTATGTTCCGCGAAAAGACGGTCTACACAGCCAGGGGCAGACCTAGGGCATGGACGAAGATCTGGTGTCAGTGGAACGCCTATCGCGGAGATATTTGTGCTCCTCCACTGGTGGAAGCCCCTGATGTTACCTTATCTCCCTAGGCTGGCGTTCCCGAAATTTCGTATACTGTCCTTTGGCTTGATTGACCTCCCCGCTGTCCCCCCGCCTTGACTTATCCTACTGATTGTGACTTCGTATTCCTGATTAGTGGGTTTCCCCCCCCTCCAGGGCTGACTCTGTTTATTACGCCTTCGCCTTGTTTTGATGTTTGTTGTTTTTGGTGTGCTTTAAAATAAGAAAATTGCCTTATCTTGTTCCATACTGTGGGCGACATTTTGTATCCAGTTTGTGCCTGACCGCCGGAGTGGCGACCATTGTTTTATATCGTATTGTGCCCCGATCTTAGCGGCCAGCCCGTGCGGTTGTAGGCCCATCTCTGTAAACATGATTTTGTTGCTCAATAAAAGTTTTTAACCAAAAAAAAAAAAAAAAAACAATGTCAACAGGGTCTGTCACACGCACACCATCCGATTTCTCAATCACAGGAATCAGACGGCTCGCTCTCTCCTTACTATCCAACCAGGCAATCAATTTTCCTGCCTTGTCGCCCACATCATATAGTCGTCCCTGCTGTTCCCTACTCATCATCTTGGCCGCATCAGTAACTAAATTCTTATATTCTAATTGCTTAAGACTGAGGATATGCAGTGCGTCCCGAGTGACATTTCGCTCCAATGCACTCTCTAACTCAGTAATTTCCGTCTCGAGACGCACAACTGCCTCATTTCTACATTTAACACACCCAATCAAAGACAATGCCTGTCCCCTGATAACAGTCTTGAAGGCTTTCCACAATGAAACAGGCGAGGACACAGTTCCCACGTTTTCAGCAAAATACAAATCTAATGATTTAATCAATTCAGTACGGATTTTGGGGTTAAGTAGATACCAGGGGTTAATCGGGGCCACCCTCCCTTCAGCGCCGGTGTTCAGGTTAAAATGAAACCAAAGTGGGGAGTGGTCCGATATACCCCGTGCTAGGTGCCTAATCTTCCCAATCGAAGAGGACTGGGCCACCGGCACCAGGATATAATCTAGAAAGACTACCATGTGCGCCCGAGTGGAAAGTGAACTGCGTCTGCTCTGGATGCATAAGCCGCCAACAATCCACAAGCCCCAATGTCTCCAAAAATTCACCCAACCAGGATTGCGCAGCTGTAAGATCCCTGGGTGGATAGCGATCCGACCTACCAGAGACGACTGAGTTAAAATCACCACCTAGTATCAGAACTCCCTCAGGGAGACCCAGGACTACCCGCCCTAAGTCTGCAAATGTCGTGGATTGTAAGCCAGGAGGAACGTACACCGATACTAATGAAACTGTCCTCCCCTCCCACCTACCTACAAGTGCAACATATCTACCCCTAGTGTCAAGGACCACGTCATCAACCTCGAGGAAGAGAGGTCTTAAGCAATATACACACCCCTCTAGAAGTAAATCCAGAATGAGCAGCAAGACGATAACCCCGCCTGTTAATAGCGTGGCAAGTATTCCCAATCAAATGTGTCTTTTGTAGCAGTACAACATCGGGGGAGAGGCGCCGCAGGAGCTGCATAACCACCCCCCTCTTGATCCGATCACCCAACCCATTCACATTCCAGCTTAGTAGTTTCAACCCCCTATCCCCCCATCCAAGCCTACGATGAACTCCCATCTCAGAACGAGCACCACACCAATGTTCGAAGTCGTAACAGTTCGTTGCCTTGAAGAAAAAGAAAAGAACCACCCCAAACACTTCCCCCCCATCATACCCAACACAACTCCCCCCCACCCTGCACCCCTGCACAGACTCAGAAGCCACCCCAATTTGCAGTGTGCCTGTCGCCCTAGCAAAAACAACAACTAATCTACACAAAGAAACCCCAGAGGGGGAAAGGGTCCCACTGTCCCCACCGCCCCCAAGGAAACACACAGAATGATCAAAGAAGCCAGTGAGACCTAGCTGTCCGTGGTGGATAGTGTTCAAGACTCAGACACCATTGTCATTCCTGGTCCATTAGGCCCCCCTCAGCGCCACCAGTGTGGTCTCGGCCAGTACGACGATCAGGCAACGTGTCCAACCAGTCACTCGCTTCCTCAGGCCGGACAAAAAAAGAATGTTCGATCATCATTTTCCACACGCAGCCGGGCACAACATCGCATATTTCAACTCCATGTCTCTGAGTCGCCGTTTCACCCCTTGAAATCCCATTCGCTGCTTCTGAACAGACTGAGGAAAGTCCGGATAAAAGTTCACCGAGGCGTTCTTGAACTGCTTAGGACCACTTGTTCGTGCAGCCTGCAAAATGGCGTCTCGGTCCCTGAAGTTAAAGATTCTTGCGATGATCGGACGGGGAGGGAAGCCGGGCTTTGCCTGTCCCCCTGGCACCCTGTGTGCGCGTTCAACCGCGAAAAATTTGCTCAGGCCCTTGGGAGCGAGATGATTGAGGACAAGGTCCTCGACACGTAGATCAGTGGAGAGTGAACTAGAGTTCTCCGGGACCCCAATAATACGCATGTTGTTGCGTCGTGCACGGCCCTCGAAATCCTCCAAGCGGCGAGCAAAGAAGTCATTGGCAGTTCTCAGATTGCGTACTTCTGTCTGCAAATCGGACACATCCGTCATGAGGCTGGATGTCTTTAGATCGAGAGACTTAACCTTCTCGTTTGTCTTAGCCAGATCTGTTCTAATTAGATTAACATCAATGGCCACCGTGTCCAGTTTCAAAGCCAGGGCCTCATATTGTTGGCCTATCGATGTCTTGATGCCAGCAATGGCGCCCATCGTGTCTTGTAGCGTTAAGTCCGCCGACATAGCAGGGTCGTCGATTGCCTCGTCCCGGATCTTAGGTGCGCCACTGGGGGATCCTTTAGGAAGTGTGTAACGGTCCATGACATTCGTCTGGGCTGAGCCTCCTCGGAAGGTGGTCTTGACTTTCCGTTTGTCACCCTCGGGCTTGCCCGTCATGGCGAGCCGAGTGCCCCGAAGGGAAGCTTGAGACCTGGTCCAAATGGCTCCTTAGAGTTCACCCACAAGCACACAAGAGGCAGAGATGAGTCAACAGGAGCCACAGCCGCGCTTTCGCTAGCCCCAAGCCCAATGAACTGGCATGGGAGCCAGCCGCGATCAGCACTCACCCCGATAAGGGGATACGCCAGACAGGAGAAACAAAACCGAAAGTGGAGCGGGGCTGCGGGCAGCTCCATGAAGAAGGCCACAAAATACAGGATGGCGTAACTCGGGAACCAGAAGTCCGATTTAGTCTCTGAAAGCAGCTAGTACATCAGCCGGGCTGTGTCCTCAATGATCTTCCCTCAAATCAGGATAATATCCAGGATAGATGCGGGAGGCGGCGAGGGTCTCGGGAGCCCTGTGCTCACGCGGCCATCACAGATGCGCGCTAAGCTCCTCCCCCCTGATGTAATATTCTTGTTTGTTTTCCGCATTGGTCGCTGTTTATAAGCACTGTTGATGGGGTCTCACATATACACAAGGCTTCGTATCAGTATGCCATTGTGATAACAGCACTCCAATGAAGGTATTGGATAATTCAGTACCATTCAATATTAATCTCTGCTTATGAATACTGAATAATCAATGTAGAAAATCTTCCAGAAATTGCAAAAAAACAGAACGATTGGATATGCAGGGCTACACGGTTTCTATGTTAGTAGTTCCCACTTTTGATCTTGTATATACACCCCAATGAGTGTTCACAGTTAAAGGTTTGTGCTAAAATTAAAATGTCTTTGTGTGGTTTACTTATGGCTGAGCACTGGACAGTGTTCCTGAGAAGCAGCCAGTACCAGTTATTAGTGCTGGCTTAAGATTAATTGAATAGCATTGCAATTATGTTGCTAATTATTTTGATATGCCACAACATTTTCTGAAAAAGGTGCTCTTTAAATGACATCATTCAGCAATAAGACAGTTTTGCTAGTATGTCTTTGCTGTTCATGAACCATGATGAGAATATCAATGGGAAATAGAGCACTTTTCAATTACTTTGAGGAAAGATTCTGTGAAGCTGAACATGTTCTCTTGAGCACAAACAAATCTATGAAACTGAATTGGTGTGCCGCTCTTTGCCTTGCTGCGCGGTTCATGAGGAAGCAGGAACTGTGATTTATGTTGGAAAGAGGCCATGGACTATCACAGGCACCGGCAACGCCAGGCCGTTCAATAGCGCAACCTCGGTTACTACATTGGAAGAGGCACAGTGATCTTTGTTGCCAACATCCCGATATCTGAGCTTTCGCAACGCAAAGCTCCACCCCACTTTCAATGAAGGAGGAAGTTATGTGCCGCTGCTGCTTACCCAGATGAGACACAAAAGTAGTCCATGAATACTTTGGTCATTTGGTAGCATTAGTCAGCTATTTGGTGGGAGTTTTAACATCTACAAGATCAAGCTCACATTTTAAAAACAAGTACTGTCCTTTTATGTTGTATTTTAATTTGTAAAGTGTCTAGGCAGCTCTGACACAGCTTCCAAATGCAGCTGCTCAGGAGAATTGAAAAAAAGTCAGGAAAAAAGGTGTCTATAGCAATGATGTATAGTCACACCTGTATTTTAATATGCTGAAACAATAAAAGCGTGATTAGCTTGTAAATGCTTGCGTTACAAGATATGGCTTCACTGCCTTCCTGACATTTCCCGGTTAGATACTTCAGCCAGGTATGGCTCTTGTGCATTCCAATGGAGAAAGGCATATGGGGAAATAGATAAATCACAAAATATTACCTTCAGATAAGTATAGCTAGATATTTGAAAACTAGTGCTTGTTAACAGTTGTCTTGTAAGACATTAATTGGTAACACACAATCGGATACACAGTAGTCATTAATTCTAAGAGACTCATTTATTCCAGGATTTCCTGTCGAAGGTTCCTGTGTTTCTCTTCTCTAAATCTCAGGAAGAATCTAATGTGCTTGCTTCTGGAAGTACTGAAATTTATATTATGTCGATATCAGAATTATGCATCGCTCGAAAACAAGGATTCCTTATTTCATAAAGTTTATCACCTAACATGTTTTTCTATGGGTTTATAAAAACAGGTGTTGGTATCAAAAAGGGTTGTGTGTATACTGGGTAACACACTACTTAAATAGAAATATTGTCAACAACTATACAATGTCACAAAAAAGATAAATAGTAATCATGTTTATATTGAATCTTTAACATTAATGTTTTTGAATACACAGTAAGTGCTAACTATTCGCAAAGAAGCAAATAAGAAAAAAATACTTTAATTCTACACTCAAATTATGGTTCAACATAAAAAAAATGTGTAAACCAACAATTAATGCAGTAGAATCATAAGGCAAAAGCATATGAAATAAAGACTAAAGGCCAATTTTCCATTGACTTCGTTGAACTCCATTGAGCACATGCTAATGATACTGCTTCTTTGCAAGTAGACCAGGTGCCGTATTACAGACAGTGCCCACACGCTGTGTGGTATTACAGAAGGGGCCGCAGACACTTGTGCGCACCCTACAGTAACATAATGGCACTGGTATTGCCAGTACTATCTTGTGCTATCTTCAGAGGGTGTTTCCTCATTGGCACAGGTGTGTGGCAAACAGGATCTCAGGAGGTACACTGAGTGACCACAAAAAGGTGGTGAACTATCAGTGAACCCCCTTGAAGGCATCCCTCTGGAGGGGGAGAAGAGTTATGTTATATATACGAATGTCAAACAGAATGTCAAGGACCAGCAAATCAGGCAGGCAAAAAGCTCAGGCCAATCCTGCTCCTGAGGCGGAAAGCTGGGAGAAAATGCTTGTGACTTTTAAAGTTTAAAAATTGTATTGTTGTTTTAATTTACCTGCTCCCTCTATCCTAGGCATTTCTCCTTCATCACCAGCTGTGGCAGCCCCTCGTGCAGTGGACCTTAGCGCTGCCGAGGCTTGAGACTACACCCGCCGCCATTCCACACTGGCCACGCCCACGAGGCCACACCCCCTTCCTATAAATATGTGCAACCCTCGTACGCACAACGGACGAGCGCAGCGGGCGCACAGACAGCACGCCGAAGGCGCGCCTAAGGCAAGCCCGTCTGCGCCCGTCCGCGACCGACCGGGGCCAGGGGCTCCCCGCGTTTTTTAACTTACTCCTCTGATCAACTCCATACCCTTAATAAACATTGGCCGCTAAATCTTGCAATTTTGACTATGTTCATAACCTTGGTATTGCCTCTCCTATGAGCACCGTGTCTCCTCCCCTACCCCCCTCCACCACTGCTCTCCTCTGAACACAAGATCAGCCGTCAAGCATCAGACTGAAATATTCCACCTTCTAGATTCCAAATCCCCTGACCTACTGTTCCTAACTGAAACTTGGTATAGATCTAATTCCCTACCGAGTGTCCTGGCAGCCCTCCCACCTCATTACTCCATGCTTCGCGCAGACCTGAGGATAGAGCAGGTGGCGGTGTAGCCATGATTGCCCGCAAGGAATTCCACTTTCAGATTCTCGCGTCACCTAGGATGCCAGCAGCTGACTGCCTCGTAGTACGCTCAACCTCGTTTAAGACACCCATCACCTGTGCGTTGATGTACAGACCACCCCAGCCAGTTCCTGGCTTCCTTTCTGCTTTCCAGGACTTATTGGCCACCTTGGTAGTCAATTTAGCCGCTGTCCTGGTTGTGGGGGACTTTAATTTCTGGTCTACTGACCCCGCTGAAGACATCACTTCCAAAGACTTCACCCATCTACTCTCCAGCCTTAATTTCACTAAGCATGGCCATGGCCCTACTCACATCAAGCGAAAACCAAAGTAAGGGTTTGGCTTCTCTGCAGTAAGGCCAAGCCTTATATATCATAAACAACCACAATGTGACAGTACTGCAATATTGTTTCTCAAAGCATCAGCATGACGAAAAAGAATTAAACTCTTTCATCAGAACAATCACATTTGTTTGAGTTAATCACTTTATTTTCAAAAGTTATTCCAAAAGTCAATTACTATTTCTATCAAAAGAACTTGACGTGTTAGATTCACAGGAGAGACAAGGGGAACACAAGGGGAAGAAGTTTTGTGTGTTTACTAAAATTGGAACATTCTTACACTCATACATGAAATTCAACATTCATACTCATATATACAATTTTCTATGATCAGGAATATAGTGATTGAAGGAGGGCAAACATGAAGGGGAGGGAGTTGAGAAAAGTGTTCACAAACAAAATGTCAAAAAACAGAAGGGAAAAACATTTAGAATTCAATTTATAGTTTTAAACAATAGGCCATCCAAAAGATAAATCAATATTTTCAAAAATAATTTGTTCTCTATATTCAATGATTGGCCTAACACAATGCTGGTCGACGCGAGTTCCCAGTGTAAGGAACTCTCTTCAGGACCTCTGATGGTTCTGAAAAAATAAAGAAAGAACTCTGTCTTATTTTAATGTCATGAGACTTAGTATGTCCACAACCAACTCCCGGCCGGGAGCGTTGGCTCTCTTACCTTTAGCTAGTTCCCACATATACGGTGATATTCATAGTGGCAGTCATTCTCTGAAAATAATAATGATAATGACCCCTGTAAGTGTTTTTTTCTCTAAAACAGGTCTTAGATGCAATGTCAAAAGGATTGTGAATGGAGGTCCTTACTTATAGCTGCAGGCAGCTTGTCTCTCTTGGGGTTCAGTTGTCAGCTGGTCTAGACTTGGTGCATGCCTGCAGACCCAAAAAGTACGTCTAATTACTCATTTGCTCCATCTGGCGTGTTTGCACGCAATAGTGAAGTTAAAAGGTTTCATACCTTAACACTTTCTTTTCTTTGGGTGGTCCAGTGCTCTCATCACTTTGAATGCGCAATCTACAAAAAGATTCAAAGGAAACGGTGTTTGTTCAGCTCGTACTACAAGTTCCTAAGTGCACATGCATGATCTATGTTCGCTTGCTAGCGTGTGCTCAGGCCGCCGTGTATTGTCAGAAAGGTACTGCCCTGCTGATGTCTAATGTGATTATGCGGTGATCCTCTGCAATCTATTGTGGTACCGCTCGCTAGTTTGGGGCATATTTAATTTAATTTACCTGGAAGGAGGCTCTCGTGTCTCTCCGCTTGGCGTTTTCCTGTTGTGCTCGTCTTCGGCAGGTCTCGTGTTGATATCGCGTGGTCACTTACTTCAGGGCTTCTGGGATTTGTAGTTCTGCCGAGTAGTTTCCGCCTTGCTGCGCAATCGCGTTATGCCGTCTTTTGATTTATTTATAATTTATACGGTTTGGGAGGAGCATTAAACTCTGTAATCGATAATCATGAGTTCCAATCTTCTTAGTGTATTGGTGATGAAAATGTACAGATGGTGCAGCAATTTCCAAGTTGTGTCATAACGAGTGGGGCCAGAACGCTGTAATATTCATAATAAAGACGTATTTTTTGTCAGTTTTTCTGAGAAATAAAAATTAGAGATTAAAAATCTCAGACAGTTCATTCAATCCTTCTGTGGCTGTGTTGAATTTGATGATTAGCATTGCTTCTTGTTTAGATAGTTTGATCTCCAGGTCACCGCCTCTAGCTTCACGTTCTACTTTTGAGATTACAGTCCATTGTAATTGTTGCTCTGTGTGAGACTGTGAATGCCAGTGATTTACAAGGGGGGCGGTTTGTACATGTCTTCTGATTCTGGATTTATGTTGGGCTATCCGATAACGAATTTGTGATGTTTTACCAATGTATACTTTTTGGCATGGGCACTGGATTGCGTAGATTACATATTTCGATTTACAATTTGTAAACGTTTCATGTCTCCAAAAAACACCTTTATGACTGAACAGATCTCCTTCGATTGTGGAGTTACAGCAAACACAGTTGCCACATTTATGGTGGCCTTTCACAGGGGGTAGGTTGACAAGCTCCCGCAATGTTGGCATGCGTTCTTTAGGCATAGCTGCCCGCACGATTTGGTTGCCTATACTTTTGTCCTTTCTGAAGGCAAAAAGTGGGATATCTGTTAGTTTTTTGTCTAGTCCTTGTACTAGATGCCAGTTATTTCTGATCTGTTTCTTGAGCCAATTTGATGTTGGGCAATAGGTGGAAACACAGACTATCCTGTCCTGTGTTTTTTTCTGGTTGGATTGCAGTAATGTCTCGCGGGGGGTCCACCAGGCTCTTTTTATTGCTCTTTTTAGCAATTTTTTAGGGTAACCCCTTATAAGCAAGTTGTCTTTTAGCTTATTTGCGTGAAAGAAGAACTCATCCTTAAAGGCACAATTCCGTCTAATTCGCAGGAATTGTCCGACTGGTAAATTGTCTTTCAGACTTCGCGGGTGGTTGCTTGTATAGTGCAAGGATTTATTTCTGTCCGTCTTTTTCTTGTACAGGGTTGTTTTTAGGTTACCTTCAGAGGGATAGATCTCCACATCCAAGAACGGTAGTTTACTGCGTGAGTAGTTTAAACTGAGTTTGATATCCTCTGTTTGATTATTTAACCAATCGTGGAATTTGTGTAGCTGCTCTTCTGTTCCTTTCCAAGTTAAAAAAATGTCATCGATATATCGGATCCAGCATCCGATATACTGCTGGTAAGGGTTATTTTCATATATGAATTTCTCTTCATATTGTGACATGTACAACACAGCCAGCTCTGGGGCAAAGGGGCACCCCATCGCTACACCTTTGATTTGATAATAGAAGTCCTCTTTGAACTTGAAATAGTTCCTTTTAAGTGCTATACTGGCTAGTTCAAGAATAAATTCTGTTGGTGTCCTCATTGGTCTATCTCGTTTGTTAAGGTAAAATTCCAAGACTGCTAACCCTTCTTCCTGAGGAATCTGAGTGTATAAGGATGTAACATCCATGCTCACCATAAAATCTGTCTGATCCTCAAATTGAATTGTTGCAAGCTTGTTAATGCAATCTGTCGTGTCTTTTATATATGATTTCACGTAGGTCATACACGGTTTCAGGAAAAAATCTACAAATTTTGAGATTGGTTCGAACAACGATTCACAACCAGAAACTATTGGTCGCCCGGGTGGTTGATGTTCATCTTTGTGCACTTTCGGCAGTACATAGAAGATTGGTGTCCTAGGGTGTCTGTTTTGCAGGTATTCATATTCTCTCTTACCAAGGAAGCCGTTTTCGAAACCTGTCTGGAGGATTTTTAAAAGTTGGTTCTGTAATTCCCATGTTGGATCCTTTGGGATTTTTTTGTAGCAATGTGCATCTGAAAGCTGTCTGTTGACCTCAGTCGTATATTCCGAGGCCCCCCATACCACTATTGATCCGCCCTTGTCGGCTTGCTTTATGATGATAGACTGGTCATTTTTTAGATTTTGTAACGCTTCTTTCTGTGGTTTACTCAGATTGTATTTGATAAACCCATGTCTTTTATTTTCCGGAGCTGTAATTGCCGAAAGGATAGTTCTTTCGAAGGTCACGACCTCCTTTGGTATTTTATTTGATGGCGGGCAAAATTTTGAGGGTCTCCTCAGACCTGTGGTTTCGGTACTTTCAGGAAGTTGTTGTCCTGCAAAAAAGGTTGTTAACCTAATCTTCCTGCAAAATTCGATGAATTCTGTTTTCAGTTGTACGTAGTTGGTGAATCTCGTGGGGACAAAGGAAAGTCCTTTCTCTAGTGCACTTACTTCTGTAGTTGTCAAAATTTTTGTCGACAGATTATGTATGAAGGTTTCTTTTAGTTTCTGTAAGTCCGTGTTCGAGTTGACATTTCCCATGGTTGTTCGTTGAATCTGGTTTTCCCCCTTGGCTTTGGTTGGCCTCTCCCTAAAAAAGGCTGCTGTTGTGCTTGAGGGTTTTGTTGATGGAAATTACCTCTTCTATTGTAGCCTCCTCTATTATTAGTATTGTCCGATTCACTCCCACTTGATGATGATGATGTGTCAGAAAATGTGATGTAATTATCCTTGGATCTTCCTTGATATTCGGACAGGTAGCGTTTTGAATTGGTACTTGTATAGAAATCTTGTTGTAAGTAAGGATACGCCTTTTCAAGGGAGAAGTTCTTTTTATCCTTTTCAAATTTGGACTCTTTTTGATTTATGGTGTAGTCCTTAAACTCTAGGATGTCTTTTTCGATTTTATCCAGTAAGGCTTTAGAATCAGTGATCAGTTGGTTTGTTTTTATTTCTGATTCCAATTTTTCGATTTCACTGAGTTGGTCTTTTGAGAGTCGTTGGGCTGTCTCGATTGTTAAGACCATAAGGTCTCTACTACACTTAG
Organism: Lissotriton helveticus; assembly: GCF_964261635.1. Lineage (NCBI taxonomy): Eukaryota > Metazoa > Chordata > Amphibia > Caudata > Salamandridae > Lissotriton > Lissotriton helveticus. Next base: position 1,439,576,228 of record NC_136063.1, on the reverse strand, counting down.
TCTCGATGAAACTGTAGCCTTTTTTGTATATTGGGTCCTCTGTGAAGATTACAGGAATGTTGCGTACTATTAATCCATTCGGAATCAATCAATCAAGTCATTTATAGAGCGCACTACTCACCCGTAGGGTCTCAAGGCGCTGGGATGGGGGGGGTGCCGTTACTGCTCGAACAGCCAGGTCTTGAGCTTCTTCCTGAAGGAGAGGTGGTCTTGGGTCAGGCGAAGGTCAGTCGGGAGTGAGTTCCAGGTCTTGGCAGCCAGGTAGGAGAAGGATCTTCCTCCTGTTGTCGCTCTTCGGATGCGGGGGACGGCGGCGAGGGCGTGGCTGGTTGATCTGAGGAGGCGCGTGGGAGTGTAGAAGTTGATCAAGTTGTTGAGGTAGCTCGGGCCTTGGTCGTGTAGGGCTTTGTGCGCGTGGGTGAGGAGACGGAAGGTGATTCTCTTGTTGACCGGGAGCCAGTGCAGATCTCTCAGGTGTCCGGAGATGTGGCTGCGTCGGGGGATGTCGAGGATGAGTCTGGCCGAGGCGTTCTGGATCCGCTGGAGTCTCTTCTGGAGCTTGGCGGTGGTTCCGGCGTAGAGGGCGTTGCCGTAGTCCAGTCGGCTGGTGACGAGGGCCTGGGTGACCGTCTTCCTCGTCTCGGTGGGGATCCACCGGAAGATCTTACGTAGCATGCGCAGGATGTTGAAGCAAGACGAGGAGACGGCGTTTACTTGTCTGGTCATGGAGAGGGAGGAGTCCAGGATGAAGCCCAGGTTGCGTGCGTGGTCCGTCGGTTTGGGTGCGGTGCCCAGGGCGGGGGGCCACCAGGAGTCGTCCCAGGCGGAGGGCGAGGAGCCCAGGATGAGGACCTCAGTCTTGTCCGAGTTCAGTTTCAGGCGGCTGGTCGTCATCCATTCGGCTACATCTCTCATCCCTTCGTGCAGGTTGGCTCTGGCGGTGGTGGGGTCGTTGGTCAGGGAGAGGATCAGCTGGGTGTCGTCGGCGTAGGAGATTATGTTGAGGTTGTGTTGGCGTGCGATGGCCGCGAGGGGGCTCATGTAGACGTTGAAGAGGGTGGGGCTCAGTGAGGATCCCTGGGGGACGCCGCAGATGACTTTGGTGGCCTCTGACTTGTACGGTGGTAGGCGGACTCTCTGTGTTCTTCCGTCGAGGAAGGAGGTGATCCATTCCAGTGCCTTGACCTGGATTCCGATGTTGCCGAGGCGCTGTACTAGGGTGCGGTGGCAGACAGTGTCGAAAGCCGCGGAGAGGCCCAGGAGGATGAGGGCCGCTGTTTCTCCGTTGTCCATCAGAGTTCGTATGTCATCGGTGGCAGCGATGAGGGCGGTCTCGGTGCTGTGGTTCGCTCGGAAGCCAGACTGAGGGGTCGAGGGATCCATTCGTCTCGAGGAAGGCGGCCAGCTGTTTGTTGACGTCTTCTCGATGACTTTGGCCGGGAACGGGAGGAGCGAGATGGGACGGTAGTTCTTGAGGTCGGTGGGGTCTGCTGTGGGTTTCTTGAAAAAGGCGCTGAGTTCGGCGTGCTTCCAGCTCTCAGGGAAGGTGGCGGTGTCGAAGGAGGTGTTGATGATGTCCCGCAGGTGGGGTGCGATGACAGCGTCGGCCTTGTTGAAGACGTGGTGAGGGCAGGGGTCAGTCGGAGATCCGGAGTGGATGGAGTTCATTGTGCGGATGGTGTCTTCGGTGCTGATCGGAGTCCAGGTGCGGAGGGTGGTGGTGGGTGGCGTTGTTGCGGTTGTGGCTTGCGTTGGTTGGTTGCTGAAGCTGTTGTGTATGTCCGCGATCTTGTTGTGGAAGTAGGACGCGAGGGAGTTGCAGAGGTCTTGCGACGGGGTGATGTCATTGTTTCCGGCGTTGGGGTTGGAGAGCTCTTTCACGATGTTGAAGAGTTCCTTGCAGTTGTGTGCGTTGTTGTCCAGACGGTCCTTGTATGTATTTTTCTTGGTGGAGCGGATCAGTTGGTGGTGTTTCCGGGTGGCGCGCTTGAGGGTGGTCATGTTGTCCGTAGTTGGTTCCCTTCTCCAGACTTTCGAGGGCTCGACAGTTCTTCTTGGAGCTCTTGAGTTCGTCGGTGAACCATGGTGTTTTTCTGCTGCAGGGTCCGCTGGGTGGGGTTCTCAGAGGGGCGAGTTCGTCTGCGCAGTTGTTGATCCACTTCGTGAGGTTGTCGGCGGCCTGGCTGGGGTTCGCTGAGCTGGCGGGAGGGTGCTGGCTCAGGGAAGCGGTGAGCTGGTCGGCTGTGATCTTGTTCCAGCTTCTTCGGGCAACCTGTTGCTGGTGGTGGTGGATCGTCGTTCTTTTGAAGGTGAAGTGGACGCAGCTGTGGTCCGTCCAGTGGAGTCCTGTTGCGTGGCTGAAGGGGACGTCTTTGCTGGATGAGAAGACGGCGTCGAGTGTGTGTCCGGCGAGGTGGGTGGGGGAGGTCACCAGTTGCTTGAGTCCGAGGTTGTCGAGGTTGTCGAGCAGGCTGATGGTGTTGCGGTCGCTGTTGTTCTCCAGGTGGAAGTTGAGGTCCCCCAGGAGGATGTAGTCGGCGGAGGGGAGGGCATGCGGGCTGACGAAGTCGGCGATGTCCTCGCTGAATCGTGTGCGTGGTCCCGGGGGTCGGTAGATCAGGGTGCCTCTGAGGGTGGTCTTCGGGTCGGTGTGGATCTGGAAGTGCAGGTGTTCAGCGGTGGTTAGGGTGTCGTCGGTGTTGGTCGTGATGCGGATGGTGTCCCTGTGGATGATGGCGATGCCTCCTCCCGTCTGGTTGGCGGTGCGGTCCCTCCGGATGATCTTGTAGCCCTCTGGGATGGCGATGTCTGGGGCTGAGGAGGCGTTCATCCAGGTCTCGGTGAGGAAGGCAACGTCAGGGGCGGTGGTGTCGAGGAGGTTCCAGAGTTCTACGGCGTGTCTGTGGACGGAGCGGGTGTTGAGCAGGATGCACTTGAGGTGGTTGCTGCTGATGTTCGGCTTGGCGAGTGCTGGTGCAGGGTGAGTCCGGATGCAGGTGAACTCGCAGGCGTGGCAGCTGAAGGGTCCGTGGGTGTGCTTCGGGGCGGCTCGATGACATCCTGGGATGCGGCCGGTGTTGAGTGCGATGAGATCGGCGGCGTTGTAGGTTCTTCGGGTCGGCTTCCGTCGGTGGGGGCCAGGGGTCCTGGCCGCGATCCGGTCGCGGACGGGCGCAGATGGGCTTACCTTTGGCGTGCCTTCGGCGCACAATCGGCGCGCCCGCTGCGCGTCAACGCTGCGCGTCAACGCTGCGCGTTCGCACGGTCGCCATATAAGGCGAAGTGCGCGGGTGGGCGGAGCAGCTGGGAGGCGGGGAGGGAACAGAAGAGAAAGAGGCGGGGCAACTGGCGGTGGCGGGAAGCGGGGAGGGAGAGCGGCGAGGACGGCGGGAAAAGGGGAAGGAGCTGAGTAAACAAACAATAATAATACTACAGGCACAGATGGGGGGGGGAACAGATCGAGAACAGGAGGAAAAAGAACGTTAGCACAGAAAAATAAAATATCACAAAAAACAAGCACAAATTACGGCAAAAACAGCTGGAGCAAAACACAATGGGAGACGCAAGGCGGCCGCGAGGCCGGCGGCGAGGCAGTAAGGCACAGCAGAGCAGAGGGGCACACGCAGCAGCTGGTGGCCGTGCGGCGTGGGGGTGTCCCACAAGTGGGTCACACTCACCTGCGTCGCACGGTCGCCATATAAGGCCAAGTGCGCAGGTGGGCGGAGCAGCTGGGAGGCGGGAGCGGGGAGGGAACAGAAGAGAAAGGGGCGGGGCAACTGCCGGTGGCGGGAAGCGGGGAGGGAGAGCGGCGAGGACGGCGGGAAAAGGGGAAGGAGCTGAGTAAACAAACAATAATAATACTACAGGCACAGATGGGGGGGGGAACAGATCGAGTCCCGGAATAGTCCCGGAACTTAAATGCTGGATGAGGTAGTGTCCGTGGAGGTCTGTTCTTATCGGTTTCTTCTTCAGCCTAAGAAGTTTTTCAGATTCATTATTTATTTTAGCCGTAGAGCTCAACGCTGCCGAGCTGAATAGAGGTGGATTGCTGATAAGCTTTTGAATATGGTCTTCACTATATGCAAAAGTTTCGTTCTCTGACATGATCTGATTGGTTCTTTAACGTGTCTTAATGTCAGTGTTAGCTGTCTTTAGAACAAATTATAAGCGTGAGGGAATTTAAAAACGTGGAAGTAAAAAACATATACAGTGACTCACTCATCCTCTACCTGTCCAGATAGGTACTCAATCTACCAAAGACAAAACCGTAATTTGCCTAATTATACCCCCACCTGGTGGGCACACAGTGTTGAACAAAAGATCAGACGGGCTATCTCGTCCTTTGTAACCTCGCGGGACTGCTCCCGCTACAAATAGCGAAAACCAAAGTAAGGGTTTGGCTTCTCTGCAGTAAGGCCAAGCCTTATATATCATAAACAACCACAATGTGCCAGTACTGCAATATTGTTTCTCAAAGCATCAGCATGACGAAAAAGAATTAAACTCTTTCATCAGAACAATCACATTTGTTTGAGTTAATCACTTTATTTTCAAAAGTTATTCCAAAAGTCAATTACTATTTCTATCAAAAGAACTTGACGTGTTAGATTCACAGGAGAGACAAGGGGAACACAAGGGGAAGAAGTTTTGTGTGTTTACTAAAATTGGAACATTCTTACACTCATACATGAAATTCAACATTCATACTCAAATATACAATTTTCTATGATCAGGAATAGAGTGATTGAAGGAGGGCAAACATGAAGGGGAGGGAGTTGAGAAAAGTGTGTTTGTTCTAATGAAAGAGTTTAATTCTTTTTTGTCATGCTGATGCTTTGAGAAACAATATTGCAGTACTGGCACATTGGGGCTACTCACATCAAGGGCCACATTCTCGATCAGATTTGGACATCAAACATCCCGACCTCCACTCCTACCATATCGCCCTGCCCATGGTCAGATCACTCTCTGCTCGCCTTTTCACTAGATTTAAGCCATAAAATAACATCTTCCTCCCCTAAAAACACCACCTGGGCAAGGAATTGGACCCAAGTCGATATACCATCCCTGTGTAACTCACTAACTGCCACCTGCCCAGATCCATCGGGCCTAGCCCCATACTCTCAGGCCACTATTCTGGACCACTGGCTCACCAAAGCTTGTGACCCAGTGGCTCCCCTGAAACCGGTCATCATCAACCGCACCCACAATGCTAACAAGTGGTTCAATCCTGGCCTTAAAGCCAGGAAATCAGAGCTACGGCAGGCTCAACGAGCCTGGAGAAGGACCTACTGCCTGACCCGAAAACTACTCTTCACCACCCTACTCATATAAACATGCCATCCTGACAGCCAAAACAGAATACTTTTCTGGGCGCATTTTAGCCACAGAAAACCAGTCTCGGGAGATCTTCTCCACCGTCCACGAGCTGGCATCATCAGACAGAACCTCTCCCAAGATCCCCCCTCCCAGTCCTTCTGCAACTCTTAACGAGTTCTTCATCGAAAAAATAGTCCGCATCAAAGCTAACATCCCTCCTCCCTCGCCCACTTTCACCCATTCGCAGCCACCGGACAATAATCGATCTCTCACCACCATTCCCTCACTGACAAAAGAATCTCTGCTCCCCCTGTTTTTTTTGTTTTTTTTTTTTAAAGGTCCTCATATTTGCCACCAGATAGAATGACTCCAGATGGAAACTCAACTCTGCCGACACAAAAAAAACACCTTACTGTGCGCCCTGGAATAATTGGTTATGTGTGTGGCCTTCGAGAAGTCTCCCAGAGGTGGGTTTTTTACTAGTCCAACTCCCCTGTTCGATGTTCGTGTACCTTGTCCCGGGGAGGACCAGACCACAAACCCCTGGCTTAATCATTGGACGTTTAGTGTCTAACTGTCCGACCATTTAAGCAACGGTGCCCAAATCTTTTTCGCCTCCTCTCCACCACATTTGAGGTCTGTTTTACTAATAGCCATAATGTTCTTTAAGCATTCTGCAAACCTAGGAGGGGTTGGGGATTTCCATTCTTTGCATACCTCTCTTCTAGCGATAACAATCACATAAAATATAAACTGGGTAATATTATCTGTCAAATCATATTTTTCCAACAAACCCATCGGAATCAACCTAGGGCTACCTGTGATTGTTCTAACCAGTGCCTCCCCCAAGAAGGTACAGACTGCTAACCAGTAATTTTTAATCTCACTACATTCTACAAAGATATGTATATCATCTGCCTCTGTATGTTTACATCTAGGGCATACATGTAGTGTTCCAGAAATTTTTGAAAGCTTGGAGGGGGTCCAGTATACCCTGTATGCCGTAAAAAGATGGTTTTGCCTAAGATTAGCGGGTTTTATTGTTTTCTGAGAGATTGCAAAAGAATCTAACCATACCTCTAGTTGTTTCTCAGGATCTTCTCCTATTATGTTTCCCCAGAGTTTCGAGATCTCTGCCTCTTGACTATCATTTGCCCTAATTAATGCGTTATACCACGCTGAGACCTCACCCTTCCAACCTACTGGTCTGTTAGCCAGGTCTAAAAAGTCACAATCTTCAGTTTCTAACATCCAGTTTTGGCTCCCCCACCATGATGATAACTGATAATATTTAAACCTGGCTAGAGCTCCTCCTGTTATATTAGATAAGGATACCCAGTCCATTAGTTTTTGATTTATCAGGAGATCTCCCCATCTATTTAAACCCGCCTCCCTCAGGGGGAATGAGAGTCTATCTAATAGACATTCTGGTGTTCCGGGGGAGTCCCAAATTGGTGCTGAAGAGTTATAATATGGAATTTTCCATATTTTTACATGCTATTTGCCAAACTTTTAGGGCAGTTAGTAAAATTTTGAGGTGGACTTTTTTGTAGAATTTTTGGGCACCGAATTTCTGCTCCCCCTGTTGAGGCATGTCAAGTCGGGCTCCCCAGCTGACATCTGCCCGGCACGAATCCTCTGTCAGATCTTCACTGTATGCCCAGCCCCCGCCCTTACTCTCCTGAATAATTCCCTTATGCTTGGTTCTGTCCCTGCTTCCTTTAAAACTGCCACAATTCTCCCAATACTAAAAAAAACGGGCACCGACCCGTCCTCTCCGGCAAGCTATCGCCCCATATCCCTTCTCCCTTATCTGGGAAAGGTAGCCGAGTCCCACGTCACTCAGGTGCTGAGCTCTTTTATAGAGGACAGTAATTATCTTGCACCCTGTCAGGCGGGCTTTCCTCCCCGCCACTCCACCGAGAAAGTGGTTATTTCGGTCATGGACCAACTCAGGGAGGGACTTGACACCAACACCCCTCAAGCCCTGGTCCTCCTAGATCTGTCCGTCGCATTTGACACGGTGGACCATTCCATCCTTTTGTCCCGTGTCAAGGCGGCGGGCATGGGGGCACAGGTACTGACCTGGATAGGCTCCTTCCTGGCCGATCGCACTCAGGCAGTCCACCTTGCTGAATTTTCTGCCCCGCCCCGCAGGGGCTGGGCAGAACCCCCCCACACACACAGAGCCCCTCCCCACACAAACAGCCCCCCCACACACACACAGCCCCCCCACACACACACACCCAGCCCCCCACACACACACACCCAGCCCCCCACACACACACACACAGCCCCCACACACACACAGCCCCCCACACACCCACTGACCCCCCACACACCCACTGACCCCCCACACACCCAGCCCCCCCACACACACAGCCCCCCACACACACAGCCCCCCACACACAGTCCCCCCACACACACAGTCCCATATACCCACAGTCCCGTACACCCACAGAGCCCCGCCAACACACACAGCCCCGCCAACACACAGAGCCCCACCCACATACACAGAGCCCTACCCACACAGACAGAGCCCTACCCACACACACACACACAGAGACCTACCCCCACACACAGAGACCTACCCACACACAGAGAGACCTAACCACACACAGAGCCCTACCCACACACACAGAGCCCTACCCACACACACAGAGCCCTACCCACACACACAGAGCCCTACCCACACACACAGAACCCTACCCACACACACAGAACCCTACCCACACACACAGAACCCTACCCACACACACAGAACCCTACCCACACACACAGAGACCTACCCACACACAGAGCCCTACCCACACACACAGAGCCCTACCCACACACACAGAGCCCTACCCACACACACAGAGCCCTACCCACACACACAGAGCCCTACCCACACACACAGAGCCCTACCCACACACACAGAGCCCTACCCACACACACAGAGCCCTACCCACACACACAGAGCCCCACACACAGAGCCCTACCCACCCACACACAGCCCCACACACACACACACAGCCCCACACACACACAGTCCCCCACACACAGTCCCTTACACCCACAGTCCCCCGCCAACACACACAGCCCCACCCACACACACAGCCCCACCCACACACAGAGCCCCACCCACACACACAGAGCCCCACCCACACACACAGAGCCCCACCCACACACAGAGCCCCACCCACACACAGAGCCCCACCCACACACAGAGCCCCACCCACACAGACAGAGCCCTACCCACACACACACACACAGAGACCTACCCCCACACACAGAGACCTAACCACACACAGAGCCCTACCCACACACAGAGCCCTACCCACACACACAGAGCCCTACCCACACACACAGAACCCTACCCACACACACAGAACCCTACCCACACACACAGAACCCTACCCACACACACAGAACCCTACCCACACACACAGAACCCTACCCACACACACAGAACCCTACCCACACACACAGAGACCTACCCACACACACAGAGACCTACCCACACACAGAACCCTACCCACACACACAGAGCCCTACCCACACACACAGAGCCCTACCCACACACACAGAGCCCTACCCACACACACAGAGCCCTACCCACACACACAGAGCCCCACACACAGAGCCCTACCCACACACAGCCCCACACACACACACACAGCCCCACACACACACAGTCCCTTACACCCACAGTCCCCCGCCAACACACACAGCCCCACCCACACACAGAGCCCCACCCACACAGAGCCCCACCCACACACAGAGCCCCACCCACACACACAGAGCCCCACCCACACACACAGAGCCCCACCCACACACACAGAGCCCCACCCACACACACAGAGCCCCACCCACACACAGAGCCCTACCCACACACACAGAACCCTACCCACACACACAGAACCCTACCCCCACACACAGAACCCTACCCCCACACACAGAGACCTACCCACACACACAGAGCCCTACCCACACACACAGAGCCCTACCCACACACACAGAGCCCTACCCACACACACAGAGCCCTACCCACACACACAGAGCCCTACCCCCACACACAGAGCCCTACCCACACACAGAGCCCTACCCACACACAGAGCCCTACCCACACACACAGAGACCTACCCACACACACAGAGACCTACCCACACACACAGAGCCCTACCCACACACAGAGCCCCACCCACACACACAGAGCCCCACCCACACAGAGCCCCACCCACACACAGAGCCCCACCCACACACAGAGCCCTACCCACACACACAGAACCCTACCCACACACACAGAACCCTACCCACACACACAGAACCCTACCCACACACACAGAGACCTACCCCCACACACAGAGCCCTACCCACACACACAGAGACCTACCCACACACACAGAGACCTACCCACACACACAGAGACCTACCCACACACACAGAGACCTACCCACACACACAGAGCCCTACCCACACACACAGAGCCCTACCCACACACACCGAGCCCCACCCACACACACACAGAGCCCCAACCACACACACACACACACAGAGCCCCATCCACACACACAGAGCCCCATCCACACACAGAGCCCCACTCACCCACAGATAGCCACAACAATGCGCCCTCTGATTCCTCAGGGGCAGAACGCTAAAAGTTTCAAACCAAATCCTATTCGTCCCTGCCCACCCTCGAGGGTTATCTCCCTGCGAGTAACAAGCACCAGTGTATTAAATAATTGCAATCACATGTGAAAATGTAACAGTCCGCGTGAAAGGCAAAAGAAAAAAAAAGTATTTGCAATGCAATAGGTCTCACATTAGGAAAGTGTGAGCTATTAGTATTGTAAATGACCATTTTTTTAAATATGTGTTGGCCTTGAAAATATTTAAATTAATAGCATTGTTATTCACAAAGCCAATAGTTTACACTTTCCTAATGCGAGTCCTATTGGCTATGGCAATGCTTGTTGGTAGCAAGAAAGGCCAGTGCTGTTGTGCTGCTGAGTGATGATGTGGTTGGGCTGAGTGATGTGGTGGTGTCCCAGAGTGATGCGACACCCAGCTTGTCTACAATGGGACGTGCACGTGTTGCTTCGGGTAAATGTGCAGCACAATAGTTGCATAAGAAAAACACGTACACAGATTTGAACAATTAGAGTGCAAGGGAAAAAAGACACGGATGTGCAAATCTACAGCTGTAAGCAGGCAAGCAAACCTAATTCAAACATGTATGCAATTTCCCAGTGTGCCTTTACTGAACACTAAATCCAGTTGCGTTCCAGTTTGACTTTCAGTATAACAGATCTATTTACAACTACAAAGACATTTCACAAGTATCAAGTGACGGGATTCACAAAATGTGGGTGTAGCTTTACAATGGAGACCCACAGATGACGGATCCAGACACCACTTGTACAGTTAAAGCTCAATTTACCACATATCCACTCAAGACAGTTTCACATGCAATTACAGATCTACTGCATTCTGAAGAGCCACTCCACTACCCGTAAGTGGCTTTTGCTTTCCACTACAGGGTCCCTTTCCTACCCAGCACTTCAATGCTTTATAGAGAGACGCACTCCACATAATAACACTTATACGGATGAGACTTTCTAGTGTATGTTTCTGCATGCAACAGAGCCACATATGTGTACAAGTGTGTATCACAAATTGCTCATATAACAGATACACATGTGTACACCTTTATGCCAGGCACACATGTAACAAACAGATCTGTGGATAAGGGTACAACCTAATATTTGCCAAGCAACATCCAAAAACAATTTCACAACTCTATAACAGAAGTTACACAGGTGACACCCACAAACAATAATACACCTTTATAATGCAAGCTACATATGTGACAGGTTCACAATCAAGTATACAACTTGTATATTATAATTTACAAAAGAATACATCCAGTTGCACACTTCATAATTCCAGCTGCACATACAGATTCGAAGAAGTACCTTATGCTCGTTCTAGAAGCACGAACGTGTGCAATTTTACAATTAAGGCTACTATTTTTCCTTTTTTACAGATTTTAAAATACTTACTGAAAACGGTTTTATGCAAGTTCTTATGTTTTTAAATATGGCTAAAAACGTACATTCTTTTTTTATATATAACCAATTCCAAATACTGTCAGACATGACTGCGAGGCAAATGCTGAAAGGTAACAAAGTTTAAAAAAAGAAGAAGCAAGATGAAAGGGAGATCTTTGGCACGTAAACACATCTTTCCATTGTGGAAAATTATTTCTGAGCAAATTAGTAATACACTTTTTCAGAAATCCCCACCACCTATCTTTCTATATGGGATCGGTAATTGTTTTATTTAGAAGTGCGCCACAAACTGAGCTGGTAAGCAATACTTACATGAAACAGGGCATTATTACCCCAGCAACACAGTAATCCTTTTACCAACCTGAAACATATGACCTGCTGCATCAAGGGCTCTATGCGCACATGACATAACTAACAACCTTTCTTACCCAGCGGTGGCGCACATTGTCAAATCACCACTGAGCTTCCCTTAAAGCTCATAACGCCTGCAGACACATTTTCCATCCAGTGACCATTTGGGATGGCATCGCACTCCAGACAATTCCGAAGTCATTCTACCAAATGCGTCCATAACTCACTAAGGCCTGCGCTGGGTACTGGGCATGGGTCACCTCATACACATTATTGGAAACTGGTGTCTTCAAAGTAAAAGCTGCCCCAATGCCCATCACAATCATGATGGCACCTGACAAATAGCATGACCCTTCACCTGACTGGCATCATTGGATCAGAAAGAAGACCGACTAATAAAAAAAAACAACAACTACACTTCGGAAAGAAGAAAACTTACCATTTGTATTAAAAATACATAAAAAGTACAAGCTCATGCCTGTGACTTAACAAATGTTACTTATTTATGTATTTACAGAACAGCATATCGGTGTAACACTTACTGTTACACCTTATCCTCTGCTCCTGTTTCAGTTTGTGAAGCGCTTAGGAATGTACAAGCAAAACAGAAAGCAGCTCGACATCCGGCCCGCGGAGGAGACTTGGGACGGTGAGGGCTGCCCGTGCATGCGCGGTCCTGCAACTTTTGCGTGCCCTGCGGCTCGCGCAAAGAGAAACAAAAGGGGATGATGGACGGAGCATTTGAGCAAATCAAACACTCACCCCCAGTCAACTGATCGGGGTTTGATCCATCACCATTCTTTAGCTCACTCAGCCACCCCAGTTCAGACATGGCCATATGCAAATCAGTCTGACCCTGTGCCTCATGGGAACAGTCCAGCCCGAACTGCCAAGCCATGTCTTCCCTGGACCGGAAACAAGCATCCTGGGACCAGTTTCGGATTCATAATCCTCATCAGCCAGGCTATCTTGAATCCAGTGGCCAAGTGAGCAAGGGACTCACGTCTGAGCATACCCTGCCAACTTAGGGTGAACAAAGCGAAACAAAAGGGGATGATGGACGAAGCGTTTGAGCAAATCAAACACTCACCCCCAGTCAACTGATCTGGGTTTGATCCATCACCATTCTTTAGCTCACTCAGCCACCCCAGTTCAGACATGGCCATATGCAAGGCAGTGGCTGGCCCCTTCCAGGGCTCCCGTGCTAAAAGAGCCATGTCGCCAGAGAGGAAGTGCGGGGGCTGAAGTCCCGGTTCCCAGGAGGGGACCCGGGTGAAGAGCAGGATAGAGCTGTGCGGCGGGTGAAGAGCAGGATATAGCAGTGCGGGGCTCCCATGCCGATGGAGAGAGCCCCGCGTTGTGCAGCAAGAACGGTGGAAGAACTCGTTTAGGAACACCCCCCCCCCTGCAGACCAGGTGAGTCGATGGCCCGAAAGTTACACTTTTTGGGTAGCCGGACAGGAAATATTCGCATGGCTGTACGCGCGAAAGTGACACTGTATGCTGGACGTGCGAGTCTACAGACCATAATCTGCGCGTGCCCCGGTCTGTCTCCCTTGGCAGGCATCACGCTGACAATATTATTTTAATAGTATTTTTCCAATTCCAGCGCTTTTGTGCTGCAACTCGAGGCGAGACCTAAAACAATAAAACACACCATCCAGCAATCAAAGACAAATCTGGTAACACACAGATGCAAAAACATCCCGAAAACATTTCACACTTTCTATTGTAAACTCTATAAACCCAATAGAGAACACAGAAGACTGTCAGGAATACCCCAACAAATTAAAACTCCCATCTCTGATTGATGAAGAACATACAATATCAAATAATCAAAGTTAAAAAAAAATCGGAACCTTACTATCCCTTTATAAAATACAAATCTGTGATCTGCATGGTACACCTTGAAGTAAACACGTAAATCCTCTATGGTACTTTATAAGTCAAAAACTGTGTGGGGACAAAATACAGAACTCTCCCAGAGTTAATTTACGGCTATTATACCCCCTCAAAATTGCTGGGCATCCAGGTATCTCTGCTGCAGATGTCTTAACCCTGTACGAAATTTTAAAATGAAGCCTCTTTGCTGCCACTTAAGTAGCTGGAACAGATTTACTGTCTCATGTGTCAATATGGCAAATGTATTTACAGCAGTTTTATTTTTTAAATAAATGTATAAGTCTTCAAGCTCCACCACTTGTCTCCATCCCTTTCCTCTGCCACACCTTGACCCAATATATGGGTTCCAGAAGTATTTTTCCAATTCCAGCACTGACTAAAATCCAAAAAGTGTTCTGAAATTTAAAAACAAGAAAATCTGAATGTATTAAAATGATGTGGTCTTATTTCGTTTTTCTCGCCCTTTGAAAATCAAACTTCATTACAGGTCAATTAGGATATTGATACAATTCCCTGATTCACTTGCCTAAACCTGGGGCGTTGGCGTGTATACTCAAGGTGTCACATACGATATGCAGCAACTTACATCCTACAAAACATATTTGAAAAGTGTACTGCAAATGGAACTAACTCGCAGCAAATCTTTTCTAGAAATAAGAAACCGCTGCCAACGCGCACCTGGCGTTAAAAATTAGAACAAAAATAAACAATACTACAGTTCCCCGATATGGATAAGGAGATACTAGCGCTAGCCCGGCACACATCCCTACGCTTTCATCAGAAAAGCTAGTAGTCAACTTTGTCGCCATCCCTTTGCGGTTCTTTAAAGGCTCTGCCGCGAGCAGGCGCTAACTAGCAATGTTAGCCTCGAGAAGCCTTCTTCCAAGCTCAAAGTCCCACGACAGCCTCCAGTCCAGCTCGGCTCTGTACACCTGCCACTACCAGTCCCTCGCACAACCTCAACTCCAATAACGTAGTGTCCCACACACGCTGCAAAGACAGAGCGTCGTAGCTCTCATTTCGATTGGTTAACGTTGTTTGCCAGTTATGAAATGCCGCGCCTGTGAATGGCCAGGGTGACTGCCCATCAAAGGTTCAATGAGAGGGCGGGCCAATGTCACAAATAATGCAACCCCTGTGTCTAACGACGTACGTCGCGCTTTTGTCTTGTAACGTGACTGTGCTGGTGGCTGGGTGTTACGAAACTTCACTAGCCGCGAAGTGAAAATAAACCTCCCAGGGGGGCTCCGCTGCCGAGACAGCGCAGAGAGCTGCGAGGGCCATGGAGGCCAAGGACACCGAGCTCTGCGAGAGCCTCATCCTGTGGGTGAGTGACGGGACGGGCAGGGGGCGCTGTGTTGAGGTCGGGGGCGAAAGTTACACTGTTTGGGAAGCCAGACAGGAAATGTGCGCGTGGCTGTACGCGCGAAAGTGAAACTGTATTCTGGCTTGCCAGCGAAAGCGTGACAGGCGATGTGCGCGTGGCTGGATGTGCGCGTCCACAGACCACAATCTGCACGTGCACTTCTGTCTGCCTTGGGAGGCATCACGCTGACAATAAGTCTTGCTGGTGACAGCACTTTCGCGCTGCAACGCCAGGTTTGACCTAAAAAGACTTGTGTCAATTTGTGGTCTGTTACTCTGAAATTAAATGTTTGTTCACCATTTTAACAGCTTTGAAGGGATGAAAAGTAAAACGGTTGACTCAGCATTGTGCATTATAGTTCTATAGTTATCAAAGTCCATTATGGATTTTACAGCTATGCGCTAGCACCATTGCGGTTCTGGGTTGATTCAACAAGAAATTAAGTAACTTGCTGGGAGGTGTTATGGTATGATTATTAATGGTCATGGGGTAATGAGAGCACAGTATATGATTGTATGCTGAGGAATAAAGAAGTACAATTCAGTGCTCCGTGTGTGGTGTATTCCATTGTGCTCCCGGGGCTGGGGAGGACGCTACACTTGTTACATCAAACCTACTTCCTTTGAAGGTGTGGGACTTCTGAAATCAAATCTTGACGATAAGAAACCAAATTGCTTTCCTGCTGACTGATCAGTAAAGAAGTGAAAATGGAACAGGGTGACTTTCATAATTTCTTGTGAAACTTAGCAGTTGAACATTGTTGCGCTTAGTGCATTTCTCTTAATTAACTGTGGCCATACCCTGACAGAAATGGTTGTTTGAGACCGTTTTGCTTCAGTAACGCACGAGCACGTCGAACATTAATATAGAAAGTAAATCTTTGTTCGAACGACGTCCGTTAAACCGCTTTATGACATAAGTACATGTTCTTCCAATATTCCAATAACAGAAAAATCGAATCGATTTCTGTGATCCAGATTATTGTTTAGGTTTAATGTGGTTTTGTGGGTGTGGTCTTATTGGTTTGATTTTTTTTACAAACTTGATGTGCTCTTTGACATGTGTTGGAGCTTCGTTTCGTAGCAAATTATGGCAACAGTAAATCATGCGTATTCAAGCCATCCAACATTTAAATGTAAACTTCGTCTGGTGGTTCGGGATACGCCTGCGCAATGCCATTGGCTGACTAGGGTAGTTTTCGGTTGAGTTTACCAATCAGGAGCCCCGTGTCGATATATTTCCTGTGTAGACCGGAAACGGACAAAACTGTCGCAATTGCTCTATATTGTATACTCTGAACTCCACAGCTGTCGGGGTACAGTCGTTGACCGTCTGTGGAACAGGGATCATGGCGGATGGAGACAACCGTAGCAGCAACCTGCTGGTAAGCAACGAATGGGAGGGCGTTAGTTCACTGATCCTATACGTAGATTGCCTTAAAAGCTCAGTAACTGTAAGGGTGAGTAAGCAGTTTTCTGGGCTAGTTCAGAAGGAAGGGAAAATAGAGTGCTATGGACTGAGGCTGTTAATTTATAAGAGCGAACGCCATAAGGGGACTGACTGGGGTTGTAATAGAAAGATTACGGCACTACAAAGGGGAACCTACTCTACGGGGCATTGGGTTAAGGAGAAGTGGACTGTTCTATGAAGAAAGCGGGTTTGGGGAGTAAGTGAGAGGAGGCTTTCAGGCTCTGGGTTGCCGGAGCAAATGTTAGACGTTATCGGACGTTTTACAGATTTGGGGGTGGCGTAGCGTAAAGGGCAGAGCTGCCTAGAGTTGCCAGAGTTCTGCTTAATCTTCCTAAACGACACCCCACCTCAAAAGCGAACTACACTGGCTCCCAGTTAGGAAAAGAATCCAATTCAAGGTCTTGTGTTTGGCCCACAAATCCCTATATGGACAAACCGCTAAACAGCTCTCCAACCTTCTCTCCCCATATGTTCCCGAGCGCTCACTTAGATCCAGTTCCCAAAATCTAATTCACACCTCCAGGATCAAGAGAGTCCGTTGGGGCGGCAGATCCTTTTCCCATCAAGTTCCTAAGCTCTGGAACAGTCTACCATCCTCACTCCGTTCCGAAAAGAGCTGAGCCAAGTTTAGGAAAGAGCTGAAAACCTGGCTATTTGGGCTACCCTAACTCTACCACCTCTACCTCTCTGTCTCTCAGCGCCAAGACGCCTCGGCATAAGAGTGCTCTAAAAATAACTCAGTCAGTCAGTCAGCCTACTTTGGAAATGGGGGGGCGAAATTTACAGTGTTTGGGAAGCTGGACAGGAGGCGTGGGCGTGGCTGTACGTGCGAAAGTGAAACTGTATGCTGGCTTGCCAGCGAAAGCCGGACCAGCAATGTGCGCGTTGCTGGACGTGCGCGTCCACAGACCACAATCTGCGCGTGCCCCAGTCTGTCTCCCTTGGAAGGCATCACGCGGACAATAAGTCTTGCTGGTGACAGCGCTTTCGCGCTGCAACGCCAGGCGAGACCTAAAAATGACAAGTGTCATACAGGAAATATTTTTCTTCATTGTTGAAGTGTGTTCTGCATTCTGACCATAGCGGTTAAAAGGTGCGCCGTAAAGGCAATGGAAATAGCTAGATTTATTAACTTTTGCAACATTTTCAATTTTCTTTGTAAAATGTATGTGAAACCAATCACATTATTACAAACTACTGTGAAATTAAGTTTACTTCTTGGAGTCTAAGACAACATCCACATATCAGTTAGGAACTAAACATATTTTGAGGAGGTGCAGAGGGTTGTTTTATCGTATTTTTCCATTTAGGGAGAGCAGAATCGTCCACAGAAAAGGATGTTGCGTGTCTTGTTGTGCCTGATAAAGAACAGGAAAGGATGGTTTGCCATGAACCTTGGAACTCTGATCATTGCACAGCGCAACATCATGACTGCTGCGGTGGCAGCAGCCGCTTCTGTGCCTTCCTCATTGACATCAACGAATGCCTTGTGAACCACCTTTGATCATTGCTATCTGACATTCCAGAGAAGTCATATTTCACTACATCAAATGCATCCAGCATTCCCAGGCTGGTGAGGAATGGTTTCAAATCATAATTCTCTTCCAGGTTAAACCGGGGTAAAAATAGCTCAACCTCATTTGTGTCCGTCATTTCTGGGTTTGTCCAGTCTGCAAATTTCTCATAGGTAAGTTCTCTTTCAAGCTGAAAAGGGAGACAAGAATGGTTTTTCCAATACAAAAAAATGTATAAATTAGTTTGTCAAAGGCAGTTTAAAGGCCTTTAAAACATCATAACTTTGATAAATATACAGGCACCAAAGTTTTCAATAATTTCAGGGACCAGACCCAATGCCATTGCTCTCATTGTGCAACCTAGTTGTGCATCACAGTCACAAAATTCCCTCCGTTACAGTTAATCAAAAAGAGTGACACGGGATGAACATTTTTACATCAGTAAAACTAGCCTAAAGCTCCTTCATTGATTTAGTACTAGATTAAAATAAAAGGGATTCCATAAAGGTAACCGCAAGAAATATAAATTTCCAAGGATAAAATTAAACACAGGATATGGATTACAACCTGAACAGGCCATAAACACATGTGGTTATGTATTCTTCACCCTAGAAAAACGCAAGGACCTTGTCTGCCTTAAGGAAATATAAGCATTCCAAAACCAGGTCAACATTTTAAAAGTACGAGACAAAGGATTCCACATTTTTAGGATAAAATGTGTGTACATGTATATTTGGTACTCAGAGCAAATCTAACCACATAGTAACGAAGCACTGTATATGATCGGGTTGACAAAATAATGTTCTATAAGTGTGTAGTGAAAAATCAAACAGAGTATGTTAGTAAAGTAGTAAATGACATATGTTAATTAAAACAAAGGGATTCCAAAGAGTAAATCATTTCAGCAACTGGGTACAGATTTTCAGTAATCCTATTGGACTTTTTTTTTTTTTTTTTTTTTTTTAAAAACCTTTATTTGAGTAAGCAAAAAAGTACAAGGATGGGCCTACAACCACACGGGCCGGCCGCTAAAGAGGAGTAGACACATACCATATATGCCCGCAGAGGTAAGAGTCAATCAACAATGCAATACTCATCACTATTTACAGGACAAAAACAGATTTTATTTATATGAAAGAACAAACACACACAAAAAAAGGCGAAAATGTATTACTGAAGGTCAGCTCAATGGACGTAAGGGGGGGGACAGCAACAGAAGTACAGTAGCAAAACTCTAAGCACTAAGGAGCTCGGGGGGGGGGGGAGGGACACAGAGGTCAGTACAAAGGGGGGGGAGGGCCGGAGACACCAGCACAACCCCTATATGAAAGGTTCCAAGAACGCTTGCCTAAGGAGTCAGGGCAAGCTCGATAGTGCCCACAAGGGGAGGAGTACAAATATCGCCACGGTAGTCGTTCCATTGACCCCACACCTTCACCCATGCCCTGGGTCTGCCCCTGGCCACATAGACAGTTTTCTCACGGAACATGGACCAATCCATGTTATCCTCCCATTTCGAGAGGTCAGGGGGCCTGGAGGCCCCCCAGAGTTGTGCAATATCTCGCTTCGCAACCATATAGCCCAGGGTGGCCCATCTAGTCTGTGCCACCGAGTAGTCTGTGGGCTCCCAAACATTCAAAAGACATCGACGAGGTTCCAGACGCAAGGACACCCCTGTCACCACAGCCATCACTTCAAGCACGGCCGCCCAATAAGCAGCCACCATCGGGCACTCCCAAAGAATATGCAGGAAAGTAGCACGCAAACCACACCCACGCTTACACAATCCATCGGAGGAAAAGCCCATCACCACCAGTCGCGGTCCCGTCACGTACACCCGATGAAGGATCTTCAATTGGACCAGACGGAGACGAGCCGGAATAGCCACCTCCTTCGGGGAGGAGAGGGCCGATTGCCAATCCTCATCATCAAGTTCTAACCCATCTCCCATCCACGATTCCCGAAGTCGGGCCAATAAGTCAGTCCGATTGTTCATCAACTTTTTATAGATCAGGGAGATAGTGCTATCAGGAAGATGTTCATCAAGGATACGGTCTTCAAGGGGGGAAGAGTCAGGCGGAATCTCACCAGGAGCAAATACCGAAGCCAGGGCGTGCCTGAGCTGTAAATAACGAAAGAATTCCCGACCACTCAGGCCATAGTCAGCCTGGAGGGCCTGAAACGTACGCACAGAACCCTTAGAGTACACATCCCCCACCTTAGAGATCCCAATCATGTCCCAACGGTCGAAACCCTTGGAAGACCAAAGACCGCCCAGACGTTCTGAAGCATAAAGCGGCGTCGCCAACGTCAAGCGATTCTCCCAGCCCAAGCTCACATTCGCGGCACGCCACACCGTCAAAGCAGTCAATGTAGGTCCCACAAGATGGCGCCCAGCGGAGCGAGAATAAAGCACTCTGTTAAAGTCACCTCCCGGAAGCTGAAGTTTATCCATTTCAAACGCCGGATTACGACCTGGCGAAAACATAGCGTGATTGATAGCGGACAGATGGGAAGCCCAGTAATATCTCTTAATGTCGGGGAGCGCCATGCCCCCATCATACCACGGGATGGAAAGTTTCGCGAGAGCAATGCGCGGACGCCCATCCCAAATAAGCTGCCTCTGAAGGCTCTCAATCTCCCGAAAATAGGACTTAGGGATAGGATCATAATAATTCTGGAGAGCATAGAGAAACCGCGGCAATGACATCATCTTAAACAGGGCCGCCCGACCCAGGGGAGACAGGGGAAGTTTGCGCCAACGGGCAACGTCCAAACGTAGCCTAAGCAACGGGGGAAGGAGATTACGATCAAAGCGAAGGGACGAGTCCAAGGTAACAAAAACCCCCAAGTATTTGAAGCCATCCCTGGCCACCTGAAGAGGAAGTCTGCTCGGCAACGGAGGCAAGACACCAGATAAAACATATACACAGGATTTAGTCCAGTTGATGACAAGGCCTGAGTTAGCTCCAAAGGACACAAGAACGTCAAATAAAACAGTTAAAGACTTGCGAGGGGAAGTAAGGTACAGAAGGATGTCGTCCGCATAAAGCGAGACGCGGTCTTCGAAGTCCGGGGCCCAACGAATCCCTTTAAGGGACGGTTCCCACCGGAGCCAGGCCGCTAATGGTTCAAGAGCGAGCGCAAACAACAGCGGGGACAGGGGGCAACCCTGACGGGTACCCCTGCCCAAGGAGAAGGGAGCCGACACTCTACCGTTTACCACAACTTGTGCCAGAGGTTCCGCGTACAACAACTGAATCCAGCTAATAAACTCGCACCCGAATCCGAATTTCTCAAGAGTCGCCCATAAATAGGGCCACTCCACAGTATCAAAGGCCATAGAGGCATCCAGGGACGCCAAAATGGCCGGTTCAGTCAGAAGCCCCGCCCTCGCCAGCACGCCGTGAAGGCGTCGCAGATTCAAAGCAGTGTTGCGATGCGGGATAAAGCCAGACTGGTCCGGATGGACCAAATCCCCGAGAACCGAAAGGAGACGGGTCGCCAAAAGTTTTGCCAAAACCTTGGGTTCAACATTTAACAGGGATATGGGTCTATATGAGGAACAGAGGTCACGTGGTTTACCATCTTTAGGGATGACGACGATTGTCGCCAGACGCTGATCATAGGGAAGGACGTTCCGCTCACGAGATTCTAGAAACATGGCGCGAAGATACGGCGCCATCTTATCGGGGCGTAACTTGTACAACTCAATAGGCAACCCGTTCGGGCCCAACGCTTTGCCCGAACGGAGCGAACGGATAGCAGTCGCTATCTCATCATTCGTAAAAGGGGAGTCCAAAGCAATACGGTCCAAGTCGGTGACACAGGGCAAAGTGATATCGCGCAAGAGGAAGCAGAAGTCAGCCACATCCCTCACAGACACGGGAGCATATACAACACGGAAATATTCCGCAAAACGATCAACAATGGCAGTCGGATCAATCACATTCTCACCACTCGCAGACTGAATCACAGGCACCACACGATTAACTCTTTCTTTCCTGTCCAACCACGCTAGGAGTTTACCCGCCTTATCACCCACATCGTACAATCTGCCTTGTTGCTCACGAAACATCACCTTTGCAGCGTCAGTGACCAGGGATTTATATGCAAACTGTTTTAGACCCAGGGCATGGAGTTTCTCAGGCGTGACACCAGATTCCAACTCATCCTCCAAAGCAGAGATCTCCCCCTCAAGGTCCACCACCTCCCTCCTCCCGGCTTTTTTGGCTTCAACAATCAAGGAAAGGGCCTGTCCACGAATCACAGTTTTAAAGGCTTCCCACAGGGACACATCCGAAGAGACCGACCCCTCGTTTTCCAGGAAATATGCATCCATGGACTTAAGCAAGAGGGTACGAGTCTCAGGGGAGGAAAGATACCATGGGTTAATGGGAGCCACTCGGCCCGCTGCCTCTACCCCAACCTCGAAACGAAGCCAGAGCGGCGAGTGGTCAGATATACCCCTTGGCAAATGCAAAATCTCACGAACCGCCGACGACTGGGCCGCGGGCATCAGGAAATAATCCAGCCGAGACAGACTGCCATGAGCCCCAGAATGGAAAGTGTATTGGAGCTGAGTGGGATGCAACAGTCGCCAGCAGTCCACAAGGCCAAAGGTATCTAGAAACCCACCCAACCACTGCTGAGCCTGCGGAGTATCCCTAGGGGGATGGCGATCGTGAAGGCCGGAAAGCACCGAATTAAAATCACCGGCCAGGAAGAGAGTACTATCGGGGAGATCTAACAAAACACGGCCCAAATCAGTGAAAGTAGAAGTCTGTAAACCCGGGGGAACATAAACATTAAAGAGAGATAGGTTGCGGCCCTCATATCTACCCACCAAGACAGTATATCTCCCTCGGTCATCTTGAATCACCTCGTCAATTGCCAGGGGGAGGGAGGTTCGAACAAGGATACCCACACCCCTAGATCCGGAGGTAAACCCCGAGTGCGCCACAAGGCGGTAGCCCCATCTATTCATTGCATTACAAACATTACCAATCAAATGGGTTTCCTGCATGAAAACAATGTCCGGCGACAAACGCCGTATACAATTCAAGACCACGCTGCGCTTAATACGATCTCCCAGGCCATTAACGTTCCAGGAAACAAATTTCAACCCTCTACCCCCCATCCCATCCACCCGAGCCAAGACCCCTCATCCATGAGCAAGACATCAGAAACAGCCGCAGACACAGGAGCAATTTGCCTTGAAAACACACAAAAAAGAAAGAACTTCCCAGCCCCCCTCCCCCAAACTGAAAGGAAACACCCCCCACCCTGCACCCCTGCAAAAAGCTAAAGAGCCACCCCAACCTGCAGTGTGCCTGTCGCCCCATAACCCCTAGTCTACACAAAGACCCCGGAGGAGGAAAGGTCTCCGTTCCACCCGCCCCTGACAAACGTCAAGAACGAAAATTAACAAAAGAAAGATAAAATAATCACATTGCAGAGGAACGCCGGCCAACAATCCTGAAAATGTATTCAAAGTAAAACATGTGAGCCAAACAGTCAGATCTCCACACCACCTTCGGCACCACCAGGGTGAGCGGCGGAATCAGTCTCAGGAGTACGGTCAGGCAAGGAGTCCAGCCAGTCATTAACAGCATCTGGGCGATCAAAGAAAAGGGTACGCTCATTGTACTCGACCCGAAGTCTGGTGGGATAGAGCATAGCATAGCGTAAGCCCCGATCCCGAAGACGTTTCTTGGCCCCACGAAACTCCATCCGTTGTCTCTGAACTTGTTGGGAAAAGTCCGGGTAAAAGTTTACCGTAGCATTCTCAAAGGCCACCGGGCCCTTCACCCGCGAGGCCTGCAGGATAGCGTCCCGGTCTCTATAATGAAAAAGCTTCGCTACAATGGGTCTCGGCGGGGCTCCCGGCCGAACTTTGCCCCCTGGAACACGATGTGCGCGTTCCACCGTGAAGAACTTCGTAAGGCCGGAAGGGGCAAGATGGTTCAAGACCAGATCCTCAACCAGGAGATCCACCGAGTGGGATTCAGGGTTCTCCGGTACACCAACCAGGCGAACATTGCAGCGACGTGCCCTATTTTCAAAATCCTCCAGGCGTCGGGTCATGAAGTCGTTCACCCGACGGAGATTTCCGACTTCTGTCTGGAGCTCCGAGACGTCCTTCGTGAGGCTGGACGATTTAATGTCCAATGATTGTACCTTCTCATTCGTCTTGCCGAGATCAGCACGAATCAGATTAACCTCAATAGCCACGGTGTCAAGTTTATGGGCCAAGGCCTCGTACTGTAGGCCGATGGATTCCCTCACGCCCGAGATGGCGCCCATGATGTCCTGTAGGGAGGGCTCCGCCGACTCTTCCAAAACTCGTTCGGACGCTGTACTAGAACCAGGCAGGGCAGCTCCGGGGGACCCCTTAGAAGGAGTATAGCGGTCCATGACATTTGATTGAACCGGAGCTCCGCGCAGAGGTGCTTTCGTCTTGCGCGTCTCTCTGTCCCCTCTGCCCGCCATTTTGAAGATGCGTCACAGGACAAGCCACCAGGGTCGACGGGCCCGACACCCAAAGCACAGGATCAAAAGTACACAAAAATGAGGGGCACAACTCGGGTAGAGGTCGCCAAGCCAGCAAACAGTCCACAGGAAAACACAACAGCCGATCTGCCTCCAGGTCTCAGCCGCAACACGATAGTCACACCCGTGGCCCAAGTCGGAACAGAATCGAAACCGAAACTTAGGAAGGGGGACCCACAAGGCCAGATCTCCTGCCGTTGTTGTTCAATTCCAGGACGGCTACAGAACCGCACCCCGTCCCGGGCGCACCTCAAGGGCGGAGCCCAAAAGTTCAGACCACCATATCTCAGGAATACGAGATCCAAATCAATTTCTGAAAGGTGCCAGGCTGATCAGCCAAACGTCCTCCACACGAATTCTTGCAAGAAATTAGGATTCAGTCAGGATAAAATGCCGGGAGCGGCGAGGGTCCGGAGAGCGCTGTGCTCAAGCGGCCATCTCGGATGCCCGCCAAGCTCCTCCTCCCCTATTGGACTTTTATGGTTTTCCTTATATATTGTGCTTGGTGCCACTCCAACAACTAGTATGCACGTGGTTATAACAAAGTCAAACAGCAAAGCAAATGTCATTCAGCAATTTGTATATAAATATATTTTTCAACAACATACTATGATTAAGTAGAATGTAAAATAAGGGGGTTGTGAATAGCACAGTGCAAATACATGGTAAATGAGTGAGGGTGGTACATAAAAAGTGTAAACAACTTTGACAAGTAAGTGGCTGTCAGAAACAGACAATTCAACGCCAGATATAGGAATATGTTGCCTCAGTCTAAAGAAATGCATCAACTAACACTGTTTCGGTGGCAAACTATTTCAAAGGACCTTGCTAAGGACATGATGATTTTCTACTAAAGGTGATTTCTGTAACTATATGGTTGTAGACTGTCATTGCTAGGGAGGGTTCTGGTATAACAGGTGGATCAAATAAGTAAGATTTAATGCGGAGAGTAAACCGGAACATTTCTGTTTCTGCTCCATTTAGCCACAGTAATAGTTCTTGAGTTCCAGCATTCTTTGATCTATATTTGATCCAGGTAATGCATAGATCAGTGCATAATTTTACGTTGAATCAGGATGTAATTTGAGATATTTTTAAAATGTAAAAGATGTACACATATGCTCAGACTCATTTGTGGATTTACCGACTACATGAGTGAAACTCCTTTTTGTCATCACCTAACAAGAACTACACCAGAGACAATTTTGTATTGGATCTGGATTGAACTGATACCTTGAACACAATATGTTTACTGGCATTTTCAGATTTAAAAAATGCATTCAAATCAAAACTTAAATACTGAGGGGCTTACTGACAAAAGCAAATAGGAGTATGGGAGGTAGAACTACGGGAGTTCTCCTTTAGATATTTCCTTCTGCCTTCAGGGCCGAACTGGCCGTAGTGGGCACCGGGCGCTTCCACGGTGGGCCACCAGGGTGGGTCCAATTTTGGATCCATGGAGGGCTACTTTTGTTACCAGGGGCGGTTTGCAGGATAGCTGAAATACCGCCCCCTGTAACAAAAGCAGTGCAGTGTTTTTCACATTGATATCTCCCCTCCCCTCCCCTCCCCTCCCCCCCCCCACGGCCAGTTCAACTAAAATTGCCAGGGCCAGTTTACGTTCCCAGCCCGGCTCTGTCTGCCTTGGTCACTCGCCACTAAAATGGTAAATATGTAACAAAGGGGACACCTTCCTTTTTATCTGTACGAATTGTATATGAATATTCCAGGAATATTCAGATTTAATTCCAGTGTTAGATGTGTTTACGGCCAATTCATAAAGACATATAAGAAGAGTAAGTAAAAGAAAACCACTGGTGTACTTTTGCGCACTCCAAAATGTCTTTGTAACATGTCCACAGAATTCGTATATTCTCTACATGGCTAACCAGTATTCCTTGCAGGGAAAAGACTTGGTAAAGAAGTATGGATTTACTATGTGTTTAATCATTCCAATACAAAACGATCTAAACTACTCAGGTAATGGTGAGGAGAGTATTTAGGCACCTGCAGTGCAGACGTGTTCTGGTCTTCGCTGCAAAGGAAGCTAGGAGAGGTAAAAAAATGGCTTATTTGTTGGTTGAGGGAAGAGGACTAGAACATCGAACATTTATACCACTTGAAGTGATTAACATGGGGATCTAACAGCCAAAAACGTGTCCCCTTTTTTTTTTAAATAGCAGGGAACCTGTTGATATAATGGATGCAATACCTATTTAGCCCAGAAACTCCCAGTAGGTGCAATCCCCTCCTAAAATGGTCAGGACGTCATACTAAACTAGGATAATGTAGAAGGGTTAGGTAGTGTAAATCGTGGTTATTTCATGAATGACAAACATTTGTTATAGTATTATGCAGTTTACACTCCAATATATTATGCCTGTTTATGTGATTGAAACGGATAAACTGAAATTTAACAATTGGTATTATTAAACTAGTTGTGTATAGAGGATAATTTATTTCTTTTATGCTTTTAATGGTTACCGATTTGAATATGAATCAACAGATTTCATATATACTTTAAACTCTAATGATTGACTTTAATTAAAAACAGTTCTAAAGTGCTCATTCATTATAAGCCATCTTCATATCTAAAAGCTCTTACAAGCACCAAGTAATTCCAGTCCTCTCTTGCAAAACAGGAGACAAAGAACACAGGATGTTCTTGGCCATTATCATCTTTGTAACAATACTGTCCCATTGGCTCTTTCAGAGATGTCTGTTAGAATTATTAGGATGGCATTGTAGTGATTTCCTTTTTGGGTCCACTCTGGGTCTTCCTTAGTCTTGGATTTAAGCGGTTTTAGCCTGCCACTGCTTTGCCCAACCACATATAATACATGTGTTATTGTGACACAATGTTATTTTAGAAATAAAGTATACATAATACTTGTTATTCAGTGAATCTTCTTTGGATTCAGTCTGCACATTTCGTTTAAGGTCGAACAACACGGTTTACCGTTTTCTTGTGTCCGGTAAGCAGCATCTCCTTAACTTTTTAGGCATGAGACGGGATCACAGCTGCATTTTTCCAACACAGTAGTTCGTCTCATATAAACAGGGTCTTTCCCCCCCTTGGAGGCAGAGAGGAGAATTCCAGCAGAGAGACAGGTCCGGGAACGAAAGCAGCAGCCTTTCGTAAACAGAGTTTACACCTATGATACGGACCACCTCACTACACACATCAGGTATGGGGTCTGTTGCTAATCACAGAGATCACTATTATATCCCCGTTTTCACATAGGGAAGGTAGGCCTAGATAGATATATAAGTTGCCATAGTAGGGTTGTTCTCTGTATACAGCCTGCTAGTAATGCTGGTTACGTTGCTTAGTTGGATTTGTTTACTTATCGCAACTCATCTGCCTCAAAATAGACTACAATAGTTTTAATAAATATTTTGCAAGCTTCCTTGGTGCCTTCCTTTTGTTTACTCTGGACATGCATGAGTGAGAAACCGGAAGGTGATGATCTGTTTCCATAGTTCCCTTGGGGACTAGAGGTTCATGTTCTAGGTTTGCCAAAATCAGCTGCTACTCAGAGAAGGTTAGGAGTTCAGATGTGAGCTAATCAGATTTATCCCTACATGCTGACCTCCTGTTATACCAAAGCATAGTACTGCTTTCCCAGCAGAATCCCTGCTTTCTTTTAATCACTGTGCATCCATTTGTTCTTGCGCCATCTCACAAGATAGTGCATCAGCCAAAAGATTCTTACCATGAAAAATGCGTATGATAGTCATAATAATATCGCACTGTAAAAGGCTCTTCGGAAATTTTTTCCTCTTCTTCCCAAAACAGCGAGAGAAACGGTGGCATGAGCACTTATTCTCCCGCGTCTTGATTATGCTAATGCTCTGTTGAGCGGCTCTCCGGCCTATCTGATCAATCGTCTCCCAATAATTCAAAATGGGACTGCCATGCTCCTGGTTAACATCTCCAGGCGAACTAGCGTCCGGCACCATTTGTGCAGCCTGCACTGGCTTCCAGTTGCGCAACGAATTATCTTTAAGATACTTACTTTTGCCCACAAAGCCATCTATGATCAGGGTCCTCTATATCTGAGGAAACGTTTCTCCTTCTATCGTCCCTTGCGCTCCGCCACCCAACATCGGCGGGCGGTTAAACGCTTTCAGCGCTCCCGTTTAGGAGGCCAGTCCATTTCTGTCAAAGCTGCCACTGCCTGGAACACTTCCTTTGGCCCATCTGTTTGAACATGCATTTTAAGCTCTGCTCTTCTTCTCTAAATTCTGGCCTCTAGTATCTTACTGCGCGCCAGGATACTCCAGTAGTAATTGAGCGCGCTATAAAACTCCATATAACATAAAAGAAAAAATGTCCATCTACCTTGAAGACTACTCCAGCATTGAAGATTTCATATATTCTGTGAGCTCAAATGATCATTTTTAATTATAAGCAGTTCCGTAGTGTCCAGCTCTCTCACAAGTACTAAATAATTCCAGGAATTCTCTGGCAAAACATTAGACAAAGAACACAGGATGATCTTGTCCATCTTCTTTGTAACAACACTGTCCCTTTGGCTCTTTCAGAGATGTATATTAGAATTATAAGGATGACAAACTGATTCCACAGTGAACATACTATAGGGTATATTAAATGCCCGTTCGGTTTGATTATTCCAGCAAAAAAATTATTTTCGTATTTTCCTCTGTAGAACTTAACTTACATCACTGGTTATTTCTCAACGTTCTTAAACATTGGCAATACAAATTTGCAAATCTAAGAAAGGCTTGAAGCTAGGTTTACATTAGGAGGAGAAGAAGGCCATTCCAAATTAACGGATGTTGGCTGCAAATGCATGGAAATGCCAGAAGTATTTAATGCAAATCCAAGACACTTAATTTCCTCCTTCTCAAACTCACTTCTCAGATTTACAAGACAAGTGATGCAGCTAGAGTCCTGATCACACTGGGTTCAGTTATAGCAATACAAATTGGTTCAAAACATAAGAAATACTGATTAAGTAATATGTTGAAAAAAAGGCAGGAACATTGTAGAACCAAAATGGCATTACATATTAAAAATGCCCAAATCAGGTGCGGAAAGTCTTTTCCCCTCTCCACCCTCCTTTATTTACAGAAAGGATAAGCAGCTTGCAATTCAAGTCTAATGAATAATCATGCCCCTGGACTTTACTTTAAAATGCCCTTTATGAGAGGATATTTATCCTTGATTGTAATTGTACTTAAACCTCTAATCAATAACAGGTCAGACAGTGGGATCTATCTGATACAAAATATGAAAGTACTGCAGGGGCTGAATAATATAGTACAATTAGCCCATAAACTGTCTAAGGGGGTAGAAGCGATCTTTGGGCTTGGCAACAACTTAGGAAAAAGCATGCATAGTACCGACTTGGCACCACAAAGATAAGTCACAATTAAATAAGAAGAGGAAACCTTTATTTCATGCCTAATGAAATACTAAGTTCCTAAGGAACCACTCCTCCTTTCTTTTCATCTTTCCTGTAATTGATGTTCAATTTACAGAAATACACCATTGAATTAAAAAAATTAAATAGGGTGCTGTGGACAAATCAGCTCATCTTCCTTTTCTTATTTGCAACTTGTAGTAAATAAGTTAACCAAGTTCATTCTACCCAAGTAGTTTGAGCTGCAAATTCACTGAATTGAGTCACATGAGCCAATCCATTATCCCTTGCTGAATATTACACAATGCTTCCTCTGCAGAATGCTCCAAATCATAATATCCCCCTACATGCAAGTAAAAAGTTATGAAAAAAGTTTCCAAACATACATATGAAATAGTTTATAGACAAAATGCTCAGGCCAAGGCAGGATTGACTAGGCAGTCCACCAAAGAAACCATCTTAGCTCGGTCTTGATTAAACTCTGCAGGGTTGAAAGCAAAATGCACTGTAACAAACTCTAATCCTTCTACTATCACAGGAACCGCAGAAAAACATGCAGCTCTTGAAGGAATTAATGGGAAACCTATAGACATTAACTAGCAGCCCGTCCCCACGTTGTCCGGGTATGAAATAGAATGTGTGTAATCAGATACTGTCATTCGCGCGTTCCCCCGTGTGAGGCCCAGCTGCAGCCCTGGTTGATGTTAGCAGGCGCTTGTCCCCCCCCCCCCCGCTCGAGGCCCAGCTGCAGCCCTGGTTCATGTTCGCAGGCGTATGTAATTAGTGTAGTGATTCGCCGCCTGAGCCCGGTTACAGCCCTGGCTGATGTTAGAAGGCGCATGTAATTTGGTTTAATGTGATAGTTCAGTAACAGCGTGCATGAGAGACTGCAGTAATTGTCCCCGCAGACACGCTCAGTCGCGTGTGACCCCGCTTGAGGGCCAGCCGCGACCGTCTAACAATTAGAATTGTGTGAGTATTGAATGATTGTTTCCCGCTGTTCTTATTTTTTTTATGACCCACACTGACACTCTTCGGCCTCAGTGCTTTTTAGACGCACCCAGGCCAAGACTCACACTGCATTCGGCATCCCCAGTATGTGTGAGACAACGGGCAATCCCCCAAGGGAGTCTTAAGAATGGTTACTTACCACGCTTCGAGGTGAACGCCTTTGTGACGCCCCCAGCACACGGCCACAGCAGACGATCTGATTAATGTACGACCCAGATGGCATGAAATGGAACGTAGCACACGCCCCCAGCATTTGTCACGCCCACAGCGTGCCCCTTGATGCGGCGCAATTACGACTCACATGCCATGGAGGGCGGAACGTACCACACGCCCCGTGCGTTTGTCACGTCCCCAGCACTCGCCCACAGCAGAACGCAGACACGCCCACAAGTGAATACTTTGCTGGCACGGTTCTTTTACCTTTTAAATGTATATGGTGGGCGTCTGCTTAGCCTATGTCCTTCTGCTGCAACTGCCCTTTCCAACGCTGTATTGGGTTTTGTGATTGGTGCTGTGGTTACTGAGATTACCCGCCTCAAAGGTTTGGGCTCTCTTTATAATATTAGTACAGATATAGATATAGATATAGATATTCCCTACTGGCGGTCGCCAGTAGGTAGTTATAGTTAGGATTGTTTTCCATAGGAAATCCACAACATTTTATTGGGAATAACTTTGGCGCCGGTGGACGAATCTTCGCGAATTTCTCAAAGAAGATGGTCCGCTACGCTCCGCTCCTTCCCTGAAAGTTTGGGGGGGATTTGTCAAGCGGGGCCAAGATAAAAGGGGGGTCCCAAAACGTGTTTTCCCCATTTTAATTTTCATAGGGCGGTTGGACTCACTTAGCCCGAACGGCTGAATGGATTTCCACCAAACTTGGCAAAATTGTAGGGACTGGTAGCCCGATGTGCCTTTGCTATGTCTCAAGATATGCGCTCCAGTGGATTTTGAGTAATTTAGGTTCACCGGGGAGCGTACCAGCGCGCTACGCGAGTTCACGCGCAGAAAGCCGATTGGCTCTCGGGTGTCTCGGTAGGATCGAAACAGAAGAGGTGGCAAAAACAAAGGGGGAAATGACTAAAAGGGTGTAGGGTAGACCCCCCCCCCCGACCCCTAGGTTTGATGTGGGGGCCAATAAAGGGCCCAGTGGGGCAATTTTTTTTTAAAAAAATCCGATATTCGCGGGGGGAGCGCCCGGTACGCGCACCGGAGAGCGTACCGGGGAGCGTAGCATGGGGAAAACCCAGTTCATTCACTGCGTCACCTCTACGATCCTTTCTTGCGTCAATACACCCCTTTTGCATACATTACACCTGACGTAGGTATAATGTGGCGCAGGGGTTTACAAAGTGACGCATCTACCTAGATGCGTCACTTTGTAAATATGACTGAATAAGGTGCAATTTTAACACCACTGGTGAGTCACGCACCGGTGGCGTAAAAGTGACCCATGGCCTCATAAATGAGACCTTCAGTCTTCTAGTCATGCGTCATATTAAATATATGATGTATTATGTCGCAAGTACTTACAGATGCGTCAGTATTTCAGACTTATCTGTAAGCGCAAAAGTGATGCATTGCTGGAGTGTGTCACAAAAATGATGCAACTCCAGCAATCCATCTTTTCTTACCCTTCCACACCCCTGTTCCTTTTCTACATTTTCTTTGAATAACCACATTCCCCATGTTCACTCTCCTTCTCCTTACTTTCGTTCCCAACACTCACCTTCTTTCAGTCCCCCTACTTCACTTCCTTTCTCATCTCATACCTTTCTGTTCTTTCTTACTCATTTTCCTTGCCTTTATCAATGCACTCCACTTCACTTACTCTTTCATTTTTTTTAGATTATAGCTCTTTGATGAGAATTGGAGGTAGTTCTGAAAATTTTTTTTTAGAACAAAAGCAAAAACAGGGAATGGAAACTGCTCAACAGGAGCACAAAAAAAAAATTAGGGCTGGGAACGGCAGCGATGGTTCTCCAATGCACGAACCATGAGCAGAACACTTTGCTCCCCACAGGAAAGTAGCTGATCACAGTATCTGCATTTAAGGACGCCTTTGTTAAATGCAGGCTGAATGTTCGGAACCAGCTCTTGTGATCTCCCCCTCACCGATGTTGTTGGTCCTCTGGTTGATGTAGAAGCCCCATCACTGGGAACCTCTTTTGCCAGAGCGCTGACACTTTCCCCGGCAAAATTCTGGGGGGGCCTTCTCTCCACATGGCGAATCATTGTGGAGTTCCCAAAAGAATATTTTTTAGTGGGGTCACCCCGTGACAGGACTGTGTGACAGATCATGCACTCCACTTGGAGCATTTACCTTCTTCTGGTCATCAGGTATGGAAAAAAATTCCAGATGAAATGTTCTTTGTATTTTGGCTGAGGAGGCTCTTCATCGATGAATTCATTGGAGTCATCTTCACTGCTGGATGGTCTGGCAGCCATGATAATCCAAGATATCCAACAAAGAACCGAGAGCAAAAAGGCAGGTCTTTCAGTCACAAAAGTGAAAGAAGAAGTGAAGGAAATGGGTGGGGATTTCATTCTTTATAAAAAAAACTGTTAGCAACCAATGAAGTGTGTGATTTTCAGGTCACATGACCCGACGCACTTACGCTGCGCGCCCCAGGGCGCTTACGTAGCGCGTTCGTATGCGCGGGGGTGCTTCCGGGTGCGCTTACGCCGTGCGTATCACGCGGACGCGGCTACGCGATACGTTACGATGTTGTTTTCGTTCGCGGCAATAGCGCTAACGGGACGCTCACCGGTACGCGCGCTGTAACACTGCGCTTACCGGTGAGCGCATCGGTACGCACCCCGGGCAAAATTTTTTATTTAAAAAAAAAAAACGATTACATAATTATACAATATAAAATTAGTTATAAAAAATATCACTTTTCATACCTATAGAGATTTGCTATTAAAAAACCATTGAAATTCACTGAAAAAAACATAGGTTTTACACCAGTTATAGTTAGGAATTAGCATTTAAAAAACCTATTAAATTCACTGAAAAAAACATAGGTTTCACACCAGTTATAATTAGGTGGAAGTTTTACTCGCATAAAACCATTGAAATTCCCACGTTATAGTTAGTTGGACTCACTATAACTTGCGCGTGCAATGCACTGCTGATGACGTCACATATTACATCACTCATGACATGGTCAGTGACATCACTCATGACATCACTGATGACACCATCCTTGTGACAGAGTGACAGACCTCCTTTCACTGTAATGTAACCCTTGAAACAAATATTCAAAAATAGAAACTAAAATATCGAAAAAAATGGATACCCATACCACTTACAACAACCAATTCAATAATTCCACCATCTATATACACATGCACTAATTCACTAACAGGTCTATATAGTCACTCATACATATACTCACTCATCATATGTAGTGATACACCTATACATCCTGTTACACACCGACAGTCATCCAAACGTTACTCACACACATACTCACACATGCAAATAAACTATTGAACATCCATTTATTTGCATATACAGCTATACACACACTACCACTTTACTTCTAAGGAAACTTACACATACTCTTAAACAATCACTTATAGAAACAC
Source organism: Lissotriton helveticus (assembly GCF_964261635.1). Classification (NCBI taxonomy): domain Eukaryota; kingdom Metazoa; phylum Chordata; class Amphibia; order Caudata; family Salamandridae; genus Lissotriton; species Lissotriton helveticus. The sequence continues at coordinate 1,439,541,709 of NC_136063.1, read as the reverse complement.
ATACTAATTTAAACAGGAACTCTTACAATCCCTCACTCTCACATATAGTCACTTATATACATCAATATTCACATATACTAGATTAAAACATATGTAGTTATTGATAAAGACAATAAGACAGTCATTCACTCACTAATACAGACATATACACACTCATCCACCCATACAGTCCTGCACATATGCGGTCTTCCAAACACATACAAAGAGAGAGTCAATCATTCATGCATCTATGTGCTAAGAAATACCCCCACTAAACCATACAGACACTCATACTGATTCTAAAAAAAACATCTAATAAGGAGTAGTTTCTGTCCTGTAACTCCAGTTCTGTAGTAGGGGTATCTCTGTTATAGTCCTAATCTAGTGAATAGTCCCGCCCATGTGCGTGGACCCCGGAGCAATCAAAAATAATCTCTTACAGTGTCGAAAAATGCAGAACTGCACAGACACTTAAGAGAGAATTTAGAGACAGATAATGCAGCCTAAAAAGGCTACACTGTCCAGTACTTCAACTAGAAATTCCACCACAAAATCCACAAAAACAGCAAAGCCTGTACAGATTTCCCTTGCTTTAACAGCAAAATCCCTCAAGAATGATGGAGAGAATAACCTGGACAGACAAGCCCCATACGCTGCCATTATGTGGCTCAGAACAGGATACTGTGCCTTTAAGAGAACTTTCCAGAACTTCACAGTATCCCAGAATGCCTTGCAGGTCCCAGTTACTTTCAGTTCTTTTTGAAGGCGGAACACGCCAGACCTGAAGCATTCCGTACATGAATATCTCTCCACTGGGGACGAGGGCGGGCGCTTATGACTATAACAGAGATACCCCTACTACAGAACTGAAGTTACAGGACAGAAACTACTCCTTCTGTAGTAGGGGATCTCTGTGTATAGTCCTAATCTAGTGAATAGAATGGCAAGCCCATCCCCACACCAAAGCGGCGGTGGAGAAACGAGAAATAACACCACTATTGTGCGAACAGATTTCGCAGCGAAGCCTGCCCCACCTGAGCGTCTGCCCTGGCATCAGCGTCCAGGCAGTAATGCTTAGCAAAGGTATGGACCGACTTCCAAGTGGCCGCCTTGCAGATCTCTGCAATGGGAACATTACGAAGCAAAGCTGTCGTGGCAGCTTTACCCCTGGTGGAATGAGCCTTAGGTTTACCCCCTAAGTCTTATTAGCCTTTTGGTAACACAATTGTATGCAGGACACAATCCACCTGGAGATGGACTGTTTAGAGGTAGCAAGACCCGTCCTGACTGATCCATAATTGATAAACAATTGGTCTGACCTATGAATATCCTTGGTTTTATCCAGATAAAATTTCAGTACCCTCCTAACATCCAGGGAATGCAAAGACCTTTCCGCTGGAGATGAAGGATTCTGAAAGAACGTAGGCAAAGTTATAGTCTGGTTGACATGAAAATCAGAAATAACCTTGGGAAGAAATTTAGGGTGAGTACGCAGAACAACCTTAGCCGCATGAAATACAGTATAAGGTTCTTGGCAACACAACGCCTGAATTTTACTCACCCTGCGGGCCGATGTAATGGCCACGAGGAACGCCGCCTTCCAGGACAGGTGCTGCAACGAAGCCTTATGAATAGGTTCAAAGGGATCCTTCATCAATCTCAACAGCACCACGTTCAGTTTCCAGGAAGTCGAAGGAAGCCTGACAGGAGGGAATACTTTCTTCAAGCCTTCCAAAAAGTCTTTGACCACAGGGATCTGGAAGAAGGAAGTCTGTGAAGGGCATTTCCTGTAGGCAGTCAAAGCAGCCAGATGAACCTGAATGGAATGGACATTAAGGCCAGACTGCGCCAGATGAAGTAGATATGGAAGGATAACATCCTCCTTGCATGTTATAGGGTCAAAGTTCTTGGACTTGCACCAGATGCAGAACCTCTTCCACTTGTAAGCATAGCAAGTCCTAGTGGTAGGTCGCTTAGACGCCTTCAGTATGTCCATGCAATCTTCTGGGAGATTCAGATGGCCATATTGCACTACCTCAGGAGCCATGCCGCCAAACTCAAAGACGAGAGGTTGGGGTGCAACATCTGCCCCCCGAACTTCGTGAGAAGGTCCGGCCTGCACGGCAGCTTCATGTGAGGAAGGAGAGACCGGTGAAGCAGGTCCGTGAACCACCACTGTCTGGGCCATTCCGGGGCAATCAATATCATCCACGCACTGGACTGGGACAGCTTGATGAGAACCGTCGGAATCAGGGGAATGGGCGGAAAAGCGTACAGAAAGCTGTTCGACCAGTTGATCCATAACGCATTCCCCAGCGTCCCCGGCTGGTAGTACCTGGAGGCGAAGTATCGGCATTTGCGGTTTCCTGCGGTGGCGAACAGATCTACGTCTGGAGTTCCCCACCTTGCGAAGACTTCTAGTACTTCGTCGTTTATGACCCATTCGTGGTTTTCCTGAACCAGTCTGCTCAGTGCGTCTGCCTGAACATTCTGCACACCTGGCAGATGGGTGGCCGTTATCGTCAGTCCGAGCCAGAAGCCAGTGCCAGATCGCCTGCGCCTCCTGTGACAAGGATCGAGCCCCCCTGCTTGTTGAGGTAATACATCGTGGTCGTATTGTCCGTCTGTACAAGCAGATAGTTGGTCTGAAAAGACGGATGAAAAGCCTTTAGTGCCAAGTGAACAGCTCTGAGTTCCAGGAAATTGATGTGGTACGTGGACTCAGTCGTGGACCATGTCCCTTGAATCTGTAGGTCTCCGGAGTGCGCTCCCCAGCCCTGGAGAGAAGAATCCGTCACGATAGTCTGAGTGGGAATGTCCTTGTGGAAGGGAACCACGCTGAGGAGATTCTCCGCCGAACACCACCACTTCAGAGACTGAAGAGCATGTAGAGACAGTCGAATCTTGTCGTCCCAAGATCCTCTCCTCTGGTCCCACTGATCCTCCAAGCACTCCTGCAGCGGTCTCATGTGCAGCCGCGCGTGTGGAGTCAGGAAGATACAAGAGGCCATCGATCCCAGTAGAGAAGACACCGTCCTCACTGTCGTAGATGGAGTTGTCAAAAGAGCCTGAGTTTTCCGAAAGAGTGATAACCGTCGCTCCTCCGAAGGAGACACGCTTGCTGACAGCATATTGATGGAGGCTCCCAAGTACTGAATGCACTGGACCGGAGTCGGGACCGACTTGGACATGTTGATGTGCAACCCCAGCTTGTTCAAGAGAACGCACGTCTTCTGGAAGTGCGCTTGAGCTTCCGAGAAGGAGGAGGGCTTGATCAACCAATCGTCCAGGTACGGGTAGACAAACACGTTGTTCTTCCTCAGGTGTGCTGCTACCACCGCCATGCACTTCGAGAAAGTTCTGGGCGCAGACTTCAGCCCGAATGGCAGTACTGTGTATTGATAGTGATTGGTGCCGACTTGAAATCGCAGGAACTTCCTGTGTTTGTGTGCAATGGGCACATGGAAGTATGCATCCTGTAGGTCTATTGCACAAAGCCAGTCTCCCTGTTGCAACTGAGGATAAATCTGATGCAACGACAGCATGCAAAACTTTTCTCTGCGAATCCACTTGTTCGCCTGTCGCAAGTCCAGAATGGGCCTGAACTCGTTCTTGTCCTTCTTGCGGACCAGAAAGAACCGAGAGTACAGACCTCTTCCTCTTTGAGACAGAGGTACCTCTTCTATCGCCCTTTTCCTCAACAGGATATCAGCCTCCGCCTGGAGCTCGCGCAGCTGATACTGCGAGCTGACCGGAGGAATCGATGGAGGAGGGCTGGTAAACCGAAGACTGTATCCATTGCAAACAATATTCAGCACCCACTTGTCCCGAGTAATTTTTCTCCACTCTGCCAGAAAAAATTGAACGCTTCCCCCCCACCGGAGCGGGTAACGGAAGAAGGGGAAGTAACCGCTCAGGGTCGAGACCCGGCCGGGCCCTTGTTCGCGGTAGAGGACTGCTGTCCACCTCTACCCCTCTGGCGTTTCTGGAAGGGTCTCCGGAACTGCTGCTGTTGCTGCTGCTGTTGTTGTCCCGAAGACTGTCCTCGTCCTTTCCCCTGCAAGCCGAACCGCCGTTGGAACTGGCGGTATGGTTTCTTCTCTTTGGGCTTCTCCAAGCCCACAGCCGTCAGGGTTTCAGCCTCGGCCTTCATCCAGGCCATTTCATCGTCGGCATGTTTCCCGAATAGTGTCACACCTGAAAACGGCAGATTGGCCACCCGCTGTTGCGCCTCAGGCTTGAGTGACGTAAGCCTGAGCCAAGCATGGCGGCGCTGGTTGACAGTGCGATATCCGCAGCGGCGCTGATGGCCTGGTTCGAGACCAGCATCCCTTCCTTGACAATTTCTAGGAAGTCCTCCCTCCTGTCGCGTGGGACAAGGTCCGCGAACTGTTCCAGGGAGTCCCACAGCGCACGGTCGTACCGCCCCAGCAACGCCGAATCGCTGGAGGCCTTCATAGTAGTGGAAGAAGTCCCACACGCCTTCCTACCAGCCGAATCAATCCAGCGACTCTTTATCCGGAGGCACGGTGGAGGACGGGGAGGTAGAATGCAACTTCCTGGCCGCCGTCACTATCACTGAATCGGGCACTGGGTCCATCCTTAGGAAGGCCGGGTCTGAGTCAGGCGCCCTGTACTTCTTCAGAAGTCTGGAGGGAGCGGCCTTCACCACCACTGGTGTAAGAAACAGCTCTTCCGCAGGTTCGATCAGTCCTGGCACCAACGGCAGCAGAGGGCGAGACAGGTGCTTCTTGTGCAAAGTCTCGAATATCACAGACGTCGTAGGTGTAGGAGCCGTCACCGTGATACCCAACTTCGCAGACCCCCTCAGGAGAACCTCCTGGAACGTACCGATGTCGTCGAACGGAGACACCCTAGTCTCCGGGGAGTCTGACAAGGTAGGCGAATAGGAACGAGTCCTAGAGGATGCCGTATGTGACCTGGATCTACGCCTCCTATGGCGATGCCGAGATCTAGTGGAGGACCTGTGTCTATTCCTCGATCTTCCTCTCCGTCCGGAGCGCGATCGCGATCTCCTAGGTCTGGGACGTTCTGCCGGTTTCCCCGGGGCGGACGTCTTGGGCTTGGGCGGTTCCTTAGACTTAGGCGTCTTCTTGGGAGGGGTCGGAAGCCTGGGCAACGAGACCAACCTCGGCGGAACCGGTGGCGGCTTGTCTGGCACAGGAGGCCGTGGTCCCGCTGAAAGCGGGGGCAGAGGAGGCAACGGAGGAGGGGTTGGAGCCCTCGGAGGCGGACCCCTCGGCAACGGAGGCGGAGGTGTAACAATCTTCTTCGGAGTAAACACTTCGGAGTACACCGATCCCGGTGACCCGCCATCCTTTCCAGACTGAGGGGAGCCCCCCACAGTCTTAGGCCTGGTATCACGATCCCTCGACGTCGAAGAACAGTGACCAGACGGCGAGCGTGGGTCCCTGTACGTCGAGCGCCCCTTTTGCGTCGACCGTCCGCCATGCTTCGGTGTCGACTGTTTTCCAAGCCTCGACGTCGATACCGACCATCTCGACGACGACCCCTTGCGCCTCGACGGCGACCTCTTCCGCCTCGACGGCGGCCTCAGCGACGAGGATCCCCTCGACGACGATAGCGTCCTCTCAGTCGATGGCGAACGGCGGTGTCGCCGCGAGGGCGAGCGCCGACGCCCGGCCGGTTGACGCCGATCACTCGACATCGAAGACGACGATGAAACCGTCAAAGGATTCGACGACGGCCTGTGTAACTCCGTCGACGGACGACGTTTCTTCGACCCAGAGCCCTGGGGAGATGAGGAGCCGGCCATGGACCTCCCTCTCGACGTCGTGGTCAGTGCCACTGACCCTGACGGAGAATGGGGACGTTTGCTGGACTTCCTGCCCCTGGGGAGCCCCCCAGAGGCCTCACCACAGGCAGATGAAGCCCTTCCAGACCCACCTTGCGCCTTCAACCTTCTTTCCTAGAGGCCCTGAAGCCTGATATTCATTCTGTCCTTCAGGGTCCTGCCAGGGAAGCCCTGACAAATCTCACACTCCTCTGGGATGTGGGAAGAGGGGAGACAGAGGATACACACCTCACGTGGGTCTTATTTTGCCTTCTTCCTGGAGCACTCCAGGCATTTGTCAAATAATGCAGGCATATTTGACATCCAAAGGGAGCAAAAACCAAGAAGAACAGCACAAAAGTACTCTGAAAGCACTCAAATCGAATTTAAATTGACAAAACACTAATAAACCCTTGAAAAGGGAGAGCTCAATGCTCCAGGGTCCTGCTAGCAGGAGCCGGAAAAAAGAACTGAAAGTAACTGGGACCTCCAAGGCATTCTGGGATACTGTGAAGTTCTGGAAAGTTCTCTTAAATGCACAGTATCCTGTTCTGAACCACATAATGGCAGCCTATGGGGCTTGTCTGTCCAGGTCATTCTCTATCATTCTTGAGGGATTTTGCTGTTAAAGCAAGGGAAATCTGTACAGGCTTTGCTGTTTTTGTGGTGGAATTTCTAGTTGAAGTACTGGGCAGTGTAGCCTTTCTAGGCTGCATTATCTGTCTCTAAATTCTCTCTTAAGTGTCTGTGCAGTTCTGGATTTTTCGACACTGTAAGAGATTATTTTTGATTGCTCCGGGGTCCACGCACATGGGCGGGACTATTCACTAGATTATGACTATACACAGATCCCCTACTACAGAACCCATATACAAACACATGTAGCTACTCACCAACCCATGCAGCCACTTATACACAAAGTGAATCACTAATACATATATTTAAATATTTAAACATTAATCACTAATATTTATTTTTCAGAAAGACACACATTCACTGGATGGTGTCATCAGTGATGTCATGAGTGATGTCACTGACCATGTCATGAGTGATGTAATATGTGATGTCATCAGCAGTGCATTGCACGCGCAAGTTATAGTGAGTCCAACTAACTATAACGTGGGAATTTCAATGGTTTCATGCGAGTAAAACTTACAGCTAATTATAACTGGTGTAAAACCTATGTTTTTTTCCTATGAATATATATATATATATATATATATATATATATATATATATATATATATATAAAATCACTGATACCGTCTCCGTTCCAACTCGAACAGAGGAGAGCAGACCCAAATCGTGGTGCAATTAAACTTTTATTGTTTTTCTTCCCCACACCACCGCCATGACTCGTTTCAGCCTCCCACGAGGTCTTGATCACATGAACGCGCTGAAAAAAGTACAGGAACATTTAAAGTGACAGTGCTCAATAGCTTAGTTTCACGTATGCCGTACTGATAGACATAGAAAAGTTGTAACCACTAGATTAGGATAGGGTTGGACAACGCTGTATACATGCCTGTAATGGGCTCCTTTTTACAAGTGAAGCAGGAACTTGCAAATATAGGCAATAATATGTTAAAACTCAATAAATACAATTAGAGTTTTAAAATATTGGTGATTAACTACATAACAAATGTGTTAAAACCTGTCAAGGAAATTAATATACATTGTCCCAACATAGTGTATATATATATATATATATATATATATATAGTGAAGCAGCAGTCGTACTTGGAATCGAGGACGGGCCCACTTGTGGAGTCCATACAGGACTTGATTGTGTGCTTCCCGGACCACACTTACCAGAATACACCGTCTCATTTGAGCCTCCCATCGGTGGGTGTGTTATATATAAAATGGGTCGGCGGTTGCGCACACCGATTCCGTTAAAGCCCCTGAAGAGAAGCATATGGAGCTTCGAAATGCGTCGGGCAGATCCCGTACGGAGCGGCGTCTACGAGTGGATCCCCGTCCTCACAAAACCAAGCTGCTGTTCGCATGCTACTCAAAGGTGGACACCTTCGAGGATATATATATATATATATCTATATCCATACTAATATGGCCTGGGTGCGTCTAAATAGCACTCGCGCTGAAGAGCGTCAGTGTGGGTCATAAAAAAATAAGAACAGCGGGAAACAATCATTCAAGACTCACACAATTCTGATTGTTAGACGGTCGCCGCTGGCCCTCAAGAGGGGGCACACGCGACTGAGCGTGTCTGCGGGGACAATTACTGCAGCCTCTCATGCGCGCTGTTAATGAACTATCACATTAAACTAAATTACACGCGCCTTCTAACATCAGCCAGGGCTGTTGCCGGGTTCAGGCGGCAGATCACTACACTAATTACATACACCTGCTAACATGAACCAGGGTTGCAGCTGGGCCTCAAGCAGGGGGACAAGCACCTGCTAACATCAACCTGGGCTGCAGCTGGGCCTCACGCGGGGGAACGCGCAAATGACTATCTGAATACACACATTCTATTTCATACCCAGACAAGGTCGGGATATGCTGCTAGTGGTTTTATAAACAGAGATGTTGATTGTAGAGAGTTGTTTGTATTGTGGAAATAATTTGACTTGAAAGAAATATTGTTAAGGCTTACATAATTTCTAGGAAAAATAGCATTTTCAAAACCGAGAGAATAGTACATTTGTATGTTGATACAATTTATTGTTGACTGCACAATAAATTTAAATTAAGTTAATCTGCAAATGCAACAAAATATAAAGAAATATGGTAACTGTGGTCTAAACATATGGTTCAACCAAAACAATGTATAGACTAGCAAATAATAAAACTGAAATACAAGTTAAATATATGCAGGTTAAGCTTGAAAACTTAAATCTTTAGTTTTCCAATTATTTTATAGTTGACTCCATTTGACCAAAGGTATATCTCTTTAATTAGACAAGGGGTGAACAAAGTAAGAACAGCAGTGCCGTAACCACACCAAGTTGTCAGGATATCCATATGTTTAAATTTAAATAAAAATTATATTAATTTACTTTGTGGTTATCATAAAAGTTCAGGTATGGTTCTGGCACTCCTAGACCTTATTTGGCACCTTAAAATAACTAGCTTACTGCTAAATGATTAATTTCAACAATAGGAAATTGAAATTTCATTAACAATTTTATTTAAATAGGACAGTCTTTTCCCAGTTGATAATGAATGTAACTGTAGAGATCAATAGTTACAAGGAATTATGTTTTATGTTACATGTACAAATTGCATATTAAACTGACAGAAGAACTTACCAGCCCTCACTTCTACAAAACCAGCCAGAGAAACCAGAGATGTAACTTATTGCTGGGTGATTTAGACATGCACTTGTGTTTTGCCAATACTCACGAGCGGGTGACTTGCCCTTAATTGACAGTACACCAGCCCCACAAACCCATGCTTATCCCACTCCTTATAAAGATCGGAAAACTGCTAAATAGAGCCAAAACAACATGCGCTTGGTGCAGCTGCTGCATTCTAGGAACAGCGCTCCCTCAAAGCAGAAGAGCGGGATTGTGACGGGGCGGGACGCCCCTGTGAGGAAGACTGGGAGGAACATACAATGTCCCGTGACAGGTGGTCAGCTGTTCCCTTGTCACCCCTTTCTCTTCCCATCCAGCAGCCTACTTCCCCTTCTCCGGAGGAGTGGCCGCCCGCTAACGCTGACGCTGACTCCGAGCACCATTGGGGATACGAGGAAGAAAAAGGACGCTGCCCCTTTAACCTTGCCTTGGGCGAAGACGAGACTCCGCCCATCCAGAGCGTCACCGAGCCAAAAGGAGGAGGATCCCGGAAAACAGCGGACGGCGATTTCCCGGAGGAAGAAGGCGTTGTGGATTGGAGACGGAGTACGGAAAGTAGAAGCTACGCGGAAGACGACGCCTCGACTAGCCCAGCTGAGACCTGCAAGCCAAGAGGCCAACGTTCCTGCGAAGCGCCCCGCCACGCTCCCGCGGGAGGAGCGTGGCTTACAAAGGTACGGGGCAAAGTTGCGGGTTGGAGTGGCCAGCCGACTGTTTAATCAACCCGTATAAACCAGAGTCCCTGTACCCCTCCCTCACGAGCACTACCGGCACTGCAGTATCTTGCAGTATCTTGTAAATACACTTTGCACGTGGTTTTCCCTCACTCCCGGCCCTTGCATAAAAAGCTCCGGACGTCCCAGTGATTGCTCTCCCTCTCTTTCCTTCCTGTTGGTATCGGCGTACCCGCTGAACATCGTGTGGAGGACATCTGTGAAGTTACCATTCTGCCTGCAACACCTCCCTTGCATCGCCGCAACATCCTGGCACTCCCTGCTTTCCCGAAAGGCGTCAGAAAGGAGCCTGAGTTTGCCCAGATAAGACTCTCAAGCACAAGAAAGCGTATCTGAAAATAAAGCCCTCTTCGAAAGTGTCATTTCAGACTTCTGACTCAGTTCCTTTCCCACCAGACCCTACCCCGGTACAGGGATCTATAAATAGGATGAGCAATCCTCAGCCACGAGAGAGAGAGAGGTCGTGGTCTCCCCTGATCTGGTGGGCTAGCCTCCAACTGATTCATGAAGCTTTGAGCAGTTCAAAGACTTACAAAAATGGATGACATATGTTTTCACCGGTAAAGGTGTTGAGTAACCAGGGGCTTTGTTCAAGCTAAGCATTATCAGGACAGTTTGAAATAGACTGCTTACACTCTCAGCCCTTTGGAAGACTGGCCCAGACACTATAAAAGATGAATGCCTGAACGTCTACTTGCTTTGCAATATAGATCCATCCCTGTCTGATGCTTTAGCTCATCACTGGCCACTGTGTGGCTAGTTATGGTAGGAACCTGATGTAAAAATCTTTAAAAACTACCAAACACTTGATAATCAGGGACAATTCAGGTTAGAAGAAGCTACCAAACTTTCCAGATCCAGCTTCCACAATGGTATTTAAGGTTCAAGGGTTCTTTCCACTCAAATGCAGTTTTTGTAACAGCAAACTGGACTTTTAATTGTTAACATTTTATAGTCAGCAAGAGAGTGCATTGCTGATAGCAAAATGTTGACACTATTCTAATGCCTTACTCAACTTAAATATACACCAGTAGTCACTTGACATCAGTTCTTATTAATTTAGGTGAGAAGAACTTGTAAGGGCAAACAATGTAAAGTTATGTGTTATAAGAACTCTAAATATAGAAAGATTGCATGCAAGGGAGGTTTATTACGGTGGTAACTTAATGAACTACATCACTGTGCCTTTTACTTAAAATAACACAAATGTTACACTTGAGTTAGCACTTTTTCCATTTACATGTCTAGCAGTTTACATTCTCTATCATTGGCTCAAAAATGTCCCAACAGCAGCAAAAAGCATGAACTTGTAAAACCCAGAAGTGTTGTCTTAGTTAACCTTGCATATACCATGATTCCTGAAAGATTAATTGTTGTAAAGATAACATATGTTGTGCACTTAACTAAGGAATAAATTGGCTCTGAAATTACTTTAGGGGCAGATATCATGTATATCATGATAAAAATCAGATATGTCTTAATATGTAAACCCATTGAACCTTAGAGAGTTTCACGTCACTGCTGGTATGAAACAAATAGTGCGCATCAGTTTCTTATATCGTGATTTTACGTATAAAGTAGTGCACTATTCTGACGTACATACCCGTATTATAGGGGGAAGAGGGTCACAATAAACAGTTAGCTACAACATTATTGTGCAACATGTTCATTGGCACATTTAAATTGCTTACAAATTGTTACCAAAAGGTATAATTGTAGTAATAGCATAACTAATTCATTATGATTAAGGAAGAGGGTCTCTGCGGTGGAGAAGGGTGCAGTGGCAGTGGACTTTAAATTGCATGCTTTAGGGTCATTGGTACAATGGTCTGAATAGCAGGTGAGGGAGCAAGCAGATTTCTAGGATAGGGCTAGTGGTGTTCTGCTGGCCTCTTAAGGAAGAGCGGGATGCTGCATCAGGAGAGGGAAAACATTTTTGATGAATGGCAGACTCTTGAGGGATTTGACCATAACGTATTACAACCAAGTATGTAAAGATCCCCTGGCACCTCTACCACACAAGGCTGTGAGAAAACATCTTTTCAGTTGTGTGTTATGGTCTCTCTCTGGTACTAAGTTCACAGAGTGACTTGGTAGAATGCCCCTTAGATAGTCACAAAGACAGAAACACCATGAGCCCTCGACAGCTGTTAGAGAAGGCAGGCAATGTTACAGGTGGATTAATTGATGTGAGGGTGATGAGACTTCATGTTCCTGCTCTTAGACAAATTCTCCCATTTGGAAAAGATAGACTTGTTGGATTGGGAAACAAACTTTACTTTGTTATGTGGACCGTTTTTGTGGCGGTGGTGCTGTTTGGTGACATTTCCCTCACTCCCTCCCATATGAAACCGATTCCCTATTATCTTTCCCTCCCTAATGTTTGAAATTGGGTTGTTGGTTGAATTTGATGTAGCTTTCTAGAGGGAAGCAGTGAAAGATCTTTACTGCATGTTGTGTTGGTTTTCTTCTTTGTACCTGAAGGATGAGGTAAGCTGCTTTGTTCTGGATGAATTGAGGTGTAGGTGTATATTTTGCCAAGATACCAGTCCAAGCAGCATTCTATCGGTTATTCTATTATGGCGTCATCAAATGGTGTGATATTTCAAGCAATTTTAGTTGGATGTTACCTTGTTTTGGCACCTCGATTTTGTGAGGAGAACAGATGATTTTGCATTTGAAAAGTATCTCAATTGCACCAATAAACTCGCCTTTCCAGACCACAGTGGGCAATTACCTCATTGAGCATTCTTAATAAGTAGTGCTTTGTCCAAAGATTTCATGGAAGTCTTTTGGGATGTATGCAGGAATCTCCAGCAATTCAAGATTATATGGGTCTGCGGACAGATGGGTGTCAGCGGTTCAAGTTAAATGATTGTTACATTTTAAGCCTCACCACTACCTTCCATTCCCCGCCCCATTACTTTCCACTTTCCTTCCCTTGCGAAGTCTGGTTTTAGGCGACAGTATTGGAAATTCTTTGGCTGTTAACGGATTGCTCCTAAGTAGCCTGTGCCAGACACTGATTTCTTCTTCATGTTCTTCTTTTATTTTTTCATTTCCCAGCTAGGTTAGGTAGTAGATTTATTTTTCTTGATTCATTCACCCCGGTTTATTTCACTCTGTGTTTTTCCCCTACGACAAGATCTCTTACTCTTTTTACTTCATTTTATTGTATAGATTTTGAACTTGGGAGCCTGAACACTTGTTTTCCCTTGTTTTCTTTTTCCAGTAGTTCTCCTCTTTCTTTTTAAAGGTCCTCATTTTAAAGTCTGTAACTCAACTTTCATATTATCTTTTGGCTTTTTTTTCTATTGAGCTTCTTTAAGTTATGTGTTGTCTCCATAACCTTTGGTTTATCTATTTTATAGCTGCTTTTGGCTTTCATGGGATTGTTACCCAATTCGGAAGGGCGTACAGTGGGGGTGGGGGGGTGGCGATTCCGCTAAAGGGGTTTCCTTTGTCTTTGAGGTCCACCACAATGAAGCTAATTTTTCCATGTCACACTCTTCTGTTTCTTTGCAAGTTATTACCCTCTTATGTCCATTTGGCAGAATCTAGCTGTCTTGCTGAGGCATTCCTGCAGGCTGGAGGGGCTCTCAGCTCTCCATTATGGAAAGTTTTAGCTAAATATTTAGTACACAGTTCTGTCTATTTTATGTTATATCACGTTACAGTGAAAAAAACAAAGACCATGAAAGTATCACCCTTTTAAATAAAATGGGTATACACAGATTTAAGTATCAAAACATATACTTTTTAATATTCTTGTTTTGTATATATATTCTTTTTTTATAATTTATATTATCATATAGATACATTCATAATTGTATGTCCAATATACATGATCGACGTAAAGATGATGGAGGCAGTGCGGCAGGTGTCAAACTACGCACGTTTTGGCATACGTGCCTTCATCAGGTAGCTGTCTATTGCACATATATGATTACACGCTTGCATACAGCATGGGTCCAAAGGATTCTTTAGTTTTCCTATATTACACTCAGTTGGTGCAGTACAGTGTATTATGCACATGGATACTGGACTACGCACTTGTTTTTCTGTATATTATCCATGGTTTATATTTTGAGGCTGCAAAAAGTGGCACTTCCAATGGATTTTCATTCAGTAGTTTGGTTCACCGCTATGTTCTGGAAAAAAGTTGATAATTCTGCTAAGGCCACACGATAAAATTGTAGATAGTACAGCGAGAATATAATCAGCTGTCAGACCAGGGAGGATAATAATCAGCGAGGTCAGCAGTGAAAACTGGGTCATCCACGTCGACTCCTGCCACTTCGGTATGTTCTGCCTGCGATGCCCTGTCCTCCAGGCCGAAACCCCTGCGCAGACACCTGCTCAGAGCCCTCTCCCCCTCGGCCTGGGACAGGGAAGATGACAATCCGAGGCCGGGGGTGACGTCCGGGGTCAGAGGGTGAAGGTCACCGCACAGACCGAGGATCCTTCCACCCCTACAGCTGCTGGCACTCAGCTCTCAGCATGGAATGGTTTTGTTACTGAATCATCTTTAGTCTAGGAGAATATGAAAGGAGGTTTTGTTAAATAAGAACTACATAATTTCAAAGACATTTGGTATTGGTGTTTTCAAAGCAGACAGAATTAAAAAATGGTTACATTAGATAAGATGATTTTATGAATGTGTGCTGAATGTGAAAGTGTTAAAATATGGTAGATCTGAACAAAGGCTTTTGTTCAACAAGAAAATCTTGCGATGAAACCTTAAAGGATATGCACTAAAGGTAAACACTAAAGAGACAGGTTTTCCAGTGGTGTCCGTTGATTACATTTGGATCGCTTTAGCAGTGCATCTCAGCAATAAAGAGAATTATCTGCTGCAAATACGAATGGCTACAAACTATATGTGCATCCTCAGGAACTGGATGATAGCTGAACGCCCCTCAGCAGACCATGGCAGAAAAAAGTGTCCAGAGTAAGGGAATAGAGAGAATTAATTTGGTTCAGCTACTTAATATTTGCTTATAGTTCAAATGTACATATTCAAACACTTGTTCCCCAAGAACACAGGGAAAAGTACCTAACCATTCAAATGAATATTTCCCAGTAGATTCATTCATAAATCTTTATTTAGTTTTAGTAAGGAAAAACATATAAAATACAATTCATAACAGCTTAAAATACCCAAGGATTAAACATGCATATAAGCATACTAGCACCTTGCTATCAATCACCCCACCAACAAGGTCATTGTTAGCATCCTATTGTTAGTTGATTCATGCTTACAGGACATGAAATATTACATGATAGCTTATAAAGGAAAACAATTGCATAAACATTTAAAATCAATGAAATAACTATACACTGACACAATCTCATCAAATCAATTATCAAGCGACGTTTTAATAGCTTTTGCAGAGGATAAAGGGCAACCTAACCCTACATGGGCAGAAAATGAAAACGTGTACTAGGTCTTGTGGGGACACATGCCTTCGATTGACAAAGACAGTTGTATGAAGTTCAACCTAAAACGTGTTCGTAAAAAACGTTGTCTGGAGGTGGTGACCCGGAATAAATAGGGCTTGGCATGGGGAAACAGTCTTGAGAAACACATATTCTCTGACCAAAGGCTTAGAGAGTTCTAGGTCTTACCCATCGGCCTAGCACCTTATAATACAAGTTATCCTAATCAAAACCAGGCCTGATTAACTGATTTTCTCTTGATAAACAAATAAATCCCAACGGCCCAGCTGGGAAAACATTTTGTCTGAATGTTTTAACCAAGGAACATGCTCTGCTTTGTCCAATGAAAGACAATCCTTCAGTTTAGCTTGGTTCAATAATGTCTTTGTTAAACCAAATTTTAAGCTATCCCAGAAGAGGACACATGGCCAAAATATCAGAAAGTTAGCACAGACTCAGCTTTTAATGAGCAGTAGCCGCAGGGTGGATACGGTATATTCAATAATCAACTACCATTTATTTTCTGCAACCTGCAATGAAAAGGAGTCAGAATAGCTCATTATGTCGCTACCACATGTCACAGCAGAGACACTTTTCACCTGATTAATTGCCAATGAAGCCACTGATTTTATTCCTAGAATCTAGATTCAAAATCAAAGACAGAACCATAAAAATATATTTTCTTGGCTTTTAAAAGAGAGGATCAAGTTCCATCCAAGTCAAACATGAATCCAAGGTATGTGAAATAATTTAGTATAGTTAATTCCTGGTCACATGCACGAAAGGTCCTTCACCTGGTAGACGTAATGGCCAACTACCATTAAATAAGACTTTCTGTAGTTGGTTGTCAGGTCAAGGCTGTCCATAAATGCCAATTAAGAATTGAAAATGCTTGGAGGCCTCGGTCTGGTTCTTGTAGGGAGGACTCAGTCGCATTGCCCAATACATTTCTAGTGACATACACTTCTTCAGGGGCTTTGGATTTCAATTTTCATGGATAAAGCAATAAAACGGAAATAATTAAGGCTAGGGCAATATTTAAAGATGAACTTCGAAAAGGCCTAACTTAATGTAAGGACTTCAGCAAGTCATTCTTTCATGATGCCACCAGTTCAAATTACCACAGTCCGGTCAGATCCACATAAAAGTTTCCAGAGGAAATGTATGGTTGGGCATTCTTTGCTTTTTCAGTGAGTCTTTCCTCTATGACCCTTGTACTTTTCAGACACGAAATGCATATTGCTTCTCATTTAGGTTTCTTGGTCAAATTGTATCCAGTTTATCGATCCTATGTGTTTTCAAAGATGTATTTCTTTTTTTTTTATTTGTCAGAACCAGCAAAGACAGGAGTCCAAATACAATAATATTGTACAATACGCAAACACTTTCATATATAATATATTCACATAATGATAAAGATAGAAAGTAAAGCAAGAAAAAAGAAAAATGAGGGTTGGCATGTTAAAAAATGAGTAAAAATAGGAGAGTAAAAAAGAAAAAAAAGAAATAGAAAAAAAGAAGTAAAGAGGGCGGAAATCGATCATAAGAGAAAACATATTGCAGTGGTTTATTATCACTCTGAGCAGAGCCCCCTTCTCCAGTTAGTGATTGATTGCCAAATTGCCTTGCATTGCAGATTTTAGCCCTCTAGTGGAATAGATGGCGCTTTCCTGGTTAAAGACACCAAGAAAGCGGGCTAACCACATTTGAAAACTCGGCGATCTGAGTCTTTCCACCGCGCTGCTAGTATTACCCTGAGGACTGCCGCTCCGATAAAAAGCATGGCCTCTTCGTCCCTATTTAGGCTAAGAGTGTTATCAGTACCTAGCAGATATAGCGTGGGGGAGTCCGGTATCTTATGGCCGTATCTTATGGCCAAACACTTCTTCCCAGAATTCACAGATCATTTTTTTAATAAGTGTTAATTGATCACACTCACTGAACATGTGTATTAATGTAGCGGGCCTTTAAGACATCTAGGGCAGTGGTCATGCTCTCTTTTGCCCCAGGCAAATAATTTAGCCGGGGTAAAATATAAATTATATATAGTTTTATACGTCTGGGCTTTTAAAAAAGCTGACCTAAGGAGACGTGATGATAGGTAAAGACTCATGTCGATATCTACATTTGTATTGTCGAGTTTGTCTGCCCAAACAGTTTACGTATGCTCTATATCGTCTTGTAGCTTATCCAGCAGTTGCCCATAAATTGTACCTATTCTTGTAGTTTTTTACCTATAATATTGATCATTTCAATTCTCCCCAAGTCGATATTGGGGGCCTTGCGTTTAAGAAGAGAATGAATCTGCAAAAATTTGAGGTAGTGCCCATTTGGAAGGTGAAATTATTGTTGTAGGTCTGCAAAGGTAGAAGCCTGGTTCGTACCCAAAAAGTCGCCTATTGTAATAATGACAATGGATTGCCATATCTTTGAGATAGCGTTGTTCCCTAGTTCGGGAAATAGGTTAGAGTGCCATAATGGAGAGTATCTATTAAATTTGGAAATATGCATATATTTAGCTGTTTTGAGCCATATTTTCCATGCACTGGTGATAACTTTGAATATATTCTTTTTATAATCGCTTCTCTCCACTTGCCTCAAAAAGAGATCTTTAGCTTTTTCACCTAGGGATAGCTCATAGATAGATCGGAGAGGTTCAGCCTCGAGAGTCTCTGGATTGGGATTGACATTAAGAAGCGGAGCGATCTGTTGCAGAAATTAAGCCCAGAGGTAGAACAGAATATTTCGAACTGCTAATCCTCCTTTGTTCTGAGGAAGCGACAGAAGCTTCTAGGATCTTCTAATTTTACACTGTTGCCACATAAATTTAGACATAACATAATCTAGTATTTTGAGGACCTTCTCCTCGGGAATTAAAGGAATAGCTCTGAACAAATAGAGCACCCTAGGAAGGATATTCATTTTTTAAAAGTTTCCTCTGCCGATTATAGATAACTGTAGGGTATTTACCCGGTCTAAGTCCTTTTTTTATAGTATTTAGTAAGGGCTCATAGTTGAGTCTGGGATTTGTGTGACATCGGGGCTTATGCTGACACCTAGGTATGTAGCACTATTGGTTTTCCTACGATCGTTGCAGTTGATATTATCAGTGCGCAGCACAATTGTTTTTTCTTTATTTAATGAATACCCATAGTAAAGTCCATATGCTTGTGTTATTGCCTCTATTTCAGACATTGCCTCGGAGGGGTTCAGTGTTAATACCGCAATGTCATCGGCATAGGCCAATACTTTAGTTTCAAATTGATTAACCACAATATATGTGCTAGAACAACATCTTTATCCTCCTCTAGACCAAACTACCTCCCTCCGCTCAATCATCCCTCTTACCCATATCTGCTTCACTTGGCATATCTACCTCTCTCTCATCTTGCTGTTAGTATATGATCTTTCATATATGCCCCCTCTAGGCAACTGATTTACGATAACATTTGATGTTCATTCTTTTTTGCTACTTTTATTGTAAGCAGGTTTCAATTCCCCAATGTTGTTTTACTTGTAAAGCACATCAAAGCTCTGCTTGCTTGGAGTTGTGCCACATAAAAATGGGAAATAAAGTTTAAAAAAAAATCTAATGCAGTCATGTAGGATTTCACTTTATTGTTTTGCCCTATGTGGGTGCTAGGCTATATCGGATTTCACTACATGTTTGTAATAATTAAGAAGGGAAGATTGCATTTGTATTGTGTATTATGATTCTGAGGATTAAACCAAACCTTTTAAGTTCCTAGTTCTTTTGTAAGCAATAACATATTAAATACGAAAGAAGTGTTCAGTTTCTTAATCATATTGTTAGACAATGTTTATGAATTATACACTTAGTTTGATCTGATTCAGGCAATTATGAAAGAAGTCATCTGGGAGCTGTCAGTGAGTGGAAATTTCCAAGATGTAATAAATGATTTTTGCCTGTATCTTTCACACAGTTCTTTCAATAACACCTATGTAGACCAAGACATTCAAAAAAGTTAAGAATATGCTTACTCATTTTGATTTGATCATAACTGGATTTAAATTCCACATTACCAGTCCGGAGCTCTCCCGAATGTCTGCTCAGCAAATCGATTGATCATTCATTTTTCAAAGATGGATTTTCATGGCTTTTTCGCCAAATGTATTTACAATTGAAACCTCACCAAGTTAAATGCGTGTAGGGTGGGGCCCTGTTGGTCTTCAGCAATGCGTTAGCTATTTGGAAGAATTTGTGTTTCTGCCGAAAATAGCTGTATTGCTGAAATATATGGCAATAACTCACAATATATTAGCCCCCTTTTAGAATGTTAATCTTTAGAGGTTCTATCCCCTAGGAATGTGAAATAGTATGTAAAGGCATCCTATCCATGGTACAGAATATCATATTTTTAGAGGACAAATTATCTTTGCAATATTTCCCCAAAACGGCTTTTGCAACACTTAAATAGGTCTTTATCATGTATTTATTTTATATATAAAAATTACACCAGAGATGCTGGAATGTTGCAGAATGAAAGTCATACGTGACACTATAAGATAGTGGTGGCGCTTTTAAATGCTTGTGTCGGATGGATATTTAGGGATTATGTAGCATCAAAAGATTATGTTTTCTGTGACATGTTCCAAATCAAATATATTTCTCAAAGGTATATAAGCAGAGGTGCCAATGTAATTATTCAATGATTACATGATTAAGAATAAGGAAAGACCCTGAACACTGGCAGATCACAGGACTAGACAATATTCAATTGAAAGTTTTTAGTTACCTATGTTCATGGAATATTATTGTTTTAATGTACACTTATGAACTAAAAGTAGGCAGATAAATGTGACTATCTCTTAGTTTTGAAGAATTGCTTGAAGCAACAGAGTACAACTTATGTGGCGAATACCAATGTTACAACAAAGTTGATATTTAGATATCGAATTTACTTACTAAATAGGAACGGATACAAAATCCCAAAAAACATGCATTTAGCTTATCAAAACCAGGACAGCAGCCTTTAAAATAAAGTTGCAAAGAATTACACATTCGATATTTTATAAATATTTATATAGCGCACTATCACCTGTGAGAGTATCCTGGCGCCGGGCAGGTGTTTATGATTATAGCAGGTTAATTGAAAATGCACGTCTTTAGCTTCTTGCGGAATTCAAGAAGAGAGGAGATGGCTGTGGAGTGGAGTGGGGTGCCATTCCACTCTTTAGGAGTAATATAAAGTAAAAATGCTGAAGTGTTAGCGGACGGCTGGCTCGGAAACGAGAGTCAGACATGCCAGGCTGGTGTGCTGCGGTGCGGCGATCGGGAGCGGCTGGAAGGAGACTCCACTACTTGCGGTGCAACGGTGAGTCACTGAGGAGCAGGCATTGCACTCCCACCTTAGCCCAATAGGCTCATAGCTACAACACTATTTTGGCCCCAATATCCTCGATCCCCCTGACCTGCTTGATCCGTTTGGGGAGACCTGAGCAGCGTTGTACCCACCCTATTGTGCTTGGAGGTCTGTTCCAATAATTGAAGCATGTAGAGAGCTCCCCAGGCACACTGACTTCACAATTTTGTGGGTACTACGCAGCATCTATTAATTCATTACTGGTGACCGCTTAGAGTCACTGCGACTGGGCTCCGATACCTCCTGATCTAACTAGCGCTATTGTCTGCAGAACTCTGACGATGCCCCATGGGTAGAAACCAAAACTGTTTGTACATCCCTCGGAGACCAATTACCCTTGGTTGCTGCCCGGTGGAGCGGTCCTAAGCAGCTACAGAGGAGTCTGGACCCCTTGGCCGTCACCTACCCAGCCGAACTTTGGACATTGTTATTCATGGTTCTTCTGGACTTATCTGTCTCACACTGACTGCTTAGTTCCCCCCTGATGGACTTTCCCCCTCCTACCTACCTTGACTATATCCGCATTCCTCTCCAATATTTTCCTTTCCCTCTCTCTGTTCCGCTACACACTAGCAATACCTACTACTGTGCTATTGTGGTTTCATCAGGTGTCCTTATATGCTATTCGCTAATGACTCTTGTCGTTCATATGTAATCATTGTGTAACGTATGTAAAAAATGTGTAACTTGCAACTCGCTGTTCCTTATGTAAAGCGCTCTGATACCTCCGGGTCTAGCCAGCGCTATATAAAACTCAAGATAAATAAATAAATGTAAGAGAATGCCCATCCTCCAGATCTGGTACTATGTATGCGTGGGATGTGTATATAAGAAGCAACTGTTTAGGTATGCGGAGCCTACGTTATGTAGTGTCTTTTATGTGTGCGAAATGAGTTTGAAATGAGCACATTTGTATATCGGGAGCCAGTAGAGCTCCATGAGGTCTGGTGTGATTCGAGTTCTGTGTGGGAGGTTGTGATGGAGTCTGGCTGCTGAGTTCTGGATGGTTTGTAGTCTTTCACGTGATTAACTTTGTGTCCAGGATTGAGGGTGTTCTCTTAGCAAAACTTCCGAGTGATTAGGACATAAGTGATGGTTTTTCAAGTGTTACTTGGGAGCCACTTGAAAATCATTTTCAGGTTGTGGAAGCAGTGACAGCGTTAACTTGTGCGGTCATGTCCAGTTTGCAGTTAATGATTCTTCTCAGGTACCTGGTGTGGCTTGAGTTCAGCTGGCCACCAGCTGGAGTGCCATGGTGAGGTGTTCTTGCTGAAGATCACTACTTTTGTCTTGTCGGTGCTGAGCTCAAGACAGTTGGCTTTCATCCATTTAGTCTACTTGGTCATGCAGGCAGTGAACTGTTTCTTGTATTGGTGATCTTGTCGGAGAGGGAAAGTATGAGTTGTGTTTCTGTGACGTAGGAGAGGGTGTGGATGTTGTGTGCGCGGATGACGTTGGACAGAGGGATAATTTATGAGTAGGGCTGGGCGATAAACCTTGAGGCACTTCGCAGATTAGTTTGCGGGCTTCAGAGAAGTAAGGTGCCAGTCTGACCGCATGTGTTCTATCCATTCAGAAGGAGCAGATCCAACAGAGAGCAGGTGCTTGGATGCCAATCTTTTACAGGCGTCTGAAAAGGATGGAGTGTCCGATACTATCAAACGCTGCAGAGCTGTCCAGAAGAATGAGGGCTGCCATCTCTCATCTGTCAAAGATCATGCTGGTGGTGAGTGAGGTTTCTGTCCTGTGGTTAGGCCTGAATCCAGACTGCTTGGCGTCGAGGAGCGGATGGTTGCAGAGGTTGTTGGTGAGATGTTTGTTGATTAACTTCATTGCTCCAGGATAACTACTGTTCTATGACAGTTATCCCCCAACGACTCAAGTAATGATCAAATGAGTATAAACAGGGCCACTGAAATTTTTTGACAGGGAAGGACCAAATTATGCGGCATGGTTGGCTAAATTATGTGGCAAGAAAAAGCAAATTATGCAGCACAATGAACCACATTTTGTGAACGTATTGCTATATTATTTTGTCATATTTATACCTTTTAACATTGTCTGGGCAAGGTTTTACTTGATTAGTACTAGCTTGACACCAACATGCTGCAATAAACAGAAATGTGAGCAGTACAACCTGGCAAAGTGTCTTCCACTGCGTGCAAACATGTCACTGAGCTTTCGTAGCTCTGCTAAGAGAAGCCAAGAAGACTTGAGGTTTGTTGAAGGCTGGAGCCTGAAGACATGGTGTGCTAAAGGCTAACCGTTGGTGACTGTGGGGTCTAAAGTCCCAGGTATCCCAGGGAGAAATGATCAGTGCCACTATGTTGTTGTGGTGTATCGGAAAGCAAGTAGCTGGTATTAAAAAAACACTAGTGTGGAATGCATCGGTCCAAGAGCTGTGTTTTCGAACGTCCAAGCCTAGGGCACAAGTAAAAAAATCAGAGCTGGAGAGGGTGTCCTTGTGCATTGGGGACAAACATCTTCAAAGAAAAACAAGTTGAAAACATTTGGACCCAACACCAGATGGCAGGAGTATGCAGAGCATGAGTATCTACAGCAATACATAATATGAACACTGTTTTCTAGATCAGAATTATCAGAACCGTTGAGACAAGACAGCTCAGACTGGATTTCAGAATGACTTTTTGTCAAGGCCCAACTACCGGGGCAGATTTTGCCTTGCACATGTCTATATCACTATTTCAAGCGGTTCTGAGTCTCCTGCTGCATTACCTCACTGCCTGCTGTCCTGTTAGAGTTCTGATAGGAGTCTAATGAAAGACAACCTACTACCATGTAAAAGACACCGATAACCTTAAATGTTAAGGACAGTTCAGGAGGCTTGGCTGAAGTGGTGTCTTGCATTCTTTTCAGGTCCCTAACTACAAAGGAAATGTTTCCCCGTTTACTTGCTAATCTCTGACAGGCACTTTGCACAAGTGTGTGTTTGTAGTTAGCACCCTGAATTTAGAAGGGTAATTTTTTGGGTTTTATTGTGGTTCATTTGCATTAAGATGGTTGTGGGGAATCTGAGCTCAAAAGCCCAGATAAGTGAACTACCACCGATTCCACATACTGGACACAGTAATCATTGGTCCATGGTGATCGTTAAAGTATCCTGTATTTCTGAAACTATGTCAAACCCAATTTTTGCCTCAAATGGGAGCAGTAAATTTGACTATTAACAAAAACGATGTTCTAGTTCATTACACAATGTATTGGAAGGTGCACAGATGTTCACAGAATCCCAATGCCTTACAGAAAGTAAATATATACCCATACCACAACATGTACATGACCCTTACTCCAATATTCACTTGACATTAGATAATCTTTATTTGGATGAATACGGACAAGCAAAGAAGCCACATGTTTTAGGAAAACACCTTTTACTGACACTATTGTCTAACACAAAGGAGGGTAATTGCCATGTTGACATAATTGCAGTCTACAGAACAAGTTTGAACACTTAAAATATTAGAAAGTTACGTTTTTAGGTGTGAGTTTTTCCACTTGCTTTGCTAGCAGTTTATCTTTTACTGAGAGGCAAAGTGAAAGACCTGACATCAAAGAATAACAGGCACTTGTAAAATCAAAGTCTGTTTTTTACAAAAAAGTTACCTTGTCAAGTTGATCATCATTTTTCTATAATATGATACAAAAATTGTGCCCATAATGTTCAAATGCTGCGTTTGATGGCATTGGAAAATGGTACGCTAATAATTAAGTTCTTATTAATGTTTGGGACTGCATGCTTATGTGAAGCCATTAAATGCAAAATGTGTGCTCTGAACGTCAGAACACATCACCATCACTCTATTGACTGTTTTCAAGATTTTTCCAAAAAGTTACTCAACAATTGTGTGCTTTTCCATCATCTGCAAAGTACATCGTACATAAGATCACTAATACATTAAACAGATTGATGCCACTATACCACATATGTTGGGCAGCGTCCAACACAGGTCAGCATTTTGAACAGTACTTACTGGTTTTATCACAACGATGGCACTGAGTATTATAAATACGAGCACACTAGATCACATAGGCGGCGCATGTTTTCACTCGGACATAAACATAACCGTTTGGTTACAAGTCACTGTATTTCTTATTGTCTATAAACGGCACATATATACACACGTGGTATAGTGGCATCAATCTGTTTAATTAATGTATTAGTGATCTTATGTACCATGTACTTTGCAGATGCTACAAAGTCCCCCGATGAAGGGCAGTGTGCCCGAAATGCATTGGGCTCAAATTTGAACTACAAATGAATGAAGATAAATAATGAAGACTATGACATAAATAGTCAATGAACTTACAATAAACAAGTGATGATGAAAAAGCACACAATCGTTGAATAACTTTTTTAAAAATCTTGAACAGTCAATAGAGTGCTAGCTTGGTGATGTGTTCGAACGTTCAGAGCACACATTTTTGCATTTAATTTTATATCCTCGTGCCCAGAATGATTTCCAGCTTAGCACCACCTACATTGATGAAAAGACGACATTCAGTCAAGAGAGAGTGCAACACCACATACCAATTGGCTTTCAATATGTGAAGCCATTCCCATCAATACAAATCTGTTTAAAATAAGGAACTACATCTTTGCAATTAAGGACAAATTCTGCATATCGGTCATCAGGGGGAGCAGAAACGGCCACAGAATAGGATGTTGCGTGTTTTTTTGTGCCTGATAAAGAACAGGAAAGGATGGTCTGCCATGAACCTAGGCACCCTCAGTGCACATCGCCTCATCATGATTGCTGCAGTTGCAGCAGCTGCTTCTGTGCCTTCCTCGTTTACATCCACAAATGCCTTGTGAACCACCTTGGACAGTACCAGGTCATTGCTATCTGACATTCCAGAGAAATCAGATTTGACCACATCAAATGCATGGACCATTCCCAGGGTTATCAGAAATTATTTCAGATCATAATCCTCCTCCAGCTTATATCGGGGTAAAAAAAGCTCAACTTCAGTTGTGTCCATCATTTCTGGATTTGTCCAATCTGCAAATTTCTCAAAATTAATTTCCCTTTCAAGCTGAACAAGCATTTGCAATGCAATAGGTCTCACATTTATGAGAGTTGGAGCTATTGACATTGCAAATAAAAATGCCTTTTTTTGTTTTAAAAACATAAATAAGAGACAGTTATTTACAATGTTAATTGCTTAAACTAGAGTAACTGCGAGACCTATTGTACTACAAATGCTTGTTTGTGGGTTCTCTCTAGAGCCCAGTCAGCTGTAGTAGGGTTTCCTAATGAGAGCCTGAATGATATCTCCCCTCTAAGGCCATCCTGCATATCCTTGAGGGGGAAGACCTGGATTTTTGCACATTGAATAAATATTCGCAGAGAATAGTAAGTTTCTCACATGGTCATGTTACATTGACTTGTATTGAGATAAACTGAGTAAATATATTAGGTGTATTTTACATGTTTTTCCGCTGTCAGCTGCAAGTGACAGAAGTAACTTTTTATTGCGGCAGTGCAAAGTTTATGCAATATGGCACCAGGGACTTTTTGGGGGGCATTTCAATGGAAGTTCAGTACCCCAGTACTGCACTAAGGCCAGCATTACGAGATCCGCTGTAATACTGAAACAATAAAACTGCACCCAGAATTACCATTACAGATGATTTGACCATGAGGAACTTGTTCAGAAACTACATCGCTTACTGGATGTTTGACCATAGTCTGATAACTTTGGAGTTGACATATTCCACTGGGTTTTGATTGGCCAATATATGTCTGTGAGGGTACAGTCTTGTGACATTTCCCATAAAACAGATTGGGTGGAAATTCACATTTCTTCTCACATCGGGATCACAGACAATCAGTTAACAACAGCCCTAGGCTTCAGAGTACTTTGTTTTTTTAAAACTTGTATTAATTCAGTAATCGCACAGTGTAAAATACCACAGAATGGAATATACAGTAAGCAGTAGCACAACAGGCAGTACATTATAACCTGATACAGCCAGCATTATACAAGAAGCATACATTCTGGTGATCCAATGTTGTAGACCATGGCTCTCTTCATCAGGCAGTCTTGGGAAACCACAACCATATGCAATAAAATCACAACTGGTGCAGCGCAGGTGCATAGTAGTGCGAGAATATCATGCCGTAGCGGGATAGGAAGCAAACCATGCATGAATTTAAAGAATAAACCCCTCCAAACAATAATGCAATAACTAACAGTAGTGGCAGTAGCACACCAACAAGTGTTTGCCCTCCCAGGGCAGTCGTACATAAGGGGGGAGGGCAGAATCAGGGACACAGGGGTCTCGGTGAGGGCTTAGTCTTCCTCCACTAAGGGGGGGGCTCTCCGGGAGGCAGGAGCCAGATGGCCAAGGAGATTCAGAGCCCACCCACCGAAAACTACTGTACTCCCACTGACACACAGCCCCTGCAGCAACTACAGAGATAGACCTATACCCAAGCAGACTCAGCCTATGGATATACAATTATAGACACTCACACACTCCCCCCCTCATCTGTCCATTCACTCATCCACACAACCCCAAACACTCAGACTCAGCTACACACTGTTCAGCGATCTAGGGACCTGTGAACGCCCAGAGGGTGCAGCTTGCTGCGTCTCCTCAGCTTCCAGTCCTTCCAGCATATCACCCATATCTCCAGCTCCTTCTACGCGCTCTCATTAGTGTGGACACATTTTAGCTGTCGCTCCTCCGCCATACTCCACTCACGCAAGTCTGCTCTCAATCTGACCAACTGTGGGGGGCAGGGACGCGTCCAACGTATTGCAATGTGATGCATGGCCAGCATCAGTCCCAGAAAGACGAATTTATGTTGCACTTGTGTCACCGTTGTTGTGGTCTGTAGTACGCCGAGCAGGCAGTACTTGACTGAGGACTCGATCTGGACTCTCAGGACCTTCCACTGCTCGCGCTACACCCCATGCCTATAAACTTGCAGCCTTGCAAAGTCCCAAGTCATAACAAGTCGGCCTGGAGCGCGACTTGGAAGAGACGCGGGAGGGCAGGAGCGTGACGCCGTGAGCGTGCACGTTGGAGTTCCCTGCGGCTCGCGCGTTCACAGACTGGTGTCTGCTCGTGCACCGGTCTGTACCACTTGGGGAGGCAAGACAACGACAATAAAGCTTGCTAGCGGCAGCGAGGCGAGCCCTAAAACGGAGACAAAAATGATTTTTCAATGCAAAACAGTCAAAATCAGCCAGAATATATGAATGACTTAATATTAATTTATTAAATACATGAAACCCATCATTTCATGAATTTTTGGAATGCAGAAACAGGATCCAACTGTTTCAACCATACAACCCTTCTATTACATAAAAATCAAAAAGGATGCCATAGAATAGAAATCTCACAGAACAGAGCAACTTAGCCTAGCAAAAACCTTGTCACTTTCTTAAAACTAGGTAAAAAGAAAAATACTCTTAATGCAAGTAAAAAACTATATGGGCCACATTTTTATTCCTTCCTCTCTGCAGCCACCATTATTTTTTCCCATCAAATGGAACTTAACATTGCTGGAATTTTTATGTCCACCACGTTAATGTTTTTAATAAAGAAAATTAAAGTTATACAATTCTAATTTTACAATCATAATCAACCAAAAGTTTTACTTTTTCTGGCCCTTACTATACAATAATTTTTCCAATTTGTAAGCACGTAAATGTGTGACTTTTGTCGGCTATGGAGACACACCACATACAGATAGACAATATTAATTCTCAAAAGGCATTTGGTATATAAATTACTGTTTTAGGAAGTATAATATATTAAATTACATATCATATTCATTATTTCAAAAGGTCACAGGCTGATCACCTTATATAGGGCAACCATGGACTTGGCAATGTCAGTGTCTTTTTTAATTTCTTTTAGCATCGTTTCATCATGGGGGCCAAACAGATGCTCACTATCAAAAGGGACATGCACAAGGTGCTGTTGCACCTGGGTCCGAAATTTGGAATTTCTGAGTTAGGCAGGTCTGGTGATAAACCCTTAAGCAGCAGTGTCTGACCCACCAGTGATGCATAGAATATATCAAAGTTAAAACACAATGTTAATATGTATTACATTTCCATTATGAAATGTCACAAAAAACATTAAATCTTCAAATTTCTTCAAATAAATCTTGTGCTGATAGTGTATCTATATTATTTAGCCAACATATTCTGTGATCATAGTTTATATATGTTTTTCTATGTGGTATGCTGTAATTTAAGTATAGAGACTGCAATGCAAAACCCTGTCTCGAAACGGAAGATGTGAGATTACTTGTCGAAAAATGTTTTAGTAACTTTAAATGGAGGTATTTATATTCAGTAATCCAGTAATTATCTTTAGCTCAGTTGACCACTGAAGCATTCAAAGAGTCAATAGGTTCTGAAGTAAGTAATTGATGCTCCCAAATTTAATTGTAAATGGGAGCCCATTCAAAGGAAGGGGAGCACTTTTACAGGCATAATACTAATTGTAAGGTGCGCCAAGCAGGGATAAGTTTCTAGCAATTCAGGCAAAATATGGACAAGCAGTCAATATGGATTATACTCTGTAGCCAAATGCAATTCATGTTATAATAAAACACAGGGAGTGGTCATAGGATTTCTAAATTCTCATAGAATTCCACTGTGCAAACTATTTCCTCTAGCAAATTACCAATTTAACTTTTTATTTTTACATTGGTAACATAATACGGGAGGGTGAATATAGTAAGGGGTTATAACTTTGAAACTAAGATAATAATCAATAACAAAATATCTACATTTTACGGTTAAAGCTTGGAAGTACCTAAAATAATTGCAATTCTGCCCATAAAAGGGGGGTTTACCCAAATACTTTACACATTTATGGCACAGTAGGCTTGTGATGAATCGGATAGGAAATGGAAGAGCACATTCGTAGCAAAGAACAAACAAGAGATAAGAAAAAAACAATTCAAATCAGGGTTTAATTAAATCGGATGAGAGTGGGATTTTGGAAGGCAATTTAGTTTGGCAACAGGTATATGGCCCAACTACACTGAGGGGACTTATCTAATAGTAGCTTATGGTATCGTGTTGATATGGTTGCCAGCTTTATGCCTTTCTTATGAAGCATAGCATGGGGGATTCACACCAACATTCACCTAACTATGACAGAGAAATATAGCAAAGAAAATGTTACCCAGCAATTTGTATATAAATGCAATTCTTTTAACAATGCAATAGGTTTACAATTAATACAAAATATTAAATATGTGGTGTGAGAACAGTGTAACACAAGGTTAAACAAGTATTGGCAATGCCGGTAGGTCTGGCTTTAGAGGAATGCTGCATCGTAATATGAAAAAAAACAGTTGATGGACAGAATGTAGAACAATGTCATACATTCACCCCAGTACAATGATCTGGGCCTAAATCCATCGTTTTTTTGCGCTCCACACCACCCTGGGTTAGACACTGGCTATGTGCAAATCAGCTCTGACCCTGTGCCTCATGGGAACAGTCCAGTCCGAACTACCAAGCCATGTCTTTCCCAGACCGGAATCAAGCATCCAAGGACCGGTTTCTGGCTATCAGCCTTCATCAGCCTGGATAGCTTGACTCCAGTGGTGTGGAGAGCCTGGGACTCATGTCTGAGCATACCCAGCCCACTCGGGGTCCTTGGATGCTTCATTCCGGTCTGGGAAAGACATGGCTTGGTAGTTCGGACTGGACTGTTCCCATGAGGCACAGGGTCAGAGCTGATTTGCATATAGCCAGTGTCTAACCCAGGGTGGTGTGGAGTGCAAAAGAACGATGGATTTAGGCCCAGATCCTTTTACTGGGGTGAATGTATGACATTGTTCTACATTCTGTCCATCAACTGTGTTTTTTGCAATTTTCACCCCGAGTGGGCTGGGTATGCTCAGACGTGAGTCCCAGGCTCTCCACATCACTGGAGTCAAGCTATCCAGGCTGAATGAAGGCTGATAGCCAGAAACCGGTCCTTGGATGCTTGATTCCGGTTTGGGAAAGACATGGCTTGGTAGTTCGGACTGGACTGTTCCCATGAGGCACAGGGTCAGAGCTGATTTGCATATAGCTAGTGTCTAACCCAGGGTGGTGTGGAGTGCAAACAAACGATGGATTTAGGCCCAGATCCTTGTACTGGGGTGAATGTATGACATTGTTCTACATTCTGTCCATCAACTGTGTTTTTTGCATCGTAATATGAAGCATTATAAGTAAACAGCATGAGAATAGAGATGTATTTCTGTAGATCAACACTGGTGCAGGTTAAAAGATCAGGTGACAATTGCACAGTCAAGTCATACCTAAAAATCCATGTAAGTTAATGGCTGCCCTCCTTCCATCTGAGAAAAACAACAACAATGATCTAGTTATCTAAGAAGCTTTAATGGTATCCCAATTGTATGTGTGTGACCCTGTAAGTTCAAGCATAGGCAGAGAGATAAATCAACAAAATGATCATCACAGCTGCCAAGAGGGCAATCACTTTTTTGTCAAAGCACACAACTTCTGCACAATCAAAAGGTACTTGTGACCCTCAACTTGGAGATGGAGCAAAAGCCCTTCTCTAGTGATGATCACATAACGGTCAGGCAATAGCTGCACTTTCGAGTAAGACCAAGAAATAGTATTTGGTAGGTATAGGATATTGGCAACTTTGGCAGTTGACGGATCTTGAGAAACTGATGATTCAAATGGCTCGCACCATACAGAGTAGCATACTATCCTGAGCCATAAAGATTTTCTTTTATTGCGTTCTGTGGTAAGATATTGCAGTTAGCCTTCCTCAAAGGATGATGGGTTTCGTTTTTTTAAAAGACAATACCAAACAAATATTGCTAGTTCTTTGTTTCCTAGGTATTTGTGCTGAATTAGAAGCAACATACATTCCATTTTCCTTAAAGGGAGTTCCATTAAAGAACTGGTTAGTCAGATGTAAAAGTTAAGTCAGGTTCAAAGATTACCCACATATCGTACATAAAAAAAGAGAAAGGATTTTGACCTAGAGAAGTGGACCAAATGAGGAAAATGCCACTGTTGGGTAGCCCAATAGAGAAGGCCTTTTTAATTTCTACTCTATTTCAGCATAGCAAGAGTGTATTAAAGAGGCATTCTGTGATCTATTATCGATAAGGGATAAGCCCAGACTTATTCTCACTGAGTTGGATGTACTCTGGGAACATTTGGAATTTCAAGTTGTAGATGCTAATTTTGTATGTTAAAAGATATATACATGCTTATGTTCATTTGAGACTTTATTACCTTCCTAATTGCACTACAATATATTATTTTCGAGAGCTAAATCAGCCACACTGTTCAACCCGATGTGTTGAAATCACTATATAATAGATAAGTTAATCGACATTATAGAATTCCTAAATGATAAAAAAAATGAATGAGTTTAAAAGAATGCCTAAATACACAAAGGGGACAGACATCGCAAGTTCATTATGTTGAAAACCTAATCTGCACTAACAAAGAAAATAATAATAATTTTAAATAAAATTTTGCACACAGTCACTACAGAAAAAATTAAAATAGAGAAACATGCCTGGCAAAACAGATTATGGGTTTCTGACCATGCACTATCACTAAAGCACCCACGAAATTGAAAAACTCTAAAACCTTCCCACTAAAAGATAGAAAAGAGAAACAGATAAATAATATGCTAAACTGTAACTGTGCACCTGTGTGGCGGACTCACCATTTGAAGCTTAAAAATAAAAAAAAGACTTCTGGAACATCAAGAGAAATTACCTACTCACAATAGTTAAATACTATGACAAAGTACATGGTAACAACATCTTCAATATCATGTACTGTATGAAGTCAGAAATCAAGAAAGAGTTGAAAACATAAAACAAAAACCCAAATGACAATTGGAATCAGGCTAGATAATAAAAACAATCAAACCATTTTGGTTGAGTAATGATGATAAACTACACGTCTTTCTAGGAGAATAAAGCATAATAGGGGATCAATCAGTATCAAAGCAATCATAGGACAATCTTGTTGAATCGAAATCGAAATCAAAAAGGAGACTATTTGGAAATCAAAATAGGATTAACACAATCCAGTGAGAATCATTTCAAAACCGCAAACGTAAATCTGCCAATCCATTTGAGGAAAATATACCCATAGCTGCGACTTCAGGCTTAAAGAAATGTCCATGTGAATCCACGAATCATCTTGCAGAAAAGCAGCCAAAAAGAAAAAAAACTATTAAAAATACAAATTAAAACTATCCACCCGATACATTTTAGAGTAGCAAATATCACCAGAGGACTCAATTAAATGAAAGATGAATGATCTAATTTTCCATGAAAGAAGCCTATTGTGAAATCATGATAAATTCCACATTTTCACAACATCTACCAAAGTGCACTTAGGTGAGGTAATTACAAATACAGCCTATTGGATAAAAAAAGGACACTTTAAGTTATAATTGAAAAGATATTGTGAGAAAGACTTTGTGGTATACACGTGTGAGAGTAGATCTTTGCAGTTATGAATTAAAGGGACCAACATTTCCTGAGTTCGGTCTTCTTTATAAAAAGGTGGTTTTGAAAGATATTTGGCATGGTTGATCCATTCAACAGCACTAACTGAACGCCGTGATGAAATAGCTTCTCTGCATTAAATATTAAACATAAAATTACTATTGGCTGTAGAATGGCAGACTATTGTATGGATCGTGCTATATATTTGATAAATCTAATGCAACACCATATTATTTGGAATGCTCAAGTGATGGTTAGTATATGTGAGTATGTATGCATATACATTTGGGACACATTCAAGTTTTGTTGTAATCCAGGGAGACATCCCCAAAAAATGTGTTGTATAAATAGGAATTGGATGATGTACTCCACTGTAATCAATTTTGTGATCTAAAGGCAAACAGCAGACAATTGTTCTGGGTCTTCTTTGGAATGGAGTACAGAACCTTATATACAGGCTTTAAGACAAAAGTAGTACCACTTTAGGATTAGGTACTATACACCAATGGTGGCTGATAATACTGAAAAAAATATGTATGTGTACTTTGCGGAAGCAACCAAGCCTGACTTCCGAGAATTTTTAAGGGCACATTGTGTGCTCACACATGTATTTTCTAAGAAGTCATAACACCTGAAAGGGCACTCTAGTAGTTTTTACACTACTTTAATGGTGTTAAAGCAAGCCTAGGATTCCTTAGGAGTGTTGCAGGTTTGCCCATCCCAAATACATTTGAGCAAATGATAGCAAAATGGTGAATCCTGCACCTACCTGACAATTGTTAGGACCAGAATTATACCAAAAAATGTTTACATCTTGCAACAGAAATGCATGTTTCATTATCTGGGATTCACCAATCACTTCCTCAAGAATAGAAAATTATATAATCCATAAATCCAATACATTCACAATCGAAATGTATATTCATGCTGTAATGTACATCAGCAGGGATATCAATTAGCTATTTGGGACTTACTATTTACATCAAGTGTATATCACCAACAAACCACTTCCCAAGAACATGATCAAAGAGGCCTCAATAAGAAGCTCCAGTTGATCACAGAGTGCTATTCTTGCCCTCTGTGTACCGATTCCTATATTGTATTGTTGAATTATATTTATTGCAAAAGGAACAAATGATGTACGGAATTCTGAAAAATGTAAATATGCACCCCTAGTTGCAAAGATCTGGGGTTTATTCCATTGTTCTTTTGCTCACCGCGCCATCCCAGTTTAGACCCAGCTATATGCAAATCAGTCTTGAACCTGTGCCTCATGGGAACAGTCCAGCCCGAACTGCCAAGCCAGGTCCTCCCTGGACCAGAAACAAGCAACCTGGGACCGGTTTCTGGGCATCACCCCTCATCTGTGGGAGGACATGAGGTTAGGGGTGCCCACACCAAGGAGGAGTTCATATGTGCTATGATAAATGCACTATCCATGGTCAAACAGTGTACAGAAATATGTGAATTGATCGAAACCCAAGACAGATTGAATGTTACTGAAACCTGTGCTAAGGATTTAGTGGCAGCTAACCCTCTGGAGTACACTATTGCTAGACTTGATCAATCGTTTCACAGAGGAGGGGGATTTGCTTTCATTTAGAAAAACGCGTTCAACTGCACTTTGCACCCATTAGCTTAGACCAACAAGACACATGTGAGGTAGTGCAGTATAGACAAATAATACGCGTTTCCCCTGGCTCTTGAACTCAGTTTATCGAAGCCTGGGATTAAGTCTTGAAATCCTTTATTAGAAACTCTTTTCACTATATTGGGTGATTTTATCTTCCATTTGGAAGATACGAAATGCATGGACGTTGCTTTTTTTTGTTTTTGTAACTTATGAATAACTTTTTTTTCCCCAAATCCAACTCCCCCCACCCACACTGCCGGCTAAATGCTGGATGGAATCTTTGCCAATCACTCGGTCTTACAGGTGGGCAACATTCTCCTGGTAACCTGGTCAGACAACCTAGTGGTAACTTTTAGTAAGCCCGCATCTTATAGAGGTTGGAGTAAAAGTTACCCCATAGATTTGGAATTGGCTCTTTGTGAAATACTAGTGAAAAAGAACAAGTTACAGGACCCTACGACAGATGATTTCAATGTTTGGGTGACGGCCACAACTAAACAAGTTTCTCAACTTAAATACAAGACTGGCACTAGAACTAAAGCACTCACACTCTGGTTACTAGATGAGCTTAAAGACTGCAATGTCGGAAGCAAGAACGGAGGTGGAGGGCCACTCACTTCAGAGGATAAATTAAAAATTTATAACAAAGAGCTGATTGCTACATACAAACGCACCATTCTGGCTACAAAAGCATCTTACTATGCCAACAAAATAAGACCTGCAAGCAACACTCCCAATGAACCCTTTAAAGTGGTGAAAGAGCTCTCTACTCTCTCGGTCCAGCACTGGTTGAACTCTCAAAGCTTCTGCATTAATGTCACAGTTTATTTCAGAGATAATATACTGAAGATCTTTCAGAGATAATATACTGAAGATCTTCTGAGATTTTACGGGTGCAGAAGTTCTCATTGATCGGGATTCCATCACAACTATTTCCACTTTTCCCCCCATAAACGGAATGAAAGTAAAAAAATCTTCTGCACCTAACTTCAGGCTCACCCGGGGAAACCTGTGCTCCCCAGCCCCCATACTCGCCCCTGGCATTTACAACTTGCACCAGATCGGATTGCAACTTTTCTGGAAAGGGTCTACAACCAGATAATTACTATGGAAACAGGCAGAAGTTATTCACCTAAAAAAAGCCTGACAGGGTCCAGATGACCTTAAAAACCTGTGCCCAATCTTGCTCTTGCCTGCACTGGCCAAAATCTTTGAAAAATATATTAACCAGCTATTGGGCAAGTTTATCACCACCCCAAGACTTTCTGGATCCCTCACAGATTAGCTTCCAGAGTAGTAACATGACTGAATCGTCACTGGTTGCTGCGGCAGATTCCAACAGTTACCAGGTGGCTCAACGTGGCACGGCCATCTTGGTAATGCTGGACCTGTTAGCTGAATTTGATGCGATATCCCCATCCCGCTTGGTGCAAAAATTGCACAAGGCAGGGTTGAAGGATAGCGCTCTGGACCTACTGGGTTCCTTTCTGACCAATAGAACGCAGACTGTCAGCTGCAAGGACTTCAAGGCAGAATAGTTTCAGCTCCTTTGTGGGGTTCCGCAGATGTCTTCTCCCAGCCCCACCCTGTTTAATCTTTGTCGACCACTGGCAAAATTAGTGTGATTATTCGGCTTCTAGGTTCTATCCTATACGAACGAGACCCATACCATTGCCTTGATATCTGATCATCAGTTGCAGATATAGTCAAACTCTGTAGGATGGATATCAGCATCTGGATGAAAGAGAATGGTCAGAAATTAAATGCTAAAGAGACGGATATCCTGGTCTTTTGGGCACAACATTTGGTACGGTCAGAGCGGTGGTGGCCAAAGATGTGTGGTCCCTTACCTACACCAGTTGTCTTTGCTAAAAACCTAGTAGTCATCTTTAACAACACCCTTACCTTTGATACCCAGGTCAATAGGATGCTTCCTCATCAAATTCTTAAAAAGATTTTTCCTCCTATACCAGTTGAGTTCTGAATAGCAGTGGTTATTGCGCTAATTACATCTCGCCTTGAACATCGCAATGCATTATATTTAAACATTACTTCAACATGTTCCCTTTCCTGCCACTTCATGCACCCTCCTATGTCTCGGTGTTCAGCTCCTGAAGTCTTCCCCAGTCTGCTTACTCAACCTGATGCAGATAATACTTTTTTTGTATTATACTATTTCAGATTGCCTTCAACTGTGTTGGGTACTAGAGCATATACTGCAAGCCCAGGTCTCTTAACTTCTTCCTTAACCCAAAGGATCTTTCTTGTTTCTGCACCAATAGTTTAAATCTGGTAAAAGAAAGATCCTCACATAATTCTAAGGTAATTTACTTGACCGTAGACCCAAAAGCTATATCTCTGTATTTCAAGAAGCACAAGTTACTTACCTTCTGTAACGATATATCTGTAAGAAACAGTAGTTAGTGTTAGATTCCTTACCTTAGAATATCCCCAGGCATCAGACTGTATCCGGAAAGTTTTCGTCAGCAGTACCCCTGCGCATCGGTAGGTGTCGGCTGCAGCTCCGCGTCAGTCGTCGGCAAGATCGCCGGATTGACGTTGTCGGAGTACTTAGACGCCGCCCTTGCTCGCGGACGTCAGTTCTGTACATATCTTTCCGCGCCAGGAACGCAGAGCCATGATAAAAACCGACACTGGTGCCATGAAACTAGGGCCCTGAAAGGGATGTCCTTAACCCTAGATATCGGTTCGCAGAACGGGGAGGATGGGTGGGGCGGTATGGAATCTAACACTAACTGTTTCTTACAGATATATTGTTACCGAAGGGTAAGTAACTTGCGCATCTTAAAGAAACAGATTAGTGTTAGATTCCTTACCTTAGAATAGATACCCCAGCAATACCAACCCCAGTGGTGGGTCTGCGAACCAATATCACACCAGAAAGTCCTGGAGAACGGAACGGAACGGCCGAAAAAGCCATCTCTCCGGACTTGGCTGTCCAGGCAGTAATGTCTAGCAAACATGTGTAGCGAGGCCCACGTAGCTGTCTGACAGATGGCCTGCAAGGGGACTCCCCGACCCAGGGCAGTAGTAGCTGCCGTGGCCCGAGTGGAATGGGCACGCAGCCCATCAGGAGGCTCCTTTTTTGCCAAAGAGTAGCAAACCTTGATGCACAAGATGACCCACCGAGAGATGGTCTGCTTGTGCACCGCCCGTCCCTTCTTTGTGCCCACGTAGAGCTGGTCATCCACCCGGAGCTGGCGTGTGCGATCTAGATAGAAGGAGAGCGCACGTTTTGGGTCCAGACGGTGAAGACTCTATTCCTCCTTTGAGGGATGCGGATAGAAGGTGGGCAAGGTGATGGACTGCCCGATATGAAAGGCTGTGACCACCTTGGGCAGGAAAGAAGGACGAGTCCTTACAACAACCTTGTCTGGATGGACAGAGAGGAAAGGAGGTTTAGAAGATAGAGCCTGGAGCTCACTCACTCTCCTGGCAGAGGTGATGGCAACCAGGAAGGCAGTCTTAAGAGTCAGAAGACTATGAGGACAGTTATGAAGTGGCTCAAAAGGAGCGCACATCAGATATGTTAGAACAAGATTTCAGGAGGAAACGTGTGTGTGTAATGCCTTTCAAGAATCAATTTACAACAGGGGACTTGAAAAGAGAAGGCTGATCAGGAAGCCTTAAGAAGGCTGAAATGGCCGAGAGATACCCCTGGATAGTGCCCAGAGCAGAGCCCTGCTGGGCAAGAGAAAGAAGAAAGAGGAGAACCTCTGAAGGGGGGTGCAGAGTGGATTCACAGCCTTTGCTGTGCACCATGCCACAAATTTGATCCACCTGCAGCCATATACCGTGTTCGTGGAGGGACGTCTGGCTGCCAGAATGACATCACAAACTTCAGGAGGCAAGTCAAATGGCCTCAACTGCCGCCGCTCAATCTCCACGCAAGAAGGTGGAGACTGGACAGGTTCGGGTGGAGGACCATCCCCTGCTGCTGCGACAGAAGGTCCTCCTGAAGAGGCAGACAAATCGGGGGATCGACTGACATACTGAGTAGCTCGGGATACCAGTATCTTCGTGCCCAATCCGGAACCACCAGGATGACTTGGTCCCGGTCTCGCCTGATCTTCAGCACTCTGGGCAGAAGTGGTATAGGCGGAAAGGCGTACAACAGACAGCACCTCCACTCGCGATGAAAAGCGTCGCCGAGCAAGTGCTGCCTTGGAAATTCCAACGCGCAGAACTGCTGACATTGCGCGTTGTCTTCTCTAACCAAGGCTCTCCCCACTGCTGATCGAGACCATGCGCCACGTCCGAGTTCAGATGCCATTCGTGATCCATCATGCACCGGCGGCTGAGTTAGTCCGCCCTGGCGTTCAGAGAACCTGCCAGGTGTTGAACCACCAGGGTGACGCCCTGGTGTTCCAGCCTTTGCCAGAGGCGCAGAGCCTCCTGACAAAGGGTCCACAACCCCACCCCACCCTGTTTGTTGCAGTACCACATGGCGGTGGTGTTGTCCGTGAACACCTGCACTACACTTCCCCGGAGAGAAGGAAGGAATGCCTTCAGTGCAAGACGGATCGCCTGCAGCTCCAGAAGGTTGATATGGAGTTGTGACTCCGCCGGAGACCAGAGGCCTCTGATCTCCCTCTCTCCCATGTGGCCCCCCCCATCCCAGGAGGGACGCATCCATCACCACTACGTGCTTTGGTTGGGGTAGGGAGAGAGATCTGCCGCTGACCCAATAGCGGTTCGTGAGCCACCACTGCAACTGACTCGCAGTGCCCTCCGAGATCAGGACGTGGTCGGACAGGAGGCCATCAGCCGCAGGAGCCGCAGCCTCAACCTGACCGAGACTCGGGATAAAGGCTGAAAGATCGGAATCAGAGCCTGAATAACCCAAACCCGCTGTTCAGGGGATAAACCCGAAACTGTGCCGAGTCCAGAACCGCTCCGATGAAAAGGAGCTTCTGAGAGGGGCACAGGTGTGACTTCGGCACGTTGATGGAGAACCCCAGCAAGTGCAGGAGGTCACTCATAGTCTGGAGGTGGGAGACTTGTTTGGGGCGAGCCCGCCTTCAACAACCAATCGTCGAGATAGAGGAAGACTGAAACCCCTGATCTGCGCAGATGAGCTGCGACCACCGCCATCACTTTCGTGAACACCCGAGGGGCGCTGGTAAGGCCGAAGGGGAGCATGGTAAACTGAAAGTGCTCGAGGCCTACCGTGAGCCGCAGGTAACGCCGGTGGGCTGGCAGGACAGGGATGTGGCAATACGAATCCTGCAAGTCCAATGCTACCATCCAGTCTCCTGGGTCCAGGGAAGCTAGGACCTGAGCCAAAGTCAGAATCTTGAACTTCTCCTTCCGGAGGAAGCAGTTGGCGCTCCGTAGGTCCAAGATAGGACGTAGGCCTCCTTTGACCTTCTTGGGTACCAGAAACTAGTGGGAATAGCAACCACGTCCTACTTATGGCCCAGGAACGTGCTCGATGGGCCCCTTGGCCAAGTGGGCCGAAACTTCCTCCTGCATAAGCTGCAAGTGATCCCCCAACACGCGGTGGTACTGCAGTGGCACGGTAGTGGCATGGCTGGAGGGGTCGCCTCGAAGGGGAGTGAGTAGCCCCTTTGGACGATTTGCAGCACCCACCTGTCCGACATGATGCTACGTCAGTGGAGGAGGTGATGACGGACCCTGACCCCCCCCACTGGCGTCAAATGAGCCTGAAATGCCAGACTAGGAACACTTAGAGGCAGATGCTGCGGGGCGGGTGTGGACTGACCCTGCCGGTGTCCCCCGGAACCGCCACGGCAGTAACCACGTCCACGCTGAGACTAGTTCTGCGGCCTGTGGCTTGCTGGACATGTGGGGGCGCCCCTTCCTTGGCCATGAAAGGGGCAAAAAGCGGACGTTTGCTGGCTTTGGCCTGGGCCCAAGGACTTGGCCGTAGCCCTGGAGTCCTTAAAACGCTCCAGCACACTATCCGCTTTGTCGCCAAAAAGGCGACAGCCATCGAACGGCATGTCCATGAGCGTGGCTTGGACATCCCCCGAAAAGTTGGCGGACCTCAACCAGCCGTGGTGGTGAACCACCACTGTTGTTGCAATCGCTCTACCCAGTGAGTCCGTGGTGTCAAGTCCACACCGGATCGAGTAGCGTGCTGCATCTTGCCCTTTAGCCCGGGCTTGGGAGACCCGTGTCCTGGCCTCCTCCGGGCACTGTCAGCACCTCCGCAACCGTATCCCACAGAGTGGGTGTAACGGCCCAAAGGGCAGGCGATATTGACAGACCGCAGCCCCAAACTCAGGGAGAACAGTTACTTCCCAAACTGATCATACCTTTTGGATTCCCGATCCGGAGGAGCGGTCAGGAATTCTGTCTGGGATTGTAGAGGCCTGGATAACCAGGCTCTCAGGGTAGGGTGAACGGACAGAAAGCGGGGGTTGCTCGTAGCCGGGCGGTGGGCCACGTTCCGATCCACAAGTAGGCCTGTGGAGAGCTTGGACCAGGTGCCCATCAGAACGTCGGTGAGGGCTTTGTTAAACAGCAGTAGAGGCTCCAAGGAGCTTGCCTGCAGTCTGAGCACCTCAGTGAGGAGGTTAGTCCTCACGGCCGCGACAGGCAGCTGAGGGCCAAGGCCATGGCCGCCCTGTTCAACACCACACTGTAAGCAGCCTCCTCCTCCGAAGCCACAGAGGGAAGAGAGACTAATCCAGAGTTGGGCGAAGTGTCCAGACCACTGGCCTCCCCCAGCTCTTCTGCCCAGTCCTCAGATTTCTCACAGTCCTCCTCGTCATCCATCTCCTGATAAACAGGCACAAATGATGGAGCCGGGTCGTAGGTGAAGGCCTCACCCATCAATCTCTGAGATGACGCTGGTCCGATGCCTGAACCAGACCTGGGCTGATACTGGGGTCGACCAAAGGCGGCGCCGGGAGCGACACCCTTGGGGTCTGTGCCAGCGGAGGAGTCGCGAGGTCGACTAGCAATGACCCGGATCCAGGCCTGGATCCTGTGGGGCCCTGCGGCGTTGTGACCGGAGTCGACGACAGCGCAGGGGCCAAAGCACCCGACGGCACCGGGGCCGCTGGCCCGCTAGTGCTCCCAGTCCGACCCGCGGGCCAGAAGGTGCCTTAGCAGGTTCCGAAGGAGGGAAGTGTGACCTCATGGCCGTGAGGAAAGCACTGATCTCCTGCCTCGCGTGCACCCAAGGGACCAGCAGGTATGGAGCTGGACGCGGCGCCTGCGGCTCCGATGGAGCAGCGCGGTCTGTCGCCCGAACCCCCGGCCGAGTCGCGCGAGCCTCAAGGAGTCAGAAGAGTGATGACGCCTCTTCGACTTCTTTTTCGAATGCCTTGACTTACCTGAGTACAAGATATATTACACAGAAAGGGTTAAACCCATTGAAGTCAAGGGACCTGGGTAATTAAGTAGTACAAGGGAAAGGGGTCCCAGACATGAAACAAGTATTAACAGTTTAACACAATTATTTCAATAGACAAAATTACTAAATGCAAAAGAATTTATTTTGCAATTGCATATATTACCTTCGATTGGTTAAGATGCATCACATTATTTGAACGAACTTACTGCATGTGTGCCCACATACACAACGGGGAGGGGAGGTGAAGTGAAGGAAAGTGTCAAGGATAGAGTAGGATATTGGGGGATAATCAGAATCATTCAGTGACAAGTTTTTTTTTGTAAAAATTTTATTTATTCAGATTTTTGAGGTAGAAAAGAGATGAAATAGTAAGGAATTAAAGAGATAGAGATGAAGGAAACAAAGAAAAGGCGACAATCCGCCACATTACCCCACACAGGGGGCGCCGAAAAGCATTACTGTGAAATCCAAAAGTGCAGAAAGGAAAAAGGTAAACTCAGTCTTAAATTGTCCTTGGCAATGCTATTGTTCGGCAGCCAGTATCGAGTGGAGAAATACCCAGCTCTCAGCAGTTATTCCGGAGCTCACAAAGATGGGGGTCCCCAACTAGGAATATAGTCATTTAGGAAAGCCGTGCAGTCCTTCTCCACATGCGATGTGTGTCGCAACCAAAAGTGAACAACAACTCCCCCCCCCCCCCAACATCCCTCAAACTCCCCAACCCCCCACCCCTTCCCCAGTGGTGGCGATCAGTATGCACGCAATCATCGTCATTCACATCGGTGGTTAAACTTGGAAAAGGTGTAGTGCACGAAGCGCCGGTGGGCAGACTGCAGAAGGCAGGCCGCTGGACAGGAATTTAACCAGGGGTCCCCATTTGAACATGAAGTTTTTAAAATTCCCCAAAAATATATCGGACATTCTCTCCATACTCAGTAGTCGCCATAACCTTGCATGCCATAACGAGATAGCTGGCGCTGACGGGCTTTTCCAGGCGGCCGCCAAGGTCAACTTAGCCGCCCCCAGGCACAGCCATATGATGCGTTTATCAGCTCTAGTTTGATGCTCCAGCTGCGGGTCCCTAAGCCCCAACAGTGCATACTCTATGGAATTCGGAATCGGATAACCCATCACATCCTTAATGTGGGATAGGATCGCGGACCAGTAGGGTTGGATGGTGGGGCAGTCCCACCAAATATGTCGGAAGTCACCCAGCATACCGCAGCCCCTCCAGCACCTATCCGAAGCAGTCGGAAAGATCCGATGTATCTTAGATGGGTAGAGATACCAGTCAAACAGAATCTTCAGGTGAGCCTCTTTGAGGTCTGTCGAGTGATTATGTGTCGCCACATCTCGCCAGAGGCTCCTCCATTCGTTGTCAGAAATGTCCCTGCCCAGGATAGTTTCCCAGTGGTCCATGTAACGAGGGCGGGGAGATATCGCGGTGTCCAGTAATAACCCATAGAGGAAAGAGATCGTTCCCTTCATGGTGGACGTGCGGAGAATGAAAGCCTCAAACTTCGTCAGTGGTCTAGTAGCAGCGTCCACCACCTCCGATGAAGTCGCCCAGTGTAAGAGTTGAAGGTGTCGAAAGCGTTCAGTGGGTGGAACACCATAGTCCCGCATACAATTGTGGAAGGTGAGGGGTGATACTCCGTGGAACAGGTGAGTAAGGGCTCTACAACCACCCTCCCTCCAGATATCGAAGGGACCGTCAGTCAAGGCCGGAGGAAAGGCCGGGTTGAAGTGAATAGGAGTAAACGGAGAGGGGAAGGTGGTCCACCGGTCGTCGCCACTAAATGTGTCCCAGACCTTTAGGACCGTGCTGGTGGGAGTACTAATATACGCATTCCTGGGACGGTCAGCCTTGGGTTTCCAGGCTAAGTCCCAGATGGACCTTCCAGCCACACTTCTATCCATATGGAGCCAGTGCTTATCTGAAAGCTGCTGGGACCATTCCACCAGTACCCTCAACTGTGCGGCTTTATAATACAAGTGCATGTCCGGGAATCCCCCCCCCCCCATACGCGGACGGCGGAGTACTGCATAGGAAAGTCGAGCCCGACCGCCCTGCCACACAAACTTCAACATCATGGTCTTAAGCCGACGAAAATAGGCTAAATCCACCGGTATGGGCAGTGCTTGGAAGAGGTATAAGAGTTTTGGGAGGAGGACCATCTTGAGCGCGTGAATCCGGCCCATCCATGAAATGAACTTAGGCTTCCACCTCTCTAGCTCCGTACGGATCGCCGTCAACATCGGTGGAAAGTTAGCCTGAAACAGTGCGCCCAGGGTAGAGGTCAGCCGCACTCCCAGATACAGCAAGGATGAGGTCGACTACGACAGCGGGGTAGTCGCTCAAACCCGTTGTACTTCCTCGGGAGGAAGAGTGAGGTTCAAAATGTACGATTTAGTGAGGTTAACCTTGAATGCCGCCACCATCTCAAATTCAGAAAGCAGCGTATGGACATGGGGCAGTGATAGCGCCGGGTCACTGATCGATAGTAACACATCATCTGCGAAGAGCGTAATCTTATGTTGTTCGCCCAAAAAGGGGAGGCCCAAAATACTGTCATCCTCCCGAAGCGCAAGTGCCAAAGGTTCAATACTTAAAGCGAAGAGGAGTGGGGAGAGAGGACAACCCTGACGCGTTCCA
The DNA here is from genome assembly GCF_964261635.1 of Lissotriton helveticus. Taxonomy (NCBI): domain Eukaryota; kingdom Metazoa; phylum Chordata; class Amphibia; order Caudata; family Salamandridae; genus Lissotriton; species Lissotriton helveticus. Next base: position 1,439,496,892 of record NC_136063.1, on the reverse strand, counting down.
CGCGAATGACGGAAGCAGCTGGATCTATGGCCATTAACCATCACCCTAGAGGTGGGGTTGCTGTAGTTAGCCTCAATCATTCGAATGAAGTGGGGCGAAAACCCGAAGGCTTCCAGGGTGCGGTGTAGAAATCCCCAATCAGCACGGTCAAAGGCTTTCTCCGCGTCAAGCCCCACCAACACTGCCGGAATGTGAATCTATTAGCCTTTTCGATCAAGTGGAGCACGCGTCTCAAGTTGTCATGAGTTTGTCTGCCCTTTATAAATCCGGATTGGTCTGGGTGTATAAGGACTGGCATTAAGTCCTGCAATCTACCAGCTATTATAGAGGAATACAGCTTAGCGTCTAAGTTGAGAAGCGCTATCGGGCGATAGGACGCGCACTTGGTATGATCTTTCCCCGGCTTGGGGAGGACGGTAATCAGGGCCTCGGCCATAGTCTCAGAAGTTCTCCCCTCTGATGCCATGTCGTTAAAGAGGGAGACCAGGTAGTCGCAGAGGTCCGATGCAAACGTCTTATAAAACAAGGCAGTGTAGCCGTCGGGACCCGGGGCCTTGTGAAGTTTCAAAGCCTTGATGGCGTCCAGCACCTCTTCCCTAGTGATGGGGGAGGACAGCAGTTCATTCCATTCTCTGGACACCTGAGGGATCGGGAGGCCATGCAGAAATGCAGACTGCGCCTCTGGGTCAAGGGTGTCTCTGGAATAGAGATCCGCGTAAAATCGGCCGAAAAGGGCCGCCTTGTCCGCATCTCTGTGCTGCACAGCACCCGTGTGGTCCCGTATGCCCCCGATGTAGTCCTTCTCCCGTTTGTCTCGCAGTTGTTGGGCTAAGTGTCGCCCTACCTTGTTCCCCTGGGAGTAGGAGATGCGCCCGAGTCGCAAGAGGGTAAGCTCAGCCCGGTTGGTATAGTGGGCCCTCAATTTCCCCCTCACCGCTGTCAACGGTCGGAGGGTCACCCTAGAGGGGTAGGATTTGTGTGCTTGGTCTAAAGTAGCGAGCTCCGCCTCCAGGTCCTCCCGCTCTTTCCTCCGCAGTTTATTGAGGTTCGCATTAAGGGCGAGGCACGTACCCCGTAACGAGGCCTTGCATGCATCCCAAGTGACATACACCGAGGTGTCAGAAGGAGGGTTAAGGGCCATACATTCTCCTATAGCTCTCTGCAGCTCCTTACAGGATGGCTCATCTCGCGCCAGTGCTGCCGGGAAGTACCACTTCCGCCATCCGTCCCCCCACCTGCCAGTGCAACCCTAGAACAACCAGGCTATGGTCAGACACCGAGAGTGGAAAAACACTGGATAGTCGGACATCCCCCCTAAGGGCCTGACTGATAAAGATATGGTCTATGCGAGAGTAGGAGCGATGGACATGGGAAAAAAAAGTGTAATCCTTGGTGTGTGGGTGTAAGAAACGCCAGCTGTCTATCAACCCCAGATCTCCTATTTGTCTTTGCGTTTCATCTGAGAAGGTCCCAGAGTCCGCCCTACATGCCCCTGAAAAGTCCATGTCTTTGTCCCACACCATGTTAAAGTCCCCCAGGAGGAACAAGTGACCCTCTACAAAGTCTCCCACCCTGTTCATCAAATCCTGCAAAAAACCATTCTGTCCAGCATTAGGGGCATAAATAACCACAAATGTGCATTGTCGACCATACAGTGATCCCTTCACCATCAGCCAACGCCCCTCCTTATCACTGCTCACCCCTAGAGGCTGAAAATGAAGGGACGCCTTGAACAGGAGGGCCACTCCCCTATGCTTGGTGGATGCAGACGCCCTATAAATAAGGGGGAACTGTTTGTGTCGGAGTCTAAGTTCATCCCTCTTAGCTAAGTGGGTTTCCTGGAGGGCCACCACGTCAAGATGGTGATCCGTCAGGTACTTCCAAAGTTTCTGGCGTTTCTGCGTAGAGTTGAGACCCTTCACATTCCAGGTACCCACACTAACAGGCATAGTGATGTAGGAAGTTTCCGCTCTGCATGCCTATCAGTGAGGTCCGTTCTCCCTCCTTGGCCATGGCCAACAGCCACTCCGAATGCCCCCGGGCCAGGTCCATCTCCAAGCATCTCCCTCCAACCTCCCCCCCCCCACAGTACCACACCCTCAAATCTCTCAGAGCCATTCACACAAGAGGATCCGCTGAATGTTGCAGATTGAGAACAACCGGACGGAGGCGGCAATAGTAAGGACCAAACCGATATCCCTCCCCGGGAGTCAGCACACAGCCCACCCCCTAGTTCCAAGCGTCCCCCCCACCCAAGTAGCCAACAGCAAGCACAGAATCCATGACCAGACCTACAATAGCGGCCGCGCCTGAAAGGAGGCACCAGCAACAGAAGCCAGGGAATAACACTTCCATAAGAAACATCACACCGCATACATAGCAGTCGGACGCCACCACTTTGCCGCCCAACCCCTTCCCCACCCCGCAAAGATAGATATAACAGTGAAAACATATACTCAAAACATTAACATTAAGAACGATACTCATCAGTTCCAGTAGTCCAAAGGTCGTGGCTCCAACGAAGCATCCCAGAACAGTGCAGCGCACCATGAAGTCACTGGGAGGGGGGTGAGAGACCTCAAGGCGATCTCCCAGGGCCTCGGTCCGGGGTGTCTTCTCACAAAGTACTTGCATACCCACGGACCCAAAGAACGCGGGCCCCTCCGGCCCCTCAAGGCCGGCAGCCCTCTAGTCAGGCCTCTCCAGAGCTCTGCTGTGAAGACGGCAACGTTGCTGTGGTACCGGAGGCCACCGCGTCTCCCCTTTCCTGTAAGCTGGTTGCTCGATCTGGCCGTCCACGATCCGATGCCGATCCCACTCTGTGCCAGGAGGAGGACCGGTGTCGCCGCCTTGGCGAAGGGCTGCCTACTCTTGAAGCTGGAGAATCATCCCCGATGCCCAGAAGATCTTTTGCCATCTGTAGCGAGCGTATCTGTGCCAGTTTATTCTGCCAACGGAAGATTATGCGAAACGGATGGCCCCAGGAGTAGGTGATATTGTGGTTGCGCAGGAAAGCCGTGACTGGTCTGAACTCCCGCCGCTTCTGAAGGGTCGTCGCTGCTAGAGCTTGATAGAGTTGCGGGCGATGGTCACGGAACTGCAGAGAGGGAGCGTCACGTGCCTTCCTAAGGATTCTTTCCTTGAGCTGAAAGTCATGGACACACCAGAATGTCCGGAGGCGAACCTCCACCCCTACGTGGCAGACCAACTGTGGACCCGGTCCATTCGGATCTCCTGCTCCCCCTCGTCGTCCAAGATTTGGCGGAAGAGGTCCTGGACGTAGCCGCGGAGGTCCCCTGCCTCCCCACCGCACGGAACCGCCCGTATGCGAATGTTGTTCCTCCTAGAGCGGTTCTCCAAGTCCTCCGCATGTGCCTGCAGGTCCAGGTTCTGCTCCGTGAGCCGCAGCACATCTTGCTGCAACTGGTGGACGTCATTTGCCATGCTAAGATCGTGGTCCTCGAGTGTAGCCACGCTTTCCCCCACAGCGTCCACGTCCCGCCGCACCTTCCGAAGGTCAGAGGTCAACTGCGCACGGAGGTCCGAGATATCCTCTTTGATGGACTTGAAGAGGTCGGTCATGAACGCTTTAGTGGCCGGTGCCTCGTCGTCGGAGCGTTTAGGCGAGGAGCTCGGGCCAGGGGAAGCCGGTTGCTGAGTGCCCTTTGATTGTCCATCTTTCCAGGCCTTCCCTTTGCGTAGCGAGTTAGACATCTTGACCTCCCTGAAATGTCCCGTAGGTCACCACGAACCGCACCCCTCCGCCACCAAATAGATTCACCCAAGAGCTCAAGTGGGTACCCACAGCGGTGGCCCAGGGTGCTCGGCACAGGCTCAGGTCGGAGCCCAGGCAGTACAAGTCACTTCCAAGAGTTGGTGTCTTAGTCGCCTTCTCTCTGCCCCTCCAGCCAGGAAGAACACCGCGGCTTAGGCCTAGCCCAGATGGAGAGAGGTGGGCAGGAGCCCCATAGGCCGCGAAGCTGGCAAGGGGACCGCGTGCCCAGGCACGATTCTCGGTGGTTACCCGACCCTGCTCGTGATCCGATCTTGTCCACTTCCCTGGCGCACCAGCGCCTCAGGTCCCTCGTCTAGGGGGGATGGGGCAGAGAACCAGCAATGTCGGGGCCCTCTCAGGAAGCGGCTGGTAGGGGCCGTTACCGCAACGCATGGGGGTACTCCCCCCCTGAACTCCAGATCGCCAATGCAGCAAGACTATACCTTAAATAACATCAGGACATTGTTAGATGGACCAAGAAAGGGCTCCACCCTGCTCAGAAATAACATAGCCCGTTCCATCCTATTTGTAATTATAAAGTTTGGCTCACATGACAACCTAGAGACCAATTCCTCTAACATAATTTTCTTTTATGTTTATAGAATAGTGGAAATCAGGTTTAACTTATCGCACTGAATACACGTATATTTTTTGAGTGCATAGAAGCACATGTAAGTTCTGTTATTCTCAAGAAATTTCTGTTAGGATAACGCATTATAAACTGTTAAAAACTGTATGTGTGGCATTAAGGATCGTTGATTTTACCTTACAATAGGATTCAGCAAGGATACAATTAGGCCCTTGCCGCCCTAGACCGACTGGTGTTTGCAAGACCACACACAAGTGTTTGTAAGGTATGTCCCCTTCAGAGTACTTGTGGGTCTGATCACGTAATCAACAAACTTTATAATTACAAATAGGATGGAACGGGCTATGTTATTTCTGAGCAGGGTGGAGCCCTTTCTTGGTCCATCTAACAATGTCCTGATATTATTTAAGGTATAGTCTTCTCTCAGATCAATAATTGATCATGACTTTCTCTGGTAATTTTCTGAACAGGGTTTGATTACAAGTTTCCTAAGAAATTACTATCTACAATTTATCAAGGTCGCGCCGTCCAGTGTGATAGGTGAGCCCTTTTTCGTACTTTAATTAGTCTGGATGCAATTCCCAACAATATCTGAGCCACGTACTGAATGTTTTGTGGTAATATGACAACACGTCTTTTAACTAACCGCCCTCCTTGTATTCATTAATAAGGTCGGTGTGTACTAATAGATTGTTTTTAATTACTTGTAGGAGGTGCCCACCCACAACTATTCCTGTCCTGAAGAAGACCCTCTTTGTAAGGAACATCATCCTACACGTACTTGGGGTCGAAACGTAGACCATATAACCATCACCAACTCCTACCCCTAGCTAGACCGAAGCAGCTGAAGCAGAGTTAGGTGGTCTACATCATTTGATTTCTGGACTCTATAGGAGCATTGTATTGTGGTCCATGCTCAAAGGAACCACATGAATATTGTTTTTGGAAATTGTGATTAAAACTGGTCACTGAATGATTCTGATTATCCCCCAATAGCCTACTCTATCCTTGACACTTTCCTTCACTTCACCTCCCCTCCCCGTTGTGTATGTGGGCACACATGCAGTAAGTTCGTTCAAATAATGTGATGTATCTTAACCAATCGAAGGTAATATATGCAATTGCAAAATAAATTCTTTTGCATTTAGTAATTTTGTCTATTGAAATAATTGTGTTAAACTGTTAATACTTGTTTCATGTCTGGGACCCCTTTCCCTTGTACTATTGACTTACCTGAGGGCTTGGAGCCAGACGAGTGGTGGTGACTCATCGAGCGCGAGGACTGCGGCTCCGCGACCGGCCCCTCGACTTCCTCCTCGAGCGGCGCGGAGCTGACTGCCGGAGCTCGAGCAGCTTACGGGACCACTCCCGTCTAGCCTACGAGGTCAAGGTCCGGCAGTCGGGGCACGACTTATCATGTTCGGCCTCGAGGCAATAAAGGCACCGACGGTGGGGGTAGTCACCGACATCAGGCGGTGACAGGCCTTGCATGGTTTAAAACCAGGCATCCCTAGCGGCACCGCAAGTCGAAGGTCAACTCGAAAAGGGATCCAAAAAGTTTAGTCAAAAAGTGACTAGAGTACTGCTCTTCCTGGATCTGCACTTGCTGGCACGGAAAAAAGAAGAACTGACGTCAGCGTGCAAGGGCGGCGTCTAAGTACTGTGACGACGTCATTCCGGCGATCACGACGCCGACGACTGACGCGGAGCTGCAGACGACGCCTACCAACGCGCAGGGGTACTGCCGATGAAAACTTTCCGGTTCCAGTCTGACGCCTGGGGATATTCTATGGTAAGGAATCTAACACTAACCTGTTTCTTTCAGATCCTTGCAATAAGTTACATGGGGTAATGTAGGCAGTATAAGGGTGGCATTCTAAACATAAGGCATTTGGACAACACCTTTAAGCAGATATTGCTATATTAGGGACACATCCACTTTCTCACCACCAATACGGTTCCTGAGGAATCTCTGGACTCATTAATGGCTTTCAACATAATGCCTACGAAATAGCAAAGGTGGTGACTAGGCCAGTAGGTCCACTGTAATCAATTACCATATTTTTACTTTCTCCATGTAATATCAGTAGATTTGGTGTAATTGTATGCAGCAGTTTCTGGTGTTTCTAGACTTCCACTCACGGTTCCTAGGCCTTACATTACATTTGCAACTGCATACAGTCAACCACATTGGCCCCACACTTTCTTCCTTTTGAGCAGTGGTTGGGAAAATAGAGTTCACTGGGGGCCTGCAAAAGCATGGTTTTTCACCAAACACCTTTCAGTGATGAACGTGATGATGCTTTTGATAACGCTCATTATGGAGGCCGAAGCACGGGCAGAGGAAGAGGTCCCATCATGCCCAGACCCACATGCACCTTGCTGCTTTCTTTGCTCCAGTCCTTGGACCCTGATCTTCTGTCTGTCCTTCAGGGACATGTTGGAAAACTGCTGGAAGATCTCACAAGCCTCAGGGACGTGAGAAGAAGGGAGACACAGGATACACACCCTGTGTGGATCTGATTTTGCCTTCTTCCTGGCACACTCAGGACATTTATCAAATAAGGCAGGCATATTTGACAAAAGAGCGGGCAAAAACACCAGAAAACTCCAGCAAAGTGAAGAAGAAGCAAAAATACGTCGCGTGAACACACTTTAAAAGTGCCAAAAATTATACAAAACACCCAAAAAGGGAGAGCTCAATGCTCCAGGGTCTTGCTAGCAGGAGCCGGAAAAAAGAACTGAAAGTAAAAGTAGTGGGCTGTGCATGCTGGGATACAGAGGGTCTCTAGAGAGTTCCTTAAAGGCACGGTATCCCTTTTCCAGACACATAATGGCAGCCTATGGAGGCTTGTCTGTCCATCCCTTCCTCTCTATCATTTCAAGGACTTGGTGAGGGGAGGAGAGTTTCTCCAGGGGGGAAACTTGACAGATTGTGTTAAATGTGTTGGTAATATCCTTGGCATTTCTAGTTGAAGTAGTGGACAGTGTAGCCTTGTAGGTACAGGCTGCATTATTGTCTTTAATTTTCTCTTAAGTGTCTATGCAGGACTGCAATGAAGACAGCTGAAGAGATTATTTTTGATTGCTCCGGGGTCCACGCACATGGGCGGGACTATTCACTAGATTATGACTATACACAGAGATCCCCTACTACAGAATTAAGGTTATGTTCTCACCAGGTTTCACATAATGCATGAATAGTACAGTTGTATATTTTAAAACAGTACTACTGCTTTATATAAATGAAATGCATTACTATACGGTATTTTGCATGAAGATGTTTCTATTTTTTCAAGCATAGATCATGGTTTACGCAGTGAAACATTTAATAGTAGAAGGTTAAACTGTACTCTATGTCCATGGGAACGGAGGTTCATGAATATGGAGCCACATACGGATGATGTCTGTAACAAACTTTGTGATGAAACTTTGCAAGTTGCATGTTCTTTTGTGGGAAAGGAAGGGCTGGACTAGTTTTCAGACGAACGCTTGTGTTTGATTGGATCCGAGGAGGAGAGACACGCTACACACTTTCCAACAATATTTTATATTAGTGAGTGTTTCCAATTGGTTTATCTACTTTTTGGCAAAATACTTCTCTGCACACTTTTTCCCAGACCCTTAGCAACTGTGGGTACCTCCGCTGTTGTTAATCCTTTGCCTTACTATGGGATACTCGATTTGACTGATTGCTATTGCAAATGTGTGCTGATTTACTGGAAATACAGACTCGGCTTTCTGGGGAGTTCAGCTGCCTTCATCCGACTCTTGGGCTTTATGTTCTCATATCTCACTCTTTTGCTTCTGAATACAAACTCTTCGTGTGTTCTACTGACCTAAAATTCTGATCTTAATCTTTATAATTTGATATTTATATAGCGCAACAATCACCCGAGGGCATCAAGGCGCAAGAGAAAGACCGCAGATAACACATCGACCAGGAGAGGCATGGAGGAGCTTCAGCTCACCGTATGCCTGAGAACAGCCAGGTCTTAAGGACTTTTCTAAACGGAAGCAGAAGAGGAATAGGGAACATTTCCTTTATGGAACACGCTTCATGCATTATTTGATGATTTGCTCTAACCATTCTTTGTGATGAGATTTTTGTAAAATGAGTTGATTTTATGGACTAATCTGAATAAAAAGAATAAAAAGATACTTACTAATCTCTTTATGAGAAACAACGGTTTTAAAACTATTTCAAACTCATCATTGACTGAACTTAAACTGTTAATGTGATTTGACTTGTGATGATGAAAAGGATCCGGCTTCAAAATACGGCCGCAAAGGTCCGTCTCCCGAGGCGATTGAGAAGAAGCGGTAATAGGAGAAAGGCTGAATCATATTTATTTAAATTTTCCCCTGATCCACACTATCACTTTTAATGCTGGCACACTTCTACCCCCTTGCAGAATACAGCTAGATGGCTACTAGTGCCTACTTGACTTCAATGTTATCTCACCACAAAGTCTATAGACTATTAGAGAACCTGGGAATGGTTTCATCCACCCCAAGCATAAAGCAAACAGCAAGTCAAGCATTTTAAATAATGAGACAGATATTCAGACATTATTCCTCTTACAGATCCTTACATTCCAGGGACAATCATCCAGTCATGGAATCCTAAGCAGGAGTCATTTATGCTGCTCTCCTTGCACAAGACGTGCTACATCTAGTTGTTTCACCATAGTGAGACAGCAGCATCAGGCCTACCAACAATCCTGGATGTTCATCTACTCTTAGCATGCGCTGCAGCATCACTGCATACCAATGTCGGAGGACTGATTGCTGGTGCAGCACACAGGACAATGCTTTTTATCTCCTCAAGCCCAGCACCACTCTGGTTGTTGGGTGCCTCTTCTCTCCAGTGGTCCTGAAGTTTAGTTTATTTGCATAAGTTAATTAAAACCATTGCATACCAATAACATGACCAAGACAGATACTTAAATCTACAATTGCATTTAAAAGCCAAGTACTCTGGGATCCGTTTAAAGGTTTGGTTTGAAACAATACATTTGATTCTAGCCTTAAAATTGCTTCTAGGTGGTATTGCACCGTCTCATCACCCGTGAACACATCCCCCGTTGGAGACCCGTCGAAACTCGGTTACTCGTCTCTGCCCCTTTATCCGCAAGCACTTGGCTATTAGTCCCTTTAACTGTTAAAGTGTGTGTGCTTTGTGCAGTTTGTGCTTTGTACAGTAGAAAGGTCTGTAGCTAGCGTGTATAGATGATTAAAGGAGCGGCACATTGTAATGCATAGCAATAGGGAAAAGTACTAGTGCCATTTAAAGTCTTTAAGGGCGTACGTAAATGAAATGCAATTGATGGGTCCCCTTGCTGATGTTCTTAGCTCTGGAATGGGTACCGATCTTGTGAAGTTGCTCTAGGCTCCTGCTGCGAGCTCGCTTTTACGATACTGAATGACCTAAGATGGTCAATGCTGTGGAGAGGTTTATCTCCCTGTACCTTTGTAGTAAAGTCCAATATCAGTTTCTGGGTTTTGTAGGGGCATTGAGAGGATCCAGGATGAAGAGCATCGCTATGTCTTTGTACTAATCTTCCACAACGGGCCAAGGTGGAGGCATGTGTGTGTGTGTGTGTGAAAAGCCTTTAGCCAAAGCCTCTAAGCAAGTGCGTGCTCCATTTCTCAGTAATAGTTCCCTGAGTAAAGTTCTCTTTTCACGGGCTATGGTGGGGCAGCAGCACAGAAGGTGCAACCATGATTCCCATTTGTAGTTGCATGATATACAGCTCCTCCGTTTTTCTGGTTAGCCCAGGCTCGGTTGAAGTCCGGTATTTGTAAAGCCAGCATTCGCGTGCACATGATCTCTCTTCGAGTTTTGCAGTAAAGGGAAGCAGAAATATAAGACTGGGGTTTGGATACCAGATAAGAAGAGTTTAATATGGGGCAAGATGGAGGTGGATTTTAATGAAGCCTGATCTTGCTGAAATGAAGCCAGTTGCACTCGTCTGTTTATAGTCTTTCTACATTGTGTAGGAAATGGAGGTTAGTGCTAGTGTTGATGGATTTATCTTTGTGGTTGCTGGAGCTCACTTAAGCTGCTTGTTACATGGGGAGCCAGTTTTGTTAAAAAATATATCTAAGACAGGCCTTTAGGAAATTTTCCAGAGCCTTTCAGATACAGATGTAATATTTAAGAAAATCCGCCTCTGTGTTAAGAGTTTGCTTTATCAGCCCAAATTCCAGTCTGAGTAGGTATGTCGGTAATTTGAAGTCTTTTTTGTAGCCCACACACTGAGCCTGCTACAGAATTTCATAGAAGGCTCCGGGAAAAGCTTGGTGCCCATATTTGCGCATTGGGAGGAGGGATGCTTGAATGACTTTCTTTATTCCTTCTGCAGATGGGCAGTTTAGGTTGTTATTAAGCCTAATTAAGCCATAAGTGATTGCAGTTGGTTTATTTTCAGAGCATTTTTATGAGCGGATGGCTGAGCGTAATACATGAACCACACCCCCAGATATTTATATTTGGGGGCCGATGTGTTGGTTGTGGGGCCCATAGTGCATGAGATTTGTTTGTTATTTTAAAACGGCCGACTACAAGTATTTTCGTCTTGTGTGGATTGATGGTAAGAGAATTTGTGATGCTGTATTCCTGTAGTCCGATCATTGCTCGTTGGAGCCCCACTTTGGTGTGGTCCATAAAGACTACATTGTCTGTGTTTTGAGAAATGTGAAGGGGTCTGTGGCCTGGATGGGCTGGAGCAAGGCAACTGGGGGTGAGGCTTTTCCCAAGTCAACTGTGTATAGATTGAAAAGTAGGGGTGCCAGCACGCAGCCTTGTTTCAAACCCCCAGTGGTCTGTTACGATCTACCCAGTTCACACACAACTGTCTCCAATCCCTTATGTCCACAGGGCTAAGCTGCAACACCATCTCCCTTCTTAGCCATCATGCAACAGGGCAGGAAGGACTCACTATACCTGCTTCAGGTACAGCTACTCACTCGCACAGGGCACCATCGAGGACACAAGCATTTACCTATTTACAGTGAAAGACACAAGAGACCCCTCTCGCCAATGCCAATGTCTCCGATTAAATACAAATTCTGTGGATTTAGATCACTTTTATTGATTGAGGGTATTTACAAATTTAGAGTGGGGGTTCATGGAAGATACATTCCCAATTTGCATGAGCAGCTCATAAAGGAAGAGATTCATATTAAATCCATTTCACACTATCATTGCATCGTGTTGTCACATTATAAAGCATAACAAGACCAAACTTTTAGAAAATGACCTGGTGACCATGATTTGAAAGGTGGGCTTAAAAGAATGGATGCATTAATTTGTTTTGGAAACTTGTACTGTGTGTGATTTGCTTTACGTCAGATTTCATTTCTCATTGGAAAGTATTACGGGGATAGTATAATATGAAAGCACGTTTGACCAGCTGCAAGGCTTTCCTTAGCAATATGCCAATTAGATGTTACTCTAGATTGCAAGCAGACATTGATGCTAAGGATGGATTAGATCCTCTAGACCCAATCCTGTGAACATCATTCATTCGGTGTTCTACCTTATGAAAACTCCACCCTCATGCACATTGGTGGGTGACACTGAAAGGATCCACTACAGTCCAAAGAAAGCTGGCAGTTGTTTCAAAGATCTTTAATATAAGATCTATAGAGTTCATTAAGATAGAAAACTGTGAGCCATGACAGGCAGCAGCCTGGGGTATTAGCAATATAGGATAACATTTGTTCTCAGGAATTATTTTCACTAAATAGATGGCACAGAACAAAACCATCCTCCATATACAACACCTCTGGAGATGAGAGTGTTGCCTTCATGCACTGCTTCTCCAGAGTGAGAGATCTAGGAGGCAAGTGGAAGTACATTAGGCCTAGACTACAGAACACTAAGAGGTCTGCAGAAGGCAGATGGAGCACGTACACACACAGTATTGCCTGCTTTCTATAACAAAGGCTGAATATCCCCTTATACTCCAGAAACCTTATACTTTGTGGTACTGTCCCCTGATTTCAGTTTTAGATGGCTGAACACCCTGCTAAGCTCAGGCAGGTAAGTAGGATTAAGTTTGGCACCCTTTCTGCCCAGCATGTTTTCTTGTAAGGTTGACTCAAACTGTTAGATTGACTGCTCCATGGCTGGTATACAGAGGTTGTTTTGGACAAGTGGGATAAATTGAACCCTGAAGAGCCAACTTCCTTGAACCATATAGTTAATGTGCCAACATGAGGACTGCCCCACCTGCAGTAAAATGCTAATACAGTAACACTGTGTAACTGATGCAGTTTATGGTTTTACACGTTTCCATCTGGTGTTAACAAGGCATCTAAGTGCAGTAATTTCATGGTCTGATCCTGCTTGAAATGGTGCATCCAAAAACACTCAGTCACGGGTCCAATTTCTTCTTAATAAATCAAAAAACACTTCTTGTGAGGAAGACCACCATTTTGAAAAGTGCCATTTTAGCATGTTAACATGAAGGTATAATGAGGTTTAACTAGGAATTAAGCATTGAAAGAAAAGTTCTCAATTAGCCACGTCAGATCCATGTTGCTAGTCCAGCCTATTCACTTTGGCACTACTGGAATTTCTTACCTTTTCCAAGCCAGTGGAATCGTCGTTGATGTCATCGGGAAGCATTACAATCATGCTCAGCTCTTTATCTTCATAAGGCAGCTCGATGATCCTCATCTGTTGTTCTCCGATATAACTCATAGGATATTTTCCCTTCCTAAACATCATTTGGACTGGCTTTGTTTCATTCTGGAGATAAAAAAAAAAAAAAGACATGTTTAGTTCCATTTTTTTACCAGACAATCTGTCCATACTCTCTACCTCAGAGGTGGGTGCATGCCGTCTCTCTACATGTTTTAGGAAACTCTTGGGGCCTTGCTGTCATAGGCAAGCAAAATATACATGCACAGTGGGAGTTATGGCTGCGCGTGGATTACTGGTTTCCAGATACGGCCTAAGTTTTAGCTGTGGTATCAGCACTAAACCTATTTCATCCGGTTCACATCGCAGCTCTTCAATTTCTTTACCTCTAACAACTGTAATCGTATTTGTAAAGAGTTCTACAGAAATGTGATGAAATGTAAACAGAGGACATTTACATAGAGGACTTCTCAGCAATGCCAGAGGTGACATCTTCTAAACAGAGACAAGTAATGAAACTACCCCAAAATGATAATCTTTTGGACCCTCACAGACAGGATTTGCCGACAGAAAACAATATAGCACCATCAAATTGTACAGGTTCATGTCTAAGACTGCTTCATTCCCAGTCTTGCAGCATGAGCACACCTAGATTGAGAGCCAGTGAAAGCACTTGGAAGCAAAGGGGCTAGGCGCTGTAAGAGCATCAGTGGAGTGCGGTTTATTGAGGAGCCACACTATACACCCATACCTGCCTCCTCTAATGGTGCCACTGTGTGACACGATCAGCTCCTATCACACAGTCTCTCTCGGTGAGGAGCCGATATCACACGGTGGCAGGGAAAACAAGCTGAAAACCACCATAAACAGTACATTTCCAGCTTGTTTTCTGAGGCTTTGAACTGCCGACGTCCATTTAGCGGTGTGAAAACACCCCAGGACATCAGCACGAGCCTCAGCAAGCTTTTGTTTTTTTTGTAAGGAGGGGGCTTGGGGGCGGGGTTCAAAGTGCCTCATAGGTACCTCTCAGCACAAGGCCCCACCCTCCTCCTCACACCAGTGCTCGTCACTGGCGACCTACGGAGGACTTATCGCACAATGGTGAAAATGTCTGCCCCGCTGAAGAAAAACGCGAAATTGAGGATGAAAACCATAGGGGCAGATGTATATCTCAGTCTTAGTTTCGTGGACTTTTTGGACCACTGCCATACCTGCCAACTTAAAGAACAATCTCACAGTCTTGGGAAGGGGCTGGGGTCTCGTGCTAAGTACCACCTACGAGGCACCTTCCAACCCCACCCTGCCGCAAAGATCAACTTTTCAAAATAAAAGCTTGCTGAGGCTGATGTTGATGTCCTAGGGTGTTTTCTCACCCCCAATAGACATCACAGTTCGAAGGCTAAGAAAATGAGCTCGAAATCCACTATTTACAGTGGTTTCCAGCTGTTTTCTCTATCACTTGTGATATCAGCTCCTCACCGGGAGACCATGTGAAGGGAGTCGCTATTGTGTGCCACACAGAGGCACCGTGTGAGTTGGCAGGTATGCACTGCACAGACACCCAGGAAAGACATTTGCGCTTCATTCAGGTTGTATTCACGATGAAGGGGACTGCCAGCAGTTCCAACAAGCTAATAAAGTAAACAAACAACGGCCATCAGAACAGGTATCTCAAAAAAAGCTGTGCACAGTGTCCGACGGCACAAGTTGATGGTTAACCAAAAACCTTCGAGGGCCCATTCAGGTGAGAAGCACTCCAGGTGACACAGCTGAAAACTGGATGTTGTTCTGGAATAAGACATGCGCCCTTCGCAATGCCTTCATCCGAGTTTCCCGACTTAATAAGTGGGCACTCTGCAACTACCAACACTGTTGTTCACTGGTGGCGTGGCACTCGGATGAACGTGGATGGCGAATTGAGAGCATAGTTGCCAACTATATTGGACTAAAAGGGGTACGATGTTCTGTTTTTCAAATTGCTAATTAGCATAATGATGACATCACCGGAAATTATATCACATGATTATTTTCACTAATATTGGTGTAAATTATAACTCGACACTCAGGAAGGAGCTGTCCTAGCCAGACACATGATGCAGAGGGCAGTCATTGAAAAAAAATGTTCTGGTTCACAGCAGTTTCAACAAGATTAGGCACAGCTGAAAGGTGTGGGGGACCCTTTTAATAGTTATTGCAAGCATGACACAAATATAGGAAAATCTGCCATTTCCTTAACTTGTCCGACATGTACGCTATTACAATTTTACATTTAAAAATAAACAATTGTAATAAAATGGTATGGGTGCTTCCTAGCAGGCCGGTGTACTTAGAAATAGGTACTAAGATTATTTTCAGTTTCAAAGCACATCACAGTGACACGATTACTGGTGCAAAGAAATGGCATAATTGGCTTAGATTTACTGTAACCTGAAGACATAGTTTAAACATAAAGACAAAAAAAAAAAGACTAAAATAATGTAAATAATGAAAAAACTTGTACCGGACTGTGTGTGCAGGAGGCAAAGCCCTTTGAAATATAAGTGAGGCTGGGTACAGCTCCTCCCAGTCATCTTGCCAGAAAGGACATCCTGTCATTTAGGTTACTGTCTGGAAGCAATACACAAAACCCCAACAGCGGAGCCATTTTACCGTCTCGTGACCCAGCACACTTGCAGAAGGCACAAATGGTTAGGACATAAAAACGCTAACTTTCTAAAAGCGAAATTTTCAGAATTGGAACTTAAAATCCGACTAGATCACCAAAGAGGATTTTAAATTACAATTAATTTGCGTGCAAAAGTATATTTCTACGTACTCCCAATCTAAATTTATCACTTATTAAATGTAACGAGGTAACTCAGTGTTTTTCAATGGAAGAGATAGCCATTGCATCAGTGAAAAAAAAAATTAGGAGATTTTCCCTGCCAGGACATGTATAACAGAAGCACACATATCCTACTTTTTAAATACAATGCACCATGCCCTATGTGTGGTTAGAGTCTACCTTAGGGGTGATTATAAGTTATAAAAATGAAGGTTTAGGCCTGGCAAAAGGTTTATTTTGCTAGGTCAAAATACAAGTTTAAAACTATACTACAGGCTGCAGTGACAGGCCTGAGGCATGTTTAATAGGCTACTTTAGTGGGTGGCCCAATGACTGTTGCGGGTCCACTAGTAGCATTTACCCTACAGGTACTCGGTACATATAGGACCATTTACCATGGACTTACAACTAAACTTAATGTGCCAATTAGGTGTATGCTGATTTACCATGTTAATAGGAGAGAGCACAAGCTTTTTTGACCTGGACAGCAGTGGTTAAGTGCACAGAGTACTAATGCCAAAAAGAAAAGTCAGCAAAACAGGAGTAGTGAAGGCAAAATGTTAGAGGAGTACCACACCAGGAATTTCAGGTCGACCACCAAGGACTGCCAGCACCAGTATTTAGCATTGGGCGCCTCCATTAGACAAGAACTACTTTCACTATGCCACGGCATATGGCAGACTATCAAGCATAATACCCCTTTCTCACTCACGCTCATATAGACTCACTAACTTGTAAGCACTCATTCATTGTCACTTACTTTTGCTCTCAATCTTATGCTCACTCCCTAATTCTCACTCACTCACATATCTCACTAATTCAAATTCACTGTGACTCAATCACACATTCTCACTCATATTTGCACTTCATCTTACTCTCATTACCTCCTACTCTCACTACCTCTTTTCTCACTCTCACATATTGATTCGCACAATCTCTAACACTTCCTCACATTAACTAATTCTCACAAAAAGGCACTCTTACTCTCATCTCGCCCATTCTCTCTCGTACTTACTGTCACTCAATCTCTCACATTATTACTCACTATCTGTCACCAACTCTCACTATCACTTAACGCACATGCTTACACATACATTCATAGATACACACACACACACACTCTCTCATACATAAACATACTCTCACAAGCAAACCTGTGCCCATCAAACATTTGAAAGCATTGTTTTTACTTACTTCTACTGCCAGAAAAGTTCCCATTACAGCTAATTGTGCTATATTGTTATTACACTAATAGTGAATATGTTATTCAATATTAGTGTAATAAACATAATGGACGATAACGGGAGATTGGAGTCCCAACTGACACTCATATGGACAAGATGTCTGTGTTCCTGGCACTCAGTTCCCCACCTTGGTCGCTCCCGAAATGATGTCCATCATGAAATAGACAAGAGGGTCATCCAATTAGGAATAATGGGATGAGCCAAAGTCCATTCTATGTATTGTACTGTAAACAATAGGTCTTTGACGCCATCAAGCAGAAGTTTCTATAGAAAGCTGAAGCTGTTTGTAGGCAAGTTCTACATTGGGATCTGTAGAAAACAGTAAAAAACTGGATGGGTTCTGTAGAAAGCTGAAACTGACTGTAGGAGAAACCTACATTTGGGCCCTTTCACATTACCAAATTTACAAGTCATTCATTTTAATTTCAATTTTATTTTGCATTCGCTCCTCTGGTCTCTATATACAATAGGATGCCAAGGGCCAACAGTTTAGTTTAGCTAAAAATATGAAGAGTGAATGATGGGATGGAGGGTAAGGATGAGATGGTCAAGGCGATGGTTGAGCTAGCATGATCATGGGTTTCTTTCTTAGATCCAAATTAAGAGTTGCCTGTTAAATAGATTATTATTTTCCCCACTCCACAATTAACAGTTGGGGTCCTGATACTTCTTATGGTGAGGAATGTATAAGGAGTACAATTTTTTAGGGAATAACATGACTAAATAGAGGTTTACCCACAGATTAGCACATGACTTCCCCATGTCTTTCACATGGAGATTGCCTAAATTTGTACATTGTAATCTATGCAAGAAAGACAGATAGTTCTAATTCTGACAAGCCTGGTAAGTATGGTTACTAGACCCATTGGAATTTCCATGCCACTTATCAGGAGGGCCAAAGTTGTATGCCAATCTCATAGTATTCAATTAGCATTTTGAGTGAATTCAGCTTTCTAAGGATTCAGATATCATATCACTTCTTTCATTAAAGACGCCACTGACTACATCTTGAAGTTAGAATCTACTTAAAAATATACAAACTCATTTATTTGGTGGGATTTCTCCTTACAAAGGCACCTGATCTCTAAGATATGGGTACATCAGGAGGGAAGGGGTCAAAACAATTTCACCTACTGATAAAACTTAGATGTGGAAGACCCAGGCAATGAGCAGGCAAGTATAGTAACTTGGATTATTATTTGGCATGGGTGGCTACCCGCCTCAAGGAACAATCACAACCAGGGTGAACCATTAAAGTCACTTAACCACCTGATAGCTACACCACAGAGCAGACAGGCATAACATAACTGCAAGGCCTCCGTAACACCAGCTGCACGTGTATTTTGACTTTATTGCTTTTTTGGTACTACATACATACTTTACTCATCAGCCTATGTTATGCCTGTCTGCTCTGTGCACAGTTGTCTTAAAGGGAATTCCTACCTTAACAAAAATGCAGGTTGTGGTTTCCTAATTTTCTGGGAACTGAAGCCTCTTAACAAATGTGTGACTAAAGAGGGTACCACTTCCAAAACAGAACATGAAGCTTCAGTTCCCAGAAATTAGGAAACCACAACCTGCATTTTTGTTAAGGTAGGAATTCCCTTTAAGACAACTGTGCACTTCGCACTTCCTATAATATGGGTAAGAAGTAGAGACACGGATCACACTTGCCCTGACAAATGACCCTGGCCGATATCAACAGAAACAGGTTGGCCAAATATGGATGAATTGGTCATCATAACTATCATCCCTTTCTATTTTTAACCAAGACTAAGGGACCGACTAATAAAGGTATACTCCTGGGTCTACTTGAAGATATTAGCTGTTCTATATTCCTTCCTGTCCAGTGTACTTTTATTAAGAACTCCTTCCTAATGAAGTCGAATCTGCCCTGGTTCTATCATCTGTCCATGGTGAGATGAGGTTGCCACGAATGGAGCATGCCAAAAATCAGTGGATGAGGCTTCCTCATTCAATCTAGTTGGCACTCTGTGGTTGAGTATATCCCTTTTGTGATCGCCTTAAGGGCCATCACTTACCATAGATCTGCAGGGTGCATAGTTAGGCATTACAGTGATTGCCATCACATTCTTTTTGTGGTTTTTATAAAGTCCGATTGCAAAACAATACAAATCCCAAACTGAATTAGAAAAATAGATTAAAATGTAATAATCAAAATGACAAAAGTCAAATAAAATGCATATCTCGTTTCCCCTTAAGTTTTAAAGTGGAGTAGAGCCAATAAGCACAAAGTGTCAATGAGAATGTTTATGGTAGACCAGAACTTCGGTGCAAATTGAGGCTAGCCAAAATTCAGCAGGGACGGATACACCAACCAGGTTCATCTCAGTCAAATATTTTACTATGGGTCTTAGCCCTTCAACTCCCAATCCACCTTAACAGTACACTTCTAAAGCCATCCAGAAACTCATGGGAAGGCACTTAGAGACTCCCATAGTGTCAGGCAGAGGTCTACAGGAGGTTCCAGTCTCCATGCAGTTGCTACTCATCAGCAGGCAGTTGCAGAAAAGGCCTCTTATAGCTCCTTGCACCCCTGTAGCTTGAACAGGAGGTCAACATTATGACCCTTGGAGTCCACTTCTTTGTCCCGAGTACAAGAGGGAACATGTCCAGTTGTTCAGGGCTCCTCCCAGGTCAGCGAGTAGGTCCAGTCCTCTTCTGTTCTTCCTCCAGTATTGGAAGTGGATGTCTGGAGATGCCACATTTATGTCTGACACTAGCTAGTGGGTGGAAATGACTCCAGGCATGCCCTAACCAATTGGGTAAAGTGTCCTTGGCCAAGCCTATCCACTTTGAGCAAGATAGCTGAAGCCTTGTTCCACACTAAACATGTGCTCCGAGGACTTAGGTTATGGGTGGGAAGTGTACTATGGAAATCCTGTGACATCCCACATCTAACACTAAAATCCAGTTTAAGGCAGCCACCAAATTCACAACAACACCAGACCGGAATCTGGCACCTGAAGTACCCTGCCTTTTTCATACTAGAGAGTGGATACACAAGAATTGTCTTGACATCTTTTTATCTGTCTTAAGTGTGCCACAAGTGTTCTATGTAAACCCAACAGACCTGTCGAGCAGGATTTGATACTCCAGCAGGATCTGAAATTGGAGAGTCATAAAAGATGCCTACGGCCCCCACTATGCATATTCTGGGAGGGTCAGAGAAGTCCTCTCTGTCCTTTCAGGTCAGCCTATTGTGTGAACCTTGGAGGTAGTTCAGTCCTTTTGCACACCTACATAAATGCTAAAAACTGGCTGAGGGAAGTTGGAGAGCAAAATAAATATTAGATGGCAGGAACTTAAGGCAGGGAAAAGGTAACTTTCTTAAAAGTTACTTTTTCATAGTATCTATTGAAAGTCTGATTCATCATTGAATTGGATTTTTAACAGTCACTTAAAGTTTTAAAAACAGTGTTCTAGCTAGTCCCATTTCAAAGATACAGTATTATGATTTTAATACATACTCTGGTTTTCTTCATAGGACAGCTAAGTCTGTAGCAGTGAAAAATAGTTTGATACTAGTCACTGTAGGAACAGGTTTATACGAATTTTCTACATGTCTTTCTTTCAAATACCATGTAGCATGCCGTGTGGGCTACTTGGCGTACATAGTAGTTGCTAATTAATATTTAAAAGGAAGATTTTAACCTCACAAAATGGTTTATTTGACAGGAAGACCTGCAGCTTTTACACAGTTACAATCAGGCTACAATGGTAGACTGGAAGCCAGGTTTGCACGGTTACTGTAATATATTGGCACAATAAATGCTCCAGTCAACGAGTAGCATTTAAGTTCCAGGACCTGGGTATATTTTATACCATATTCTAGGGACCTATAGGAAAGTTTAGTATCCCAATTGGGAGTATGTCAATTTGAACATGTTAAAAAAGGCACACAAGCACTTCACTACTGGTTAGCAGAGGTAAAGCGCACAGTTTTTTGTACGATAAACAAAACACTTTCATGTATGATACATTCTCATAACGAAAAGGAGGAAAAAGTAAAAGGAAAGAGAGAACGATTGAAAAGTTCATAAAAAAGAATATAATATATAAACGGAGAGAAGAAGAGAAAAAGGACAGAATTTAGTCGTAAAAGAAGGCAGATCACAATGGTTCAGCGTCACACTGAGCAAAGCCCCCTCCTCCAGTTAGTGATAGGCTGCCAAATCGCCTTGCCACGCATTGCGGATTTTCGCCCTCTAGTGGCATAGATGGCGGTTTCCTGATTGAAGACACCAAGGAGGCGGGCTAACCACATTTGAAAGCTCAGTGGATCTGAGTCTTTCCACCGTGCTGCTAGTATTACCCGGAGAACTGCAGAGCCTATAAAGGGCATGGACTCTTCGTCACTATTCAGGTTGAGTGTATTATTAGTGCCTAACAGATAAAGGGTGGGGGAGTCGGGTATTTTATGGCCAAACACTTCTTCACAGAATTCAAAAATCTATATTTTTTATTATTAGTTGGTCACAGTCGCTGAACATATGTATTAATGTTGCGGGGCCTTTAAGACATCTAGGGCAGTGATTGTTCTCCCTTTTGCCCCAGGCATATAGTTTAGCCGGGGTAAAATATAGATTATATATAGTTTTATAAGTCTGGGCTTTTAAACTAGCTGACATAAGTAATCGTGATGATAGACAAAGGCTCATATCAATGTCTACGTTTGGGTTGTCAAGTTTATCTGCCCGGACAGTTTCTGTATGTTCTAAATCATCTAGTAATTTATCCAGCAGTTGGCCATAGATTGTACCTATTCTTGTAGTCTTTTTACCTAAGGTATCGATGATTTCAATTCTCCCCAAGTTGATGTTGGGGGCCTTGCGTTTAAGCATAGTATGTATCTGTATAAATTTAAAGTAATGCCCATTTGGAAGGTGAAATTTTTGTTGTAAGTCTGCAAAAGTCGAAGCCTGGTTCCCCTCCAAAAAGTCACCAACTGAGATAATTCCTACGGATTGCCATTTTTTTAACCTACTTCCCTAGCTCGGGAAGTAGGTTAGAGTGCCATAAGTGAGAATATCTAGTAAACTTTGGAATATGCATATATTTGGCAGTTCTTAGCCAGATTTTCCAAGCACTGATGATGATTTTGAACTTAATCTTTTTATAATAGCTTCTCTCCACTTGCTGCAGAAAGAGACCTTTAGCTTTTTCGCCTAGGGACAGCTCATAAATAGATGGGAGTGGTGCAGCATTGAGATTCTCTGGGCTAGGATTAGCATAAAGAAGCGGGGCCATCTGTTGGAGAAATGAAGCCCAGAGGTAAAACAAAATGTTTGGAACTGCTAATCCTCCTTTGTTCTGAGGTAGTGACAGAAGCTTCAAGGATCTTCTGATTTTACCCTGTTGCCACATAAATCCTTCTCATCCGGAATCAAAGGAATAGCTCGAAATAGATAAAGCACCCTAGGGAGAATATTCATTTTTAAAAAGTTCCCTCTGCCAATTATTGATAACTGTAAGCTATTTACCCGGTCTAGGTCTTACCTTATAGTATTTAGTAAGGGCTCATAGTTGAGTTTCGGGATTTGAGAGACATCGGGGCTTAGGGTGACCCCTAGGTATGTAGCTTTATCGGTTTTCCTACGGTCATTACAGATGACATTATCCGTGCACAGCACAATTGTTTTTTCTTTATTTAGTGAATACCCAGAGTATAGGCCATAAGCTTGTGTTGCTGCCTCTATTTCAGACATTGCCTCGGAGGGGTTAGGTGTTAGTACCGCAAAGTCATCGGCATAAGCCAATACTTTAGTTTTAAATTGGTTAACCACTATAGGTGTGATTAGTGGGTTCTCTAAAAGTTTCGAAATTAAAGGATTTATATAAAGGGCAAATAATATTGGAGAACAGGGACAGCCTTGTCGCGTGCCTCTGGATACTCTAATTCCACTAGATTCGGAGCCTATTATTTGTAATTTTGCCTTCGGTTCGATATACATAGCCTTTATGGATTTGACAAATTTGGGGCTGAAATTGTACCGGGTCAGTGCGGCCCATACAAAATTCCAAGACACCCTGTCAAAGGCCTTCTCGGCATCCAAAAGAATCGACATCTGGCCCCCCGTTACAGACATTATATCAAACAGGGAGATGACTCTCCGAGTGTTGTCGGTCGTGCCTTTGCCGGGAATGAACCCATGCTGCCAAGGGGAGACCAGATGTTCGATGACCCAGCCGAGACGGATGGCCAATATTTTAGCATATAATTTGGAGTCAGAATTGATTAGCGAGATTGGGCGATAGGATTATAACTGATCCGGAGGTTTGCCCTTTTTTGGAAAGATAATTATATTTGTTTCACACCATGACGTAGGGGGGAGTACCACTCCATTGAATCCCTAAAAATAGATCGAGTATAAGTGAACCTAGGGCATGATTAAGGGGAATTTTATCAGTGCCCGCCGCTTTCCCATAGGCCAGGGAGGACAAGGCAAACTGAACTTCTATAAGTGTGATTTCTTTCTCCAGGTCTTCTCTGATGTTATCGTTTATATTCTTATTTGCCTCTGGATGCTCAACAAGATTATTCAAAAACAGGTCTGATCAGCCCTGCTACTTATATTATCATCCTGATAGAGGGTCTGGTAGTATTGTTGGAAAGCGCGAATTATATCCGATGTTTGTGTAAGCGTCCGCCCTCCTGATTGTATATTTGTAATGGCATTATAGGAGATTTGCTGACGTGTATGTAGTGCGAGTTGCTTGCCCACCTTCTCCTCATTCTCATAATTCTTTCCGATGTGTTTTATACGTCTCGGCAGCTTTTTGAGTCAAGCCAGAGTTGAGCTCGGTTTTTAAGACCAGCAGGTGACACATAGCTAGTTTCCCATTTTCACC
The DNA here is from genome assembly GCF_964261635.1 of Lissotriton helveticus. Classification (NCBI taxonomy): domain Eukaryota; kingdom Metazoa; phylum Chordata; class Amphibia; order Caudata; family Salamandridae; genus Lissotriton; species Lissotriton helveticus. The sequence continues at coordinate 1,439,472,934 of NC_136063.1, read as the reverse complement.
TTGTGCTATTTGCGCAATATGTTCTTCTTCCGTGCTGGCTAGGTCACCAAGTTTCTGATGATACCCCATGCTATTTTGTTTCCGTATTCTAGCTTGGTTGCTCGTTGTTTCGCCTCTTAGAGCTGCATTAAAGCAATCCCACACAACATTCCTAGAGACACTATATCTATTCATATCAAAAAACTCTTGAGCCCAACTAGTAATGTGAGTAATATATTCCTTGTTGGCTAGCAGCTTCCTATCAAAGGTCCACCTTCTGCGCTCTCTCTTAGTGGATGTAATATTAACTGTGAGGGTTAGTGCATTGTGGTCAGAGAAAATTTTAGGTTCTTAAATAATTGTGGCATTGTTGGCCAGATCATTTGTAGTAAATAAATAGTCAATCCTAACATATTTGCTATGGGGGCAGGAATAATACGTGTAACCAGGGTCTGGGTAGTTTTTAAGCTCCCATATGTCGCTTAAGCCAAGGCTGTCAGAGTCTACTAATAGCTTTAAAAACTCGTGGCTTACGGCCCGTATAGTGTGTGTGTGTATGGGTGCTGAATTGAGGGCCTAGCGAGATGTTTAGGTCGCCACATAGTATAAGAGGGCCATGTATAGCTGCAAGTTCAAGCTCAAGTGTGTCAAATATAGTAGGATTGTCTTGATTAGATCCGTAGATAGAGCAGATAGTGATGCCAAGGCCCAATTTAATAATTACCCATCTGCCTTGAGTGTCTACTAGTTTACGGGTGGCTTGTCCAAGGAAAGTTTTAGCCAGCACCGCTACCCCTCTAGTATTAGACGTTTGTGTAGTACATGCTAATAAGTTATATCCCCTAGTTTTAAGAAGCTGTCTCTTATGCCAGGGCAGGTGCGTCTCTTGAAGGCAGATAATGTCTGCCGGGTTTTGGTATATTATCTCGCTCAGCCGTTGGCTCTTATCCCTAGCTAAGAGTTTGAAACATTCCAGGTTCGTATTGTTAACTTCCCCATACTCGTATGTTTTGTAGCCCATAATGTGCCTGTATCCTCAACTCCCATTGAATGTATGTTTGTTCTAACTTAATTTTAATTCCCTGAGAATAGTATTGATAAAGTATATGAAGTGACAATTGATTTGATTCTGGTTCGGTTTTTAATTTTTTTTTTACATGCTCCCCCACCCCTTCCCCCCCCAACCCGCCCCTGAGCCCCTCCCCCCACCTCCCAATGAGACGTCCTGGGTTATAGGGCACCCAGGTGTAGGCGTCAGTGAGGACAGTACGTCGCAGCATGCTCCGTGGCCTGATCAACTGTATGTACATTTCGGGTAGATAAAATACAGAAAAGTTACTTCACTTTGTTGTCAACCCATCTCAAGTTTTAAGAGGTGAGATACTTTCCCCTTCTATTTAGTCTTTTAATTCTGTACTGCCATTGTCTAGGCCGCTGGCATGGATATTCCCTTTTTGTTTTTATTATATATATATATATATATATATATATATATATATATATATATATACACATACATACACATACATATATATATACATACATACATACATATACATACATACATACATATACACATACACACACACACACACACACATACATATATATATATATATTTTTTTAAGTCTGTTCTTTGGTGCTTTTGAGTTATTTTCATGTGTTTCGCTTGGGTGTCTCTGTAATTTCTTTCAGGTAGGATTCAGCCTATAAAGCTTTTAGTTCTCCCCTTGTAGATGACTTTAAGACGAGCCGGATTTTGTAGGAACAAGTTTGCTTCGATTTTCTCAAATGGGGCGAACAATTGCCTCATTCGCCATCTCCGTTCTACTGTTGCGTGGACGAAGTCGGGGCGCGCGAAGAAGGTAAATTCCTTGTATTCTTTTCTAATTTGAGGGTCTCGCAATATCGTAGATTGTCTCCCTTAAGATGAAGTTCCTAAAGTTGACCAACATTGCTCTCGGGTATTGTGGGGTTTTATGTGCGCGTTTGGGGAGTACCAAGGGGAAGCGATGCGCACGCTGGATCTTGCTGTTCATATCCCAGGCTTGGAGTTCGGGAAAAGATGTTTTTAGAAGATTGACCATGAAGCCCCGCGGATCAGTTCGCTCCACGCCTTCGGGGATGCCGAGGAAGCGCATGTTGTTTCTCCTGCCTCTGTTCTCGAGGTCGTCTACCTTTTGCATCAGGTCTTTGATAATTCCTTCGTGCTCTTTTTCCTAGGCTTGGAGTTTGGTGACATCGGACTCGAGATATTCTGTACGAGTTTCAACAGAGGCCATTCGATTAGAGATATCAGAACATGTTTGGCCAACTTTTTGAACAGCGCCTTGAAGTTTTTGTATGGCCGCATGATTCCTGTTGCTGTCCATTTTGACATCTTTGTGAAAAGGTTTGATGGAATTAAATACCTCGCTCAAAGATGGCTCAGTTGCATTTCCATGTCCGTCACCCTGCTCTTCATTTTGTACTGGGATATTTTCCTCTGGTACCCCCATAGTGCGCAAGTGTGCATCGGGTTCTCTAGGGTTTTTTGATATGGAGTCATTCTGTGTGTAGTTTGGTCTTTCTTTAGCTTGCTCCACATTGCTCCGGGGATCTGTGGTTTCGTAGTATGATGTTGTGCGGTGCCTTCTTTTTTCAAGCCTTTTCTTTGGTGTAGGATTTTGACAAGACACCCCTGATTTCCCTGGGAATGTATTGTCAGAGACCTCCAAGGTTGTTACTGCTAGCTTAGGGCTTGAGCTTCTATCTCTTGGATCATCTTCCTCACCTGCCTCACAGGAGTCACTTATCACGCTAGAGATAGATACTCCTGTCTCATAGATGTCCGAATCAGACTCTTCGGCGGATGCTTTGGACTCTAGGAGTAGTTTTCTACCCGGAGAGGAAGTTTGTGCCAAGGCAGGAGAGTGTTCAGGTCTCAGGGGTTCCGTTGGGAGTATAGGCGGGAGCTCGCTCTCATCGTGTGTGATTGTAGGTGAGGTTGTGTTTTCAATCACTTTTACATTTACATTTTTTGTTGGTTTGTTCTGCCCTTCCTTGGATATTAAAGGGGGTGGTGATGGACGGAGCATCTGAACCAATCAAACACTCACACACAGTCAAAAGATCTGGGTTTGATCCATCACCGTTCTTTAGCCCACTCTGCCACCCCAGTTCAGACATGGCTATATGCAAATCAGTCTGACCCTGTGCCTCATGGGAACAGTCCAGCCCGAACTGCCAAGCCATGCCTTCCCTGTACCGGAAACAAGCTTCCGAGGACCGGTTTCTGGCATTCCAGCCGTCTTCAGCCCGGCTTGCTTGAATCCAGTGGCAAAGTGAGCAAGGGACTCACGTCTGAGCATACCCTGCCACACTTATGGCGGCCAAAGCGGTACAAAAGGGGGTGGTGATGGACGGAGCATCTGAACCAATCAAACACTCACACCCAGTCAAAAGATCTGGGTTTGTATCGCTTCCTTGGATATTGGCGTAAATATGTTAGAAATCCGGGGCTGAGAGTCTACCTGTTGTCCTGAGATTTTAGCAGCCGCTTTCAGGTTTTTAATAGTCTGTAACCTCCTCGCCTTTTTGGCCATTAGCTCCAGATTGTCGCGGTCGTTATCTGGTTCTTCGGTTGTCATTACTCGGTCCTTTTCCTTTGCATTCTCGCTGCTTTTCATTTTATCCTTGTCTATCTTCATCAGTGTTTCTTTCCGGCTTCTTATCCGAGGTCTTGTCTGTGCTTTTTTCCGTGTTTTTTGTTTTTTATTTTTCTCCGTGCCTTTATGTTTGTCAATATTGCTGCTGTTGCCGCTGTTTTTCTCCTCAAGGTTTTCTTTGGCCTTGGACCCTCTAGTTTCCGGTCGTCGATGTGGATCTTTTATTTTTTGGACATGGTTGGAGTTTTCTTTCTCAAGAGTTACTTTTCGAGGCTCTACGGGTGCTTCCAGATCACTTAGATGTATAGATGATTGGGTTATTTCTTCGGATACTTGCGCAGATGCTTGTCCCCCAGCGCCAGCCCCAGCTCCAGCGAGATCAGTCACGTCGTATATCTGACTATAGTTTTGAAGCCGAACCTAAACTTGAACTGGAGCTTGCCCTCCCGGCTGTGTCTGAATCAGTCTTAGCGTTCTTGCTGAGAATGTTGTAGTTGTTGTTATGGTTACAATGGGGAGTTTAGAAAGTTTTGGGCCACTTAATACCACGGTTGTCCCTACTGCCACTGATGCCGTTGGTGAAGCTCTGGTATTTTTTAAGAATGTTTGTGAGTCTTGAGCAGCCCGGCCTCTTAAGGCGAATCTTTCGTTTGACTCTTGTCAACAACAGAAGTAGCTCGGTTCTGGTCCAGCTGGTCGGGCTTTGACATAAGCTTTTGGCTGAATCGCCCGGATCGTCCGTGGTTTAACCTTCACGGAGGCAGACACATGAGTGCCCGTTATTGGTATCCAAACTGCCCCCCCAGCTTTTGAAATGACGCCTGTGACCTACCTGTCACAGTCCTTTCGCAAATGTCTCAAGCCAGAGGCCTTATTGCCTAATTGCTTGCTCACTTGCTCACTGCTATTGGCCCCAGTTTTTTTTTGGGGGGGGGATGGCCCCTTTGCCTCTTTGCCTGACGCACGTACCGCCAAGACCAAATTCTGAATACCAAATATCCCAAACAGATCCTAATCACCGTACTCTACCGCACTGTAGCACAGATAGCAAGGATTGTTATATGCTCAACTCGGCTTTGCCTTGACATGGTTTGCTTTTTTTCAATACACACAGTAAACTCAGACACCACCTGCGGGACCCTACTATCAGACGCAGAGTTCTAAAGCCAGCAAAAATATTGGGTTCCACCAAAAGGCAAATGTATTTGTTGTTACCCTGCAAAAACCATGGATTTACTACAACAAGGATGAGCTCTACAAGTGGGTACAAATAAGAATGTGATTGTAAATGGTGGCAAAGCAGTGAAGTAGAGCAGTAGTCCTGTGAAACTTGTAATGGAGGAAGGCTGGTAGTAGGCTTCTAACATGCAAAGTGGCATGTATGACTTCCAAATCCATACATTTAGGACTGATCAGCTAAAAGAAAAGTCCACATTTCATCATCCGAAAATTACAAAAGCATTAGAAGCAAATCTTAATTACTAAGAAGTGAATCCTAATTTTGAAAAACCCCTAAGTTTGCCCCTTTCCTCTGGAGTGCAAAGGCCCCGTCTACGCCTAACAAGTACCCGAGGAATTTGAGGGTGCCCTTCAAATTATCACATTTGTACCTGCAGAGGTGCATACACTTTGAAAATTCCTTTCAAGTGAGTGTTGTGTTCCTGTGCATTTGTTAGCAAAGAGCAATATATGAAGAAGGCTATAGAACATCGTGGATGTTGAGTAAACCATGGAGATTAGGTTTTGGATACCCTGACAGATGCACAGACATCACAGCTCAACCATCAGATGCTCTTGCCAGTCAAGAGTTTGGTGATTTAATGGGATACAGCGATTAGTGGAAGTTTAAGATACTTAGCTTTTAGGTTCAATTTGTTATTCTCCCTCAGGTCAGCTACATCATCATTAATGGTATGTTTGGCCAGCACATGGCAAGACATAAATAACATTTTAATTAAGGTGTTTGACTTGCTAGTATAATGGTTGATACCAATGGTCTGAGGCCAGGCATCCTATGTCTATTATGCCAGCTTCTAGTTCCTGGCGTTTTTTCACCCGTGTGTGGAATAGTATGAGCCATGGAATATAGCTGTGGGAGTGCTCACTGAAATGATGTCTTTAGTTTAACATGCATCATCGTCAAAACCCCATTTCTACTGAAAATGCATTCCTACTCCTCCAGCAAGGCACAACATCCACCAATGTCATAGCGGCAGAGAAGTACAATTGGAAACAAGCATGAAGATTCCATTGCGTGAAATCCCCAATAGAGACTCTGTGCACTGCCCACTGAAGTATCATGGAAGCATGCCTCCAGTTGCAAGGTGTTAGTGTATGAATGCCTTGAAAGTATCCTGTACTATTATTTTGCACCTTGTAAGTGCTGGTGTGGGAGGAGTATTTACTGTTTAAACAGAGGGCATGCAAAGAAGCAATGTTGCCAATATGGTGTGCCACAGTCAATCCAGCCATTCACTGTTGGGACCTTGCCTTTTTGATTCACCTCTATGTTCTGGGATTCAGCTAAAACTATTAATGCACATATTATTGGTGGAATAATCTGCTTAAATAGCCTTCCATTTGGGGCTTTCTATCACATGCCAGAAGATAGAAGCCTTTCTGGATCATTTTCACATCATACTGCAGGTTTGGGAGCTCGGATCATGTAAGCAAATTAGATTTGCTAGCCACAGTGGAGGTTTCAGATGATTAAGAGGCCAGTCAGATATATGAAGTGGGTCATTATGACAGCTTCTCTAGAATTTCATGTGGCCTCCTAGTTGCTGTGAATCTTATTGTTAGATTACAGGTGTACCAACTCTTCAGGTCATGCCTGGCAAGCGGATGTGGCAAACCTCTGCAGAATACTTTGGGATTTTATTTGTGAAGAATGCCTCCATTTTCATCACATCTGTAAGCTCATTTTTGTCATGTGGTGCCAAGAGTTCACAAAAGTGTTCTACCTTGTTCGCTCACGATGTGGACATATCTTGAAAAAACTGATTGCTTGAAAGAGGAGGAGTTTCTCCTCCAATATGGGACAGAGTTTTCAGCATTTTATATGTTGAGTATGGAACAAAAAAAAGGCGTTTATCGCTTCTTTAGTCCTACGTCTAGCTCTTCTCAGGCTCGAAGTCTCAAAGAAATATCCTGCTGAGCGCTGAGGTATGTTGTTAGAACTACTGCTACAGCTATACCGCTGGAAGCATCTCCAGCGATGAGAAGAGACTTACAAGTAGAGCTACTGTTGGCAATGGCCTTTTCTCCAAGGTTACACCAGATTTTCGATTTCCTAGGCTGGTCCAACTTTTTTTTGTTGGTCTTCGAATGTTGCAAACTTTACCCCTGCTACCCAGAGTTAAAGTGCTTGTGCTCTCCATTTTAAACCTGTTAAAAGCGATATACTCCCGACTGGTACATTTAATTTACTTATAAATCGCTAGTAAACGGTCTAGCTGATTTGTATAACAGACCGATACGTCGACACTCACACCTACTTCTATGCAAAACTGTTGTTTTCAAGGAACTGTTGTCGTTTTATTCAGTCATTTCCTTACTATGCTCATTGTAAGAGGTGTCCACATTAGTGACAAAGAGGTGTTTGTAATATGAAATGATTTGTAAACCTCAGTTACTTTGTGCAGTTTTATTTAGACATTTGTATTAGCTTTTTGGTACCCTTTAAAAAAAAGATTTTTTAATTATAAACTGAATTTCATAAAAACAATTACACCTGCACAAGATATACGTTTTACCAATTGATTCTAGTACAAATGATTTGAAATGAATTTCATGATCATTTAATACAAGTGATTGCTCAGAGCTGGTCATGCTAAATGTTCAAACTCTGACTGTTAGAAAGTTAGCATTTTCCTGCCTAAACCAAATGTGTTTTCTGCTATGTCCATGGTCATTTGAATGTTAATGGCTCTCTTTATGGGGGAATGTATATTTCTCCCAGATAGTGGGCAAGGGGCTTGGGTATGAAGAGGTAAGGGTTTTTTCCGACAGGACGGCTGAGGAGGAGCTGTGTCCCTGCCCGGATTGCCCTTTAAAGCACAGGTTAGGGCTATACCCATCACTTCCAGACTTCAGAAGCCTACCAGCAGATGCAGCTCACACCTGCTAGCCCATTGTTTCAATATCCAGGCTGGAGCCAGGTCTTGGGGAAAGAGAAGTACCGGCCAGAAGTAGTTTTAGAGTCCTGAGAGCTGAACTCAATTCAGAACACTCTTGGAACTGTAAATAGAGACTGCCCTGCGGTCTGGTGGAAATATGGACTGGCTTGCCTTGAACGCAACTCCCAGAAGTGACTTCAAGGGTAAGTTGGCTGACCTACTGTGTGAACAGGGACACAAGTTTCCAGAGACCTTTCCTGCTTACCAGACCCAACTATAATCACCATGGTCCCCTCTGCTGGCCTGAATCCTGACCCCCAAAGTTCTGTACCCAAGGTCCTGGACTCTTGACTGGAGTGCAAGTGCACGTCTCCCTGCATCACTGAAGGTTTGACCCGATCTGACTCAGAGGAATGCTAAGTCCCGTGGAGCTGCACAGCTTCTGACTGAAGGTTCCACTGGTGCGGAGCTCTCCAGAGTTGCGATCTCCTAACCAAAGGCTTCACTGGATGCGCAGCATAGCCGTGCTGCGCATCTTCCGACAGACAGCTTAATAGGGTCTAACACAGAGTGAAGCCGAACCCTACAGAGTCACACAGCTCTTAAGCGAAGGCGGCACCAGACAACGCTGAGTGAAGCAAAGCTTCATAACACTGTGCTACAGTCCTTGTACCAAAGTTTAAATAAAAACTCTAGAGGGACGTGGTTGTTCCTGTATACAGCCCATGCTTCGTTGCACTCTGCTTGAACTTCTGACTGTGACCTGGTCCAGCACGACCAGATACCAGCAGTTGGTGCTATTTTTACCTAACACTTTAAAAAGAAATCTCATGTATATGGATCTAATGATTGGACTTGTCATTTTGGTGCCAATTTTATTTATCAAAATAGTCTATTGTCCCAAATTGGTTTGGGATTTTTCTTTTGTTGTGTTTTTAATTTAGCACTGCTTGTGTGCTGCACAAATACCTTACAGATTGCTAGCCAGACTGAATTGTGCCAAGGTACTACAAGGTTAAACATACGTTGTATTCGCGACTTTTGTGGTCCACCCTGACCAGTACTTTGATTATTATGGGGGGGGGGGGGGGGGGGAGGGAGGAGTGGTTCTCATACTCGACTAATAATCCAGTTTCTTACAGCTACAAAACAGTTTTACAGATGCTCTGGTAATCCCCTCTAAAGGCATGGTGGGATGAGACACCTTTAGCAAGGGGAGCCTAGCAAAGCATCCCTACATAATCTCTCCATTCCCATGCCTACCAGGCGGACTGAGTTTCATTGATAGATTCAAAAGTGAGAAAATAGCAATGAGAGGCAAAATTGAGGTACTCTGTCCAGCACATTGGTAGTCTCTAAGGTGGTAGTTACCTCCCTGTTAGAAGTTGGGTTTCTGCTTGGCAGAGGTATGCACCGTCAAAGAATGAACCACAACCCTACTAAGGGTAAATGTAGTACACACTAAATGTTTTACTTGTGCTCACCCTCTGGTAGCATGGCACAGAGCAGTCAGACTAAACTAAAGAGGCAATGTGTAAAGTATTGGTACACACACACAGTAACACAGTGCACACACCACAAAAGTATTCCACACCAGTTTAGAAAAATAGTCAATATTCATCTGAATAAAACTAGGCAAAAATGCCAAAAATACAACATACACAAGTCAAGATATGATTTTTGCAAGAATATATCAAATAGTTCCAACTGGGGCTATCAGGTCGCGCTTAACCAGGGCAACCCAAAAGTTCAGTTAGAGTGCGATTGAGCACTGGCCGGAGACCGGAGTCACACAGACCCGCAGACAGGACCTTGGATGAGTCGAAGCTAGGGACGACGCATTGAAAAATGGAGGGATGCATCGCTATTGAAGGAGATATGCTGGTTTCCAATCTGGGGAATGTTGTTGACTCATGGATGTCAAGCACACCATACGTCGGTTTTGAGGTGTCTATGTCCTACCGCTGGGCTGGAGGGGCTGCGTTGGTGCGAAGCCGCGCAGGGCCAGGAATACATCGGATTCGGTGCATCTCAGACATTGCCTAAGCATTGTCCGAGACTCACATAGCAGTGGTGATTCGGAGGCACTCCATTGGAAAAGCTGGAGCTACGTTGGAAGTCGAGGCCATTGAGCCACGCAGTCGGTGAGCAGTGTCCATGGCTTTGGTGCAGGCAGTGGCGATTTTGGAGAATGCGCCAGTTCTGAACAATGCTTCGGGGTTGATGCATTTGTGTCTTGGGTTGCAGCACCAAACATTCACTTCCAAGGACTCGGGACTGGATTTGGCACCACTTCGGAGCGCAGGACTCACAGCAGATGCTGGTAGCCAGATACTGGTGATGTCTTTGATATCCCTTCAGAAACAGGGGGCAAGCCCAACAAGCCTTATGAGAACGTTTAGAGATGCAGGACGTAGAGAGTCAAGTCCAGTCCACTCACTCCTAAGCAAGAAGTAGCATGCCAACACAGCAAAGCAAGCAGCAAAGTGGCAGTCTCTCCTGACCACACAACAGCCCATCTTCCTGGTAGAATGCCCTCAGTTCCAGAAGTATTGTAAGTATATGGTGTCAGAGGACCAGTGCTTATACCCATTTTAGCCTTTGAAAGACAGAGACTTCAAAGAAAAGCATTTGTAGTGCACAGGGCCCTGCCCTTTCCTGCCTTGGCTCAAGACACACTACAGGGAGGTATGCAACTCTTTGTGTGGGGACAGGCACACCCCAATTCAGGTTGAAGAGTCACATTCCCCATCACTGTATCTCAGGAAGACTCATCAGACTAATGACGAGCCATTAGGATATGCAGGGCACACCTCAACTCACTTTGTGTGCGACTGTCAAGAGGGAATGCACAAATCCCAGCTGTCACCCAGCCCAGACGTGTATTCCAGAGACAGGCAGAAGCACAGAATGGTTAAAGTAAGAAAATGCCAACTTTATTAAAGTGGCATTTTCAGACCTGCAATTTAAAGACCAACTTCACTAAAAGGTGTGTTTTTCAGTTGTGATTTCGGACACACCAAACATACTCTTGCCATCTTCTCCCAATTGGAAGGCAGCTCCAATACAAATCTATGGGAGTGATGGGCCTTGCTGTATTGAAAAACGAATTTAGCAGTTTTTCACTACCAGTACTTGTAAAACTCCAAAGTAGGTCCTACCTTTTAAATACACTGCACCCTTCCCATTGGGATACGGAGGACCTACCTTAGGGGCGACCTATATGGAATAAAAGGAAAGGTTTGGGCCTGGCAAGTAGGTGAACTTGTCAGGTCGAAATAGTTTAAAACTGCACAAACCGCACAAAGGCTCCGCAGTGGCAGGACTGAGACAGGTTTGAAAGGCTGCTCTTGTGGGTGGCTGAGGCCCACTAGTAGCAATTTATTTAGGCCCTCGGCACAAGCAGAGCACTGTACTAGAGACTTATTAGTAAACCAAACATTCCTATTACGGAGAAACCAAATGCCATCACCTGTTAGACACAGAGCAACATGCACTTTCGCACTGGTCAGTAGTGAAAAAGTACTAAAGCTTGCAAAAACAAGTTCAGCACACCCAAAAAAGGTGGTCAGAAGGCAAGAATAGGAGAAATAACACCAAAAGAGGTCAGGTCTTACACTTGCTATCACATATTTTGATTTAATTATACCTTTTCAGGTAAGAAGCACACAAAAGAAAAAAATATTCTTCAAACTGCAGTTTCCTTGAAATCAATCAAAACACCAGTTTTCTGTGCTGCTGTTTCTTGCTGCCTGACATGGACCACGGTCAGGACCACAAGACTAAGACCCCATTGCGGCCTGCCTGCCCGACGCCTACATCATGAACCGTGCCAGGAGGCGCTTTAAAAACCACCAAGGGCTCCTGCAACGCGTGATTTGCTTGGGCATGCCAGGGCCAAGGGCGGGCCCGTCAGCGGCCAGAAGAGGCTAGGTTGGGCCAGGCCCCTTGGTTTTCAACTCGGAACGCACTGGTCCTTGAGGGTTACCAGGATGTGGTTTCCTCCATCTCTTTTCACTACGGTCAAGAACAAGGTACTTTGTATATTTCGTTTTTAAGTATTTTATCATTGACTTTTCCGACACCCCCGCTACTAAACCCCTCTAAGAATTTATACTAGGGAGAGTACTACTTATTTCCCATGACCTCCCAAGTGGTTTATATTGTGGCACACAACAAGTAAGCCAGGTGCATCTAGCTTAAACAGCCATGGGCAAAAGGAAAATGACCAGCCATGGGGGCCCCCAGAAAGCAACACAGTAGTGACCACAGATTCTTTTTTAACTAAAGTGGCGCATGTGATAACAAAGGAGATAGCTCTGACGAGAGAAGGCTTTCATTGGAGTCAGAAATTTGCCCAGGGCTTTGCCGTGGCCAAGAATGGAGAGGCGCTGGGGTTGACAGGGGACATAGCGGGGGACACAGCAGGGAACTCAAGCCCTCTTGCATCTGCGCTTACACTCATGGTGGCCCCTCCTGTTGAGCAGGCAATGACCATAAGTATCTCGACAGCCAAACCGTCAGCGGGTGACGATTTAATCCTGGACTGTCCCCCCATCAAGAGGAATTGAGATGAGACTTAATTCTTTTATTCCCATGTACAATGACTGTCTTATAAGGCCAAAGCCGGGGGGGGGGTGTCATGTTTTGTGTCTGATAACATGAACCAAGTGTTCCCGGCGAGATGTACTCAAGATCAAGTGAGCAAGGAATTGTCCTGTAGATCCAAAATTCAACTAGAGTCGATCCCAGCAGCCCAGGTGGCTCAAATGGTTAGGCCACACATATCTAAAGAAGGCATACTATCTATATGTACCCCGCCTCAACCTGTAATGTCCAAGGATGAAAATCAATGTAGTCTCAATCTGCCCCTGCATCTGCTCCCCTAGTTGCTGTTTTAATGGGGGTTTCCCCACTATCACAAGGTCTTAAGGAAACTTCTCTGGACCTTATTCATAAGACCACTCACTGGTGTAACAATAACATGGTTATTGGCCCAAACATAACATCTGATATTATGGCCAGAAGAGTGGGATGGATTGGACGCAGAACAAAATTAATGTAGAGGGGGACTGCGCAGTTGTCAATTTCAAGCACCCTGAGAAGGCTAAGGCGCCAGTGGGATGCCACTATAGGAATAGCACAACATCAACAATCAGAACAGCTTCCTTACAGTTTTTTTTTATCCCCCCTAAGCAGTCCTTAGCCAATCTCCAATGGCAGTTGCCCTTTAAACTGGTTAGGTCTGGTCAAATAAGAAATAGACACAATTTTACCCATGACCAACCGCTTCCAACCCCTGGCAAGTTTACAGGGCCCTAACGAAAACAACTGACTGAAGCAGGTGCTTGAAAAGACTCAGGGCAACAAATTGCCACTTAAGTTCATTAACAACCCAATCTCACTAGCATCCATGCCTGAACCAATGTTTGCTAAATCCCCTAACACTCTCTCCACATCCGTCATCTCTGGTGTCCCCTGTGTGAAGGTACTCTTGTGGAATATAGCTGGCCTTAGGTCAAAAAGGGGCAATATATCTTGGGAACATTTTCTTTTAACGCATCATATTGTTGCCCTACAAGAAACTTCGGAGACTAATGACAGTTGTATTTGGATGGCTTTATCTCATTCTGTAACTATGCAACCTCTTCAAATATGGGAAGAGCAAAGAGGGGCCTGCTCTTAATGTTTTCACTTAAAGTTTCTTGCAAGACCAAAATGATAGAATGTCGATCACCCAATGTGCTAGCAGTAGAATTGTCATTAAAGAATCTTCCCACCCTAGTTTTTAATTTGTATAAATCCTTTTTCTAGATGCCACGAGTTAGAACACCTTCTAGCTTTAGAGGAATTTTTTTAACACTATGGGGAAGGCAAACAAGCTTACCATAATTTGATCATTTTACGGTATTTCAACATTCGCCAATGTTATCTAAATTGCATTAGGGCAGGGGGATTTCTTACCATTTCCAAATCATTTTGAGTACACAGGTTCAGGCATTTTTTTTAAAGGTCTCCTCTCAGCCTATAACCTACACTGCTTACAGCAAAGAGACATGTCCGCTTCAGTTCCTACCTACACAGGAATTGTCAGCCCCAGTATTATTGACTATATCATGCGCTCCGCACCATTAGTTTTGGTCGTAGAGAACCTGAGCGTCTCTTGGAACGGCCATAGCAACCATAATCCCCTCACACTTGAGTTTTCTTATTCTGCTGCTCTAAAAGGGGTGGCAATTAGTTGCACCACAAACAAAAATATGAATACCAAAGATCAAGCACGTAGGTTGAAGTGGGAAAGGATTACCCCGGATCTTTTCATGGATAATTTGTATGACGTTTGTGCTACAGAAGTCCAAGCATGTATGGACCCTACCATGCATGATAGAGCCATTCTAGAGGCCTTTGATGAAATAACCAAGCAGATAGCATCTAACTTAACCACGGTGAGCAGGATAAGACGCCCAAAGGCCAAGAGGTGGTTTGATGGCACTTGTTATGAGGTCACAGGGAGCTTTTGCAGGCCTTTAAGCATAACCTAAGGGATGAAGTAGTAGTCAGGAGTAGTAGAAAGGCATATAAGCTTGCAGTGCTGGAGAGGAAGAAGCTGATAAGAGAGCAGGCTTGGGAGGCTTTCGGGCAAGCAAGTGTCTTGGCAGATAGTTCCAAATTCTGGTCTGTGGTAAATAGCCCTTTTTTCCGAAATGACAAACTCCAACACAGACTGTACAATTCCTGCTGAGGTTTGGGTACAGCATTTTGGTAATATCTATAGCGGCACCAGTTGAGGAGAACCCGAGGGACAAATGGTCAGTGACCCAGCTAGCACTCGCCTTCACATTTGCACAGATGAGGTCCATAAAGCCATCATGTCGACATCAGGGGGTAAGGCTCCCAGTCCAGACGGGGTACCTGCAAGCCTATATAAGGCAGACCCTAATGTCTGAGCAAAGATATTAGCTCACGTTTTTAATGCAGCCTGTTCTTGTGATTTCCCCCTCTCATGGGCAACGGCTGTTATCACCATTTTTAAAAAGGGTGCACAGGACGATCCCGCATGCTAGAGACCAATCTCACTTTTTGATTCTGCTGCTAAAATTATGGACTACTGGATCGTCTAACCGTGTGGCTCGATCATTTTAATGAGTTGGTAGCTTTTTTACACAATGCCCACGAATACACCATGGCCGCGGTTAGATACAATGGGGATGGTGGTATGACAGACACCTGGGCAGGTAAGAGAGGGGTTGGACAGGGATGCATCTTGGCCCCTTGCTGTTTACGCTCTATATTAACAAGCTAGGGGATTTTTTAATATCAAGCTGTAAAGACATTCCACGGCTGGTACCAAGATGATCCCTGCACTCCTGTATGCAGTTGACACAGTCCTACTTGCTAGAACCACTGTGGGCCTCCAACTACTTTTACATGGTTTTATAGCTTTTATGGATTCATTAGACCTGACCACAAACTTCACTAAATCACACACTATGTCCGTAGGCTCCCTAAAGCCAGCTTAGACTACATTTTACTGCAAGGGGTTTGAGCTAACTAAAGTGCCTACTTTTCCCTATCTAGGGGTACTATTTGATGAACGAGGGTCCTGGTGTGCGCAAATAACCCATCAAAAGAATGTTTTGGCCAGAGCGGCGGGGGCCACTCTAAACTTCGCAAAAAGACTAGGGTCAAAACCTTTTCCTGCCCTGCTGAAGATCTACAAAGAAAAATGTATCCCCATTGCAACATATGAATGTGATGTTTGGGGTTACAAAGATGTAAAGGATATTCAGAGGGCTGAGAACAAATTCATGCATAAGCTCCTTGCAGTCCAGCCGCCCGCTATCCCAGCATATATTTTACACGAAGAACTGGGGGTGGGGCGCATCTTGGATCCGATAGCCGTAGCTCCTCTGCAGCCTTGTCTGAGAATCTGGGTCTGTACCACCACTAACTTAAATCAACCTATAATTACGGACTGTACAGCGCTGGAGGGGGCTCTACACATTTCCTGGCTAAAATATGTAAAGCAAAATGGCTTTACATGCACCCAAGCCCTAAGCTGTTGGGTAAAGTAGCTGCTAGAAACATCAAACAGCAGTTCTTGGACAAATGGCAGGGGTCCAGGGAAGAGAAGGAACTAACAAAGCCCACTGCTATAAGGTTTGTCACACGGACCTTGAGCCAAAAGGTTCAACAGTATCTACCCTACGTTAGTAATGCGCACCATAGTTTTGTGTGGACTAGATTCCGTCAGCATTTGGTCCACTGACTATTGGCATTTCCCCAAGGATTTACACAACCTGGCACTTTAAAACCCTGCCCATGTGACAACTTCTTAGAGCAAGATACCCTACATTTTTCTTTGACTATTATAACCCATTGCGCAGAAAGTTTATACTTCTCAGAGATCGCCAATTTACCCAAGTCAGGCTTTCACTATTATACCTTCAAATGCTGTCTTCTCCTATGGTCTGCTTTGGGGTTGCAAGTGTTTTAACATGGGCTATTAGACACAGGAAAAAGCTGTCCTTGCAGTAGCTAGCCTGTTTCTCTTGTTTCGTGTTCAGGGATCTCATTGTATTAGCATGTGCACTTTATGTTATATTGCCCACAGTATCTGGTTTTACCTTTAGCACTGTTGCACATTATATAATGTACCTCCTGTAAGTGTAAAACTTGAACCTTGGCTGCTTTTATTGACTCAAAAAGCTGTTTATAGTTTATCTTTTTATATGATTCTGGTTTTATAAATTGAATGTACCCTGACGAAATGTATTCTTTTTGAAATGTCAGATTTTTTTGGGGGGGGGCGTGGCCAAGATGTCGGCGAGGTAGGACGTGTTCCTTAGAGTTCCTTCTCGCCGCCCCCAGAACATAGCACTGTACCGCTTCCAGGAGAGTCACGACAGAGCCATCCAGACCAGAAAGACTCCCCCACAGCATCAGTCCTTCTGGTGCTCGAGGCGGGTGGGTGTGAACGTCGAAACCAGCGGCAGCGCCGAGCGGAAAAGAGACCGGCGGGCCCATGGGGCTCGAGTCACAGCGGAGGGCTCGAATCAGGGACGGACCGCCCAGGACACAGTCGAGGCCAGCTTCTGTGATCGGGGGCCCCGCCAGGTGGTCCGGACGACCCGCGGACCGCCTCTACCACACCTGGGGCTCGGCGACGCCTCCCGCAGGGTTCCTCAAAGCGGGAAGCCCGACACAGACTTGGCGGGCACCGAAGGCGCCATTACGGAAGTCGGGCGGCCGGTTTGTGCGCCAAGTGCTTGCCCACATCAGCGGACTGCAGAGAGGCAGATCCTTCCCTCTCCTGCCCTAGCAGCGGCGTTCCTGCGCCGGATTCCTAGTGGGATCCGATGATCCCCCTGTCTCACAGGCGACAGAGGAAGCGACGAGACATACCAGGGCCTTGGCATGATGACGCACGCGATGCCCTACGTGGCCCAGTGATCCCCTGGGGGAGCCCGCACTGGACATAGCGGAGGGACAGACTCTTGGCCCACGGACACAGTGAGTGGCAGTTGAGGCGTGGAGTGGCGGTGCTGTCGGGGTGGACCCCACGCTCCCTTACAAAGCAAGGCCCAGCGAGATCCCCAGCCTTGATTTTGGCAGCAGGTAGGAGGCATTGAGCGGAGGCGGATCGGGTGAACACAGCGGTTGGACACTTGGCGCTGGGTGGCGCACTCTACGAATGAGGCCCATAGTGGACACAGCAAGAATATAGGCCCAAGCTCTGGGGCAGCTACCTGGCAGACCACAAGACCATGGCTCCCTGAGGCGCAGTGGGCCCTACCCACCTGGGGGCCCACTTTACAGCATTGCAGCATCGATACGCTCCTCGGATGCTAGGCTGCCTGCGACTGAGGCGGGCATCTGCTGACGCACCACCCGATCAGTGCTGGGTGGATCTACACGCTGGTGGAGCTGGGCCTGTGGCTGGAGCGGTCTGGTGTAGTAGCCGTAGGAGGTCAGAGGCGATCCGGAGGCAAGGAGGTGAGAGGTGACTGCCCAGTGGAGGGAGCAGCATAGTGGGGATTCTCGAGACACACTGGGCTGGACTCGCAACTGCACTGATCAGTGGGACTAGATAGCTGTGGGGGGACTTCAGTCGGCTCCGCCGTATCCTGCACAGATTGAAGGGGGCCCTTAGTAGCGTCGCCCTTCTGGATTCCCTGCGAAACAGTGGAGAGTGCTGCCTGGGGGGTGGAGGAGTGCGGCAGTGGTGCCCCTGCAGTGACTGCACACCGGGGACCCCACGGTTATGACCTCGGCCAGAACGAGGAAACAGAAGTCCCTGAAAGATATCTTTGGGAGGGCGCAGTCCAATCCTGATTTACCAACCACGTCCTTGCAGATGCGACCCCTCAGGCTCGTCCCGACACTAGAGGCGAAAATATTACCAACGCGTTCCTAGAATCGCTCTTCAACACCCTCAGAGCGGATATACAAAATGTGAAGACAGACCTCACTGTCGAGATGCGAGAACTCCGCAGAGATGTGGACAGCGTGGGAGAGCAGGTTGCTGCGCTGGAAGTTAAAAGCAACACTGTGACGACTGACGTGCACACGCTTCAGCAGGAGATTCTCCGTCTGCAGGATCAGCATCTGGATGTCCAAACACACTTGGAAGATTTAGAAAACAGGTCACGTCGCCACAACATCAGAATACAAGGGGTGAAAGCTTCCGACGACACCAAAGATATTTTCACTTTCAAAGAAGGACTTTTCCGCCGCATCCTAGAGGCTCCTGCTGACGCTCCCATGGTTCTGGACAGAACCCATAGAGTCAGTCCACCTCGGGCGCCTAACGCCCCGCCCGCCGATATCCTTGTTTGTTTACAGGACTTTAAAACTAAAGAAGCCATCCTCCCGAAGGCGAGAACTCTCCACCCCATCTCCTACAAAGGTCACTCCCCGGTGTGAGAAGTTGGCCTGATATGTGATGTCCAGTGTTCTAGTGGGCACCCTGTATCAGTCCAAACAACCCTTATGGTGATGGTTGTAAAGTCAACCTTATAGACCAGCTATCCTAGTGGTAGCATGGACAAAGCAGTCTTAGACTAATACTTCAGAGAGCATGTGAAGCCAATTGTTTTACCAATAATAACCCCTTGAATACCAAATGAAAGGATACCACACAAGGTATATATAAAATATATATATGTATTTATTACTAACACAACCCCTCTGCACAGGTCAGAGTTCGAGATACAGCACAAGTGACTCAATAAGCATACTATAAGTTGCACAAATACAATTCTGCCCTAGGGGCCTCACGAACCATATACTAAATAAGTGGTATAAGAACCTCTTCAGAACAGGTGAATGGGCCTAGGGAATCGCTGGGACTACACTGAACAACCACAGGGTAGGAAGTAGGAGTCTCACAGGATGCGGGTGCAGTGTCAAAACACACACGCGAGTTCTCATAGACTTTCAATGGGAACGTAAAAGTTAGAAACTAGTTGATTTCAGACAGTCCGGGTAGACTTGCGGGGAAACCCAGTTAAAACAGGACACTTGGATAGTTATTACCCACGGGTGCACCGGAGTACTCAAGTTACCTCACCCAGGGAAGCCGGGTGCATAGGTGTGAAGTCGTGTTGGGTTTCTTTGTCGATTCCTATGGAGAGCTGCAAGAAGATTCTGCAGGCGACCAACAGGAAGATGTCCGGATGGATCCAAGGGTGGATCAAAGAAGTGAAGAACCTGAAAGCAGAGGGGACAGAGTCTGGGTCACTAGCCAGTGACCAGGAAGGAACCAGGCGATGTCGAGCTGCAAACAGGTGAAGAAGTGAAGCTTGTCTCTGCAGCCACATGGGCCAGGAGGCGTCGACGATGACCAGGAGCTGAATACGAACTGTCCCACGAAGGCTCTCCCTGTTGGCGGTGTCGGCTTCCGGATTGGAGTCAACAAGCCTCGGCAAAGGCAACCCACGCAGGGAGTGAAGATCGCTTCTTGTACAGACCAGCAAGGTCTGTGGAGCTTCCCCTTTACAGGAAAGCAAGAGCAAGCCCAGAGCAACCAGGCAAGCAGCGTTGTTTCAAAATGGAGTCTTCAAGATGGCCACTAACCAGCAGGCTAGCAACCGCAAAGACGCGTAGAGAGGAAATGCAAGAGCAGGCCCCACGCGGCACTCGTGGAGTGTGGAGGGCTGAGCTTCGGTGTACTTACGACTCTGGGTTAGGGCATCTTAAGTCCCAATGCACAACTTCGAGGACATCTCTCGTGTCCGCCACGTGTCTCAGCTTTGCTGGAGGTGTGGGTCGGGGTCCGATAAGTCTGAAAGTCCAGTCCTGTGAAGCAGAGTCGTCGGGATCCTTCGGGAGCGTCGACAAAGCAAACCGGCAATTAGCTAGGTGGTGCCTGTTTGCGCAGGATGGTCACTCCTTGACCACAAGGGAGATTCTTCAGTCTTCTAGTTGCAGTAGAATGTCGAAGGTCCAGAGTTTCGTTTCAGAGTTTCAGTTCAGGATAATCTAAAGTCTCTAGACTCAGCTCCTAGCTTTATACTGATTAAAGGGGCTGGAGTACCTGCTAGGTCCCTCCTGTGGGTGGCACCAGGGAAGGGGGTGGTTACACCCTTTTCCGTTTGCCCAGCAACTGGTTTGAACCGGGCTATGCATGGAGCATCTTGTGTGCCCCAGGCAGTGTCTCATTTCATTCTACCCACCCTGCCCCATTACACTATAGCCTGTCTGGGGAGGTGCCTCCCAAGGCAGGAAATCTATTGTCCAGGCCTCCCTCGCTGGAAGGGCTCCCAGCTGCAGGAGGTCAGACTTGTGTCTGTGGCAGCAGCATCCATTTTGTGATGCTGAGGCTCGGTTTAACTTTAACCGGGTAAAGCTCCAACTACATGTCTTCTCCCTCTAGAAGGATGGAATGCTACCCCCGCCGCCAGGACTGGTGGGGGGGGGGGGTAGTATTCCAAAGCGTATGACACCTTACACGTCATGTTTTGATAAAGCCAAACCAAAGTTAGCATAAACCGCGAGGATTATAATGCACTTCAGAGTATATGGTGTGGCTATATCATAGAACAGCTATAAGGACATGGTTCCGAAAGCTGCAGACAGGCTCAGCTCATGCTAGAGCACCATCTCACATAAAACCAAGCACTCTGCCTTCAGGATTGTCAAGGCCTGCCATAAAAGTGACTTATAGGTATATATGTGTCTATATGTAATGGTAGGTATAGGGATACTATACTCAAGCAAGGGGTGATTACACAACCTTGCCCCAGCTGAGTGATCAGCCAGTTGTGTCAATGTGGATGGCCAGCCAGGGGTGGCATAATACATGCAGCAGCCTCTGGTAGGCCTTGGATGCACCTATGCCCTGGGTACCTATGGTACACTATACAGGGGCTCACAAAGGTGACCCAAAACCCAATTGGATATGTACCTAAAGTACATGGTATGAATTTAGAGAGAGAACAACTGTGCTGTGGGTCTGATTAGCAGGTCCACAGCCACACTAAAGTCGAGAAACCAGTATATCAGAGCAAAAAGTTGGGGTGACCATAGGAAGCAGACCCTACTCTCCTACACAACCCCCCCCCCCCAAACGCAAGGACATTAAACTAACCTTGACCAGTTGAGTCTTCATGTTCTAAGTGGAAATATCTGGAGAGTCCATCTGCATTGCCATCATCAGTTCCAGGTCTATGTTCCACTGTAAAGTCCATACCCTGTAGGGAAATGGACCACCTGAGTAGTTTGGGATTTTTCAATCTCATTTAGCCACAAGAGGGGCTTATGGTCTGTCTGAATCTTGAAGTGAGTACCAAACAAGTATTGCCTCAGCTTCTTCAGGGCCCAAACCACAGCAAAGGCCTCCCTCTCAATAGCTGACCAATGTTTCTCTCTAGGGGTCAGCCTTCTGCTAATAAAAGCAATGGGCTGGTCTTGACCATCTTTATTCAATTGTGAAAGAACAGCTCCCACACCCAACTCAGAAGCATCTGTTTGGACAATGAATTCCTTGGAGTAATCTGGACTTTTCAGAATAGGTGCAGAGCACATGGCCTGCTTCAGGTCATCAAATGCCTTTTGACAGCTTACTGTCCACTGAACCTTTTTTGGCATTTTCTTTGAGGTTAAGTCATTAAGTGGTGTCACAATTGACCCATAGTTCTTAACAAACTTTCTGTAATACCCAGACAGGCCCAAGAAAGCTCTGACCTGTGTCAGGGTGGTTGGAGGAGACCAGTCCTTGATGGTCTGGATCTTACTCTCCAGTGGTTGAACCTGACCCCCACCTACAAGGTGGCCCAGGTACACAACCTTACTCTGCCCTATCTGGCGCTTAGTAGCCTTGATAGCTAGGCCTGCCTTTTGCAGGGCCTCCAGAACTTTCTTCAGGTGGATCAGATGATCCTCCCAGGGGGAGCTGAAGACAGCAATATCATCTAGATAAGCTGTACTAAAGTCATCCAGCCCAGAAAGGACTTGGTTCACCAACATTTGGAAAGTGGCAGGTGCTTTCTTCAAACCAAAGGGCATCACCACAAATTGGTAATGACCTCCTGGGGTTGAAAATGCTGTTCCTGCTTTTGCGTCATCAGCTAGTCTGATTTGCCAGTAGCCTGCTGTCAGGTCAAATGTGCTCAAAAACTTGGCAGAAGCCAATCTGTCAATGAGCTCATCTGCCCTGGGTATTGGGTGGGCATCTGTCCTAGTGACAGCATTGAGACCTCTGTAGTCCACACAAAACCTCATCTCTCTTACCATCTTGGGTAAGAGGCTTTTGCACCAGGACTACTGGACTGGCCCAGGGGCTCTCTGAGGGCTCAATAACTCCCAGTTCCAACATCTTTTGGACCTCTGTCCTTATACAGTCCCTGACATTGTCAGGTTGCCTGTAGATTTTACTCTTCACAGGCAGACTGTCACCAGTGTCCACCTCATGGGTTCACCAGTTTGTCTGACTTGGGGTCAGGGAAAACATATGTCTATAGGCCTGCAGAACTTGTCTTCAGTCCTGATGCTGCTTGTCAGTGAGGCTGCCTGCCAAGGCCACTCCATCAACTGAACCATCATCAGGGTTTTGAGAAAGCAGGTCTGGGAGAGGGTCACCCTCTTCCTCCTGTCCCTCATTTGTAACCATGAGCAAGCCCATGTCTGCCCTGTCAACATATGCCTTCAGTCTGTTGACATGAAGCACCCTGTGGGGGCTTCCGGGAGTCCCAAGATCAACCAAGTAGGTTACCTCTCCCTTTTGCTCAACAATATAGTGTGGGGTCCAGACCATTTGTATTGGAGTGCTACTGGGGCCACTGGCTCACACCCACACTTTCTGTCCTGACTGGTACACAGTCAGCACAGCCTTTTGGTCATGCCAGGCTTTTTGAAGTTCCTGGCTAGCCTCAAGGTTTTTAGAAGCCTTCATGTATTCAACCATCCTGGAGCGGAGACCAAGTACATAGTCTACTATGTCTTGTTTAGGCTTTTTGAGAGGTAACTCCCATCCTTCCTTCACCAGACATAGGGGTCCCCTTACAGGATGCCTAAACAAAAGTTCAAAAGGGCTGTAGCCAACCCCCTTTTGTGGGACCTCTCTGTAAGCAAACAGAAGGCAGGGCAGAAGGATGTCCCATCTTCGCCTAAGCTTTTCAGGTAAACCCTTGATCATGCCCTTCAAGGTCTTGTTGAATCTTTCCACAAGACCATTGCACTGTGGATGATAGGGAGTGGTGAACTTTTAGTTCATACCACATTCCTTCCACATAGCAGTTCGGTACCCAGACATAAAGTTTGCACCTCTGTCTGAGACAACCTCCTTCGGAAAACCCACTCTTGAGAAAACTCCCAGGAGGGCTCTTGCCACAACAGGGGCTGTTGTGGTCCTTAGGGGAATAGCTTCTGGGTATCTGGTGGCATGATCCACTACCACCAGAATACATCTGTGCCTAGAGGCTGTTTGGGGATCCTTTGGTCAAACAATGTCTATCCCAATTCTCTCAAAGGGAACCCCCACCACAGGTAGTGGTATAAGGGGGGCATTTGTTGCTCCACCCGATTTGTCACTGGCTTGGCAGGTTTCACAGGAGCGACAAAACTCCTTGGTATCTTCTGACATATGGGGCCAGTGAAAGTGAGGGACAAGCCTGTCTCAAGTCTTGTTCTGGCCAAGATGTCCTGCTAAGGGAATATCATGGGCTAAGGTAAGAAGGAGGCCCCTGAATGCCAAAGGTAAGACCAAGCTCCTGGAAGCAACAGGCTTGGGGTTTCTAGTAGCCTCTGAATAAAGGAGTCCTTCATCCCAATACACTCTGTGGGTACCTGTAGCATTCCCAGCAGCCTCAGCAGCAGCTTGCTGTCTGAGGGGTTCAAGAGAGGAGCAATCCAATTGCGCCTGCCCCAGGTCTGCCCTTGAGGGCCCCCCTGGCCCAAGAAACTCAACCTGATCAGGCTCGAGTTCTTCTAGGACAGTTCCCTCTTGGGTCTCACACTCCGCTTCCTGTGAAGTCTGATTTTCATCCTGAGGCAAGGGGGAAGACACTGCCTTAACCTTGGTCCCTAGTTTCAGGATCCAGTGCCTGTTCAGTTCGGCACTTTTTGGCCTGTGACCTGGTCACAGCAAGGACATGTGCTGATATGCCCAGCATCTCTGCATGAGTCCTATACTCCACTACAGACCAGACTGAAGTCTCTAAATCATTGCCCAACAAACATTCTACAACTCTTTTGAGGCCAGTTACCCCTCTCCAGGAGAAGTTAATTGCCATACTATGGGTGGTAGTGGCATTGCTAGCATTGGTCACTAGGTAATTCTCACCTAGTATGATCTGTCCAGGGTCCACAAAGTTAGGCGTCACCATGGTGATACTGCAACATGTGTCCCTGTAGGCCTGAGCCACTTTATTGTTAATTAAAGGTGTCTGTCTGTACTTGCCCAAGTTATTGGGACTCACAGTAGAGGACATAGCCATGTCCACATCACAAACAAGAACAGCTTGAGTTGGCACTCTGACTACGCTAGAGTCCATCTCAGTTCCCAGGGTTAACCCTACTACACCCTTCTGTTGAGAACCACCACTATTCGCTGCACTAGGGGGAACAGCTGCCTTAGGGGCAATGGTGGTTGGAGCGGTCTCCTTTTTGGTGCAATCACTGGTCCAGTGATGATTACTTTTACAGATATTGCACCAGGGTTTTCTTTGGCCATCTTTCTTTTTGGATTTCTTGGAACCCCCCTCAGTAGAAGCTTTTTGGGGACCCGTTGCAGACTTCTGGTCTTTTACTTTCTGATCCCCACCCTTTTGGTCTGGCTTCTTCTGATCACCACCTTGGTTCTAGTTTATCTGCTTCACCCTGGTTCTAACCCATTTGTCTGCCTTCTTTCCCAATTCTTGGGGAGAGGTCAGATCAGAGTCAATCAGGTGCTGATGTACTAATTGGTTGTAACAATTATTAATTATTTGTTCTCTCATGATCAAATTATACAATCCTGTATAGTCCTTAACTTTACTGCCCAGCAACCAGCCTTCCAGAGCCTTAGTGGCACAATCTACAAAATCAGTCCAGTCCCGAGTCTGTCTCTTCTGGGTATCTCTGAAGAGCAACCTATACTGTTCAGTGGTTAGGCCAAACCCATCAATCAGAGCACTCTTCAGGACTGTGTAGTTGTTAGCATCCTCATCACTGACTGTGAGGAGCTTATCTCTACCTTTTTCTGAAAAGGAGAGCCATACGATTGCTGCCCACTGACTTTGGGGTACCTGCTGTACTTTGCAAGCCCTCTCCAAAGCAGTTATCCATTTGTGAATATCATCCCCAACTTTGTAGGGTGGGACAATCTTGCTTAGGTTTCTATTATCATAGGACCTATCTTAATCCTTGGGGATATTGCTGCCACCAGTGGGTTCTGACCCGCTCAACTTTTGCTCTCTAGCAAAAGCAAGTCTTTCTTTGGCTAGGGCAAGTTCTTGCCTCTCAATCCTCAGATTGACTTCCCTCATTCTGGCCTGATGTTCCCTTCTCTCAGGTGAAGACATTTTCCTAACAAAATCTGAGCCTAATGAGACACCAGAATGCTGAGATTCCCTGGATAGGGATCTCCTCCTTCTGTGTTCAGGGTTAAGCCTGCTTGGGGGTCTGGAGGGTACTAGGCCCTCTCCATTCCCATGTAGGCTTAGGTTGGCCTGGGTAAGTATGCCTACTTGTACCAGGTCATGTTGACATCAGCATCATCATCATCATCATCATCATCCACCACCTGATTGTCATCAGGGGCATCTTCTGCTGATGGCGGACCCTCTTCTCCACTGCCTGAAGGACCTGGCTGAGATGCTTTCTTAGCATCATATTCTCCCATGAGTTCTATCAGGTGTTTGAGGGTAGGGTTGGAACCCTGTTTTAACCTCCTACTTGTGCACAAGTGCCTCAAATCATTGAAGGTTAGGGTATCATATCTGGAAGGTATCCTTAAAGGATCTGCCTCCACTGAGAGAGATCCATTTGTTTCTGCTCTCAGAGACATGATCTAGTGAGGTGTGGTGTGTGCACCTACCTATACTAAGTGTTACCTACTAAACCTCTCTAGAAGTTATAGTCAGGGTGTGCTAGGCCCTTTGCTTCACAACAACTAAGTTCAGTAGAATTTAAGTATTTTAAGACTTATTATATGTACCTCAAGGTACCTTAATGTGATCTTTCAAATGATTTCTCAAGATATTATGGTAAAACAATCAGCAAGCTCTTATCCCAACCGCTGCACACCAATGTGAAAAGTTGGCCTGATATGTGATGTCCACTGTTCTAGTGGGCACCCTGTATCAGTCCAAACAACCATTATGGTGATGGTTGTAAAGTCAACCTTATAGACCAGCTATCCTAGTGGTAGCATGAACAAAGCAGTCTTAGGCTAATACTTCAGAGAGCATGTGAAGCCAATTGTTTTACCAATAATAACCCCTTGAATACCAAATGAAAGGACACCACACAAGGTAGTAATAAATACAAATATATATTTTATATATAACACAACCCCTCTGCACAGGTCAGAGTTCGAGATACAGCACAAGTGACTCAATAGCATACTATAAGTTGCACAAATACAATTCTGCCCTAGGGGCCTCACGAACCATATACTAAATAAGTGGTATATGAACCACTTCAGAACAGGTGAATAGGTCTAGGGCCTAGGGAATCGCTGGGACTACACTGAACAACCACAGGTTAGGAAGTAGGAGTCTCACAGGATGCGGGTGCAGTGTCTAAACACACACGCAAGTTCTCAGACTTTCAATGGGAACGTAAAAGTTAGAAACTAGTTGATTTCGGACAGTCCGGGTGGACTTGTGGGGAAACCCAGTTAAAACAGGACACTTGGATAGTTATTACCCACGGGAGCACCGGAGTACTCTAGTTACCTCACCCAGGGAAGCTGGGTGCATAGGTGTGAAGTCGTGTCGGGTTTCGTCGTCGATTCCTATGGAGAGCTGCAAGAAGATGCTGCAGGCGACCAGGAGGAAGATGTCCGGATGGATTGGAAAAGTGAAGAACCTGAAAGCAGAGGGGACAGAGTCTGGGTCACTAGCCAGTGACCAGGAAGGAACCAGGAAGGAACCAGGCGATGTCGAGCTGCAAACAGGTGAAGAAGTGAAGCTGGTCTCTGCAGCCGCGTGGACCAGAAAGTGTCGACGACAAGGAGCTGGATACGGACTGTCCCACAAAGGCTCTCGCTGTTGGCGGTGTCTGCTTCCGGATTGGAGTCAACAAACCTTGGTAAAGGCAACCCACGCAGGAAGTGAAGATCGGCTTGTGGTACAGACCAGCAAGGTCTATGGAGCTTCCCCTTTACAGGAAAGCCAGAGCAAGCCCAGAGCAACCAGGCAAGCAGCATTGTTTCAAAATGGAGTCTTCAAGATGGCCACTAGCCAGCGGGCTAGCAACTGCGAAGACGCGTTGTGAGGAAATGCAAGAGCAGGCCCCACGCGGAGTGTGGAGGGCTGAGCTTCGGTGTACTTACGACTCTGGGTTGGGGCTTCTCAAGTCCCAATGCACAACTTCGAGGATGCCTCAGAAGCTGCACAGTTTAGCAAAGAGCAAAATGGCCAGGTGTCCGGTCCCACGTCTCTCGTGTCCGCCATGGGTCTCAGCTTTGCTGGAGGTGTGGGTCGGAGTCCGAGAAGTCTGGAAGTCCAGTCCTGTGAAGCAAAGTCGGCGGGATCCTTCGGGAGCATCGACAAAGCAAACTGGCAATTCGCTAGGTGGTGCCTGTTTGCACAGGGTGGTCACTCCTTGACCACAAGGGAGATTCTTCAGTCTTCTAGTTGCAGTAGAAAGTCGAAGATCCAGAGTTTCATTTCAGAGTTTCAGTTCAGAATAATCTAAAGTCTCTAGACTCGGCTCCTAGCTTTATACTGATTAAAGGGGCTGGATTACCTGCTAGGTCCCTCCTATGGGTGGGACCAGGGAAGGGGGTGGTTACACCCCTTTCCCTTTGTCCAGTTTCATGCCAGAGCTGGGGCTGGAGTGCCCCAGCATCTGGTTTGAACCGGGCTATGCATGGAGCACCTTGTGTGCCCCAGGCAGTGTCTCATTTCATTCAACCCACCCTGCCCCAATACACTATAGCCTGTCTGGGGAGGTGCAACACCTCCCAAGGCAGGAAATCTATTGCCCAGGCCTCCCTCGCTGGAAGGGCTCCCAGCTGCAGGAGGTCAGACTTGTGTCTGTGGCAGCAGCATCCATTTTGTGATGCTGAGGCTCTGTTTAACTTTAACCGGGTAAAGCTCCAACTAAATGTCTTCTCCCTCTAGAAGGATGGAATGCTACCCCCGCCTGGGGGGGGGGGGGGGTGTAGTATTCCAAAACGTATGACACCTTACACAACATGTTTTGATAAAGCCAAATCAAAGTTAGCAATAACCGCGAGGATTATAATGCACTTCAGAGTATATGGTATGGCTACATCATAGAACAGCTATACGGACATGGTTCCGAAAGCTGCAGACAGGCTCAGCTCATGCTAGAGCACCATCTCACATAAAACCAAGCACTCTGCCTTCAGGATTGTTAAGGCCTGCCATAGGAGTGACTTATAGGTATATATGGGTCTATATGTAATGGTAGGAATAGGGATACTATACCTAAACAAGGGGTGATTACACGACCTTGCCCCAGCTGAGTGATCAGCCAGTTGTGTCAATGTGGATGGCCAGCCAGGGGTGGCATAATACATGCTGCAGCCCCTGGTAGGCCTTGGATGCACCTATGCCCTGGGTACCTATGGTACACTATACAGGGGCTCACAAAGGTGACCCAATTGGATATGTACCTGGTATGAATTTAGAGAGAGAACAGCTGGGCTGTGGGTCTGATGAGCAGGCCCACAGCGACACTAAAGTCGAGAAACCAGTATATCATAGCAAAGAGAGGGGGTGACCATAGGAAGCAGACCCTACTCTCTTACACCCGGTGTTGTACCAGGACCTTGCTCTGATCACTCTACAACAACGGCGTCCATTCCGTCCCGTGACGGCACACCTTAGGCAACAAAACATCACATAGTCCTGAGGGCACCCATTCCGCCTTATTTTCCGATATAATGGTAAACTTCACCAGATGCGCTCTCTCATTGAAACTTGCCAACTGTTGGGTCTAACGGTGCCTCTCGACGAGGATGCACAGCGGAGTGAGGAATCGGAGCCAGAGACGTCTCCCTCTGGGAGGCAGCAACCCAAACGACGGCGGCGATTCAGGAAACCGGACAGGCGAGACATCGAGAAAGGCCTCTGCTGCTAGTGCTTTGGTGGACCCGAGCCAGACCGCTGACTGAGGACTTGACACCGAACTGCTCTTAAAGATGACTCTCAGCTCACTGGCAAGTGGTGGGGGGGGACTCGGACCTTGCCCTTTGGTCACACTACAAGTCCCGCTCTGACGACTTCTCGGCTCCTCCGGGAAGGCGGACAATGTATCCTGAACTTGATTTTCCCACCTGGACTGGGGCCTTTTTTTGTCCCTCGTTGGGACTCTTGTGTAGCTATTGATTTTTTGGGATTTGTTTTTTGTTTGGGTTCCCTCGTCCACATCTCCTCTTTGCTCCACCTGCTATGCCTCCTGTACTGGCCAACTGGCTGGATTTCGTTCATCTTGCGGCACGCTATGCTCCACTGCATTCACAGCTACACCCCTGTACCAACCTCCTTTTATATTACTTGATACCCTTGTGGGCTTGGTTTTTTTTCGTCTGACTCCCCTGGGTACCCCTAGCTATCTATCACACTCTACACCGCTGGCCACCTTTCGTTTTCTTCCGTATTCCTGGGTTGGTTGCTGCACTACACAGCCAGCGCTACGTACCACGTGAAGTCTCGATCCCAGGTTTCTGATGGCACACAACTCTTAAAGTTCTCACCCTTCATGTGCGTGGCCTTAATAACCCGATCAAACGCAGGGCCCTACTACATTACCTTGAGCATTCTAGGGCTGACATTTTTACTCCAAGAGACCCACCTGCTATCCAAAGATCACCATAGGTTGAGGGCTAAGGCTTTCCCCATACAATTGTTCTCATCCAGTGCCACAAAATCGGCAGGGGTGGCCATCCTAGTTTCCCGGTCCTTCTCTGGGAGGGTTCTACAGAAGCAAGCAGAGATTTATTTATTTATTGCCATTTATAAAGCGCAACGTATACCCGAAGGCGTCTTGGCGCTGGTTAATTTGCAAGCTTCAGATGGTTATTAAATTAAATGCTCTAACAGGGTGCCCACTTATTTAAAATTATTTGGTAAACAACCACGTTTTAAGTCTCTTGCGAAATTGGAGTAATGTGGAACATGTTCTGATGTCCTGGGGCAAAGTGTTCCAGAGTTTGGGGGCAGCGACCATAAAGCGGCGATCACCCCATGACACTGTTTTGGTGCGAGGGACCACTAAATGGTTGCAGTTGGAGGATCGGAGCCGACGGGCAGGTTGGTATGGGCACAGTTGATCTGTTAAGAAATGCGGGCCTTGTCTGTTTAGTGCTTTATAAACTATACACAGCGACTTAAATCCGATTCTATTCTGGATCGTCAACCAGTGAAGTCGTGTGATAGCGTCCGATATGGGCGCGAACTTTGGAATTCCGAAGAGCAGGCGAGCTGCCGCATTTTGTATCGACTGCATTTTTCTGATGGCTCTGACTTGGGTGTTTAGGAAAAGCCCGTTGCAATAGTCCAATGATGTTAGAACCAATGAACTAACCAATGTTTTAATGGCGGTCGCTGGGAGATAGGGACTAATTTTTCGGATCATGCGAAGTTTATGGTGGGCTGTGGAAGCCACTTTATTGGCATGATCCATGAAATTTAGGCCCTCATCAAAGGTGACTCCCAAATTTCTTACTTTAATCACTGGTTTAGGGGGGGCACCAAAAGTGGAAGGCCACCAAAAGGCAGACCAATCCGGTGAAAGACGTCAAAAAATCATAACCTCAGTTTTTTCTGAGTTGAGTTTCAGGCAGTTTAAAGCCATCCACTCTCCTATCTCTGTCAATCCGTTTTGGAAGCGTTGGGCGACCTCCCCTCCGTCACCCCTAATGGCCATAACCAATTGCGTGTCATCAGCGTATGAGGTTAGGCTCATCCCATGTGCCTTGATGACATTGGCAAGGTCCGACACATAGATATTAAATAGTGTCGGACTCCGGGATGAGCCTTGAGGTACCCCACATGGCTGTGTCAGATTGGCAGATTGGTAAGGTCCAA
Organism: Lissotriton helveticus; assembly: GCF_964261635.1. Lineage (NCBI taxonomy): Eukaryota > Metazoa > Chordata > Amphibia > Caudata > Salamandridae > Lissotriton > Lissotriton helveticus. The sequence goes on along the minus strand of NC_136063.1, from coordinate 1,439,441,485 downwards.
GAGTGACGGCCTGGGTTCTATCAAGGAGAAACGAGGCGAGGAGGTCTCTTGCCGTGGAGCAGATGCCCATCTTTTCGACACGGTCGACCAAAATACTGTGGTCGACCGTGTCGAAAGCCGCCGAGAGGTCCAGCAGTACCAAGACTGCTGTCCCACCCTGGTCTCTTATTAGTCTGACATCGTCGGAGGCTTTAATTAAAGCGGTCTCGGTCCCATGATATTTCCGAAACCCGAACTGAGTGTCGTCCAGCAGTCTATGTGTCTCAATATACTGGGATAATTGTATATTCATAGCCTTTTACACCACTTTGGCTAGATCAGGGGTCGCCTACTGACATACCAGTTCTCGCTAGGAGAAATGACCTTTGTGGTGGGGTCTATATATGCACCTAACGAGGGGCAAACTAAATTCCTCCTCACGGCTATACGGGAAGCGGTCGCTGCCTCAGATAGACATTTACTACTTGGGGGGGGGGGGGGGGGGGGGGCTTCAATGTGGTCTTTGATAATGACCTAGATCGCTCCTGCCAGAGGACAAACCAAGCCGCGGTATTGGGACTGTCTGACCTCTGGCGCCACTTTCACCCCCGCACTCGCAGCTACACCTTCTACTCAGGGGCACACAAAACATATGCACGTCTGGACTATCTTCGGGGCTCCTCCTCCCTCCAGACTCATGTAACCAATGTAGATATATTGACGGCCTCTCTTTCGGATCACTCCCCAGTCCTGGCCAGTTTTCACCTACCAAGAGCACCACGCCCACACAGACAATGGTGTTAGCGCGACACACTGCTGCAGCTCCCACCAGTGCTAACTCGGATTCAGAAGGCCATCACAGATTTTAATTCCTTTAACACCAACCCTGACACTCCCACGGCCATGGAGTCGGTAGCCTTAAAGGCAGTACTCCGGGGGGAATTCGTCGCGATCTCTTCAGCCCACAATCGGGATAGGGAACGTAAGAGGGCGGAACTCACAGAGAGGGTCTCGGAACTCGAGCAACTCCATCAGAGGACGGGGGCCTCTAGAGCATGGCGCCAACTTTGCCTAGTGAGGAAGCAACTCGCAGCCCTAGACCAAGATAAACCAAAATACGCAGCCCTTAGGCTGCGACACTCCTCCTACTACCTGGGGAAGGGTGGGATAGGTGCAGCCGCCTCCTTGCCAACAAGCTCCGTGAGGCTAGACAGCGACAAGGGGTCCAGACCATACATACACCGGAGGGTGAGCCGGTGACAGATGATGCGACGACGGCAGAAATCTTCCGAGATTTCTACGCAGATCTCTACACCGGAGACCCACTTGATCTCCAATGTAGTGCAGACTACATAGCTAAGCACAACATGCCCTCCCTTTCCCCATCGCAGGCTGACTATCTTCATAGGGCCATACAGGTAGAGGAGGTCATTTTGGCAATCTCCCTCCTCAAAGTGGGTAAATCACCTGGCCCAGACGGCTATACGGCTGCCTTCTACAAAACCTTCTGCAACCAACTGGCTCCTACCCCGACACGGCTGTCTAACACTTTTGAGCACACTGGCGCAATCCCGGGGAAGATGCTGGAGGCAGCGATAGTCGTAATCTCGAAACCCGGAAAGGACAAAACGGCCTGTAGTGCTTATAGACCCATTTCATTGCTTAATATCGATATTAAACTATACACCAGCATCCTAGCGACCTGATTAGCGCCCTATATGGCACAGCTCGTCGAACCTGTCAGGCTGGGTTTATTCCATAAAGACAGACAATCGACAACACCAAGCGCATATTACACCTAATAGAGAAAGGGTCCCGCACTCAGGGAGAGTATATGCTTCTGGCCATAGATGCGGAAAAGGCCTTCAATAGGGTGCACTGGCCCTATCTGGTGATGGTGCTGATCGTGGCTGGCTTTGGTGAAAAGCTCCGCACTCGCACCCTCAACAGCTACAGGTCGCCAATGGCAACGGTCCGTTTCAATGATCACACGTCTTCCCGGTTCACTATTGGGAGGGGCACTAGACAGGGTTGCCCCCTGTCCCCCCCCTCCTTTTCGCTCTTTATATGGAACCCCTAGAACTCAAAATCCGCAGACACCCTCTGATAACGGGGATCAAGTTTGGGGGAGATAGCCACACCATTAGCCTTTACGCTGACGATGTCCTGCTATCCCTCTCGGACCCGATCACGTCTGTACGAGCCCTCTTCATGGAACTGCACAGGTTTGCTCAAGGGTCGGGCTTCAAAACTAACATGGATAAGTCACTGGACCTTAGTCTCTCCCTTTCTCCAATTACTCTTGCCCACCTCCAAGAGGAACACCCGATGCAGTGGTCAACTGAGGCGATCCCGTACCTAGGTATCCAGCTTGCTCCCACCCTTCAAGCCACCACCGACATTAACTACTCCAACCTCTGCACGCGCATCAGAAAGGAGTTGAACCGGTGGAAACATTGCACAATATCCTGGCTAGGTAGGATAGCAGCTACTAAAATGACCATACTCCCCCAAATTTTATACATATTGCAGACCCTTACACTCTGACCCCCACTAGGCTAGATCCAGCAGACACAGGCGGACCTTTCGCATTTTATATGGCATGGTCGCAAGCCGCATTTCCGCCATCAGGTCGCAATTCTACTGCCAGAGAAGGGAGGAGTGGGGGTTCCTGACCTGCAGTCATTTTCATGCTGCTCAGCTCAGATACTTGGTAGAGTGGCAGCGGCTGGAATCAGAAAAGCACTGGCTGTTCCAGGACCAGGCAGTAGCCGGCAGACCACTGCAAGGCATTCCCTTTCTCCACAAAACTCACCGACCAGCTAATCTTTATGCGTCATACATTACAAGCGTTATTATGGAATCCTGGGATCGCACCAATATTCACTCACAATGGACTACGCTCACATCACCTCTCACGCCATTATTCGATAACCTGGAGTTTCAACCCGGTACTGAGGCCCGAGCCTTTCAAGCCTGGCGCTCTTCCCCTTGCAGGTCCCTGGGACATCTCTTTGATTTAGAGGGTATTATCCCATTTTCACAGCTTAGGGAACATTATGGCCTCCCCGAAACGGAACCCTTGCAGGTCCCTGGGACATCTCTTTGATTTAGAGGGTATTATCCCATTTTCACAGCTTAGGGAACATTATGGCCTCCCCGAAACGGAACGCTTGTCATACCTTCAGGTCCGACACTGGGCACTAAACCTTCACATTAGGCCACAAGCACAACGCCTGCTACTTCCTTATGAAAAGCGGCTGGTAACTCCATAGGAGCAGCCTTGCAGAATATCCTGATCCACTGGCGCACTGCCGAACTCCCCACATTCTCTGGTTGGCTTCAACGGCTTTGGGTAGTGTTAGTTATGAAGAAACTCATGCTTACACTGGGGGTCGGAGTTCCCAGAGTTGAGGCAGCCCTTTGACTCTCCTGGTCTCCGAGTTTCATGAATTGACATGCCCCAGATACCTTCGACTACTGCGTCTCTCAGACACGCAGATTCCAAGTGATGGTTCTATGAAAAGCCGTAAAAGACGCCGCTGAACGGAGTGTTGCCTTTCCCTTCTCCCTTCCAATTTTATGTTTTTTTTCTTTGGTGGACGAGGGGCAGGTGGGACGGGTGGAGGGTGAGCGTGGGGGGCTAGTTTGGGTAACTATTTTTTTTCCTTGTTGATTCTGTCGACCCGCTTCATGCTTATTACCGGTGGTAATGTTATCCATTGCGACCTCATGGTCCCTTTTGTATTTTGACACAGGAGCCGAGGGTCCTGTTACTTTATAAATCAATAAAAAAAAAGATTCAAACCTAAAATGTCAGCTTTTATGGATTTTATTGCCGAATAAAGTACCTTTTGACTTGACTCGAAAAAATTCAAGTGAATTTATTTCTAAGCAGTATTGCATACATATATAGTCTGATATAAATGGAAACAATCTACATTTTAATAATTTAACACCGCAAAAATACACAAAGTTAACAGGAAAATTGGACACAGAAGAAATATCACATTTAATTCCTTTTGTGCATCTGCATATGAGAAAGTAAGAGGTGTACAAAGAGCCAACACATTGGGACTACTGTTGCTTTTTCAAGGCTGCAATTAAACAAAACGAAAAGAGGCACGGTCCTCAAATGTAGAACTTTTAATAGTCATTCACAAAGATGTACAATGAGTTCCTCTATTACAGAAGTCTTCAAACTGTGGGGCGCGACCCCAAGGGGGTTGTGGAGTTCTAGGAAGGGGGTCGCAGATTCCCCAGCTTCACTTGTCCCTGCAAAAAGACATCCATCCTGGGACTGCTAATTGAGATCGTTATCAGCTGCTTGGCTGAATGAAAGGCAAATGTGCCGTATCAGTTAATCTGCAAGTGTGATGCATGGGAGCAGTTCTGGCTCTTTGAGAAGACAAAGATGTGTTTTTTTGAGTGTAAGTGCAAAGAGTTAATAAAAACTGGTCTGGGAAGTTCTTGCTTTTAATTCTAACTGCATTCACACAGCCCTTAATTTCCCTAAAGAGGTGTTGAAGGGACAGTTATGTAAAAAAAGAAAACTGCATTTCATACACTCTGGTATTATTAAAACTACATTTTGATAGAAACATTTTATCGTAAAACTCTTTGCATGTTTTGCAGCATTCCATCTTACCCTGTGTGCAATGCAAGTATTAAAAATTGACTTACATATTCACAGTGCTTTCCGTCACAGGCTGTGACTTCATAGCACTAAAAATACACATCAGTATTCTCCACTGCACCAATCAAGATTAAATTCTGTGGTTCTCTGGTTACACAAGACCTCTGCAGTGCATTAACTATTAGAAATTTTATAATGTACTACAGTGCATTTCCCACTGAGCAATAACTTTTTAAATGTATTTTTCGTTTACGCTGCCCATTATTTTATATGTAGATACCTGAAGGTGAAAGACCTAAAAAAAGTACAGAATATTTTGGGCTTATGTGAGAGGCTTGCATCGCCAGAGCATCACTTTTTGATGCTCCGGTGGCGCAAGCGTTTCAACCATACCTTTCAGGCGGTGCAAAGTCACCCTGCATGGCTCTGCATTGCCTCATAGATAAGTAGAAAGACATAGCAGCGCAAGTCACTGCGTTGCCTTACTCTGCGTCAAGGAGGTGTTCCATGGGCTTTGAGTGGGTTTGCCACGCAAAGCCCTTGGATTTTGATGCTGCCCCTTATTCTACAAAATCACGTAAACCTAGGGCAGCTCAAAAAACTGACGCCTCTTCAGTGGAGGCATAACGAGGAGAAATGAAAACATTTCTCCTTGTTTTTTAATTTTTCCATGCGTGCTGCATTCTGCAGCTCACATAGAAATAGGAAAACGCCCCTCAGGATTGTTTTGGTGAAGGAAGGTGCCTCTTCCCGTACAACACCAATCCTGCCTACATTGGTGCTAGGCAGCAATTTGTGAAGGGAAAAGGACTGGAATGCACCGTATTTCATAAAAAGGTCAGAATGAAAAAAAACAGGGGAAACATGCCAAAGATGCCAGGTCTAACAGGGGCATTTATGGTTGTCGATAGATGATGATGATGAGAACCAGTTTCTAGAAAATTTTGTCAGAAGGGGTCCTTACGCCTAAAAAGGTTTGACTAGGGGGTCTCGACATAAACAAGTTTGACTACCACTGCTCTATTAGGAAACCAATGTCAAAACAGTTTGGTTTACCTATCAGTTAATCCTAAAAGCTATGCACAACTTTAACACATAAACGTAGAACAGTTATTCACTTCTTCTATCATGAAGCGAATTAGACTACTGAAATTGTTTCTCCACACACATCTAAGTTTTCCTCATATGTTCATCCATTTAGAATCTCAACTTTATGCCAAAACATATTTAACTGTAGTCTACAGCAATTGAATAAATCAATTGCAATGACAAGGCATATTTGTGTTAGTTCTTTTGACAACAAAAAAAGGACCAGGTGCACCCTCTACACATTTAGTTTAAGGTGGCACGACACGCACTGAACTTTAAAATGTGTCAGATATTTTTAAGTTAGAAAAAACTCAACTGTGACATGGAGCACTGCAGCGTCAGAGCGATTTTTTGTTTTAAATAACTTTCAGGGATATTGGACAGTAGCTGTTGTACAACATGGCTAAAAGCTTAAAAAGAATAAGTCGCTATGGCGCAGCCAGCATTGACTGCGTCATAGCTCTTTTCTTTAAGCCAGGTTGCAGAGCATCTGCTGCTGTGCAACACAACTGAAAATCATTGACATAGCCAAAGATGTTGCATAGTCGAGACATCTTGGCTTTGGTTTATAGAAAGTTACAAACTACATAGGTCTGTTTTAGATTGTGTTGATTAACCTACTAACAGAGCTGATCGAAGATCGCATGTCGTGACTAACAGCAGATGTTTAATTTGCTATGTAAGGAGTAAATAAGCTTGTTCTGGATTTTATTTCAGCTACTGGCTTGAATGGTATTGTCAATTACTTTACCATCACTAGGCTTGACAACCAATTTATTTGTCAAATTCAATGTCTTCACAGAGACAACAGCTGACTTTCACTATCTTAGGTTGCCACAGACTCAAGAGAACTGATATTGAGACTGCTGCCAGGACTCCTTGAGGAGAGGGGGAGAGAGAGGGGTAGAGGGGGAGAGTGGGAGAGGGAAGGGCAGTGTTTCTTCAAGTCAAAATTCCTTGGCTCCATCCACAGTCCCAAATCCATTTTGAGACGGAGAGGTGCTGCAATGCCATTTGTACACGTTACTTATACTGTGAGGCCCCAGAGAGTTTTTTGCTGTATTGCCTATGCTATGCTACATTCACATTATGAGTAAGCCTTTTATTACATTCTGTAAGTGTTCTATTGAATTTAGGCATAATCTTGCTTTGCACACAAGAACGTATAATAGAATTCAAATGTTTATGTTATTTTTGTCACCATACATCATGGACACCCTATTGTGCTTCTCATGGAGAAAGGCTACACAGAGGACACCATGCTTTATTGGAGGGGGCATTCGCTCACTCCAACAAGGCAGAACTGAGAATTTTAGATCAGTCTTGCTGAAAATAATAAATGTAGCCCCCATGTGTAGAAGTACTAATGTGCGCTAGACCCAGAGCAACTCTTTCAAGTTGCCACCAGGGTCGTATAACGTGCATCACCGCTCTTGGAGGTCGAAACCGGCCTCCAAGTATCAAAACCGTCAGACTGGGGCTCCAGCCTCTAGGGGGATTGCCCGCTGGCCCAGCTGGCCAATCCAGCCAAGCACTCCAGTGAGGATAATCACCCTCAAGGACAACTGGCCAACTTGCCCTTCATAAAACTTGGGGTGTGTTAATGGAGGGTGGCTTGCCCTTGCATGACGTACACATGTTCTGTACTTCCCATCTCAAAATGGGAGATTATCTAGCTGCTAATGATTAGCAGCTGCAAGAAGAAGACATTCCAACTACTATCATGTTAGTTTTATTTAAAGTTCTTCAATTATGCAAACACATTATGTACTAGTTTGACTTCGAACAAAAGCCTCTACTAGTTCAGATGCCTTGTGTGTTTGCTTCATCAGAGTAATAAAATAAGGGAGGCTCCTCTAACTGGCATGTCTCAGGCGAGTTTGACTGCTGTAGCAATATAGATCCTTTATCAGGCGCATCATAATGCGAGAGATTTAAAAAACACTGGTCCATTTTATCTACTTCATAAGGTAGGCCCATGACGTGTGGGCCAAGAGAAATCCACAGGTTTGCTCAAGATTTCTTTTCATTGCACCAGCAGCACCATCACTGCTGGGTTGTAGGTCATTACAAAGCGGGCTTTTACCCCGCATGCCATTACAATGCAGGGATTGCAACGAAAGTCGTTACGACTTTCGCTGGATAGTGGAATAGTTCAATTTTCTATTCCAACTCCAGCCACGTTGACAGTAGGGAAGGTGTTGAATAGAAAATTAAACTCTTCCCTATCCAACAGCACCCTCCAGTGAAAGTCGTTGTAATGACTTTTGTTGTAATCCCCGCGTTGTAATAGAAGTGCGGGTAATCCCCGCGTTGTCATGGCTGTTCTCCTCACTGCTGCCTCCCTTTGACTCCCCGTGGTCTGCACAGACCATGGGCAAAGGCTGTAGAGGAAAATGGAGCTACAACACATCGAGCTGGCTTTCATGCCTCCTTCAGGTTCATACAAACTGAAGGAGGAAATGAAATTAGAGCACACTTAGCAGCAGCTCCGTGAGTGTTACAGAACTGCTGCATGATACTGCGGCTGCTCAAGGAGAGATGGAGTGTATCAAGTGCTGTGGGTCAGGTGGCAGGATGCCAGACATATTTGTTTACTGGGATGAAAGGGGGCGAGTTTGAGGATGGCAGGGTAGAACATGCAGACGGAGAATTATAATGCTGGAAAGAGGTGAAGTAAAAGTCTGTTTGTCGGGAGGGGAAGGAGAGATTCTGAGAGAAGTGCTGCAGCACACCAAGTATTTTTTTATCTAGATTTCATTGAATATAAATGAGGGGATGTGACATGAGGCCCACTATATTTTTTCGTGGGAGTGGAAACAGAAGATAGGACATTTCAGTTATTGATGCCCCATTTTACCTCTCTACTCCTCACTCGAGTCTTATACCATATGCACTTGCGCATGGGTAAGTATCAAAAAGGGGAAGTTTTCTTCCTCTGGGTTTCATGAAATAAAACACGGTTATCAAAGGGTGCCAGGTAGAGTCCCCTGTCTTCAGTTACGGTCTTGTTTTAAAGTCTTGTTTTTGTGGGAACCACCTCCCACATCAGTACTGCCTCCACTCCTGAGTTCTGCATGAAGCTGAAGACCTGGCTTTTTGAATGGCCCCGCCGAGGAAGGACTTACCTGCTTAGCGACAAGATACCCTCCTGGGTAATAGTGCACTGCACTCAACAAATCCACATAACACATTACTCAATCTTTATTCTGCATAGAAAACAACGAAGGATCATATTCACAAAGGTAAACTTAGACCCAAAGTCAAAGTTTAGACCTGACCTGAAGTCAAAGTATAGACAGAACCTGAAATCAAAGTTTTTTTAATGCGAAGCCTTACAGAGAAGGGAAAACAGGCAACAATGTACTTCACCACAAAGACCCAGTCCCTTGGACACACCTCCATTTCCATCTCAAAAGACTCTTTGGAATAAAAAAGGCTAAACAAATGGAGCTCTAACAGTGTGAATGTTTTTTTTCTCTGGTATAGTAAAATAAAGTGCTAAAAGATGATTGAATAATCTCAGTGTGCGTATAAGATTGATAGCTCTTAGCTGCAGGAGTTTCTTGGGTTCTTCCAACAGTGCCAGAAGATAGGATGAACAGCAGAGGAGGTGGGGAGGGGAACACAATGAGGACTGAAACCCTGGTCATCCAATGACCGGAACTAAGGGACCTTTGTGATCCACTCTCCGGCCTAAGCTGCTCTCTCTAGCACATATCCTCTGTATCAAAGATGAAAGATATCGGATAGAAAATGTGGTTTGGTGTCTCTTGCTCAGAGCAGTAAGAAGCAAAAAAGAAGCACTTATCTGCTAGTTTGCTTTTGTCTTTGCTTGATCTATTATGTCAGACCCTGCAGTACGAGAACCCTCAAAATAATTTAGAGGACCTGGATCTGTAAAGGGTGGTGTCCGCATTCAAAATATTGCACTACTCTGGAGGACCCAGACATTCACTACCATATTTTATCATAGTAACCGCAACTTTAGATATGTTCAACTCCTCTTTTGCGAATGGTGCAAATGATCACATGTCATCAAAATGCAGATTAAGCTGTATAGCATTTGTAAAGTTTAAGGAAAGCAAACATATTAAGTATGAATACACTAGACTGAATAACACCCCAAGGTCAACATACAACAGTCACAGTAACAAACCTGAACCCCACCGCCTCAGTTGGCCCTCTAAAGTACATTGATAAAACAGGCAAATCATTTTAGGAATCTGGAAAACGGTATAAGTTGGAGGGAAACAGGAAGAGGAGGGCCCCCCAGGAACACACAGGGAAAGGAAATATCACAAATATGACAGTTTAAAACATTAACATATCAACATGGATGGTGCCCAAAAGAATTCCGAGAGGTATCAGTTGCTGGAGTATCAGATAAATAATAATGCGGTCAGTAGGGAGAAGGTGCAACTAATTATCTTACTTCAGAACATAGGAGGTAATGCAGCAAGTGTGAAATTTGATATTTTGCCTCAGTGTAACTAATCGGTGCAGCCATCTTTTTGCTCCCTGCTAACCAAAGCAACAAAGTCTGTGCTGGTCTCTGATGTGGAAATCCTCTGTCTCATTAATGGCATTGGAACAGAAATTTTTGCAAAGCTAGCTCAGTGCTTTATTTAGAAGTTTACTATTTCTGCATCTGTTTGAAGGTAGTTTGAATATTATCCCATGGCTTAAGATCCAGCATCTGTGTATTGTCTTTGGGGCCGATTACGATTGTGGAAGGCCCGTCACCGCCAGCCATGCGGTGGCGGTCCTTCCGCAATCAGTCCGCAATATTCCCCCGCCAGATTTCAATGGGAATCGCGCTCGGACTGTAGCGGACACAAGAAACGTCCGCCACGGGACCGCCAGAAACAATCATTCAGATTGGCTGGTCGGATGGCCCAGATAGCCTTGAATAGTGGCGGGGCCTAGCAGGCACCGTCCGCCAAATTAGGATGCTGGTGGGGATTTGTTATGAGGGCTGTTGCGGACCCCCTTGTGGTGGGTGTAGTTGTGAGTGCACTAGGGGGTACCCATTGTACCCCCCTACATTTCACAGCACTACGTGGCAGGAACCAAACTATGATTTGAAGACTGATTTGTCTTTTGTTAATAAACACTTGCGGACTGCGTATTACAGTTTGCATAGGTTTTCTTTTACAGAGTGAAGTGTTTTGCGGATGTTAAGAAACAAGATTGTTTCATGGTCGAGACTGACCAGCCTACAGTTATACTGGGCGTGGCACTTCGGAGAAGCAAGGATGCATTTTTTGTAGGGTACTTGCAGCATCTACTGGCAAGAAGGAGGGAGAGCTATTTTTCTTGAGCAGAAGCAGGCTAAAGAGTTCTGGAAAAAGTTGTGGAGTGAGCACTAGGTTTTTGCTTGGTGCAAACGCCACAGGTTCTCCTCACTTTGATATTGTACCACTGCGTATGTAATGTGAAACTAACAAATGTAAACGTTGGGTAAAATGTACAGTGACTGGGGAGCAGTGACTCAAGCTTCATACAAGTCCTTCAGTAATGACATGGGCAGACTTCATTGGTCTGGTGCTGCTTTTGTTCAATTGTCACTGTGTAATCATGTGTTTTGCTATCCAAGGAAAAGAATGGACAACAAGCATTTACAATGCAATGGTCTCGTCATTGTTAAAGTTAGAGCTATTGGCATTGCTCATGACATTTTATTTATGTTTTTGTTTTTAAAACATAAATAAATGGCATTGTCATTTACAATGCCAATAGCTTAATCTCTCGCAAATGCAAGACCTATTGTATTTGCACCCACACACAGAGCTACACACTCAAACCACCCTCACACACATAGAGCCACCTACAAAAAAGCCACCCAAGAGCCCAACACACCCACACACAGAACCCAACACACCCACACACAGAACCCAACACACCCACACAGAGAAACCCAACACACCCACACACAGAACCCAACACACCCACACACAGAACCCAACACACCCACACACAGAACCCAACACACCCACACACAGAACCCAACACACACACACACAGAACCCAACACACACACACAGCCACACACACACACACACACACAGCCACACAGAGCCACACACACACACACACACACAGCCACACAGAGCCACACACACACACACAGCCACACAGAGCCACACACACACACACACACACAGCCACACACGCAGAGAGAGCCACACACACACACACGCAGAGAGAGCCACAGCCACACACACAGCCACACACACGCAGAGCCACACACACAGCCACACACACGCAGAGCCACACACACAGCCACACACACGCAGAGCCACACACACAGCCACACACACGCAGAGCCACACACACAGCCACACACACGCAGAGCCACACACACAGCCACACACACACACAGCCACACACGCACAGAGAGCCACACACGCACACAGAGAGCCACACTCGCACACAGAGAGCCACACTCGCACACAGAGAGCCACACTCGCACACAGAGAGCCACACTCGCACACAGAGAGCCACACTCGCACACAGAGAGCCACACTCGCACACAGAGAGCCACCCTCACACACATAGAGCCACCTACAAAAAAGCCACCCAAGAGCCCAACACACCCACACACAGAACCCAACACACCCACACACAGAACCCAACACACCCACACAGAGAAACCCAACACACCCACACAGAGAAACCCAACACACCCACACAGAGAAACCCAACACACCCACACACAGAACCCAACACACCCACACACAGAACCCAACACACCCACACACAGAACCCAACACACCCACACAACCACACAGACCAACACACACACACAGCCACACAGAGCCACACACACACACAGCCACACAGAGCCACACACACACACACACACACAGCCACACAGAGCCACACACACACACACAGCCACACACACACACACAGCCACACACGCAGAGAGAGCCACACACACACGCAGAGAGAGCCACACACACACGCAGAGAGCCACACACACACGCAGAGAGCCACACACACACGCAGAGAGCCACACACACACGCAGAGAGAGCCACACACACACACACGCAGAGAGAGCCACACACACAGCCACACACACAGCCACACACACGCAGAGCCACACACACAGCCACACACACGCAGAGCCACACACACAGCCACACACACGCAGAGCCACACACACAGCCACACACACGCAGAGCGCCACACGCACACACAGAGAGCCACACACACGCAGAGCGCCACACGCACACACAGAGAGCCACACGCACACACAGAGAGCCACACGCACACACAGAGAGCCACACTCGCACACACACAGAGCCACACTCGCGCACACACAGAGCCACACTCGCACACACACAGAGCCACACTCGCACACACACAGAGCCACACTCGCACACACACAGAGCCACACTCGCACACACAGAGCCACACTCGCACACACAGAGCCACACTCGCACACACAGAGCCACACTCGCACACACAGAGCCACACTCGCACACACAGAGCCACACTCGCACACACAGAGCCACACTCGCACACACAGAGCCACACTCGCACACACAGAGCCACACTCGCACACACAGAGCCACACTCGCACACACAGAGCCACACTCGCACACACAGAGCCACACTCGCACACACACAGCCACACACACACAGAGCCACACACACACACAGAGCCACACACACACACAGAGCCACACACACACACAGAGCCACACACACACACAGACACAGAGCCACACACACACACACACACACACACACACAGAGCCACACACACACACACACAGAGACACACACACACCCAGAGCCACACACACACAGAGCCACACACACACACAGAGCCACACACACACAGAGAGCCACACACACACAGAGCCACACACACACAGAGCCACACACACACAGAGCCACACACACACAGAGCCACACACACACAGAGCCACACACACACAGAGCCACACACACACAGAGCCACACACACACAGAGCCACACACACACAGAGCCACACACACACAGAGCCACACCCACAGAGCCACACACAGAGCCACACACACACACAGCCACACACACACACACACATACAGAGCCACACACACACATACAGAGCCACACACACACATACAGAGCCACACACACACACATACAGAGCCACACACAAACAGACATCCCTCAGTCTAGGTCAGCCACACGCCCATCTCTGCCCAGTAACGCCCCAGGGAACAGAGGCTAGAAAAAACGGTCAAAAGTAGGGAACAGAGGCAAGAAAAAACGGTCACAAGCAGGGAACAGAGTTAAGAAACAGGGAGCAGAGGCAAGAAACTCGAGCACAAGCAGGGAACAGAGGCAAGAAAATTGCGCACAAACAGGGAACAGAGGCAAGAAAATTGAGCACAAGCAGGGAACAGTGGCAAAAAACAGGGAACAGAGGCAAAAAAATCGAGCACAAGCAGGGAACAGAAGCAAGAAAATCAAGCACAAGCAGGGAACAGAGGCAAGAAACAGGCAACAGAGGCAAGAAAATCAAGCACAAGTAGGGAACAGAGGCTAGAAGATCGCGCACAAGCAGGGAACAGAGGCAAGAAAATCAAGCACAAGCAGGGAACAGAGGCAAGAAAAAATGAGCACAAGCAGGGAACAGAGGCAAGAAAAAACGAGCACAAGCAGGGAACAGAGGCAAGAAAAAGTTTATCATAAATCAGAGAGACATTGAGAAAAAAGCACATGTGGTACACAAAGAGATACTATAGAGCATACAAACTGGTAGCTCGCTGTGAAAACGTGTTGTGCTCCAGTAGCTTTAACACCATCTGAGTACACACAGGAATGCTCTAATGTAGAGACAGGAGATAACAAATGGAGAATAAGTTTGCTTGCATTGGTGCAGAGTCCCTCAAACATTGTACGCGCCTATACTGCCCCCCTACAACACCTCACTGGACTGCGGGTAGTGGTTTAAAAGGCCAGCACTCTGACCCCAAAAACACGGTTTGACAGAACTGCCTCAACTGTACATGCTACGAATGAATGTCACAACCCCAGCCCCGCCCCCCCACATGTGTAAAGAAGTTCCCCTTGCATGCATTTTGCCTCACCTCCTCGCCACCCGGTATAGCAGCACTCCCGCAGCACAGGCCGTGACCCCCCCCCCCCCGGACAAGCAGGCGGAGGGATATCCCACGTTTCAATTCATGATTCACATTGGGACAGCACTTCCTCACCTCGTCCGCACTCAGCTCTTCCATGGTTTTCCTTTTAATGGCTGCAAAGGGGGTGCCACCTTGGTGGGGCACGGGTTTGTGGCTACACGGCCCTCTTCAGCGCCTCATAATGCGAAGGGAGGGTGGTGAGCCTCAGCGGCCTCCGTCCGTCAGATTGGCTGGATCTGAGGAGGACAGTCGGCGCCCAGCGTCCAAAATTCTGCCGCGCACCCGTTTTTGGGTTGCACCAGTGCCCAGCTGTCACTATAGTTTCTTGCCCTACTACCAGCCCACTACACAGCTGCGGTGACCGGAGCGGCCGCTCTCAGGATTATTCATCAAAACACCCAGGCGGCCATCTTGGCCACGTCACGTGATTGCGCAAGAGCACAGCAAGACGTCACTGCTCAGCCAATTGAAGTACCCAATCTCAAGCATCCCTACAGCAACAGAGGAGGGGCTGGGTGACAGCGGGACTTATGGCGCTGTCTCCGTAGCAACAGCGCACAGGCGGCTGGAAATGGGAGGAACTAGGCTGGCAAAAATGAAGAGCTCAAGAAACTTTATGAGGTGGTGCTTCTAGAAAGTAAACGGTGACGGTTATCAGTGGGTAGAGCCTTGGTGCAATTTAGCCACGCCCGTTAAAGCCCAGTTTACGACACTCAAACGCTATAAACACGTAGAAAACAAGGGATACCAGAGAAACGAGCACTCGCCATTAGAGGAGCGCTCCACACCACCACGTTTCTCCGAGGCAAGCAGCAATGCTTCCGAGAAACGCAGCGTCATTTTAGGACTTGGGGGGCGTGTTTTTCTTTCTCTCCTCTTCCCATTGGCTGGAATGTAAAATTCCAGCCTATGGGAAGAGGAGAGAAAGAACCTAAAAAAAACACGCCCTTCAATCCGAAAAAGACGGGGCTTAAACAGACGCCCGTCTTGTCCAATGGCTGGCCTCCGTTTAGGAAGCCAGCCAATGGAGAAGAGGGGCAGGTTCAAACCCCACTACTAAAAAACATAAAATCTCGGCGGCGAGACTGCGCAAGCGCAGCCTTCGCTAGCCGAGACCTAAAAAGGAAATGCAACCTAAAACTGAGACGTTATTAAGAAGGTAATTCAATAATTATGATACTCGAGTAAAGGATACACCTGTGATATTAAGAGCTGAGCTAATATGAATTCTTAAATGAATGCTCATTGACTGTATAACAAAATTCAATGAAAATTGATTCTGATTATAAGAACTTCAAACTTCAATTCTTTTCATATATTAAAGATTTTTCCAGCCAACGTCTGGGAATATATTGAGCTCAGCCAGGATTTTATAAACACAGCTGCCACCCTAATAGTTACCTCACCTTTTAGTAGCCCATCCTTCTGAGTTTACGACCACAGAGGTGAAAAATAGCAACCCCTATTGTTTACAATGCTGACATGTCTGTTCGATTCAGATATGGGAACTGTACTGAAAATTAGCAGCACTGAGAATTACTGTATCCTCCAAGATCAGACCCTCACTCAGAGCACGATTACAGTATACATGCTCAATAATCTGTGACACATTTTCAATGCACCGCTTACCTTGTTAATTCTGAAAGGCATTTCCTGAGTTTGATCTTTCTTGAACTGGTGTGCCCAGTTTCCTTTGAAGTAGATTGCATTCACCAGGACTAATCTGGTAAGTGAATCAATCGTTCCCTCGACTAAAAGGTTCTGGATTTTGCCTAATAGAAGGAATGAAGACAGCATTGATAAGAAACATAAATTTACAAGAAGACCTTCTTACAGATGTTTTTCACCTTTTGACATCTGAGGGCCCCCACTGAACCACTACTTGAAGCTAGGGACCCCAGCCTAAGCAATATCTACCATTCGAACCACAAAACAATACATAAAAATGCAGAAATAAGCATACGTCAAACAAGTACATACATTATGAAATCATTTAATTCACTAACAGTTAGTTTTTATAAACTCATAATTTTAATGGGAAAGTTAGAGCTTTTCAAAACTAGTTTTTATTTCTGAAAGATGAAGCAATAGGCTCGGCTGTAGCATATCACTTTGTCCGTTTTCCCTCTAATGAATACTGTCTTTTTGCAACATGCACCAGCATGTCAATTGAAGCTACTAATCATCCATACTAGATACTGATTGCTGTTTTTGCAGCCCTAAAAAAAAAAAAAAAAAAAAAAAAAAAAAGGTACGTATACCAACATAATTTTGTTGCCTCCGATTACAAAATCTTTCACATTTATAGAGTTTTGAAATTCTCAATTTTAGATTAAATATATAGTTTGTATATTGGCAGAGAGTTGTCAAAGGAGTGCGAAGAAAAAAGGAAGGGTCCAAAAACACGTTTCTTCACCAATGCATTTTCCATAGACTTTGCACTCTAGAGTAGAGCGAAAATACATAGTCTGATTTTAATGAAATTTGGCAGGAATATATTTTATGGTGTGCAGTTGATCCTTTTTGGTTGCAGAGGTAAGTAGGGTAACTTTTTTAAAGTTATAAGCCATTAAAATATGGTGATATCACAGGCTGTGAAATTTAATAAAATACTGCAAAATTACCATGGTATTTCATGGTACATGCCAAAGACAAGGCAGTATATTATTGGGTAATGGCTGACTTTACAAAAGTGAAAGGCAGCCTTATTGTTTTACCAACACTTTGACTGTGTTTTCGGTTAAGACCTTAGAAGTAGGCAAGCAGTATGTTTTATATTTTCCCCCACCTATTACCATTCTAATGAAGTGGTAATAGGAAAGGAAAATAATTGACTGGTTTCTATGTGTTTTTTAAAAAAGTTACTACCTTGTAAGCAGCGCAGAGCGAAAAAAAAAATGTATATGTAAAAAGATTACACTGTATTTCACAAATATATTGTATTTTCAATTTTTTTACATATTTAATTCTTCAAAAAGAAAGGCTATGGAGGACCGTAGTAATACCTCCAAATTACTACAGCTGTAATTTCTATGTACTAGTGCGGAACACCGTATTTTGTTTTTATATATGATAAAACATACCCAGTAGCTCGCCACTTTCGATCCACTCACAACAATAATCTGAGTGACTTGACATATTTTGTCATTGATGTAGTGGCCCCCCTTAAAAGAGGAGGTGATAGAGAAAAACTAAGAAAGAAGGAGAGACAGTACATTGTAGAGCTAGACAGCAAATATCCTAACG
Source organism: Lissotriton helveticus (assembly GCF_964261635.1). Classification (NCBI taxonomy): domain Eukaryota; kingdom Metazoa; phylum Chordata; class Amphibia; order Caudata; family Salamandridae; genus Lissotriton; species Lissotriton helveticus. The sequence continues at coordinate 1,439,423,387 of NC_136063.1, read as the reverse complement.
GGCTTAACACCACAGAGGACTTACATCATTTCCTGTAAAGTATTTTGCTGTTCTATTAAATACTTCGGAGTTATATATTCTCTTCTAAAGTCAGTATGCAATTTATGTTTCCAACTTTAGGGATCATCTATCTAAGAAAATCAATGGGTCCCTATGGGAATACAGTCTGACGACTACATCACTGGCCAATAGGTCGGATTTGACACGACTAGGAAAACAAGAAATGAGAGCTGAATAGATTTACCCATTATTATTACAAACCAAACGGTACAATGTAAATATTGTTCATATTTGATTAGCATTTCTTCCCTTCACTTTTGTATATTGTATCTATACACTTTTCATACGGATATTTTTATACCGTTATTTAATGGTCAATCAGTTAGGTTAGTAGTACTACACAGGGTGTAATTGATCAATTCAATGATATTCATTGATTTTTTAAAATTGTGCTTTAAGAGTAATTGTATTTTTTGAAATATGACATTCTTTTAGACAAAAAACACTATTAATTACTGCACAGGTCACTGAGGATTTAGAATACAACCATCATATATGCACGATGTTGTAATGTGTTTTTTTGGTACAATATTATGAGATAAATCACAAGAGGCCCTTTTTTCAGTTTTCCCATTGACAAGGGAACTATGTTGTGAATATAGGAACAGGGAACGGTTTATTAAACCCTGATAACAAGGATAAATATTTATACGATAATAGGATGCATTACAGTAGAGAAAGTGTATAGTATCGTGTATATATATATGAATTGTTTTCTAATCAGTATAGATAATTATATATATATATATATATATATATATATATATATATATATATATATATATATATATATATATATATATATATATATATATATATATATGTGTATATATATGTGTATATATTATTCTGTGTGCTATTTCCAGCTAAAAACATTAGATGTATAGAGATAGTTTTCAGGAAAACATAGCTCACTGAAAGCCCAATTGTTAATTGAATACTTATTCGATGCATAATTCTTGTGAGACCAGGCATTCATGCCGTAATGTATCGTGATGTACCATGTCGTGCATATTGATTACTTTATGATTTACATTAAGTACTCTTTCTATGTTCATTATGTGACCACGTGATTCACGAGTGGGGTGGAGCATCACTTCAATTGAAAATATAAATTGTCAGCTGACCGGGTGTACGGTGTGTGAACAAGAGCACTTGTTGCTCGAAACGCGTCGCCCGTTGAGAGGTTGCTAATAAATCTACCTTGCCGACAGCCTGGGGTCCGTGTCTTCATTTTGCCGTGTATTCGGAGGTGGTGAAGATTGCTGGTGTGTATGTAACGGAAGTTCGTTGTCTCCGTTCACGGTACCCGCTTCTCCAGAAGTGGTCTCGCTCTACAACTACCCACAAAGTTTTTGTTCCGAGGAGGAACACAAGCGTAACCCCCTGGACTGGACATTGAACCGCGGAAGCCGTAGGGGCACGCACTCGGCGGGTCTGACTGGCTAGCTGGGAGCGTGTTTACCCAATGGCGGGAGGCGTTATTCGATAAGAATCCAGGTGAGAAGCTAAGGCTTAAAGGCAAGAGGACCGTCAGAGGCTAGCGGCCAACGGTTGTCATTTTAAATCCTCTCTTAAAGCACCATGTCAGCAAGTTTGGAAACGGAGCGGGAAGATGCTGCGGAAGCTCTGTTTAATAATGTTCGGCGGAGCAGTAACAGCACCATTCCGCAAATTAGTCGACCAAGTGATGCACAACATGACGTCAAGCAACTGCTTAAAATGCTTGAGGAAAAAAAACAAAGCCGAAATAAAGTGGTGGGAGCATAAATCGCTCACCAAATACGTGGAGGCAGGAAGAGTGCCACGAGGCTTAAGGATAATGCTGGCACCCAGCTTCGAGGATCCCAATCCTGCGATGTTAAAAGAATGGGGGGAATGCAATCTCTTGGCCTCAATGAATCTTGTCAAGATGCTTATCAAGTACGCTGTTATTGATCGTGAAATACTGTTGGAGGAAATAAAAAAACTGAATGAGGAGTTAAATAATATAACTGATCCTGATGCTATATCGCTTATATCAGCCTCACGAAAAGAGATCAGTGAACAACTCCGTAAACACGAGGAAAGGATTAAAGTCAGAAAAGTACACAAGTTCGCGAGAGACCTCAAAGACAATGAACTGGGTCACATTTATACTTTCTCGCAAATTCGACAAAGCTAAACAGTCAAAACTAATCAACACTAAGATCAAAGTGGGAGAACCAGCACAAATGATTTGTCATCTGTCAACAATGCTGATTCAGATGCTGACTCAGTCTCAATAACTAGTGCCTCCAGCACGTCTTTTTCGGAAATAAGCAGCACCGAGGGAAGATCGGGAGGTAAGATACTTGATCTCGGCGAAGAGATGGATTTTTTAGTGGAAGATCGCCTGCAAACTCTGCGCCCAAGATTACGGAAAACCTACAACGCAAAAGGCGCAACGCAAAATGCCATGCCAGACGAAAAAAGCGTAAAGCCACAGCAACAGCAAACGCAAAAACGGAAAAAACAATGGTTCATGAAGAGAAAATAATGCAGGACTGTACATTATTAATCTTTCTGACGTTACACGGACTGTGGCGGAGGAGCAATTGTTAGCTCTGGGGTTGAACTATTGCCCTGAGAGCACTTTCAATTATACTACCACAAAAGCAGACTTATTTCGCTTTATTCGTAAATTAAAACTCAAGAAGTTTTTCACTTCCAAGCCACCACTTAAAACAACTGAGCATAGCAGCAGTCTTGAGCCATCTAAAAGATGTTCTACCATCATTCCAGCTGCACGGGATGCAAAACTTTTTTTAACACTCTGACCTAGGGGAATCTGGAAACCCCACAAGAAATGTAACCACTACTGAAATTCCCAACACCCAGCGTGAATTGCAGTATATAGAAGTTCGACAAAGGGGACCCGGTGAAAGTCCATTTAAGCCGGTAAGCACTTTTTTGCCTGTTATGCCTAAGGACGCGGTAGACATTTACCTCGAATGTGTAGTAGAAGATCTAAAAAAACTTCACCGCAAGGTTCAGGGACAAGATTGTAAGTACAATGCCAAAATCAATCAATATAATATGTTAATGAAGAAACTTAGCCTAAATCAGGAAGTGGTAATCAACAAATCCGATAAAGGCGGAAATATTGTCCTATGGCCAAAGAAGGATTATGTCACAGAAGCCATGAGACAATTAAATGACACTAATTGCTATGTGAGATCTAATGGCCTGGCCTATAGAAAAGCTAAGGTGGAACTGAAAAAAATGCTATTATCTTTCAAAAGACAGAACCTCATCTCATAAACAGAATTTGATTTTCTGCATGTTGAGTATCCGGTTACACCGATATTGTATCTTATTCCTAAGGTGCATAAGATGAAAGTTCCAACACCAGGTCGACCTATCATATCGGCCATCAATAGCATTGGAGAAAACATTTCCCGTTATATTGACTATTTTCTTCAAAGACATTGTCAAAAGCTTACCGAGCTATGTGAAAGACACTGGTGACTTTTTGAATAAATTTAATCGGATTCAATGGCAGGAGAATTGGTGTTTAGTGACTCTTGACATTGAGTCATTATATACCTGTATTGACCATTCTAAAGGTGTAGAAGCAGTTAAACATTATTTGGGTTTGAAAACATGTGAGTACTATAGTCACAACAAGATGCTGTGTGAACTAGTACATTGGTGCCTTCACAAAAATTACTTCTTGTTTGGGAAAGAAGTTTGGAGACAGGTCAGAGGTGTTGCGATGGGATCATGCTTCTCCCCAGCTACGCGTGTTTACACGTGGGCTGGTGGGAGGAGCGTGGTCTCACGGCTACACCTGGCTTTTGTGGAGTTAAACATTAGATGCGATTTATAGACTATGTTTTCTGTATTTGGGAGGGTGACTAACAAAGTGCCTCAGCATTTGTCAAAGCCTTACATTGTAACCAAGAAAATCTTTTCTTCACATCATACATCAGCAAAGAACAGGTAGATTTTTTGGATGTTCGTGTTACAATAAACAATAGTAATATAGAGACATCTCTTTTTCGCAAACCCACAGCTGGCAACAGCATATTACATGCCACCAGCAAACATCCCAAGCATGTTGTTGAGAATATTCCATATGGAGAGCTGTTGCGCTTAAAAAGAATCAGCAGCACTCCCGAAATCTTTGAAGAGGAAGCCAAGGTCATGTTAACCAGACTCAGTGCTAGAGGATACAGCAGCACAACATTGCAAAGAGCCCTGGCCAAAAGTAGAGAGAGACCTAGAGAGCCTCTATTACAACCAGGTAGTCAAGAGAAAATAAATGATAATGCCATTCCTCGCTTGATTCTTGCTTACAATAAACAAGAACGACAAATTAAAACAATAGTCAAGAAACACTGGCCAATTCATGACCAATGGGTTTCTGAGTGACATTCTTCCAGAAACACCTGTAATCACATACAGAAGAGCAAAAAGTATGCATAACAGCTTAGTTAAAACAAGCCCAGAGCTAGGTAGTGGCAGTATCTGGCTCAAACAGAAAAATGGCTTTTTTAAATGCTCATCCTGTCGAGCTTGCAAGTTTGGTATAAACACCACGCACTACAACACCCCCTTCAGTCAAGTTAGGCAAGCTATTAGAGGTAATTACAACTGTCATAGCGACTTTGCCGTATATGTTCTGACGTGCACGTGTGGCCTGCGATATGTAGGCAGCACAAAACTGCAGGTGCACATCAGAATTCTGCAGCATCTTCGCGCAATAGTGAATAATGATAAAACATACCCAGTAGCTCGCCACTTTCGATCCACTCACAACAATAATCTGAGTGACTTGACATATTTTGTCATTGATGTAGTGGCCCCCCTTAAAAGAGGAGGTGATAGAGAAAAACTACTAAGAAAGAAGGAGACACACTACATTGTAGAGCTAGACAGCAAATATCCTAACGGGCTTAACACCACAGAGGACTTACATCATTTCCTGTAAAGTATTTTGCTGTTATATTAAATACTTCGGAGTTATATATTATCTTCTAAAGTCAGTATGCAATTTATGTTTCCAACTTTAGGGATCATCTATCTAAGAAAATCAATGGGTCCCTATGGGAATACAGTCTGACTACTCAGTACATCACTGGCGAATAGGTCGGATTTGACACGACTAGGAAAACAAGAAATGAGAGCTGAATAGATTTACCCATTATTATTACAAACCAAACTGTACAATGTAAATATTGTTCATATTTGATTAGCATTTCTTTCCTTCACTTTTGTATATTGTATCTATACACTTTTCATACGGATATTTTTATACCGTTATTTAATGGTCAATCAGTTAGGTTAGTAGTACTACACAGGGTGTAATTGATCAATTCAATGATATTCATTGATTTTTTGAAATTGTGCTTTAAGAGTAATTGTATTTTTTGAAATATGACATTCTTTTAGACAAAAAACACTATTAATTACTGCACAGGTCACTGAGGATTTAGAATACAACCATCATATATGCACGATGTTGTAATGTGGTTTTTTGGTACAATATGAGATAAATCACAAGAGGCCCTTTTTTTAGTTTTCCCATTGACAAGGGAACTATGTTGTGAATATAGGAACAGGGAACGGTTTATTAAACCCTGATAACAAGGATAAATGTTTATACAATAATAGGATGCATTACAGTAGAGAAAGTGTATAGTATCGTGTATATATATGAATTGTTTTCTAATCAGTATAGATAATTGTATATATATGTGTATATATATTTGTATATATTATTCTGTGTGCTATTTCCAGCTAAAAACATTAGATGTATAGAGATAGTTTTCAGGAAAACAGTTTACTGAAAGCCCAATTGTTAATTGAATACTTATTCGATGCATAATTCTTGTGAGACCAGGCATTCATGCCGTAATATACCATGTCGTGCATATTGATTACTTTATGATTTACATTAAGTACTCTTTCTATGTTCATTATGTGACCACATGATTCACGAGTGGGGTGGAGCATCACTTCAATTGAAAATATAAATTGTCAGCTGACCGGGTGTACGGTGTGTGAACAAGAGCACTTGTTGCTCGAAACGCGTCGCCCGTTGAGAGGTTGCTAATGAATCTACCTTGCCGACAGCCTGGGGTCTGTGTCTTCATTTCGCCGTGTATTCGGAGGTGGTGAAGATTGCTGGTACAGAGACACACACACACACACACACACACACACACACAGAGACACACACACACACACACACACACAGAGACACACACACACACACACACACAGAGAGACACACACACACACACAGAGAGACACACACAGAGAGACACACACACACACAGAGAGACACACACACACACACACAGAGAGACACACACAGAGACACACACACACACACACAGAGACACACACACACACACACAGAGACACACACACACACACAGAGACACACAGAGACACACAGAGACACACACACACACACACAGACACACACACACACACACACACAGAGACACACACACAGAGACACACACACAGAGACACACACACAGAGACACACACACAGAGACACACACAGAGACACACACAGAGACACACACAGAGACACACACAGAGACACACACACACACACACACACACACACACTCTGGTGGCAGCACTTGCGAGGTCTCGCTCGAGCACTTGGGGGCAGACTGTGAGCCTGGTTGGAGGTGTTTTAAGCTCTTCTGCCACCCATTACACTGCCATTCTTTTTAACTCTTTTAAAACTTAATTTTAGATCTTTTAATATTGCCTGATTTTGCCAATATTTGCTGAGCTGTGTAACATCGCTCACCTGTGCTGAGGTGGGCTCCCCTGCCCACCACGGCTGCTGAGCCGTTTGTGTGGAGGGCGGGCGCCATCTTGGGTGAGGACCCGGATCCCGGTAGGGCCGTTCACTGCGGTCTAGCTGGGGCTGGGGCCTAGCTACTTATTGCACATGGATGGCTGGGCGCGCCTAAGGCAAGCCCGTCTAAGACCTTCTGCGCCCCAGCAGCGACCAGCGCCAGGTACGCTGCCCAATTCCTGTCTGATACTGCCATCAGAAAGCGGACTTACTCGCGGGAGACTCTGCTCACTGTCCGAGGCCCCGGCTGCGAGGGAAGCGGACATGGGGTTGACCTGGATAATCCCTCCAAGAGATGTTCGGCGTGTGGGTTCTGCTTGCTGACTTCTGAGCCCCTTTTCGCCACCCGTACGTCGGGCAACTCAAGAATTCAGGCTGCTCTTATTAATGCACGCTCTTTGGTGAAGCATGCAGCTGATATTTTTGAATTATTAGCGGATGGCAGACTTGATGTTCTGTTCATCACTGAGACCTGGCTTAATGAGTCATGTGCCCCGGTAGTGGAACTTGCCATCCCTAGAGGATACAAAATTGTTAGAGCCGATAGGGGGAGCGGCAGAGGTGGGGGGCTAGCGGTGGTGTTTAGGGACTCATGGACCTACATTAGCGAAAGTATAACAGACTGGGCCGGGGAAGAGGCCCTTGACTTCACCCTCACCATTTCTCCCCATTTTACGCTAGGGGGGACTTTGGTGTACCACCCTCCTGGCTCACCCGGAGCATTCCTAAAAACCATAGAGGACCTTATAGTCCCGCGCGCCCTACGATACCCTAAATTACTCTTGTTAGGAGATTTTAATATCCATCTGGATGCCCCTTCCACCCCGGAGGCTAGAGCCCTTCTTGATGCCCTAAACCTCGCCCAGTTGGCTCAACACTCCCCGCCGGGCTTCAAGCCAAGAAAGTGAATGTCCCGGCACTCTCGCAGTTCTTGCGCCAGTCCCACCCTATCCCTGCTACAGATCTTGAGGGGGCAGTGGCCAATTTTGACAATTGGATCAGCCTGGGAGTGGGAGCATGCTCTAATGCAAAATCTGTCAATACCCGGCGCTCTCTCGCCTCTCAGCCATGGTACTCCTCTAATCTCAGGGTCCTGAAGCAGGGCTGTAAGAGACTGGAGCTCTGCTGACGCCAGACTTACTGTCCAAACGCAAAGGCGACCCTACGCTCTGCGCAGAGAGATTACAACAGGTCTATAAAAAAGGCAAAGAGTGATTACTTTGCCGGGAGGATTATGCTGGCGAGGAACAATAGCAAAGAGATCTTTGCGATTGTTCAAAGTTTTCTCTCCCCATGCGCGGAACAAAGCACGGTACTGGCATCGAATGAGTGGTGCGAAGAGCTCTCCTCTTTCTTTATTGACAAAATTGCTAAAATTCAAGAGAGCGTCGGTCATGCTGTTAGGTCCAATGAGAGTCCCCTCCCGGAACCCCTCCCAATTAATCCAGTAGGACCCGCCATGTTGTCCACATTTCTGCCCACTACTGCAACAGACGTATTGGCCCTGTTAAAGTCTATGAAGTCTGGCTCTCCCGCTGACCCTTGCCCAGCGCGGGTCTTAGCGGGTGTTGCAGAGGTGGCCTGCCCAGCAGTAATGGATTTGGTGAATAGGTCCCTACAGGCTGGCTACGTTCCCACTCAATGGAAACGTGCTAAACTACTCCCTCTCCTGAAGAAACCCACATTGGACCCTCTGCTGCCGGCTAACTACCGACCTATTTCCCTTCTTCCTGAGCTCACTAAAGTTTGTGAGAAGGTGGTCTTCCGGCAGCTTGAGGTGTTTCTGGAAGCATCAGGAGCATTTCACCCAGCCCAGTCAGGTTTTAGATTTTCCTACAGTACGGAGACCGCCCTGGTTGAGATGTCGGAGGCCATCATAGATTGTCTAGATGGGGGCGGCAGGGCAGCCCTGATCTTACTTGACCTCTCTGCCGCCTTCGATACGGTGCCTCACCAGCAGCTTCTGGACAGACTCTCAGATGTAGGGATTTCCGGCCTGGCTTGGAAATGGATTGCATCCTTTCTGGACTCCCGCTCACAACAGGTCTGTATGGCCTCCTGCTCCTCCTCACTTAGAAATCTGGATACTGGGGTGCCACAGGGCTCTACCCTTAGCCCCCTTCTTTTTAATAGTTATCTTACGCCGCTAGTTTGTCTTGCAGAGGAGATGGGCGCTAAGGTGATAGCGTACGCGGACGACACGCAGCTTCTCTTTACCTGAGATGGCTCTAACCTGAATACTGGTATTGCCCAGACTTGTCTGGCCTCAGTATTTCAATGGCTTGCCCAAGCCTTCCTCAAATGTAATGAGGATAAATCGGAGGTCCTTCTCTATGGCCAGTTCCCGGACTACTTTAAAATGTGCGTGTGGCCCCCGGCTACCCCTGCCCGGCGCCCAAAGTAGGGCCAGCAAAAAACATGGGTATCTGGTTTAGCGAGGACCTCCGATTCAGTGACCACATAAAAAAACTGACGGGGGTCTGCTTTGGCACTCTTAAATACTTAAGAAAATGTTTCCAATCCTCCCGAGAGCAGCTAAAGAGATGGTCGCCCGCGCTCTGATCCTGTCGAGACTGGACTTTGCCAATGCTCTGTTCCTGGGGCTGCCTGATTATTTGTTGCATAGGCTTCAAATCATTCAGAATGCCGCAGCCAGGCTTCTTTTCAATGCCCCCTCGAGATCTAGTGCGCGGCAGTTTCTCCGGGAATTACATTGGCTCCCAGTGGCCCAAAGGGTGCAGTTCAAAGCACTCACTTTGGCCTATAGGGCTCTGCACGGTCTGGGTCCCACTTATCTTAGGAAGCGATTCACTCTGTACTTGCCTAAGCGTCCTCTGCGTTCAGCGGTACAACGCCAGATGGTCGCAGAGTGCGGCTGGGGGGTAAGTCTATCTCTGTCAAGGCTGCTGTAGCCTGGAATTTGCTTCCTACTGATCTCCAATTCATCTCAGAGCTTCTGCCCTTTAAGAAGCAGCTTAAAACACACCTGTTCAGCATGATTTGCTAATCTGATCCCCACCCTCACTTATGCGCTCCTCCCACCAGGACACTCTGGAGTAACAGTGCGCGCTACAAATACATTATAACATAATAAATACATTTCCTTATCACTTGAGAGAACACAGTGCATGGTAGAGTGGTACGTTATTTTAATTTAAAGGTGGTGCATAATTTTAAAATTTAAGGTATAAATATAACTTGGTTTTGTAATTAATGTACAGTTTGTATAGAAAAAATAAAAAACAATTCCTAACTAACTAAGCTTTATATATATATATATATATATATATATATATATATATATATATATATATATATATATATATATATATATATATATATATATATATATATATATATTCACTGAAAAAACCATAGGTTATAGACCATATATAGTTAGGAATTAGCATTTACAAAACCTTGAAAATTCACTGAAAAAACCATAGGTTATAGACCATATATAGTTAGGAATTAGCATTTAAAAAACCTTATTTTACTCACACAAAACCATTGAAATTCCATATATAGTTAGTTGCACTAACTATATATCGCGCACCCGCAATCCACTGCTGATCATGTCACATATTACATCATTCATGACATGGTCAGTGACATCACTGATGACATCACTGATGACATCTCAAATGACATCACTGATGAGATCACTGATGACGTCATCCAGTGACTGTGTTTCTGTAAAGTTGAAATATGTTTTACATATTGAAGAATGAGTAGATGTATAAGTGTCTGGACGAAGGATTTAGTAGGTGCATGACTGAATGTATGAGTGAGTGATTAAATGTGTCTCACTGAGTGCATGGGTTAGTGACTAAACTGTCTTAATTTGTGCATCATTATGTCTGTTGTTCTGTAAACTGCTGCATGTGTTGATCATTAGCTATACGAGAGGCTATATGTGTTATTAATTGGTTGCCCAAGTATTTCTATGGCAGATTGAGTTTGTGTGGGGGTGGCTGGAAGGTGTGTGACTCTATGCATAGATGTGTGAGCAGTTTATTCACTAGGTGTATGAGTTCAAGAGTGCATGTGGAAACAGCTACATGGGCAGTTGACTGTGTGCATGAGTGTATTGATGAGTGAATGGATATCTCAATGCTACATGTCATAGTAAGTACATATGTAAAACACAGTACATGTGAGAGTTGGCATATATAAATAACTGTGCATGAGAGCCACTGAATGAGTGAGTGGTTGTATCGATCATTGTGAACTTGTATCAGGGATTGTATAAGAGAGTAAATATGTGTTAGTATATGTTTCAATAAGTAAGGTGTGTTTAACTGTATAGTTGAAGAAATGGAGGTGAGATTGTTTCTTTGCATGACTGACTGGGTGTGTGAGTAACTCCATGGATGAGTGGCAGTGTGTGAGTGTCTGTATACACTGAGTGTATCTAAGGTTATATTAGAGTCTGAAGAGGTTTATCGTATTAGCACAAGAATGATGTCAAATGAGATGTCATCAGTGATGTCATCAGTGATGTCATTTGAGATGTCATCAGTGATGTCATCAGTGATGTCACTGACCATGTCATGAATGATGTAATATGTGACATGATCAGCAGTGGATTGCGGGTGCGCGATATATAGTTAGTGCAACTAACTATATATGGAATTTCAATGGTTTTGTGTGAGTAAAATAAGGTTTTTTAAATGCTAATTCCTAACTATATATGGTCTATAACCTATGGTTTTTTCAGTGAATTTTCAAGGTTTTGTAAATGCTAATTCCTAACTATATATGGTCTATAAACTATGGTTTTTTCAGTGAATTTCAATGGTTTTTTAATAGCAAATATCATAAGCTGTCGAATGTCAAGTACGTGGTAAGTGAAAACATTTTCGTGTTTATGCACACTGATCTGCTTTGAATGGTGCCCCCCCCCCTCATTTCTATTAGGAGTACTCTCTCTTTGCAGATAGTGAAAGGTAGTTAACGCAGGCCTTTGCCCCCGTTGTAATCCGTCGTGCCTGCTTCTCTCTCCATTTGATTGATTGTTATCCAAGTATTTACTGTTTTAGAATTAGTTCTCTTTGGTTCATTCTCTATTTACAAACAAACACAGAGTCGCAATACTCTGTTTAGTCTTTGCAGATAACGAAAAATCGTGTAAAAAAAAAAAGAAAAGGAATCGAGCAAAATCAGTAGGCCACTAATGGGATCTCTTTTTGACCTCGCTAAAATAGAAACATTAGGAACAACCCCTCATGACAAATACAAAACTAGTGAGATGAACTGAACTCCACACAATGATGGCTGCAAAACAGCTCGGCTCCGCCACCCACCCCGCCCAAAATAACGATAAAGAGCGGCTGCCATGATTGGTTGCGGAATGGCCACAACGGAGCTACGAAATGGTGGTGCTCTCATGCTAACCCCAGCTTCAGTCTGAAACATCCAGAAACACTGTAGACTACCAATTCGATCAGTTCCGGTAGCGCCCCAATGTAACCCGGTAGAGAAGAACTAGCCCTCCCCTCTTTGACTGATGGTTCTTGTTGCCTGTCCCTTCTGTTTTCATTTAACAGAACTATTTAGCCTGCTGAAAGGGGTTGTGTTTCGACCGCTGGTTGGTGGAGACATTTTGACTATATTCTGGACCTGCGTTGTCGCGTAATGCGTCATATGACGCGCCGCGTTAGCGCATCCGGAAGTCATCCGGGGCGCGCAGCGCGTAACGTAAGCATAACAAGTCATGTGACTTGTTAATAAAACTTTTCATTGGTTCATTTTACTTTTCTTATTCTAATGATGAAAGCCTTGGTCATATCACCTAAAAATTACGCTTTTAATTACTTCCGAACATTATTTTTTCTTAAATATATGTTATAATGTTCCAGGCTAATGTACTTTCCCGGAAATTTTACAACTGTCCTGCAAGTAAAATATATTCTTTTTTCGAGAAAAAGAGCGTTTCTTCGTCCCATGACGGAGCCGTTGAGCAAAAGAGGGTCGACCTGCTGTCTTAGTCGCCGATACGCCTGAATATGAGATTCTTATCGATCACTTTATGTTGCAGGAATAGAAAACACAACAGCCCTTGACCATTTATCTTTACTGCGTTCCTTCGTATTATACCTTTTACCCTTCATGTAATTGGTCTGCTTTATTTCACTTGCCTTTTAATGATTCTAAAACAGTGACTATTATTAAAAACTTTACCAATGTATATACTACTACCATGTTTTCTTTTAAAAACCTTTATTGTGAAAATTTCATTATACAAATACGAGCCTATAACCACGTGGGCCTGCCACGGAGCAAACTGTAATCGTATATGATGAATAGACATTTACACTGTAGAGGAACGTAACGGGCGGGCCATTAGGTTGCAAGAACTAAGGTGTCTAACAGTTACGGAATCGGTGGACGTACATTTTATAATTAAAATACGACAGGGCCAGTTACAATAAAATTATCTAGATATACATTTGCGGGCAAGTACCATGGGTGACGTTAATTCGAATTTTCAACAGTACAGTAATCAATAACACATCAGAACTTAATATCAATAGGGATGTCGAAATATTCAATCAATTCTCGTCCCCGCCCGCCATGTGCTTCAAAACTGCATACGTATCTCGTGATTTCAAGGTTCTGCAACCAGTACACAACAAGGAGTTACGAGTCCCATTTATTCCGGCGCCATTTTGGGCGAGGACGGGCAGGTCCAGGATATAGTCAAAATGTCTCTACCAACCATCGACTATGATGATGTTCATATGCTGTATTTATTAGAGTAACACTCATCTGTCCACATGAAATTAATTTACCACAATCTAAACATGTCATTTTAATCTTTCCAAAGTTCTTCTAAATATTTGGGACCGTTTCCCTTGCCTCTGAAGCTCTCAGTGCCACTTCTTTGATGAATGTACTAGCAGGTCAGGGGTTCTCCTCCAAATCTCTCTTTTATGCAGCACTATAATTAATTGGTGCCACCTCTCCATATGACGATGCATGGTATAGTTACCACAACTATATTTTTTTTCGGTTCCTCTGGAGAGTTCATCGTGGCAGATGAAGCGTGTAACGTACCGGGCATTTACCTTTTTTTGCATGTACAGGAAAGGAAAAAAAAAAAAAATCGAGCGTCCTAGTTCTAAGGTGTCCCAGGGCCATTTTAGTGGACCAGGCCCAAATCCAAAGAACAGGCCACCATTTTGAGAGTCCTCTTGCAGCCGCCTGTCGCTGTAGCATCAAGAGCAGCCGAAACTCAGCTGAATGGCAACTGAAACGGTAAATGGGCGCCCCACTACATTTCAGCATTGTAGGATGACCACACCAGTACAGCAACTTGCTAGACATCACCTCGGTGCCATCCGGATCTCGGCGCCCCACTGCAGATGAAGTGCCTCTCAACTATGAAACCACCACGGTGACATCCGGATCTTGGCGCGTTGTGCTGCCTTCGGCCTATTCGCACATCGGTCCGCTACTGACGCCATCTCACAGGCTAATGGGGTGACCCACGCCGAGTTTCAGCATTGTAGGATGACCACACCAACTTGCTAGACATCACCTCGGTGCCATCCGAATCTTGGCATCTCAACGCCTAGTGGTGTCAGTCAGAAAATATTGTTGCGCTGCCTTTGGCCCCATTCGCACATCAGTCCGCTACTGACACCATCTCACAGGCCAATAGGGCGCCCCACGCCGACTTTTACCATTGTACGATGGCCACACCAGTGGCACAACTTGCTAGACATCACCTCGGTGCCATCCGAATCTTGGCATCTCAACGCCTAGTGGTATCTTCCATACAGAAAATCTTGTTACGCTACCTTTGGCCCCATTCGCACATCGGTCCACAACTTAGACATCACCTCGGTGCCATCCGGATCTTGGCATCTCAGCGCCTTGTGGTGTATTCTCTTCAGAAAATATTGTTGAGCTGCCTTTGGCCCCATTCGCACATCGGTCCGCAACTTAGACATCACCTCGGTGCCATCCGGATCTTGGCATCTCAGCGCCTTGTGGTGTCTTCTACTCCGAAAATATTGTAGAAAATATTGTTGCGCTGCCTTTGGCCCCATTCATACATCAGTCCGCTACTGACACCATCTCACAGGCCAACAGGGCGCCCCACGCCGACTTTTACCATTGTACGATGGCCACACCAGTGCCACAACTTGCTAGACACCACCTCGGTGCCATCCGGATCTTGGCATCTCAGCGCCTTGTGGGGTCTTCAAATCAGAAAATATTGTTGCGCTGCCTTTGGCCCCATTCGCACATCGGTCCGCTACTGACGCCATCTCACAGGCCAACAGGGCGCCCCACGCCGACTTTCAACATTGTAGGATGGCCACAGAAGTGCGACAACTTACTAGACACCACCTCGGTGCCATCCGGATCTTGGCGCGTTGTGCTGCCTTCGGCCTATTCGCACATCGGTCCGCTACTGACGCAAACTCACAGGCCAACGGGGCGCCCCACGCTGACTTTCAGCATTGTAGGATGGCCACACCAGTGCGGCAACTTGCTACACACCACCTCGGTGCCATCCGGATCTTGGCATCTCAGCGCCTAGTGGTGTCTTCTATTCCGAAAATATTGTTGCGCTGCCTTCGGCCCCATTCACACATCGGTCCGCTACTGACGCCATCTCACAGTCCAACGGGGCGCCCCACGCCGACTTTCAGCATTGTAGGATGGCCACACCAGTGCGGCAACTTACTAGACACCACCTCGGTGCCATCCGGATCTTGGCGCGTTGTGCTGCCTTCGGCCTATTCGCACATCGGTCCGCTACCGACGCAAACTCACAGGCCAACGGGGCGCCCCACGCCGACTTTCAGCATTGTAGGATGGCCACACCAGTGCTGCAACTTGCTGGACACCACCTCGGTGCCATCCGGATCTTGGCGCGTTGTGTTGCCTTCGGCCTATTCGCACATCGGTCCGCTACTGACGCCGCCTCACGTGCCAACGCATTTTCTCCGCATTTTACACCCTATGCCGCATAACAGGTCATGTGACTTGTTTATAAAACTTTTCATTGGTTCATTTTACTTTTGGTTTCCTAATGATGGAAGGCTTGATCATGTGACCTAAAAACAACACTTTTCATTGGATGAAAACTTTTTTTTTTCCCAAACGATGAAAGCCCCACCTTGTTTCTGGATGTTTCAGACTGAAGCTGGCGTCAGCATGAGAGCACCACCATCTCGTAGCTCAGTCGTGGTCATTCCGCGAGCAATCATGGCAGCCGCTCCCCACCAGAAGCCTGCAGGAGTCGGAGCCCCCAAAACTTTTGATGAATTCTCAAGGCGGAGGGGACGCTTTCGAGAATGGGGTCCAAGACCTAGCAGACAAGCGTCCGATTTCCAAGGTGTCCCAGGGCCATTTCAGTGGACCAGGCCCAAAAAGGAAACAGCCTGCCGCCATTTTGAGAGTCCTGTGACAGCCGCCTATCGCTGCACCGCAAGAGTGGGCGCAACTCAGCTGAATTGCGGCTTTTGACACAGTGGACCAAAAACGGACGGAATGGCAACTGAAACGGTAAAGGGGCGCCCCACTACAACAGATGACACTCCACCTGGAGAGGCCCGTTCACGCCGCCTCCCCCGGGGCGCCCCACGCCGTTATTCGGAGCAGCATTGTAGGATACCAAAACCAGTGCGGCAACTTACTGGACATCACCTTGGTGCCATCGTTCTGCTGCCTTGGAACTATTCGCGCAACAGTTTGCTACTGATGACCCACCCCCCGCGACGCCCCATGCCGTTATTTGCTGGGTGGCAACTTACTAGACATCACTTTCGTGTCATCTAGATTTCAGCGCGTTCTGCTGCCTTGGAACTATTCGCACAACAGTTTGCTACTGATGACCCACCCCCCGCGACGCCCCACGCTGGAAATCTGGACGTTGTGCTGCGTTGGGACTATTCGCACAGCCGACCGCTACTTCGTTGTTTTTCCCTAAAAATGTTTATATGTTATTACTATTTTTGTTTTCTTGTATATATTTATAAATTATTAAAGTTTTATAATCTTACTACTTTGTCGGAGTGCTATATATTTTTAATGTGACACATAATTGTAAAAACTTTGATGTACAAAGAGTCATCCCTGGAATCTTCCGCTTCAGGCTCGGTCCCCTCCCCAATCACAATACAGGATGGTTTTCAGATAATAGCAACGCTTCTGCTGTGACTGATCTCATCGAGTGTGGGCCTTGATCTACTATAACTCCTTTGAAGAGGGGTGATTCTTTACAGCTGTGGCCATAAACTACATCTGCAGGGCTAGCTGATACCCTAGGACCAGCCTGGACAATCGGACACAGAGGAAAAGGAGTGTCAGAGGGTGCGGTAGTGAATAGGGCGAAAGGGAGGTGTCGGGCGGGCACAGGGTGTGATTCTCAGGGAAGAGCAGCGCAGATGGGGGGAGGTTTATTACCCATGCATAAGACAGAGAGCGGGGGTGACCACTGCCTGGGGGAGATGCTTGCGAGGGTGGGGAGCCATGCTAAGGATCGACAGCGTGCACAGAGTGGGTCTGGTCAAGGCATCTAAAATGGCTGCCGTGCACGACAAAAGTGTGGCATTTGAAAAAAGACAAGATGGCGCAGACAATGTTTTTCAACACTTCCTGATTTCCTTCGAATCGAACGTTAACAGACGTTGGGGCATATTACCAAAGTTAAGCGATATTTATCCCTAACGATGCTTAGCAACGATTTTTTTACCGTCAGAAATTATCGCAGATAAACCTTGCTATTATCAAGGTTTATCGGAAATACGATAAAAAACGACCGCAATGCATTAATATCGCTGAAAACTCAGCGATATTCATGCATTACCGAGCTAATGCTCTTAGCCATGTTATCCACCTCCCATTGGATAACATGGCTAAGAACTGCTCAGGGCAGGTGGTAGCTTTTGGAGATATTCGCGCTTATCTCGAATATTTCCAAAAGTTGATAATAGGAGATAGCGATGTTAGCGACTGTTTCCAGTCGCTAACATCTTGGCATGCCCACTTTGCATGTCATTAGTGATAAATATCACTCACATGCAAAGTGGGGCCCAAGATGGTCGCTATCTTCTACTAGCCGTCGCTAACTGGTGTTAGCAACAGCTAGGTAATATACATATAATTTTATCTCCGCGAAGCGGAGCGCTGTTACAGATATATATCTTGTTTCTGAACGTTAATTTCTCAAAATGCACTGAAGCACATATATTGAGACCTAGCAAAGGCACATCGGGCTACCAGTCCCTACAATTTTGCCAAGTTTCGTGCAAATCCATTCAGCTGTTCGATCCTACCGAGAGACAAGATGGCGGCCGCTACGGACTGTTTGGAATGTTTACAGACACCGGAGAGCCAATCAGCTTCGCTTCGCAAAGCTCCGTAACGCGAAAAGTACGCGAAGCGGTGCGCTGTTACAGATATATATCTTTTTTTGAACGTTAATTTCTCAAAATCCACTGGAGCACATATATTGAGATCTAGCAACGGCACATCGGGCTACCAGTCCCTACAATTTTGCCAAGTTTCGTGCAAATCCATTCAGCTGTTCGATTATTATTATTTTTATTTTTTTTTGCCCCGCGGGGCCCTTTTAAAACCTCCACATCAAACCTAGGGGGTGAGCGACAATGTACTATGCCCCCTTATGGTCATTTGCCCCTTCGCTTTGGCCTCCTCTTGTCTCTCGATCCTACCGAGAGACAAGATGGCGGCCGCTACGGACTGTTTGGAATGTTGACAGACGCCGGAGAACCAATCAGCTTCGCTTCACAAAGCTCCGTTGCGCGAAAAGTACGCGTCCTGGGGCACTGCCCGGTCCGCTGTTACAGATATATATCTTTTTTTAAACGTTAATTTCTCAAAATCCACTGGAGCACATATATTGAGACCTACAAAAGGCACATCGGGCTACCAGTCCCTACAATTTTGCCAAGTTTCGTGCAAATCCATTCAGCCGTTCGGGCTAAAAGTGAGGCCAACCGCCCTATGGAAATTAACATGGGAAAAACGCGTTTTGGGACCCCCCTTTTTTCTCGGCCCCCCCTTGACGAACCCCCCCAAAATTTTCAGGGGCTGCTCAGAAACAAAATGTGCCATTTTCCTGAAAATTTCAGCCAATTCCGTCCACAAACGCCAAAGTTATTAGACATAGAATTTTCAAAAATCCCATAGGGAAAAAATCCTAACTATATATACCTACTGGCGACCGCCAGTAGGTAATATATATATATATATATATATATATATATATATATATATATATATGTTTCTGCTCAGAAACAAAATGTGCCATTTTCCTGAAAATTTCAGCCAATTCCGTCCACAAACGCCAAAGTTATTAGACATAGAATTTTCAAAAATCCCATAGGGAAAAAATCCTAACTATATATACCTACTGGCGACCGCCAGTAGGTATATATAGTTAGGATTTTTTCCCTATGGGATTTTTGAAAATTCTATGTCTAATAACTTTGGCGTTTGTGGACGGAATTGGCTGAAATTTTCAGGAAAATGGCACATTTTGTTTCTGAGCAGCCCCTGAAAATTTGGGGGGGTTTCGTCAAGGGGGGGCCGAGAAAAAAAGGGGGGTCCCAAAACGCGTTTTTCCCATGTTAATTTCCATAGGGCGGTTGGCCTCACTTTTAGCTCGAACGGCTGAATGGATTTGCACGAAACTTGGCAAAATTGTAGGGACTGGTAGCCCGATGTGCCTTTGCTAGGTCTCAATATATGTGCTCCAGGGGATTTTGAGAAATTAACGTTCCAAAAAATATATATATCTGTAACAGCGCTCCGGGTAGCGCTCCGGTTCGCGTAACGGAACTTCGCGAAGCGAAGCTGATTGGCTCTCCGGTGTCTGTCAACATTCTTAACAGTCCGGAGCGGCCGCCATCTTGTCTCTCGGTAGGATCGAGAGACAAGAGGAGGCCAAAACAAAGGGGGAAATGACAATAAAGGGGCATAGTAGATCCTCCCTGACCCCCTAGGTTTGATGTGGAGGCTTTAAAAGGGCCCCGCGGGGCCAAAAAAAAAAGAAAAAAAAAATCGTTTTTTGCGTAGGGTGCGCCCGGTACGCGCACCGGAAAGCGGTCCGGGGAGCGTACTATGAGGAAAAAAGAATGATACTTTTCAAATATTGTATGTTTAATGATTATTCGTTTTGTTGTTTTTGTTTATTGATTATTCGTTTTGTTGTTTTTTTGTTTTTTTTTAATTTATTTATTTATTTTGGTTGTACTTCATGAATTAGATATAAAAATGAATAATGTCTCAAACAATTTTTAATTATTAAATAAAAATGTATTGGTCAGAATTTTCATAGTTCAATAAAACTTCCAGCATTACATCATCTGGAATCTCCTCAAACATGCATGTTTCTATGTCTTGTAAGCATTCAATAAATTGTTCATCCAAAGACTGATCCATAAAATCTTCATGTAAAAATTCTTCATTTAAAATCTCCTCAGATGTAATGTCGAAGGAAACATTGATATTTTCGTGCTCCCCTTCCATTTTTTTGCTGTAAATAGCATAAAAAATAACTATATCAGAAGAGTTAGGGCACTGTTGGGTTTAAGTTCAGACCAGTAATTCTAATTTTTTAACAGTGAAGTTAACTTTGGGTAGTGTATGGTAACAGGCAGGAATTAGAAATATAAAAAAGTGCCTGTGAAGAAGTGTAAGTAAATTCATAATTATAGCAGAGAAGCCTAAGTCAATCTATAAATATAAAAGAGGAGCCTATCTGTATCTATAACTATAGCAGGGGGACAGTAAATAATTATCAAAAACGTTTTTACAAATTAACTTAAAGTGCTCCTTACAAATTATCAACTTACTTTACAGAGAGGTTAAAAATGCTATTGAAATGTACTTTAGGAAGTAGTAGTCAAAATGGCTGTGTTTCTCTCTCTTTCTTTATATATATTCAGGTACATAACCATTCAAATGTCAGGTAAAAAAAGTAGAAAATGAAAGTAACATTTTAATTGGTTGTCAATTCCAACACTTCAGATGTGTTTCGTGAAGTAATTTACCTCAGGGGATTTAGAGAGGTCTGCAGGCTAAATGGTTAAATGGAATTCCAACCAAATTTGTGAAAATGGTAGGGATTGGTATGTAGTATGAGCTAATCTATATTTGGTGAAAGTGTCTCCAGTGGTTTTTCTGTAAATTACTTTCCCACCTTTTTTATGCGATCGCTTCTCACTGCGCGCCCCGGTACGCGAACCGGCAGTGTTACGGGAGTCCTCCATTTTGTGTTTCGGTAGAATTGAGATACAAGATGGAGGGCAAATAATGTTCAGAATGGGTAGAAGGGGGCATGGTAGACGTATCCTGACCCCCTAGGTTTTCTGAGGGTGGCTGAGGAGGCCCATATGTATGAAAAAAACACATTTTCTTTCAAATTTTCGCACGGTTTGCGTCCGGTGCGTGTACCGGGTAGCGATCCGGAAAGCGTAAATTGTGAAAATTAGTGAAAAAAAGTTACATTTAAAATTTGTTTATAGTGATCATAGTTAGGGTAGCTCTGAGAAGAGCTTTTGGGTCTGTGGTACATTTAGGTACTTATAAGTACGTACCAATACATAGTCTTAAATTCAGGATGAAAACTCTGTTCCCCTCATCTGAGAAGTGAACTCCATCTCCTCTGTAGATATCTTGCATGTAGTAACGCAAGTTATTGTTGTAGATGCAGCCCATTCCATGGTCTCTAATGTAAGCTGAAACAGACTTATTTACATGCTTCCTCGATTTCTCAATTTGTGGACAAAATTGGTTCGACCACCTCCATTTCTGTCTTTGGCAAATATTTGAATATACCAAGGCAGTTTGAGGAAAAAGTGCCATCAATTGGTCAAAGGTGTCCTTTAAAAGCATTTCCAGACCTACCCCAGTCAAAGTGCCCAAGTCATTTCCTCCACAGTGCAAAATTAACAGGTCAGGTTTTGGCAAATGCAAAAAGGTTTTCACCAATGGTAACAATTGGTGACATTTTACTCCTCTGTGGCCAATCCACTTGATTTCCACATTTTGTAAATTGAGGTTAGGTAAATTTCTGTTATCAGCATACCTTTGAGCCCAGTAGATGTAACTATGTCCAACAATCCAGACAGAAAACATGGTGAGAGAAGGTTCTGCTGTAGTTAGATGAAGTGTGGGAATGAAATGGCAGTTGAATCAGTAGGAGTTTATAATGAAAAAAACTGTGGAGTTTCTGTGGTAATGATTCAGTAGCAGTGATTGGTGGATTTTGATTGCTGAAAACAGAAAGTTAGAGAGCATGGATGAGTTCTTTGAAAGATGTAATTTGAATGGTCAAGAAAAAATCATTTTATGAAAGATTGCACTGGATACGCAGGTGCACTGAGAGTTTAGAGTTCAATTGAAACATTGTTGTGTGAACTTTCAAACACCAGAGGTCTTTCAGGAGGTGGTTGCTATGGAGAAAAGGCAGAAAGGGCAGAAGGGGGAAGGGTGTTGATTTGAAAAAAGTGAGGGAAGAGTTTTGATTGGGTGACATTAGAGATGTGTGATGAATTACAGCATTTGTGTGCCATTGTTGGTTGCAATCTCTGGAGTGCATACCCTTTGCTCTTCTGAAGACAAATTGGTGTGTGTCTGAGACTGTTTTCAAACTCAAAAAGTATTTGCTAAGGTGAGAAAAGATTCATTTAATTTAAATAGAGAATAGTATGCTTTAGGGAGAAAATTAAGAAGAAAGTTGTGTATTTAAAATGTTGCTTTGTGTCAAGTGTTTTACAAATAGATTTTGATTCTTTGAGTTACATAGCCATGTTAAAAGTGACGTAAAAATGGTGCAAGGGCCTTAAAAAAACGCTTTCATGTGTCTTAGGGCATTTTAAGTCACTTTCCATGAATATGGTTGAATAATTGTTTTACATGATGGGTTTAAAAACGTTTTTTGAAATCAATTAGGTTTCTTAATATGTACTGCTAGAGTTTCATAGGTTGCTTGGGATATATTAACAAGCAATTGAGGGCCCGATGTAGGTAGGTCGGTAACGGCCGAAAATCGGTATTTTCGTCCGTTACCGACCGGTATTTGAGCTTTGGTATGTAGGGACACATTTCACAGAATCAGTTTATTTACCGATTGGTAAATTTACCGATTCTGTAAAATACCGAATCGGTATTTCTACCGATTAGGTAAATTTGGTATGTAGGTGGGACTCTTCTGAGTCCCACAAGCCTTACCGATTCGGTGTTTTAGCATCAAATTGAATTTGATGTTAAAATACCGATTCAGGTGTGCATGCATATGTGTGCATGCACACCTGTGCCATATGACTTAAGACCATAAGGCTTCAAAGCCCATAGGAATGAATGGAGCATTACCGGTCGGTATTTACCGAATCGGTAAATACAGATACTTACCGATTCGGTAAATGGAACATCTGGATGTTCCTACATACCCCCCCTTCTTATTTAGCGATTCTTAATTACCGAATCGGTAAAATTCGGTAATTAAAAATCGGTAAATAAGTCCTACCTACATCGGGCCCTCGAGTCCCTTTGATGTTATTTTTCCCATTTTAATTTAAGACATTTCCCCGTGGTGCAAGGTCCTTGTAAATACGCCCCCATGTGTGCTTGGCAAATTTAGATTTTGATTGTTTGAGTTACATAGCCATGTTAAAAGTGATGGAAAAAAAGGTGCAAGGGCCTAAAAAACGCTTTGTGTGTTAGGGCATTTTAAGTCAGTTCCCCATGAATGTAGGTATATAATTGTTTTACATGATAGATTTAAAAACGTTTTTTAAAATCAATTAGGTTTCTTGATATGTACTGCTAGAGTTTCATAGGTTACTTGGGGCATATTTACAAGGTCTTTGAGTCCCTTTGATGTTATTTTTCCCATTTTAATTTTAGACATTTCCTCGTGGTGCAAGGTCGTTGTAAATACGCCCCCATGTGTGCTTGGCTAATTTAAGTACTGATAGGGTGTGCTTCTACATAGGACCTGTGTTGTGTATTCCAATTTAGACCAGAAAATCACATTTTTGAGAAGGTCATATTGGAGTCTGCTTCTTCAAATAAATATTGAACTGAGAAGTATTAAACTGAGGCTAAATTTCATGTGCAACCCTGAGTAGGCCTCACCTCAAACAAACCTGTGGATAGTCCACACCTTATCGTCATCTTGAATCAATCATTTAAAGTTTTAGGTGCAGATTTATGATGGCGGTGCGCCTCTTTTGTGCTGCTGTTCCGTCACTTTTATAATGCAGCAGTGATTTACAAGATGTACCATGTTGCAAGATAGGCCTCACTTCATTGGTAGGCCTGCACATGTATTATCTCCTCTATATTCTTCAACAAGCCTAAATTTCATCAGCAACCCTGAGTAGGCCTCACCTCAAACTTTTGTGACGCAGCGGCGGAGCAAAAGATGCGCTATGTTGTGACATATTTATAACTTGAAGCATCAAGGAAGATGTGTCATGCTGTAAAGTCCCGCCCCACATGAAACTTGCGTTAGGTTTCATGTGGGCGTTTTGTTGCAGGGTGGGCAGTCATTTGCATGAAATCCCTGTAAGACTAACACAGTAAAATTAAGAAGATTTCACTGAGTCACTTTTATGGCATTGCTGAATCAAATCTTTACGCCGGTTTGAAACAGGCATAAGGAGAGATGCACCATGCAATGTGTGGCTTGCCCCTGTGAATTGCAGTAGATATGTCGCGTTTATGACGGGATTCCTGCAATGCGCCGTTTTTGTGGAACAGATGCGTGATGCATCTGTGCTGTTTTTGCTGAATGGTGCTCTGCATTGTAAATGCGGTACATCATGGGTGGCAGAGCAGTGGCGCACGTTAACTGGTGCATCCCTGGGGATGCGCCATTTAACATAAATCTGCTCCTTTAAATTTAAGTATTAGCAGGGGACACAGTGTTGGTGAGGTTAAGAAGAGATGAGTCTTGTTCACTGAAAACTTGGACATAGGCCTCACCTCCTCAGCATCGCTGGACATGGTTAAATAATATCTGCAAAATGTTACTCTTGGTAAACAATTTTACTATTATAGTGTCTGAGATTGGTCTCTTACTCTGCAACATCTCTTTGTTGTTCTCTTTCTTTAAAGATAACGTGAACATCAACCATGAGTGATAATGAGCAATCTGTTGATCTCGTTCTTATTATTGAACTTGTAATTGAAACGTCAGTGGAAGTAGATCCCTTAGATGATTTATATCCTGTGGATGATGAAGTAGTTGATGAGGATGCTGATTTGTCAGAATTGTATGACATAGGGTGGGCATCTGACCTGCTCGAGCCTATTAACCTATAAAGACTTTTAAAAATAAATTTAAGTTACTCGAAATGAAAAGTAACCATGTAAACCGTTTTATTAAAAATTAAATACAACTTCAAAAACAAATTGTGTGAAGTGTCTTTAATGAAATAGTAAAATATACTAATAAAATTAGTTCAGATTCACATATAAAAGATCACAGGTCAAATGTAGAAGCATTCCATTTCTTTGCAACTATTTGTGAGTTTTAATTATCATAATGCACTAAAAATTATTGTATGTAGAATTTATAACTAGTATGTTAATTTTTTGACGATTGTTATTGATTTACTGTTTGGTAATAGTGGTTAATAACATGTTTTATTATATTTTACTACAGATTCAACTGCAGATCATTTCGAAATTAGACAATGCCGTCTAAGGATAGAATCCGAAAGGTTACAAAACGTCAAAGAATGCAGATTAATAAATGTTCACAAAAGTCCTCTACAATACAATCTCGTCAAGTTACCAAGAAAGCTCCGGGTAAGAGAACAAAATCATTCCTTAGAAACATTTGTAGAAACAAAAGTATACCTACAGAACACGTTTTAGTCCAGAAGAAGAGAGCCAATTTAAACGGAAAGGAAAGGCCAAACAAAAATGTTACTGGTAGAGCAGGAGATAACTCTGTGCATGGTAATAGAAGGAAAAATCAGTTTAGGGACATTCGTAGACGAATGTTCCGCAACAGGATAATTGGTAATTTGTTAAAAAAATATTAAGAAAGGTCAACAGAAAGTGGTTTTTTATAAGAGAAAAAAAAAAGTTGAGAAAATTATTGATCAGGCTTTTGAAATTAAGCGAAAGTTATTTATTTTGATAATCAATAGAATTAGGAAACTAAACAAGGTAATTTATGATTTAAAAACAAATAGTAGATGGAAGAGAACAGTTAATCGCAGTAATTTTTGTGAAGTTTTTTCAGGAGAATGGATGCATAGTTCAAGTTGTGAGGCATTTTTTAATGAGGAGAGTTACTTTCAGGATAATGATTTGGTGCATGCAGTTGACACCAGTGGTCGAGCTTATGAGGTGAAAGATGGTAGTCCGGTTGAAAAAGAAAAACTTGTGACAACAGAGGCAGAAGAGGTGTTAGGTAATGAGGTTTTAGGAAGACGTCCTAAGGGACCAGTGTATACCTGGAAGTGTAGTAGTATTTGCAGTATGCGACAGGATTCCATCAATTTGCTTTGTGATTTTGTACGGACATTTAATAAGAAAAGTTTGAAACAGAAAATGAAGATGTTGCAAGAATTAGATCCTTGCAGAGTGAGGGAAGTGACAGGTTTGCATGGTCATTCACTGGCTTGTCTTTCCAGGAGAGTATGCCAGAGTGTTTTTCATCATTTCAGGATGCTAGCAGTGCATCATAATAAAGTGAGGAAATTAGTTAGAATGTTGTATTATGCTAAGAGTCCAGCAATTATGCTTAAACAATTATGCACTGCTCTTTTGCATGGTTCTGAAATAGATGTGAAGAATATTTGTGAAGAAATTGAGTTTTGTTACTTTGGAAGTAAAGAGGAGAATGTTGAAATTGACCCAGAAGAAGAGGGTAATGTGGAAGATAGTGTACAGGTTTCCAGTACAGATAATTTTCAGAAGGAAATTGCCACGTTTCAGGTGAAATCAAGTGAGAGGCCTAATTTCACTTGTGTGTGTTGTCGACGCACTTATTATAAGAATCAGACTAAGTTAGTGGATTTATATGCGAAAAGTGAAAGGGAAAATAATAGTGAATGGAAGGATTTTGCTATATACTTGATGGTAGAAAATTCTTTTGATTTGGGATTGGATCAACGTGTGTGTACTTATTGTTGTAACAAATTAAATCAAAACCGGATGCCTGCCAGAGCGGTTCATAATAATCTGGAATTGGTTGAGATTCCTTCTGAAATGAAGGATTTAAATACTTATGAATCTATTTTGATTCAAAGTATCCATCCCTTTCAGGCTATTGTAAGAATGGAGCCAAAGACAGGGAAATTGCCTCCATCAGATTTACAGAGAGGATTAAAGGGGAGAGTTGTTTATTTGCCTCTAGATTTGAAGAAAAACATTAATACAATTGGAGTAGAGAAAGTGGAAGAGGAACCTCTGGTTATCTTAGTTAATGGGGTTCCGACAAAGAGTAAGAAAATATGGCAAGATTTAGAAGATGTTAGGAAAGTCAAAAAGGCAACATTGTATTTGAAGAAAAACAATAAGTACTACAAGAATGTATATGTTGCAGAAGAGGAAGTAAGTGAAGAAGAGGATAGCGATTTGTGTGCTGGTCAAATTGAGAAAGTAGAACCCTCTAAAAATGAAGAAATATATGAACATTATAGTGTTCATCCTTTGCATTCCAAGGAACTCATGGGGAATGCTATTGAGTTGTTTCAAATGAAACAAGCCAAAGGGAGTCCCGTTAGTGTTTGGGAGGAAAGTTTGGAAGCTCGGTGTTACCCACAGCTATTTCCAACAGGTCAAGGAGGAAGATATGATGAGCGACCTGATCAAATTCCTGCTTCTGAATACCGGACTTTACGATTGTATGCAGAAGATCCTAGGTTTCGTCAATGCATTCCCTATTTGTTTCATCTCCTGTTTGAAAGCAATCTGTCTGGACTGTCAAATGCAGTGAACCATATCTTAAAAAGTGGTGTACACATGCAAAATATCTCGGCAAGTGACTTCATGGCTAAAGTCAATGTGCAAGACAGTATTTTGGATTCTCACCTGATTAATCTCATGGCGTGTCAGCGTGGTACTAGTGAGTACTGGTACCGTCGTCATGGTGATTTAAAATGTATGCTGAGGAACTTAGGAACTCCCACATGGTTCCTCACTCTCAGCTGTGCCGAGTATGGCTGGGAAGACTTACTTGAATTTCTACAAGAGGCAAATGGAAACATTGAAAATATCGAATTCAAGACACCCGGAGAACTGTGCTCTTTGGATCCAGTGAATGTATGCAGGTACTTCAATCATAGATTTGAAGCTATGATGTCTTTCATCATGAACAAGAAAAATCCACCTCTTGGAGAGGTGTTGGATTTCTTCTGGAGGAAGGAGTACCAAGCAAGAGGTGCTCCTCATATACATATGCTGCTGTGGATCAAAGATGCACCCAAATTTGGAACAGATCCAGATGACTTAGTGATGAGTTTCACAGAACAGTATTCTACATGTGCTGTTCCAAAGGCAAAGGAAGACAAAAGCCTAGGAGAACAAGTTTTACGCTTCCAAAGCCATCGTTGCGGAAAATACTGTCGTCGTAAATTCAGAAACAAGGACAAGTTCTACACCAAATGTCATTTCGCCTTTCCACGACCGGTGATTTCTAAAGGAAGAGTGAACAGTTTGATGTCTTCGCTGCTACATAATGTGATGAAGAAATCACCCAAAAATACATACAATTTGAAAAGGAGCGAAGAGTCCAAGTACATCAACGACTACAATCCAGTGATTTTGTCCATGTAGAATGCTAACATGGATATACAGTTTGTGGCTGATAACTGTATGGCTGTGGCTCGGTATGTGACATCTTACATCACCAAAAAAGAAAAGACAGAATTGAAGGATATGTGGGAGGACATTTCCCATGAAAAGAGCCTCAGTAAGAAGTTGTACAGTTTCAGTTTGAAGATGTTGTCGCATCGAGAAATCGGAGCTTATGAATGTTCTGACTGGTTGTCTTCAGCAAGTCTCTATGCCAAATCAAGGAGTATCGTTTGGGCGAGTCTTGGTCTTGCTGCAATGCGTAATCGAGTTCTGAAACCTGTAGGGGAAATTGAGTATTTGGCGGAAAAGGAGCCAAACAGTACAGATATTTTGAAGACCAACATGTTGGATACATATTATCCAAATAGAAGCAGTCACCTCGAGAATGTTTGTCTGTATGAGGTTCTGCAAAATTACATATTCAAGAGGAACATCAAAGAAGATATTGATAAAGGAGTGTATGCTGTAATTGGAAGTAAGGGATGTCTGGTCAAGCAAAGAAAATGTCAATTGGTAAATCATCGAAAATTGAGTGGTGAATCTCCTGAAAGAAAAGAGTTTTTCTATTTAGCTCTTTTGCAACTTTTCAAGCCTTGGCGTGCAGAAGAGGAACTGCTTGGAGATTTCCTCTCTTACGAAGACTCTTTCAATGCCGTCAAAGAGACCATAGAATGTCCTGTTTTTCCCAAATATCTAGAAATGTTGAATGCGGAAATCGAGCAGGAAGCAACGATTGCAGCCGAGATTGCTAGAGACAGTTCTCAGGACAGTCAGAGTTCTGTTTCATTGAGTCAGGATCCACTAGGAGGACCAGTTATCGAAAATGAAGCTGCCACTGCCTTGATTGAAGTGGAAAGAGCCATGGCACATGCTCAGGAGGATGCGGTTAACTTAGAAGACTTGGAAAGACAACTGAACGTTGAGCAGAAGAAAATATATGACGAAGTTACCAACCAAATTGATCATGGATTAAGTCATGAGAAGAAAGAGTGCTCATGTACGTCGTTGAAGCCTGTCCGACTGTACGTGAGTGGAGAAGCGGGAACTGGAAAAAGTTTCCTCATTAAAGCAATTTCATGTTATTTGCAGAAAAGGACTGAGTCATCGCTGTCTTGTGTTGTCACCGCTCCAACTGGACTGGCAGCACATAACATTAAAGGTATTACTTTGCATCGTCTACTGATGCTGCCAGTGGAGCATGATAACAAATTACAAGATCACAAGTTATCTGGAGATGCTTGTTGTGAAGTTTCAAGAGCCTTGAGGAAAATGAAACTTCTTATCATTGACGAAGTAAGCATGGTTTCCAATGTCAAGCTTGCCTTTGTGCATTTCAGAATGCAAGAAATTCTCAAAACAGAGTATGATGTGTTATTTGGTGGCAAACACATCATTGTTTTCGGTGATCTTCTGCAGCTGACACCAGTGAAAGGACAACCTGTGTTCAAAATTCTCACGCATGAAGATACCAGGAAGTGCCTAGGGAGCATTGGCAACGTCAATATTTGGTTAAACTTCAATTATGCTGAACTGCATGAAAATATGCGTCAGGCGAAGGATGAAGATTACAAGAATATTCTACAAGATATGAGAATCGGAAAAGTGACCGAGCATGGGAAAGAAGCTTTACATGCACGATTATTGTCAAATTTGTATCCAGAACAAGACGTTGTGCCTGAGAATATTTTTCAGAAAATTACTGAGAAGAAATCTGGAATATGTTTGATGCCAACTCTTGCAGAATGTGCCATCTTCAACAACAAAATGTTGCATTTAGAAAACCAAGAGATTGTGAAACTGGAAGGTATTGACAGAGTAGAGCATATGGGATCAACAATTATTTTGTCTGAGAATTTGAAATCAAAATTGGATTCATTAGAGAAGACTATATCTAAAACTGCAGGTTTTGAAAAGACTCTGAATGTGTGCTTAAATTGCCGTATCATTTTAAGAAGGAATTTACATGTTGAAAGAGGTCTGGTAAATGGATCAATGGGTAATGTTGTTGATTTTGTGAAATACAGAAATAGAGATGAAATTGAATTTTTAAAAATTAAATTTGATGGCATTGAGGAAGTACAGCTAATTGGACGTTGCTCTGCTAGGTTTTTGCTTGTATAAGATTTATATGTTCGCCGTAAGCAGTTTCCTGTTTGCTTGGCATATGCGGTGACAATCCATAAATCGCAAGGTTTAAGTGTAGACAGTGCATTGGTGAATATTGGCAGTTTTGTGTTCAAGGAGGGTATGGCATATGTGGCATTGTCACGAGTCAGAACTTTATCGGGATTGTACTTGATTGAGTGTGATGTCACAAACATATGTGCGGATCTAGATTGTGTTAAGGAATACAATAGGTTAAGAAGAGAGTATGCGCCACATTTGCCTCAATATCCTTTGTTTGAGAAACGTGTGGTAGGCCGGAAACGAAGAAATGTGACTAATAGTAGGGAGGTTCAAGCAAAAAGACGAAAAGTCGATGAACCTGAAATTATAAGCAGAAAGAAAAAGGATTCTGTTGAAGATGTTGTTGGTTTTCAATTTGAAAATAGTTCTGGTGTCAACTGCTATGCTAATGTAGTGGTTAATGTTGTCTTTTCTCTAGAAATTTTAAAACAGATTGTGATCAATTCGGATCAAAGTTTTTGCTGCTTGCTGAATTCTGTGTTAGAGAAATGTAGCACTGATAGAACAAAATTAGAAAGTGTGTCTGAAATTCGAAATCTGTTAGACAAATGTTCAGGTCAAACGCAATTCTCTCAAAATATTCAGCAAGATTGTCAGGAGTTTTTAATGTATATGCTTGATGTATTGCAAGATGAAGGTGTAGATGTAGATCACCTGTTTGGCCTTTCTTATCAATGGCAGCATGACTGCGAGAATTGTAGTGTATCAAGTACTAGTAGTGTAGACTCAGAAAGATTCATATATTTAAACTTTGCCAGACAGTAAATCAGTGTCCTTTAATAAGCTAGTAAAATCAGCCGATCACAACATGGAGTGTAGCCAATGTAAG
Organism: Lissotriton helveticus; assembly: GCF_964261635.1. Taxonomy (NCBI): domain Eukaryota; kingdom Metazoa; phylum Chordata; class Amphibia; order Caudata; family Salamandridae; genus Lissotriton; species Lissotriton helveticus. The sequence continues at coordinate 1,439,391,651 of NC_136063.1, read as the reverse complement.
TCAGCAATGCGGTCCACATTATTTATACGAACATATGGCCAGTATGTCATTTTAATGTTCCAACGATGTAGGCCTGATGGAACAAAATTGACAACTTTAATTAAAAATGTTGTGGCTTCGCAGTTGTCATTATCAGGAAGGACTTTTGTAACTGCAGCAATTATATATCATGACGGTCCTTCAACAACATCAGGACATTACACAGCTTATTTAAAGTCTAGAAACGGCTGGTCATTCTGCAATGATTCTGTTTTAACTTTTAAAAAAAAATTGCCTTTTGACCTTAAAAATTCTTACCAGGTGTTTTTAAAACCAAACTTTTAGGGAAAGAATCTCGGGATGTGCTCTGAGGAATTTCAAGAGGTTCTAATGGCTCCTACACTATTTGGCCTTGAGGATAAGTGTAGTACAGAGTCAAAAGTTAAATGTGGAAATGTGGAACATGAGTGAGCAAGAAGGGTGAGATATTACTAGTACAGGATTGTGAAAGTGATCTTGAACGTTTTCTTTCTAAAAGTTGCGGAAAAAGAAAATGACGGGATTTGCTTAGAAGAATTCCAAGAGTTATAAATGGCTCTTACACGATTTGGCCTTGAGGAAAAGTGCGGTAGAGAGCGAGAAGTCATTTATTGTATGTAACATATTTGTCAAAACGATGGAGCTTTTCTTTCAGAAAGTGGCGGGCAGAAAATAATAGCAGCACAACAGAGTATAAGCTGTTCATAGAACATCCTTCGACGTCATGGAAAGTAAGTTACTTTTGAAGAGTTCGGATTGGATATGTTATATGGGTTTTTTAAACACAATCATTTTGATTGTGTTTTTTTTCCCCGCTGTTATATGATGAATACCTTCAACTCACTGTTTTTAGTGAAATTTGATACATTCTGAGAACAGCAAAAATAAACTATTTAACATGTATAATATTTCTGTACCTTTTTGTATTTATGATTTTCATTTAGAACTGTGTAGGAGGCATGGAGAAACTGAGGCTTCTGTAAGTGTCAAGGGAGGTGAGTAATGTACATTGTTCTGTTGCATACAGTCCTCACCTTCTCCATACTCTTGGATATGCTAGACTAAACCTGCACAATGACATACCTAAGCTGAGGAAATACAGGTGATGTGATTGTGAAATGAGCAAAAAAAATTGCACGTTTTTCAATTACATTACCTGTGTTTCCTAACATTATGAATCACATTGTGCAGATGAGGTTTAGGCCTGTCCAGGGATACAGAAGAGGTCTGGCCTTTGTTCAAGAGTGCAGTGGACATGACTCACTTCATTGGTAGGCTTGCACATATATTATCACCTCTGTACTCTTCAACAAGCTTAAATTTCATTTGCAACCCTGAGTAGGCCTCACCTCAAACAAAGCTCTAGATAGTCCACACCTTATCGTCATCCTGAATCAATCATTTAAAGTGTTAGGGGCAGATTTATGATGGCCGTGCGCCTCTTTTGTGCTGCTGTTCCGTCACTTTTATAATGCAGCAGTGATTTACAAGATGTACTATGTTGCAAGATAGGCCTCACTTCATCTGCAACAAGATACCGTCAGTTTAAAATGTATATATTTAGGACTGTGTAGGGGGCATGGAGAAGCTGAGGCTTCTGTAAGTGTCAAAGTTGTTGCATACAATACTCACCTTTTGCGTAGTCTTTCATATGCTAGACTACATCTGTACAATGAGATAACTAAGCAAAGGAAAAACACAAGTGATGTGATTGTGGAATGAGCAAAACAAATTGCAAATTTTTCAATTACATTACCTGTGTTTGATAACATTACGAATCACATTGTGTAGATGAGATTTAGGCCTGTTCAAGGAGATAGAGGTCTGATGTTTGTTCAAGAGTGCATTGGACATGACTCACTTCGTTGGTAGGCCTGCTCATGAATTATCTCCTCTGTACTCTTCAATAACTTACATTTCATCTGTAAATCTGAGTTGGACTCACCTGAAACAAATCTGTGGATAGGCCACAACTTATCAGCACTTAGAAACAAATCATTTAAAATGTTAGGGGTAGTTTTATGATGGCCGTGCGCCTCTTTTGCGTTGATGTTCCGTCACTTTTGTGACGCAGCAGCAGTGCAAAAGATGCACCATGTTGCAAGATAGGCCTCACTTCATCTTCAACAATATACCCTCAGTTTAAACTGTATACATTTAGGACTGTGTAGGGGGCATGGTGAAGCGGAGGACACTAACTTTATTTGTTTGTAAAATTGGATGATTGTCAATCTTTTCCCTTGCCTTTTTAAATTTTTAAAATACATGTTTTAATATTTTTCAAATTTTTGTTCTTTCTTTCACAGATTGAAAGTATAAAAATAACAAGTGACTAAGTTAACGAAAATTATAAGGTAAATGTTTTGTACTCTTTTCGTTATGTTTCTATCACATTTAACTTCTATTAGTTCCACTGCTTCATTTCTTTAACCCTCAGTTTTCTGCATTTGCTACTTCTCTCATTCCTTTCTCTATTACTTACTTACTCTACTCCTTCCACTCCTTTTCTCAGTCCCTCTGTTCTCATAGTTACTCAGTCTTGTTCACTCACTCCGTTTCTATTACTCTCACTGTCTCTGACTCATCTCTCTTTCACTACTTCTTCATTATGCTTTCTCCCTGTAGTTCAAGCATACTAAGGGGCATATTATCAACACAGGCAAAAAAAATATCGCTGCTTTTATCGACAGAAAACTGCCGCAAAAGCAGCTTTAGCGGCAGGTTTCTGTCGCGAAAGCGGATTTAGCGGCAGATTTCTGCCGATAAAAGCAGCGATAATTTTATCACCTATGTTGATAATATGCCCCTATGTTATTTACATTTCTTTGCTGTTTCAATCATTCCTTTTCTGTTACTTCTTCTTTTCTGCTTTTTCTCTATGTTATTCCACATGTTTTAATCTTATTTTGAACATTCACTCACATTCCCAAAAAACTCTTGTTTATTATTCTTCTCCTCTCCTTTTTTTCTTTCATTTCCTTATCTATTTTGTTTTTCACAATTATACCCTCTTCCATCTTTTCTTTGGTAAATAGATCTATTAAACAGTATCTCTGTGTTACTCCCTCTAGCTGTCTTTCTTTTAACATTACTCTCTGTTTCCTTCCATTATACTTACTCTTCTTTTTTTTTTTAAAAATTTTTGGGTTCGCTTCCGGTTCGCGTACCGGCGAGCGAACCGGGAAGCGAACCAAAAGAAATAGAGGTTGCCAGAGTGCTAAACATTCTAGCAATTTTTTTATAAAGGGGAGGTAGTTCTGAAAAGAACTTTATTTATTATTTTTGTTGTTTTATATTTTTTTTATTTTTTTTCTGAACATTTTTTTACTTTTTTTGTATTTTTTGAACGGTTTTATATATTTTTTTTTGGGGGGGGAAACGAAAACAAATCATTGTAAAGGGCTCAACAGGAGCAACAAAAAAAAATAAGATAATTTATTTTCTGGGGCGTTTTGGACAATCATGATTGTCAATTGCTAAGTTGATTAGATTGCTGCTACTTTCTCTGTAGCAAATCAACTGACCGCAACTCACGCACACTTGTTTGACTTCCCCGAACCTCATCTGTATGTTTGGGACCATGTCCCTCGCCTCTGGTCCCGTCACTTCCTGTACATTTGATCTACTGGCCACAGGAGGAGGGTTATCCTGCAGGTCATGTACCTGCGCAGCACTGTAGTTGATAGGGTGCCACCTGTCCATATGGCGATGCATTGTATAATTGCCATAACTGTATTTTTTATCTGTCCCTCTGGACAGATCTTTCTTGCAGATAAGGCAAGTTACATACCGGGCATTCACTTTTCTTTGGCCCCGGATATATTTAAAAAATTGCCAAATATAATTTTCTTTGACATGAGACCTCCTGGGCTCCTCAGGCAAAAACTGCCTCTCTTGCTGCTCTTCCTCTTCTTCCTCTTCTTCCTCCTCTTGCTAAATGATAACTTCAGCAGGTGGTCCTCTCTTCCTAGGAGGTGGTGGTGGTGGTGGGGGTGCACTAGCTGAAGCTACAACACTTGCCATTGCTAAGTGATGAAAAAAGGTCTTCCTCTCACAAAGATGAAAGTCAGAGTGAGGAAACAAGGAGGGGTTTTCATCATTTGGGGAAAAAAAATTAGTTCTAAACCAATGAAAAGTGATATTTTTAGGTCACATGACCTAGCCTTACATCATTAGGAAACCAAAAGTGAAATGAACCAATAAAAAGTGTTATTAACAAGTCACATGACCTGTTATGCTTACGTTACGCGCTCCGCGCCGCGGCCCAAATTGCTTCGCACCTCGCTTCGCGTACCGGAGCACTTCCGGGTGCGCTAACGCGACGCGTCAAATCACGCATTACGCGACAACGCGATACGTCGCGCTTACGCGACGCGTCACGATGTTGTTTTCTAATGCGACAGTTGCGCAAACGAAACGTTTACTGGTTCGCGGACCGGGTCGCGGCAGCAATTTGAGCTAACGGAAAGCTAACCGGTTCGCGGACTGGGAGCGAAACAAAAAAAATAATAAATTTTTTTTTATTAATAAACATATAAAATATATTTTTCCTTTAAAAGAATAATACATTTTACAGCTTTTGATATTTGCTATTAAAAAACCTTTGAAATTCACTGAAAAAAACATAGGTTATAGACCATATATAGTTAGGAATTAGCATTTACAAAACCTTGAAAATTCACTGAAAAAACCATAGGTTATAGACCATATATAGTTAGGAATTAGCATTTACAAAAACTTATTTTACTCACACAAAACCATTGAAATTCCATATATAGTTAGTTGCACTAACTATATATCACGCGCCCGCAATCCACTGCTGATCATGTCACATATTACATCATTCATGACATGGTCAGTGACATCACTGATGACATCTCAAATGACATCACTGATGACATCACTGATGACATCACTGATGACATCACTGATGACATCTCATTTCACATTACTGATCACATCACTGATGACATCATTCATGTGATGATACGATGAACCTCTTCAGACTCTAATATAACCTTAGGTACACTCAGTGTAAACAGACACTCACAGACTGTCACTCATCCATGGAGTTACTCACACACCTAGTCAGTCTTGCAAAGAATCAATCACACCTCCATTTCCTCAACTATATAGTTATACACACCTTACTTATTCAAACATATACTAACACATATTTACTCTCTTATACAATCCCTGATACAAGTTCACAATGATCCATACAGCCACTCACACATTCACTGGCTCTTATGCACAGTTATTTATATATGTCAACTCTCACATGTACTGTGTTTTACATATGTACTTACTTTGACATGTAGCACTGAGATATCCATTCACTCACCAATACATTCATGCACACAGTCAACCGCCCATACAGCTGTTTCCACATGCACTTTTGAACTCATACATCTAGTGAATCAACTGCTCACACATCTATGCACAGAGTCATACACCTCCCAGCCACCCACACACACACTCAGTCTCCCATACAAATACTTGGGCAACCAATCAATAACCCATATAGTTAGTCATATAGCTACTGATCAACACATGCAGCAGTTTACAGAACAACAGACATAATGATGCACAAATTAAAACAGTTTAGTCACTAACCCATGCACTCAGTGAGACACATTTAATCACTCACTCAGTCAGTCATGCACCTACTAAATCCTTCATCCAGACACTTATACATCCACTCATTCTTCAATATGTAAGACATATTTTAACTTTACAGAAACATACAGTCACTGGATGTTGTCATCAGTGATGTCATTTGAGATGTCATCAGTGATGTCATCAGTGATGTCACTGACCATGTCATGAATGATGTAATATGTGACATGATCAGCAGTGGATTGCGGGCGCGCGATATATAGTTAGTGCAACTAACTATATATGGAATTTCAATGGTTTTGTGTGAGTAAAATAAGTTTTTGTAAATGCTAATTCCTAACTATATATAGTCTATAACCTATGGTTTTTTCAAGGTTTTGTAAATGCTAATTCCTAACTATATATGGTCTATAACCTATGGTTTTTTCAGTGAATATATATATATATATATATATATATATATATATATAGATAGAAGGGAAATAAATGACGTTAAAGTGATGTTAGAGGTGGGTATGGTAATACGATTCAAGCTGGCCTTTAAAAAAAAAAAGAATTCATTTTTTCAGGACAATTTTTAGTGTTTTCTTTTTATTAATATTCAGTCAATGCCCCAGCTTCCAGTCAGACTCCTGTGGCAACCTCAATCATGCGCATGGCCAACCATATGCATTCAGGGGCTGATTCACAGAACTAATCTGAGACAAAATCCTAAACTTACTACTTTTGGTATTCACAGAAGGCATTTAGTAGTAGTAAAGTCTGTATTTTGTCCTAAGTTAGTGTTTTGTCCTAAGTTAGTGTTTTGTCCTAAGTTAGTGTTTTGTCCTAAGACCAAAACTTAAGACAAAAAACTAATTTAAGACAAAATATTAACTTTACCACTACTAAAGGCCTTCTGTGAATACTAAAAGTAGTAAGTTTAGGATTTTGACTCAGATTAGTTCTGTGAATCGGCCCCACAGTCTTTGGTCCTGTATAGCAGAGAGGGTGGCCACATGACATGTGAATAACAAAGCGAACGTGCCAGTAATGATGTTCTATCAAAATTCACTTTAAGATCACACGTGAAACTCATTGTGTTCTAATCGTCACTTTTCTTTTTTCATTTCAATAGAAAAACGGTCAATCCATTATTTATTTATGGTCAACACAAAACATAATTCTTCAAATATTTACATGAACCACACTACAACACATCTAATCAATAAACAATTATGCACACATGTTTAGACATCACACTTAATTGACAATGAAAGAGAAAAAAATAGACAAAGATTAATAAATTTTTAGACAAGTAAACAAGCTCAGGTTCCAAAAACCTCAAAAAATTATAAAAAAGGAAAAAACAAGAAAACAACAAGGCCAAAAGGTGAATTTTTGAACAATTAGTATTTCAACAACATAGTCATTGGACAAAGACAAGACAGTGTACAGTCAAGGACAACCTGATGATTTAGTTAAAACTTGTTTTGAGCAGTACATTCAAACATTATAAAAGAAGGTTGGCTTGACAGTCTGTTTTTTCACTTGAAAGGTCATTGTATGGTCAACGCATTTCAAACCCAGAAAGTCGTTTGTGGGTTCTCATCAGGACCTAGAGCAAGAGCTGATCTCAGATCATATTTAGAGAAGAAGCAATCTTAGTTGCGGCGTTAAACATCGTGTTTTTAATAAGAATTTTGAAACTCCAGGGATGGTAAAATGTGGGAGGGCAGGGCAGTGATTTTCACAGGTGTAGTGAATTTGATTTTGGAACAAAACGCGAATGGTTCGAAGACGCTGTACTTTCAAGATACCTTTATGTTATTTGAAGGATAATTGTGGAGCGCAAGGATAAACTCATCTTAGTGTTGCCCTTTTAGTACTGTTTTCAAGCGTCCAGCGTCTTCCGGTCTTTCAGTAAAGTCGGCATGTTGGTCACATGACATGTGGCCAACATGCCAACCCCCACCTCCCCAAGAAGGCGGCAAACAACAGCTTCATACAGCCTCCAGTCTTGCATAGTGGGGGGTTGGATTGACCAACCAAACCCTCCACTGTGCACAGCATTCTGCCCTACACAGTGGTTCGGCCTCCGGACTAAGATTCATCAAGGCCTTGCACCCAACCCTGCCGACAGTGACCAATCCACTGTGCATGGATCCTGTGCAGTTGGAGATTGACCCCTTTGCCTGGCACTTTACCAAGACCAACCACCCGCTGTTCACAGCCTCTGGCGGTGCACAGTGTGGGTTTGACTGTAGGCAGCCTGGCCACCCCCATGGATTCCCATCCCTGTGTGAACACCCAACTATATATATTACACATACTACTGGGGGTCGCCAGTAGGTAGTTATAGTTAGGACCTAGTTTCCATAGGAAATCCACAACATTCTATTTGGAATAACTTTGGCGCCGGTGGACGAATCTTTGCAAATTTCTCCAAGAAAATGGCCTGCTCCGCTCCTTCCTGAAAGTTTGGGGGTGATTCGTCAAGCGGGGGCCGAGAAAAAAGGAGGGTCCCAAAAGGTGTTTTCCCCATGCAATTTTCCATAGGGACCTTTAGCCAGGGCTACAGCCCGAACGGCTTTACACCAAATTTGGCAGAGAGGTAGAGTTCGGTTCGCAGATTGTGCTTTCTGTTAAATGGTGTAAATCTGTTCTGTAGTTCCTGAGAAAATCAAAAGTAAAATCATAGCGATATCTAGAGACGAAGTACAGCACGCGTACGAAATCCGTACAATTACGAGCACGAGCTGCATGCTAATTGGATGTCAACTGTCTGTCAACACTCCAAACCAGGAAGTGTTGGCAGCCATCTTGTGCCTAGGTAGCACTGAGTCACACGAACACAGTAAAACAAAGTTGAAAAATAAGGAAAGGGGTTAGGGTAGAAACATGTTGACCCTCTAGGCCTGCTCAGGGGGGTCTCACATGGATGTTTAGGCGCACATTTTTTTATTTTTTTAAATAAAAAACCTGCGTTGTATGCGTATTGTAGCCGTGCGGTGGAAAAGGAAAATAAAATAGAAGTTAGTTTATTCCTAATTAGCTCCCGGGGGGGGGGGGGCAAATCCCAGGGGCAATTTTTTTCTATAATGGGGGGCTTGGTAGTGTCCAACAGGAAGAAAAGAATTGGGAAAAAAAAGTAATGTCGAGGACAGTGATGCTCCTGCTTTTTATCAGGTAAATAGACTGTTTCCCATAACACAAAAGTTTATTGCAATAAATATATAGAATTTTAACTTGAGCAAAATCAGGATGAATTTGTGTGCGTGGACTGTTTGCTGAAAATGCTGGTGTAGCAGTTGATGTGCTTCGTGCAGTAGCAGGTGGGTTGTCCTTCAACCTCTGTGGTGCAGCTTGAGCAAAGTTGTTTGGGTGTAAGTTGTTTACGTGTCGCTCCATATTTGCTGTGCTAAAGGAGTATTTTTGAGATGGATCACCCCTTGAAAGAGTTTGGAAAATTTTACAGGTTACTTTTGGAGCATTAACCTTTTTTTGCCCTTCTGGAAAAGTAAAAAACTGCCAAATTAGATCTTCTTTCCTCTTGTTTGGAGTTTCTTTAGGAATTAAATATTCTTCTGAAGATTGGCTGGAAGATGAGTCCATTGCTGTTAATATGGTAAACTTTGTTCTATTTGACAAGATTCTCAGAAGAGAAGTTTCTTTTTAGAAAGTCAAAGTAGAATTTTTAAAATGGGACGGAAGTTTCAACAGTTGTAATAGGAAGTGTTATGAACCAATGAAATTTCTTCTTTTAAAGTCACATGGCTTTGCGTACTGTTAACCTCTTGGATGCTATGGGAATTCCCCTGCTGTGCTGGGATTTCGTGATCCTTATTGGTTCATGACGAGCTGGGCTCGTCATGAGCGTGCGAGGAGGCTACTGCATGACGAGCCCAGCTCGTCATGAGCGTGGAAGGGGTTAAACTATTATCACGGTGTTCTTAGGATGCGAGTACGCATGACTTTTCACCGCGATTGGTGTAATTGCTTTTAAAAGTAATGTAGGATTATTGGAACTTAAAAAAAAAAAAGTCATAATTATCCTAGATAATGTGTTTTGTTAGTATGTTCAATAAATACATAAATATATGTTTTTAAACAATTAAAAACATTTGCGTCTTTGCGTACGGGGCGCCGTACATGACGTCACACGGAAGCTTTGATGCGACGCGTAACGTGAAAGCATATTCGTAGCGTATGCTGAGAATGATTAGCAGTACAAACTATGGTGCGATCACTCTCTCACGGTCAAATCAGAGCACAGGGTGCGCTATGAGAATGGTTAGAAGTGGTCACTCATTGGAAATCCGATTCAGCTGTGTGGCTTATCCACGGTATCATAACGTTACTTTTTAGCATGTTTAAGTTTGAGGTTTGCATGTAATACTATGCTATAGGCAGATATGGATGTTTAGGCAGCGCTTATCTCCAATAAGCTTGGTCATTATCATTTACATATAGGTGTCCGAGGGAGGGAAAAGAAGTCTTTGTGAATGGTGAGGATTGCACAATAGCACCACATTACTCCTTAATTTGTAGACACATACAATTGCATGGCTCTTGTAATCAAGATGCGCCTAATTTGGTGTGAGTTTTGAAAGGCACTGCGACACCTGCTATCATACTATCGTTCAGTTTACTGCAAACGTGAGTTATTTCATTTGAAATAATGCAGATTGTTGTGCAAAGTTACCAGGCATCGGTTACATGATTACAGTAACTGAGCGTGTGGTTTGCTTAAAAAAAACAAACAAAAAAAAAAAATAGATGTGTTTACTCATCTGCATGGGAAGCTGGATATTTCCATCTGGCCGTCGATTCCGACCTTGAAAGAATAGTCAACCAAGTGAGCCGTATAAGAGCGCTATTGTCTCAAAAAGAGGTCACTCTTACATCTGCTAGAGAAACATTGGTCCTTCATGTAGTAAACACCCGCACAGAAGTGTATGATTTATTAAATACAGACGTGCCTTTGTATTTTGGGGAGTTAATGCAGAGTATCTTTAATGCGTCCTTGACTACAGGGTTACCTTACTTTTTTAAAGTTGGAAGCAGTGGTCTTGTGAGTTCTTTTGAAACTATATTTGGTGTCTTTTCGGCATTTTTTCATTCGATTTTTTCCAGCATCTTTGGTGGATTCCTCTTAATAGTCGCATTAGTTGCCGGTGTGCTTCTATTAATTTGTTTACTTAAATATGGATGCACATCCTCCAGCACACAACAATATTTCTCGGCTGTTGCTGCTCCGCAACCGAATGCTGAGTTATTACGGAGCGCTGCCTCTGGCTACATTGAGTGCAGCTTATGGATTATAGTTTCATTTCTCCTTTTTCACATGCGTTCAACCTGTCTTCCATTGCCTGAGCTACGATTTCGACTGGGCCCTGGATTTGTGTCTCTGCAGTACGGTGTCTCCCAACGCGGATTATGACCAGCTGATGAGCCCCTTAGTGGTTCATGACTTGCTCTGTTCTGGCGGCGGGATTATGGCCTTAGCAGCGATACATGGAATAATGGGACGTTGGAATGTTTTTGCAGCGGCGCATGACTTCTTGGCACGCAGTTACATTGAAGATGACCCGAGTTTTCCTCCAATGGGGATAGAGGATCCGGTCGTTGAGGAACATGTATGTTAATTCTCACTATTGAATTGGATGGCTGAAATGTTTTCAGATGAGAACAATGACTTCCTCTTGGAGGCTGTTGCTACATACTGTGGTTATACGCTGTTGGATTAAGACTGATTTTTCTACCTATTCTTTATTATTTAGTTACTGTTTTCTATCAAACGTCGAATCATTTTTTGCAAATTTGAACTGGACTCTGCTTTTCAGGCTTGGACTCTGCATTCCTAGTTCGCCCACGTTTATATCACGTGGTTCTATCGAGGGACGGTGTCGTGGGCTGAGCCTTGCACTCACACCGTGTTAAGTTAGCATAGGTTCATTAGAAGCTTAAACGCCATTTTTGCTTTCCTGCTCAGCTTTGCACATGAGACACAATTTTGATATTGTTTAGAGAAGGCTGAGTATTTTGTTTCACATGAGAATAATTTGTTATACTACATTTCTAGACTGCCTCGCTAGTTTAGTGTGCATAGTGAGAGCATGGAACATCAAGGTTATCTTGGATACTGTGTCGGTTATTCGGAATGATCCTCGCACGTTCGACCTATAACACATATGCAGGTGTGGCCACGTCTGATACTGGCGCGTTTAATAATGTATTGTGGAGGCATAATTAGACACAGTTGGAGAACATTGGTATCCTGACAGTTTGTGCAGAACTCAATGTGATCCACTACTGCTGAGTACCAGAGGTATGGGACCGTCCATGTAATCCTATGAGACCATCTGTAGTTATAAACTAACCTGGTAGGTAGGGAGGGTGAAATGTAGGTATATTTTAAACCTGTTTCCCGTTAGCAATACAAGATGCTTTCTCACTTTGTATTTTATGGAATAGTAACAATGCTGACAACTTTGTTTCTGATAATAGGTTTGGTTGTATTATCTAAGGTACTGTGCATGAGATTACGGCGTTAGAAATAAACATTTCAAACTTGCACATGTCTTTATTTACTCCTTGTTTTGGACTGGTGTAAGACTATAACGAAAGAGTGCTCTTTTTATCTATCTTACTTGAGGTAATCTAAGTCGCATGTTCTGGGTTGACTAGTCATTGGTGTTTTTGCTATAGGACGAAGAACCAATGAGTCACTGATTGCTAGTCTGGTAGGGGGTTTGGGTACTAAGGTGGGTTTTGGTACACCGTGATTCATTGAGGTCCTAAGTCTTTATGCACATTTCTGTGTAGGAGCAGAATTCCTGCAACAGTAGTTACAACAAAAAGGCTTGATAAAGGGCCTAGAGTTTGAATCAGAATATGAAATTGAAGAATAATTGATAACCCCAGCCAAGAAAGGGAGCAAATGTGCAAATTTACAAGTCTTCGGCTGGGGGACTTGTTACAATAAAAATGTTTGATAAAGGCCTGCACTTTGAATAGGTATATGAAATAGAAGAATAGTTGATAATCACAGCTAATGTATGCAGCAAGTAGTTGTGTGTATGTGTGGATGATGTGTTGATTGAGAGGAAGATGAAAAAGGTGAAAAATAAGAAAGGTTGGAGACACGCAAACTACCCACTGCCTTGTCAGTGAAGAGAATCTTTGGATTTCCAGCTCATTACACAGATAGGGTGTTGGATTCCGCAGTGGGAGCAAGAGAAACGAGTAGCGCATCTAAGGAAGCAAGCTAGTGCATAAAGTACACATAGTGTGCGGTAGTAAGGACGGAAGTAAGGACGGAAGTGTGGAAATTACCCACTGCTATTGATGGGTAGTAGTTACGAAGAAGGGTGAATAGAGGGCCTTGACTTTTAATTTGAATTAAAGAAGAATAATTGATAAGCCCAGCCAAGAAAGGCAGTAATTAGGTGTGTGTATTTGTGGATGATGTGTTGATTGAGCGGAAAATGAATAAGGTGAAAAATAAGAGAGGCTGCAGTAAGGGAAGTGGGTGTTTAGTTTATATATATACACATATATATATACACACACACATACATATATATACACACATATATATATATACATATACATATACACACACACACACATATATATATACATATACATATATATACATATACATATATATATATATATATCAATGAAAAAACCATAGGTTTTAGCCTCGTTATAGTTCGGAATTAGCATTTAAAAAACCTTAGAAATTAACTGAAAAAAACATAGGTTTCACACATGTTATAGTTAGCTGGGCATTTCACTCATACAAAACCTTTGAAATTCCCCCGTTCTAGTTAGTTTAGCTAACCATAACTCGTGCGTCCGCAATGCACTGCTGATGATGTCACATATTACATCACTCAGGACATGGTCAGTGACATCATTCATGACATCACTGATGACATCTCAAATGACATCACTGATGACATCATCCAGTGAATGTGGGTCTTTCTGAAAAATAAATATTTTTTATATATGTATATCTAAAGGTTGATGGAAGAATAAATGGGTAAATAAGTGTCTAAATGTTTTTTTTGTAAAATTGATTGTATAACTGACTTAAGTATATCCTAGTGAATACATGTATTAGCGAGTTAATTCTTCCATCAACCTTTAGATATACTTGTATAAAAAATATTTATTTTTCAGAAAGACACATTCACTGGATGATGTCATCAGAGATGTCATTTGAGATGTCATGAGTGATGTCACTGACCATGTCATGAGTAATGTAATATGTGACGTCATCAGCAGTGCATTGCGGGCGCGGGAGTTATAGTTAGCTGAACTAACTATAACAGGGGAATTCAAAGGTTTTGTATGAGTGAAATGCCCAGCTAACTATAACATGTGTTAAACTTATGGTTTTTTTCAGTGAATATATATAACATTTCAGATGATGTGGTAGTCCCATAATACTGGTGTTCAACTTCACCTCCATGGTTCCACTTCCCAGAAAAAGTTTGCCTGTACTGCTGTAAGATTTGCCCCCTTCCCAACCACGCCCCGCACACCTATACACAAGTACCAGTTTCAAAGTGTCCCTATCATGCACCCTTACATACTATTTTTAAAACCTTTTCAGGACATGGGGACAGAGTGGCTGAGTCCGGTAATGGTGTCCACAACATTTTCATCTGAGTTGCAGCCAGTCAATCAGATTGCTCAGTATTGCGGGACATACCTATCAGGAATACCTACCTTTTTAACTTCTTTATGCCCAACCAGAGTATCTCTTTAACCTCTCATTTCTTGAAAATGGCAGAAGGAATTTACACAAAATCACAAAAAGCATGTTTTCCGAGTAAAGCTCAAACGTTTTGCAAAATATGGTAATTCCTTTCGGCCGTTTTTTTCTGCATCAGGCAGCAAAGCTTCCTAACGGAATAAACATTGGTAATCAGCATTTTGAGACACCCTTTTTCTTGGCCTCCACTTGACAGATCAGATCAGCATGAGGAAGAAGTTTAGGGGAACTCATTTTTTTTTTTTTAAGTTTCATGCAGATTTGTAAAAAGTTGCCCAAATTATTAGCAGAATAAAAAATGTTCCTCCTAAGGAACCTCTTACGCAATTATAACTACAGTGGCAACCGCCATTATGTAATAAAATGTATTAATCTAATAATACTTAATTTTCCAAACAGGTACAGATCCTCTGAGTAGGTGTTACAGAACCATAAGCATCTGAGGACCCCAAGTTAATAACTGCTGCTCTAGCACAAGAATGACACAAGTGCCCTTTGCTTATTCCATAGTATTAGCAATATATGATGAATCCCCACGTCAGTGGAGAAGCGTGGCTCAGTGGTTAGAGGCGGCAGACCCGGAAGCTGAGATTAGCCGTGGACCAGGGTTCGATTCCCCGCCTCGGCGGGTCTCGGGCTCAAAAATTCCACGGACTCGATAATTCTCGTTCCGGTGCCTACTCAGCTCACGGGGTCACACTCTGTGACTCTGGGCAATAGCTTGCTTAATCTCCACTACGGCCCCTCGCGGCGGGATGCCTGGCTTTCACCTTGTGGACACCCTGCCGGGGTATCTCACTGGGGAATACCAGGACGGGTTCCCTAAGCAAGCGCCGAGATGCCTACGGGTAGTCGTGCGCTATACAAGAGCGTAATCATTTCATCATTTCATTTCATTACATATGCAGTACATATTGAAATATGTGTAGCATCAATCTGAGCAGTTTCTTGGACTCGCAAAGAGTAGCTCACTCAGATTGCGACATACCAATCTGCAGTGAGCAATTGTGCACTGCACATTTGGTGGTGAAGACAGGAAAGGGTCTGCACAAATCCTTTGTGACCGATTTGCTGAAGCAGCCCCAAAAACATTAAAATTGCTACGGATAGCTGAGAGCAGGAATTAAGATTTCACAAAATTAAAGCTGTTAACAGCTTATATTCTAGACATGCAGGCTACCAGCATTGGGAGGAGTAAACAGCCCAAAGGACTTCTGCGTTTCCTACCCTGTACCCTACCATGTGCCATTTTTGTGGCATTTCTAATGCCTTTGATGTTTTAAGGGACGGGGTTTGCAAAGCTGGTGCACTGAATCTGAACGGGGAGACCCATTCTCTCTGCTGTCCCTTCTATGCCTCTGTCCCAGCGCTCTGTATCTTGTGCAATGAGGGACATAGCCGTAGCCCTATCAATTAATAACAATGAGACAATGGGGTGCACCCAACTAAGCACAGCCTATTGCACATTCAAGGACTTTTTAATCTTTCCCTCCATAAACACGGAGGTTGCACACAGTGCAGTGGATTGTGCTACGGGCAGGCATGTCACATGATGCTAATTGACTGGTAAAGCACTCGTTTGGACACTGAAATCTCATTAAGCTGCAGAAGAACATTCAAAGTATACTTCTGTCAATTTAATTGGTAAACAAGCATTTACAATGCAACAGTCTCGCCTTTGCAAAAGTTTGAGCTATTGGCATTGTAAATGACAAACTTTATTTATGTGTTGGTTTTGAAAACAGATAAATAAATGGCATTGTCATTTACAATGCCAATAGCTTTAGCTCTCGCAAATGCGAGACCTATTGCATTTGCACACATACAGAGCCACACACACACACAGAGCCACACACACACATAGCCACACAGAGCCACACACACACAGAGCCACACACACACAGAGCCACACACACACACACACCGAGCCACACAAACACACACCGAGCCACACAAACACACACAGAGCCACACAAACACACACAGAGCCACACAAACACACACAGAGCCACACAAACACACACAGAGCCACACAAACACACAGAGCCACACAAACACACACAGCCACACACACACAGATCCACACACACACACACACACACAGAGCCACACACACAGAGCCAAACACACAGAGCCACACACACAGAGCCACACACACAGAGCCACACACAAACAACTGCCTCACCCACCAAGCTTGGGAGACCGGTTTCGTGGCTCTGCCCCAGCTCTTGGCCACAGCGGCGGGGGCAGGCTCCCAGGACTCCCCACTGAAAAGAGGTTAGAGGGCTTGTGGGGGGCGGGGGGGGAGCAGCGCACCAGGGGTGGGGGAGGAGGACACCCGGAGTGGTTGAGGGCACTGGGGGTGATTGTAGGGAGCACCTACACACTTTACACGTTACTGCATGCAAGAGATGAATGATCCAATAGTGAAAGGCCACGCTGGCGACTGCAGCACCACGAACCCAGGACCATGCGGGAAACCTACATAGCAGAGTGAGTTGGGGCGAACGCTTAGTCCAAGGCCCAATCCAAGCATGCGACAACCACCAGCAGGCCTCAACAATGCACGGGCCCTCCCGCTGGTCGCGGCTCTCAGACCGCAGACCCACACCCTCCTCCGCAGCTGCAGGCCCAAGCAAGGCCATGCCCCCACTCACCGCAACCAGCTCCGGCACCACTATCCTCCCGCAGCAGTGAGTAATGCCTCGCGCTGCACCACGCCGATAACACCAGGCCTCCACACGGAGTCCCAGCTCCGTCGGGGTCTACGCAGCCATTCAGGGGCCGCTGGGTGCCCAAGAGGCATGTCGCTCAGCAGCACAGCTCCAAAAGTGCAATCTCAATCCGCAGGGCACTGGTCACCATCCGTCTTCAACTCGCAGCGGGGCAGCGTTAGGGACCGGTTCACCGCCGAGAAATGGCAGCCATCTTGCGCCCTCGCAGTCCGAGCACTCCACAGTGGATTTCTGCTTGTTGCTTTGGCGTTTGCAGTCCGCAATGCCACCACTCAGCTCAGGGATGTTTCTCCTTACAGACCAGCAGGTTTTAGTGCACTGATGTTGCGATTTCAAGTGGATATTTGGCGGATCGAGGATCAGCCCGGCAGAGCTGCACTGAGGCGCAGGTCAAGGTATGTGGGGCCTGGAATAGCAAAGGGTCCGCACACGGGTCGATCTCGTTGCAGGCCCCGCAGTCACTTTTCACTTGTGGGCAAAGCAATGTAGGCAATACTTTGCTGGGGACAAACGCCGATGGTGCTTTTCAGACTGGGGGCGTGTTTGTCTTTCTCCCCTCTAATCCATTGGCTGGAATGTAAACAACAGGCGTGTTTTTGACTTGTTGTTTACCATTCCAGCCAATGGAGAAGAGGGTAGAACAAACCTAAAAAACATGCCCCCAATCCGAAAAGGACGTGGCTTAGATGAAGAGAATGATGACACAGACCTCTTCTCCAATGGCTGGCCGCCGTTTAGGAGGCCAGCCAATGGAGAAGAGGGACGGGGTTTACCCTCGCTACTCAGAATCATCAAATCTCACCAGCGAAACTGCGCAGCCTACGCTAGCCGAGACCTAAAAAGGGCGAGATTATAAAAATCTGGGCCAGTTTTACAAAGTGCTCTAATGGGCTGTGCACTCTGCTTTAAAGCATGTTTGTAAGTGTTCAGTGAAACAGTGCAACTGCTAAGAGTCTGCGAAAAAACTAGTAATGGTGCTGCAAACATAACCATGTACAATAGGTGCCACATTTTTGGCCCTTGTACAATCTCAAAATTGTTTATTTAAGGAGTCCAAAATCGACTTCACTACACTATTCCAAACTTGACAAGGTAAAGGTACACATCCCCACAATATTGCGAGGAAAAGAACCAATTCAGAAAGAGTCTTATCAAGATGTCGATTTGAGAGAAATTGTCCTTTTTAAAAGGCGCTTATCATTGCACGGACTTGAGATCACCTACAGTCATCATAGTTGGTAATCTGGCTGAGGCTGTGATGCAGTTGAGTGGGGAAGGGTCATGAGTGGTAAGCCAGAAATCTGTCCAATTACTGGCAGCATGACTGGCAGCATGACTGAACACCAGCACCTCTGTGTAAGCGTAAGTAGCTTTATCATATGTTCTCTTTCATCCAGTCCCCCAATAGAATGGAATTTGCGCAGTAGGTGTGGTAAAATATTCCACATTTGAAGCAGAAGTTGGGTCTGTTCAGCACTGACATGATCTGTGAGCCCAAAGGTTCCCATTTAAGTATACACAAGCTGAAGGACACGGGCAAGAGATTAAGCCCTTATGGAGTCAGGCACCTGTAGTCACCTTCGAGTCTGCTCAGTAGAAGAGAATGGCCTCTAGTATCAAAAGGTGGCAACAGCTTCAGTTAAGTCAGGGCTCTGGTCCCTTCTTGACCTGTGAACCTTCTCACATCATTCAGAATGGACACCACTAATAATTCTGTTCTTCTCAATGCGAGAAACCCAAGTCTGTGTGATGCGCATCCAGAATTCTGTCGGATTCTATTAAATGTTGTAAATGCTGTACAGCTGCCAGTTCCATTACTTTCACCCTAAAGGGAAGCTGTAAAACTGACTGGGTCCAAGTTTGAGAGATAGACTTTAAGGCTCATTGGGCAAGGTCCAGTCACAGAGGAGTGTATGACGAAAAGTAAATGTTTTTTCAGCAGCAAAGTGGCCTTAACCACCTGGAGGGTTAGAGGGGTCTGAGTGATCTGCAGGCCATCTATCCATGATGTTCTGCCTATTTTTATTATATTTTGCATTAAACAAGTCAATTATTAATATGTTAACAGTACATGGAATATGTCCCGCTAAGAACCAAAAAGTACAATTTTCTGCATCGTAGTAGTGTGGGATTACAAAAGCTTTAAAGCCATCACAATAACCTCGTTCCTAATTCCACCTTCCTGACTCCGATAACCAAAATATTGTCTGATGCAGCTTGCCTACATTCCGTTTTCTCACGGTTTCCTTCCATAAGTGCTAAAAACAAATACAAGCCTGGTCGTTGCCCTTTTGGCAGGTTCACCCCGAAACTTTTTGCATTTGCCTAGCCATTTTCTGTAACCTGGAGTTTGTGATTTTAGGCCTCTGCGCACTTTTTCACTGTGGTCCAGTGTAAAGTGCGTGCGCTCTGTGTATGTGTGGTGAGTGGCCTGCCCACCCATAGGAATGCATGGGGAATATGTGTGACCTTGGTAGTTCCTGATGTGTGGGGAGTGCAGGGTCGAGTTTGGTATGTGTAAACTCGTCTGATTAAATGCTGCGCGATGATGTGCGCAGATTTATTGCGTCTAGTGTGGAAGTGCCACTTCTAGAAGTGGGCATGTCTGTGCAGTAAATGTGAATTGACTGTCTGGCTTGTGATTGGCTGGAGCTGGCTGGAGCTGGCTGGAGCTGGCTGGGGTGCCTGGCTCCAGGAGCCAGGATGGGTCTGCCCCGGTGGTGAATGGAGAGATCTGCATGTTGATGGCAGGGAGGAGTGCACCTGGGACCTGAATAGGGCTGGGCCTTGCCTCCACAATGCTGGCTCCACCCCCTGTGGTGTGTCTGATGTCCCTGACCCATCCTGTGAATAGGAAGAGGGGCTGAGCACAACAAAGTGCTCAGGAATCAGTTGCATCTGGTTCGCCCCTTGCTTGCACCTTTGGAAACAAAGGAAATGGTGTATAAAAGGGGCTGTGACCCCATGAAAATGTTCTTGTTTACTGACCTGAATCTACCAGGGGCGTGCTGCTCCTGGGGCCCAGGGGAAGACTTGCCTCCCTGGGCCCTGCCCAGCCCCTGGATTCCTCGAGGACTTTTTCTGGGACCCTCCTGCCCTCTTCACCTGTGAGGACTTGATTGCTGGAACCCTCCTGCCCTCTTCCCCTGGGAGCGCTGTGTTGCTGGGACGCTTCTTGCTGTAGGGGTCCTTTTCTGGGGCCTCTGCTGGTTTCTGTGCCCCCCCCAGCGCCTCATGAGCGCTTTATCTTGATTTATGGGCAGAGCGCTGTCGTTTTCCCTCGGGGGGAAGCGCTCCTGCCCTTTTGCTGCCAGCCTGGGTGCCACCAGGCTTATTTCGTTATTTCTTTGTAGGTGCCCACCCTGCGTTATGCCCAGATATTGGGAGGGAGCCTACCCCTCATTTATGCCCCAAGTTTCACCGCCGCGGCACCGGGAAGGAGAATGCCGCCGAAACCGGAAGTCCGGCCTGCGCCTGCCTGACTGTGGGCGGGGCCTGGAGTGCGTATTAATTTATAGGTACAGGTGCCCACCCAATCTCTGTGCTCAATTATGCGGGTACCCACCCCACTGTGTATTTCTGAGGACAAGGGAGCCTACCCCTCATTGTGCCTGCCGCATAGAATCACAGCCATTGCTGGCCCGGGTCCCGTGATTGCTGCCCCTACACTCACCGGCGCAGGCCAGAGTCCCCGTGAAGTCATCTCTCTTTGCCGCACTGGGATTGGCCCAGCAGGAGAGAGCGTTTCCCTAAAGCCGGGGCTCGTCCCAAGAGCCGCGCTGTGATTGGTGGAGGCGTCCCCTGACCCCGGAGGCTCGACGAGAGAGCCGCGCTGGGATTGGAGGAGGTGCCCCAGAGCTCGAAACTTTGACGAGAGGGTCGCTCTGGGTTCCTGGAAGAGCGAGGTGTCTCCACCCAGTCTCCACTGTCAGCTGCGGCCGAAAGTGATCAAGGAGAAAGACAGTATCCCCATGTAACCGCTCAACTTCAGTTGAAGGAGCGCCTTGTGGTTACCGCTGGGGACAGGGGATGCATGTCTGCAGGAAAGCGCGCTAGGTCTCCCGCCTCAGGAAGTCATCGCACAGGTGTTCAGAGCCGGGGGCTCCCATTCCTTGTGGCCCGTACCAGTATACTAGTGGGGCTGTGGTACCGGGGGTCCGCTTTAAAGGGCCGATGTGTTTCTAGTATTTGGGGGCACATGATTATTTTCAGACCCTGTGCGTGGCTCCACCGATAGGGGCACTAATTATGTTGAGCCCGTGAGGCTCTGGTGATGGTCCCCAGTTGTCCTTTTCGAGTCCCAGAGCAGGAGCCCAGCAGTGGGGCCAGGCTTATTTGAAAGGCCCCAGATCATCCCACGGGGCCCCTGATCCCGTGGGATGCCTATCTAAGGAGCCAGGGTGCTCCTGGGGCACAGTTGAGTTCAGAGCCAGATGGCTCCAACGCCCCATGCTGCTTTCCAGAGCCTAGAGGGCTCTCATGGTTGGCGCAAGTTATTGAAAGGGCTACTGAGAGCCCCCTGCTACAGTTTACCTCCTACAGCTGCCCAGCAAGTAGTGGGCGGTTGCACCGTTTAGGCGCAGTTCCAGAGAGAGTCCCTGGGAGGGACAGAAGTGGCACAGAGGTGCCAGGCCTTCCATAGCTGCGCAGCACTTCGTGCCAGCTGCAGCGTTTAGGCCCTGTTCATTGTCCTCAGCTGCCCAGCAAGTCGTGGGCAGCTGCAACGTTTAGGCGTGCGCAGATGGCACACCCCTGACTTGCGCTGCAATGGCAGCGCGCCCTGACATTCGGGACAGAGGGCATTTGAGCCCCTTCTTGAGATGGCCAGTTGGCCAGGGGGCTAGTTTATGGATAGGGCTCAAGGCCCTAAATGTGATTTATGTGCTCTAAATGTGGCGCCAGGTGACTGCCTACTGTATTTATACTGGTTAGGCCTAATGTGATTTATGCGTAATGTGCCATGCCGTTATGCCTGTGATACCTCTAAATGTGTTTTCATGCTTAGGAGGTTGTTTTGCCTAGTATAGTTTATACTAGTGAGTTTATGTGTCCCTGTGTGATCTATACCTATGGTGATTAGTATTGCGTAGTGTGTACCTACCTTTTACCAGCGTTACTGGTTGTGTTCTACAATTGTTATTTTGTGCTAATTCTACTAAGTGCTATTTCTACTAAGTGCTGATCCTGACAGTGGCCCACGTGGCCCTGCCTGTGTAAATAATCCCTTGTGCATATTGCCCGTGCCAGTTGGCACAATGTATATTGCGTGATTAGTATCTGATGTGTTTTGGAGAATACAAAAGTTATTTTTATATAAACTTGTGTGGAGTTCCTTTTGTGGTGTGCCTGGGATGTTTTTGCTGTGTGCGTGCGCAAATGCTTTACACATTGCCTCTGGGATAAGCCCGTCTGCTCGTGCCAAGCTACCAAGGGGGTGAGCAGGGGTTATCTTTGGCATGTAACTCCCTTGCCCTGACTAGAGTGGTGGTTTCTACCTGGCTTTGGCGCAAGCCTTAGCCAACCAGAAATCCCAGTTCTAACAGTGGCTATATCGACATAGAAGCTTTTGTGTAGCACTGATGAGAAGAGCTAATGTTACTGGGCAAGGGACAGGTTCCCTACCTTGAAGCTCTGTCAATGAACGCACATTATCAGAGTGTAATAAGGATTAGTACATTCACTAGGGAAATAAGGATTCCAACGCAACCTTAACAAATGTAGATTGTGTCTCTAGAAGACAATAGTGTCAACTGGTTGGTTACGTTTTTCAGGCAGGGTTCAGATTAGGTCTGGGCGGTAAATTCCGTTCCACTCGCGGAATTTGGGTAATTTCGCATTCCGCGGAGAACACAAAATTGCTGCAAATTCTGCATTCCGCAACTTCGCAAAATTTTTTGCTTGTTCGCGTTCTCAAAATGTGTGTTCGTGAGATATTTCCCCCGAGCATGCAAACAGCAATTGCGAACAGGAAAAAAGCATCGCGAACAAGTAATTCCCTGTGTTTGCGGAGTTTCTGCGTGTTTGCGGAGATTTTTTACAGTTTCGCTGAGGTTTGTGTAACGCGATTACGCAAATTTCGCCCACCCCTAGTTCAGATAGATTTACCTAACGCACACAAAAAGGTTAAAAGGAAAGTTTTTTGATTAGCCTCCTCACCAACTGGTGTGTTTGGGTGAACTCCCTTCAGTCATTCTTTGTGTAAGTTCTGCGCATTTTTTATCCACCCATGTCATTTCACAGATATTTGAATCTTCCACCTTACATTTTTCATACATCATCTTGCCCGGCTAACAAAGGAGTACCTCAGACATCACAGAACTTTGCAATTGCATTGTCATCTAAGATGGTGACTGCATTAATGTTCAGGACGAACGGCATAGACTTACATTCAGAGAGGAAACCTAAGGTGACCCTCCTCATCTAATATTTCTACCATGTCAACTTCATGATGCAAGGCCATCTTAGATAAAAGGATTCCACATGGCCATACAATAACAGTGGCAGCTGAATTTCTACTTCTTGGTTACAAAAAACAGAATAGAGCCTGGTGCCTTTTCTGCCCATGCCATTGTGGTTGGATGTTCTTGATTAAAAAGAACCTTCAACACACAAATAAAGTTGTTCGATGTAAAGATAGATATTTTCAAGATACAATTGCCTAGTTGCACTATAAACATGAGGGTGTCTTCACCCACTTCTTTAGAACCGCAATAAAGACTACTGCCTCCATAAGTCAGCATTGGCATATTTTTTTCTGAATGGAAGCAAAAATAATTACAGGAGGAAGAGTGACTTTGGAACTTTAAATGTTGAAGCTGCACGCTATATACAATCTGCCACCCTTATAACAAAAGTGCAGTTAGGTTATTTTTATTTTAACCATTGTTCCATTCAACAAACCAATAAAAAGACATTTAAAAGGGTCTCCTGTGTTAGCTTAAGATTTAAAGAGTAGTGGTGGACACCTATGAGGCCTTTAGGAACGGCCTAAGATATTGCGGCCTGGTAGAGCAAAGGCTTATATCTCACTCAAGAGAGACATCTAGTAACTGCCTGTAGTATTGTACTTTTGTGAAAGACTATTTCTAGGAAATTCACCTTTTTTGTATTGTCACCCCAGATTTTCCACCTTAGCCAAAGCCTATATTTATGCTGGCTTTAGAACTCTGTGCATTTGCTAACCAACTGTAGAGTGCCTGTGCTCCCCATTTATAAATTGTTAAATTGCCTAACTCCTAATTGATATATGTAACTTGACAATAAGTCCGTAGTATACAATGTAGAAAGCCTACCCAAAGCCTGAAAAGTAAATGCCACTAGTGGGCTGCAGCACATTGTACCACCTACTACAGTTGCAGTGCAAACATGGCATTAGGCCTATTCTGTACAGCTGCAGTGACAACTGTCAAACTCAACCTTTTGACATTTAAAAGGAAGGGTTTTGCATATTAATCAGAAACTCACTCCTATGTAAGCCTTGCAGCTCACAACACAGGTTTCATGGTTTTTAAAAGCAGGGCATGTAGAAATGTAATGTTAACATGCCCTTACAATGAGTAGCACCAAAAACTATTTTCACTGTATGAATGCTGCCTCAGAAAAATAATGATATAGGATATTAAATCCTAATACTGTTAACTCAGCAAAGAGACTAGCTAGAAAATAATTAATTAAACAATTATTTTTAATAGTTATTAAAATGCCAGCTGTCAGACTGTGCTCAAACCTTGAATATGTGTCATTTGAGGTGCAAAATGCACCCCAAGAGCAAACTATAGGCCGGCTTGTATGGGTAGAGAAGAATCTTCTGAGCTCAACAGATATGCAGGGTGGGGGCCGTGAACTTCATTTGACAGCACAGTGTGAAAAGCTGCTTGACAGGTTTGTTGAGCCTTATGTAACGCTTGGGGAACACTTGAAAGGAAAACAGGATGTCAAGACAATTATCTTTCTTGGTGCTGAGGGCTCTGCATATGCCCTACCGGATTTTTGCTCTAGGTTTGCTGTGGTAACAGTGCCCCTCTCAATTTAAATTGTAGTGTCTGATGTGGAAGGGCCCTCAGAATACTATAGTACACTCCTCACTCAGCGAAATTTAGTGTGGCTGAAGGCCTTAGGCATTTTGGTTTTGCCCTGAGGCATTGCATTTTCAGCCTGTTCGCAGAAAGGCAGACAGGGACTACTGGAAAAATAGGCAGTTCAGGGGCTAGGAACCTTTACCCCATTGAATAGGGAGGGGCCATGAGACACCCCCACCCACTTACTAGTTCCAGGCATCAATGTGGCACCTCCAGGTACCCACTTCAGGAGCTTTTCTGGAACTGCTGGTCCGGATCAGGAAGGTCTGGAAGATTAGAAGAGGACTGGATCTGCGGTGTGTGACCCAAGAGGGGCGCCAAGGGATGGTACCTGCTCATTCTTGTACGCAGCACACGGAAGTGGCCTCCAAGGGTCAGGTGGCTGACACGAAGATTTCAGGATGAGACTAGAGGTAATCTGGGAGGGATAATCCTTTTAAGCCCTTCCATAAAGGCTTTAATGACAGGGACTCTGAATGGTTCTGTTTCTTAGTGTTGAGTGAGAAGACTCAGCCTGTTGAGAGGGTTCTAGTAAGGGACTACAGACACCCGGAGGAAAGTTGTGAACCATGGCTTCCTGGCCCACATTGGAGCTGCTGGGAGGACAGCAACAGATTTGCCAAAACATCCGAATCACAAATCGTGAGAGAGGCAGAAAAGTGTAAGCAAATATCCCTGATCAGATCATCCATAGTGCATTGCCCATTGACTGTGGGCATGGAAACCTGGAGGCAATTGCGAACAGATCTATGTTGGGAAAACCCCCAATATTGGAAGCAGATAAGCAGGACTTTGGGGTGGAGTTGCCACTTGCAGACTTGTTGCCGCATTGTGCTTACAGGACTGCAAAGTTGTTGTCCGATCCCAAAAGCTACTCCACTAGCTGGTGCAGTCTGTGGTGGATTGCTCAATGCCAAATGCCTTGCGCTAACTCTGAGAGCTGGTGAGACGTGTGTACCTACCTGTTGCCGCAGGTAATACATGGCAGTCAAATTGCCTAATATGACCGGACCATTGTGTGATGTATGTGGCAGAAGGCGGCCTTCAGAGTAAATTGAACTGCCAACAACTCCAGATTTTATGTGTGAAGGACTGTTGAAGCAGTATCCACAGACCCTGAACAGTCATGTCCTGAAGATGCACCCCAAACACCAGCTCGTGAGATAGGCGTTCATGGTGATGGTCACCTAGGGTACTGGGTCTACAAAAGGCCTGCCCCACAGCAGACTACTTCTGACCCACAACTGCAGAGAGCGATGGGTGCTGACTTTTAAAAACAATATTGTTTATTGACAACACGAGAAAATACATTTGTAATATTTACATAATCCATTTTAGCAAAAGAAAAATTTAAAACAACAAAAGTAAAATAATTGCAGATCAATACACATATAAAGTTTAGCCAGGTGGAAAAAGGACAATAAGTTATTAAGCAGCATAAATCAGAGGAGACAAAAGAAAATTTTAGCATTTACATTCGTAGAACAGCAGAGATATTTAAACAAAAGTTCCCCAAACTCTATCCAATTTCATCAGTGATCTAACTCCTCTTATTTTAGCTAATGCGGACTCCATAGTATAAGTTTCTTTAACCAGAGACCACCATTCCATGATGTGAGGTGGTTTCGGGGAAATCCATGCCCTGGCGATAGTCTAGCACACGAGAGTAAAATAGTTCATAAGTCTTTCTGTGGGCTATTCAGCGGTTGTATACCTAATAGTACCATTGTTACAGTAAAGGGAGAAAATCTAACAAGTTTTTGGTTCAAAACATTGTCCAGTCCAGACCAAAACTCGGTCAGTGCTGGGCATGAAAAAAGCATATGTTCTAGATCAGCCGCGATTAGATCACATTTGGGGCATTTAAACTGGTTGTTTGTAGGGCTATTTAGGGACCATTTTGAAATTCTTTCTGGTGTATAATATAAAAGACATATTCCTTTATATTGTTGTAGCCTTAAGCTAGAGGACTGTACTAGGTTATTGATGCTACAGAGAGAAGCAGAGCTCTTGTTAGCAGTTTTGTTAATACCCAATTTTGTGCTTCACTTCATAGCAAGTTTCATACAATGATCCGCCTTATAAGAATTAAGGCATTTGTAGCCCTCACTGAGAGATGATTTAGTCTTTACTGAGTAAAAGCAATTCCAGATATCTGAATCGGAAATGTCCCTCATATTCAGCTAACGTATAAAAAAAATAGGGGATATGCATATACTTAAACCGCATGGTTTCAGTCCGTTTATAAAGAATTTGGAGTGTTTCAAAATCCATAAAATCATCAGAACCATAAAGGTCCCCTAAAGTTATTATTCCAGAAATGGCCCATGTAATAATAATAATAATCCACATTTGTAAAGCGCACAATCACCCGTTAGGGTCTCTAGGCGCTGGGGACCGTCGGGAAGATTAGGCAAGCTATTGCCCAGAGTCACATGGTGCTGGGCTAACCTGCCGCCGGAGCCGGGGATCGAACCGTGATCCCCAGATTCCAGCGTCAGTCGCCCTGGCCGCGGCGCCACACCTCTTCCACGTATTGCCCACTCCATCATTGAAGATTCCAGGAAGTCCCGGATTACCCCACAGTTTTACACATAGTTAAAATAGAAAACCAAATTCTAACAATCTCCCTTGCGAAATAATAATTAGGGTTGTTCACTCTCGCTAAGAACTGATTAGAGTCCGCACCCAGCATGAACTGATAAAAGTAGTATTGATTGTTTGGATTAAATAAACTACGGAGGCGACCAAAAAAAGGTGCAAAAAATATAGCCTGAAATCGGGAAAGTTCAGCCCGCCTTTATTAAATGGAAGCTTGAGTAAAGCAATTGATCGGCGTGCTTTTTTATATCCCCAGATAAAGCCACTAAAGATCCCATCTAGTTTAAAAAAAAATAATAATTAAAAAAAGAGCACACACATAGTGGAATTGACCTAAATAAATACATTTTGGCAATACCTTCATTTTGATTAAATTAATTCGGCCTACAATACTTAGTGGGACCTTGTGCCATTTTTTCAATATAACAGACACTTCTTTAATAGAGCCTCATAATGGAGTATGATTATTTCACTTATTTTAGATGACATTTTGACACCCAGATATGTAGCTGCCCTGCATATCCCTTGTACTGAAGCCTGGGGTTTATAATTCGCTATTATCTGTGTTTTATTTATGTTTCATTTTTATCCAGAAATTGCCCCAAAACTATTGGCTTCCTCAGTTATCCCGTGTAGAGCTTCTATTACATCTGTAGAATATATGGTGATATCGTCAGCGTAAGCTGTAATTTTTAAAGAATGAAGGCCGAAATGAAAAGGAACGATTCGAGGTGGAGTCTGTAGTGCATTGATAAATGGTTCCATAGAGAGTCCAAACTGCAAGGGTGACAAAGGGCACCCTTGCCAAGTGCCCCTAGATATTGTAAAATTAGAAGATGTCATACCAGCATAGCTAATTTTAGCAGTTGGGTGACCATATAAAGCCTGCATCCACCTTAAATATTGGCCTTTAAAACCGAAAGTTGTCATTACGGCCCAGAGATAATCCCACCCCACTCGGTCGAAAGCTTTTTCAGCGTCCAGCAATACCATACCGAGTGGGGTGGAATCAATCTCTGCTACATCAAATGCGGTTATAGCCATATTTACATGGGCTGTTGTGTCCCTGCCCATGACAAATCCATGCTGTTGAGGATTAACTAATTTCGGCATGAGAGGAGTCAATCGTGTGGCAAGGACTTTAGCAAACACTTTTGCATCCGTGTTAATGAGTGAGATGGGTCTGTATGACCCACACTCATTAGCAGGTTTATTCTTTTTTAGAAAAAAACTATCTTTGCGATGTTCCACGAATTAGGAGCCTTTTCGCTCTGACCAATTGAGTTAATTACCTGACAAAAGAGGGGGAGTAACTCATCAGTACAAATTTTGTATAATTCTACTGGTAGCATGTCCTCCCCAGCAGCCTTGCCTGATGTCAGAGAAACAATTGCAAGTCTTATTTCTGACAGTGATGTTGTTAGTTAATTGATCAAGTACTTTTATGTCTCTGCTGTTTATCATATTAGTATCCAAATACATTTGTATGCTATTCATGGTAGGATGATTTTCTGGAGTATACAGAGTTCTATAATAATTAACAAATTGCTCCATTATCTGTGCAGGCTGGTTATAAATAATGTTGTTAGGTCCCTTTATTGTCTTAACTAATGTTTTGGCCTTATCATCAGCGACTTTATATGCCAACATTTTTCCAATTTTATCACCACTCTCATATTGGGACAGTTGATATTTGTGTAGTTTAACACTACTTTTCTCTCTGAGAGTGGCTTTCATAGCAGACCTAAGATTCACTAATTTAGATCCCAGTTCAACACTATTTTGGGAACCTTGACACAAGGCTTCTGCCAATTGATTTTCCAGTGACAGTATATTAGTGGCCATATTTGTAGTCGCTTTTCTGGACTCTGAATTCTGTCTCCAGACAAACTGTTGCACAAATCCCCTTATACTAGCCTTACAGGCATCCCAAACAGTGGATAAAGTGGAGTTAATATTCAATTTGATAAACTCTAGGATGTGTTCCTTGAGTTGTAATATGAACTCTGAATCTAATAATAAATACCTAGGAAATAAAAATTGCCTTGACCCTGTTTTTTTTGTGAAGTATTGAAAACAAGAAGAATTGGATTATGGTCTGAAGTGACCCATGAGCATATCTCTATGGTACTAGTATCTAAAATCCTATCCGAGACCCAAGCCATATCTGTACGTGAGCATAGCTTATGTGGTGCAGAATAATAGGTATATCCCGCCACATTAGGATATGTAATTCGCCAGGCATCCTTTATGTTGTGTACGCGCCCTACTTCTAGAATAGCAGCTCGTGTCTTACGCATCCGTTGAAAAGCTCCCCGCCTGGTGTTATCTAACTCATAATTCATTATACAATTCAAATCTCCCATAATTATAAGCTCTCCTTCCCATTCCAACAGTTCAATATTTAGCCGATCAAAAGTAGAAGGATCATCAATATTTGAGCCATATGTGACACAGAATACATATTTACAATTTTCCAATACGAGTTGAGCAATGGCCCATCTGCCACCCTTATCCAGAGCGGCTTTAACAACCTCTAATCTTAATTGCTTCTGTTTTAGAATGGCAACCCCTCTGACTGAAACATTTAGCGCTGAGCAGGCTATTACATCATAACCAAGTTGCCCTAGTAGCTTCCTATCTTTATGAGCGATATGGGTCTCTGATAGTAATACTAGATGGGGGTTATACATTCTAAGCTCCTCCTGAACTAGTCGACTCTTATTCCTACTATTGAGGTCTGCAACGTTCCAGGCTAAACATCTCAGTCGATACATTTCGCTGATATACTGTCCCTTTCCATTCGGACCATAAATGTTATTGTTTCCCTATTGTCACATTCAACAAATCTCATTCTCGTAGTGGTATTTTTAAAAATGTTACCCCCCTCCCACAACCAACCAACCCTACACCCACCCATTCCACCCCTGCTCTGTGAAAAAATATGTATGGCCACCCTGAATTACTTTAAGAGGAGCTGGTTCATGGAGGAACACCTGTCCCTCCAGAGATTTAAGAGGATCTATAAACTGGTGCAGCTTCCATCGTAGCCTTACTTAAATCAGATCGAACAAAGAAGGTAACATTCTCTGTTATGACAGGGGAATTAGGCCTAGCTTTTAGCAATACTGCCTGTCACAGTAAAAAATTCCCAAAATAGATCAAGAAGGGACGAGGAAATTTGCTTTATTTCTTTGGGTTAGAGGAAGTCTATGGACTCTTTGAAGCTGTGAGTCCCAATTCCAGTCGGACAGATCCGGAAAAGCCTTCTGGAACAATTTAACTACATATGTCCTCGGGTCTGACCCTTCTGGTATACCAAGAAGTCTCAGATTTTGCCTCCTTTGATGATTCTCCATATCTTTCAGTTTATTCTGAAGACTCACAATCTGTGCATCATGTTGATTAGTGAGAGTCTCTGTACGAACAGACGCTTCTTCTACACCCACCACCCTTTGCTGCAGTTCTTCGATCTCCTGTGTAATCTCCCTGTGTAATCCCCCAAGTTTACTAGTCATCTCCTGTAAGGAATTTTGCATTTTACTATTGTCTTCCCTCAGCTGCAGGAAGTGTTGTGCTTCCTGTCGATCAGTTAGAGTCTTTAAAATCACATTGTGGGAGGAAAGAGTGGCCTCTGAGTCTTCTGAAGCTGTTTGGACCGGTATGTCGGTTATGTTGACTGTAGATGAAGTTGAAGGCGGACTGACCGCTGAGTCAGAGCCTATTACAATGGCTGCTGTAATGTTACTAGGCTTAGATAAAGATTGACTGCTGACTCAAAACAACACTATCACTTCCATAGGCCCTCCGCTTGAGGCCACTGTGCTTGCAGGAACTCTTGGAGCGGAAGCTTGTGTAAGCAGGCATGGGAATCTATGGCGATGCAGGAGGCCATCATGCAGAGGAGACACATCACTGTTTTCAAGGTAAGCTGGCAATTTGGCAGAAAGACAGCAGGAGCTGGAAGGTTTGGACCTCTGTGTGACTGGTATAAGCTTTCCCGGTGACTGACTGAGTACAGTATTGCCCCGAGAAAGGGTTGTTTTTGTAGGGGTTTGAGGTGAAAATATTGATGGTTAAACTTAGGTCATGGAGGAAATCTAAGGTCATCGGCGTGTGAACCGAAAACTGCTGCTTGCTTCCACTCAGCCAGTCATCAAGATGTGGGAAGACGTGGACGCCTTTCTTCCGGACATGGGTGGCTACGACTGCAAGACAGTTGGTGAAAACTCTGGGGGCGGCGGTAACACCAAAGAGTAGAACTTTGAACTGAAAGTGCTGCCCACTGACCATGAACCTGAGGTAGCGACGATGTGCAGGGTGGATCATGATATGGAACTAGGCAGCCTTCAAGTCGGGGCAGCTATGAGCTTGCCGTGCTGCAATAATGGAATGAGGTCCTGGAGTGTGACAATGTGGAAATGCTCCAAGAGGATGTACTTGTTGAAGGGCTAGAGGTCTAATATGGGCCTGAGAGACCGGTCTTTCTTGGGAATTTAGACAGTATAGTGAGTACACATGTTTGCCATGTTGTTGAGGATGCGTGGGCTCTATGGCCCCCTTGAGTAAGAATGCGTTCTGGAGGAGCTGTTGTTATTCTAATGAGAGGAAGTGTTTGCAGGGGGATTTGTTGCGTAGTTGGGCAGTGAGCTTCAATCAGTAACCCTCGTCTATATTGGACAACCCATTGGTCTGAGGCGATGTTTCACCATTGCTGAAGGGACACCGAGACATCCCCAGACAGGTGTTGTGGGATCGGGGAGGAAGAGGAAGCCACTGCTTGGTGGGTGAGGCTTCCTCAGTATCCCCATATGTACCCCTGAACTTGCAATGGTTTCTCTTATAGGCACCCCCTCAAATAGACCCAGGAGGCTTGTAGCTGGTGCTGCTGCCTCTGATAAGAGGTAGAGGCCTCTGGGGAGGTGGCTTAGGTACTGTCACAGAATTGTGAGTGACGAAAAGTTACATGGGATGAGGGAGACTGGATAGCTCCCATTGTTTTGGCTGTGTCTGTCTTTTTTGATTTTTTTCAAGCGTGCGATAAGCTTGAGGCCCAAAGATGTATTTCCCATCAAAGGTCATGTTGATCAGATGCTGCTGGACTTCTGGCTTGAAGCCAAAGACACAAAGCCAAGTGTGATTTTAGATCAGAACACTGGAGTTAAGGCCTCTGGCAGAGGCGTCAGCCACGTCAAGAGCACACATGATGGTGGTGGTGGAGAACCTTCGCCATTCCCCTATCATTTCCTGTGTTTGTTTTTTATATTGTACGAGGAGATCCTATATTAGGCCACTCATTTTGTACCAATGGCCACGGCAATATCTGGACAACAACACTACGGAGTTGGTGATCTGCCAATAAGTTGCAGATTGTGTGGTAACTTGTTTCCTTGCTGCTTCAATTTTCTTGCTTTATTCGGCGACAGGGGTTCCCCAGTGCCCTGTGCATTTGCCAGTTTATGGGTGGAGTGCACCATCAGTGGGTCTGGCCGGAGCCCCTTGCTAATGTAGGGTGGGACAAGAATGAGGCCTTGTGAGTAACAAAAAAAAAACGGAAATACACCTTTGGGTGACTATCCTAGTCTTGGTTGGGTTTTTAAAGGCATACAGTGAAGGTTTAAACACCCCCTTAAGCATGGGGAAAAAACTGTATGGAATGCAGTTTATGTGAGAGAGACTACTAGGAAGTCATCCTCCTCTGCAATGGAGTGCAGGCCTACCTTGTGAAACATGGCCGTCTGTAAATTATATCATGGTAAGAGATGGTGATGTCTGGCTTGGCAGTGTAGAGATCGAAGTTGTTGTGGAAGAGGAGTGCCGCAGCGGCCAGGGCGACCGACTCTGGAACCCGGGTGCTCATGGTTTGATCAAGGGAGCCTGTATAAATAGTAGTTCCGAATGAGGTCGCACACTGCTCGTCCCATCAGCGTGTGACCCCGGAGCATGATGGTCGATGTAGTAGGTATCAGCGGGTGCGCTTCTACCAGAGTCTTGAGTCTTGAGGGTGTTCACCGATGTGCTTGCCATCCCTGGACACGTGTTTCGTGGTCATTACCGCTCGTCAGCAGGGATTAGGCGTGTATCTGGACCTATGAATATTTTTGGCAGCCCACTCAGCAACCCCGTGCACACGCCTAATCCCTGCTGGCGAGCGGTAATAACCATGAAACACGTGTCCAGGGATGGCAAGCACATCAGTGAACACCCTCAAGACTCAAGACTTGGGTAGAAGCGCACCCGCTGATACCTACTACATCGACCATCATGCTCCAGGGTCACACGCGGATGGGACGAGCAGTGTGTGACCTCATTTGGAAATACTATTTATACAGGCTCCCTTGAGCCGGTGGAGGTGACGACCTTGAGATTACGCACCTGCGCGCCATAAATGGTATCTGGACCTACGAATATTTTCGGCTGCCCACGCATCAACCCGGTGCACACGCCTAATCCCTGCTGACGAGCTGTAATGACCGCGAAACACGTGTCCAGGGATGGCAAGCACATCAGTGAACACCCTCAAGACTTTGGTAGAAGCGCACCCGCTGATACCTACTACATCGACCATCATGCTCTGGCGTCACACGCTGATGATACGAGCAGTGTGCGACCTCATTTGGAAGTACTACCCATGCACATTACCAGTCTCAGGAAGAATCACTATACTGCATGACTCAAAAGATTTCTTCGAAGAGAAACAAGTTATACACGTTCGATCCAAAAACTAGATGGCATGGGCATTCAGAGCATGCATATCTACAGCTCTACATGCCATGAACATGTGTTTTCAAGTTACAAGCTTCCTATCAACAATAAGTTAAGTGCCAAATGGATATTAATTGAGCATGGAAAAAAGAGATAAGACAAAAGTGAGGCATGGATATTCACAACATGACAGTTTGTCCTAGGATTCATATCTAATCTGATTACATTTGAAATTAACGCCAAGTGCTAGCTGTGTTGGTGACTGTGTTCACCAACCGGTGAGTTGCATTCTCTGAGAAGATACTTGCAAGTGAACATAGCTTGTGCGAATCAACTAACATTTGGTTGTAAGCTAATGGACATTTACGTTTATGGCCCCATTGTTTTCCAATGAGAAAATTCAACTAGAGTTTGTCTGAGTGACGGACTGACAGGCTACATTATTAATAACAGAACAATTATGGTTAAGAGTTTTTCACTAGTTTGGGTATATGGTGCAAATAAAGTGGATCATATATTATCCTTGCAAAAACATTAATACATTTTAATAGTGTCCACACTTCTTCATTTTCACCGTTGAGTCTGCACTTCAAGTCTGTTGCAAAGCAGACTCCACTCCAATGCATAGCTAAGCAGCTCTGGAAAACTAGAATAAACAGCAGGTTGCACCATGTACCTGAAATGTTCCAGATAAAAGGAAAAAAAGGATGTCTCTGTAAATATACGATTCTTGAACGGTTAGTACAGACCCATCAGTCTGAGCACAGAAGTGGGGTCTGTCCCTCAAAATGGCATCACCAATGTTCACGTTTCTACCAGATATATGGAAATGGATTCAAGTGCGAGGGTTGGTAGAAGCGGTTTTAGGCAGACTAGAGAATGCCCCCTCCTGAAAGATTAAAGACGCTTGTAAGTGCATCAATAGGGTTACAGGTTTCCAGCTTTGGAGACCACTGGCCATCTAGGCAAAAATGAAACTGAGAAATCGAGATCGTAAATGGTAAAGAGGAATAGGAGATATATCGCTCAGCTAGAATTTTTAGGGAACTCATTGCAAGTAAAAGATAGCACACCCCATTTCCAGTTCCTTAACTTGTACCACATTAAACGTGTGCAGCTTGATTTAAAAAGAAAAACCCATAAATAAATCCCGTTTGTGAAATGTAACTTCATTTGAAAGAACTGATTATTATGGACTTCAGCTCAAAACAGGTTCTGCAGACCTTCAGTGAAGTAATCACAGCATGCACCAATTCTGAAGATATTATGTGGGTGATAAGGAGGTGCTCACCATCAGTTTTTTCTTCTACCCAGTTATTAATTCGTCCTCTGGCTCCTTCATATTCCTGTTGGAAGTCAACTTGCTCTAGCTCCGACAGGTAGTATTTATTGCAAGAATCCAGGAACCCCTGAAAAAAGGAGTAAGAGGTCAAAGTGAGGGGTTACTAAGACATCAGTCAAAAGTTCAGCATAAATATGGGACATAGTAGCCTCGGTCGAAAATAGCAACATTGAGGTATGTGCAGAAATGACCAAAGATGCAAACCTCTCATGAGAGAAGCCTGCAGAGTGGACAGACTGTACCAGATAGGGAGTCAGTAAGGTGACTAGAAGAGGCTTTAAGTTGGAAAGTGTGCATGCTTCTTTTCAAGGGCAGAAACGTGAAGGTAGGGAGGTAAAATACTGAGGAAGCAATAGTAAAACCGAAGGTGAGAAGCAGCAAAAGACTGAAGCGACAACTATCAGGAGGTGGAAGAGTAGTCATGAGAGATTCGGTGGAGATTTCAGTGTAAAATACACTAGCGTGCGAGTGAAGGGAGAAAACAGCTAGAAGAACATGGTGCTGCAGAGCAGGGCTAGACCTACAGATCTGGCACAACTATAACTGCACTGTCACCAGTAAGTAGGGTATGGTACTAATTGTGACCTGCTATGTGGTACAGACAAACAGCTTGCCTTGAAGTCAATAAAAGAGGAGTTACTGTAAGGGGACATAAGTCATCTTATTAGCTGTTAAGTGTGTCAACTAACAACGTCTGGAAAGGGAAACAGTGTCCCCCTGGCTGCACGACCCATCCATTTTAAGAAGAACAGACTGCCACCTCTAAATAGACTGGAGTAAGAGTTCAAGAGAGATATGGAGACAATGTTTGGGAATCCGATCGAGGAAGCAGAAGAGTTCTTCACCTCCGAATGTTTCTTCAAACAAGAATTCCACATTTAACTTTCATAGAAAGCACAGTATGTGCAGTATTACACCCATGACATGGAAAGTTAAATGTGACTTGTGAACTGCAGCACCTATTGTGCCATCCACTATAGTGGCAATAAATGCATAGCTTCATTCCTACCCTGGGCTGCCTGATGGCAGCACCTTGGAACTTTGTCAAAATCACCCTTTAAACAGGTAGGAAAACTTTATTTAATGTCACCCCATAGCATGTGACATTTGAGATTTGCTTGTTCTCCCATTGACTAGACACATAATGATTTTGTCCCTGGTCGGAAGTAGGTGTGAAATACATGTGATAACTGCCCCCAAAACAGATCCAATGCCTGGAAGTGGGAATGTATTTCTTCACCTGGTAGAAAGACCACTTGGGGTGGGGCGCCAGGAACTTAATTAACTTCAAAGGGTCCAGTCCTGTCACAAGCAAATGCTAGATGACTCAAAACAGTTCCTTGCTGAGCAATACAATAAATTCCATAAATTCAGTCCAATTGTTTGTATGTATCCCCAGAGTTTTCCAATCCCACGATAAATTCCATATAAGAAGAGTCACTTCAATTGTAACACCAAGGTATGTTGTTGTTTACAGCATCTGTCCAATTTTATTTCATTCTTTCTTCCATCAGTAGTCAAAATTGGTCAAAAACTGGCAGCCAACACGTGTTTCGTCAGGCATTAGTATCATGCCTTTCGACTTCTTCAGGGCAGTTCAAGTACTTCTCAGATCATATAACTTCCAATAATATAACCAAAATCGGGCTTCTAACAAAACAAAATCATCACCACGTATGTAAATCTCCACTTATTTAATATCCACGGTTATATCTCAATATCCCAAAGTAATCGCGCCACGTAACTCCTATTTTTAATGCCGAAGAATCCAAAATATCCTTGTCTTACGTTCAAGGGCTGCCAAATATCCAGGCAGGCACAGGTACGTGTACATCTGCCACTCGCAATCGTGGAGAGCGTGTACGGTCTCTCTGGTGTCAAAGTCGGCACCTGGCCTGCCTGGATATTTGGCAGCCCTTGAATGTAAGACAAGGATATTTTGGATTCTTCGGCATTAAAAATAGGAGTTACGTGGCGCGATTACTTTGGGATATTGAGATATAACCGTGGATATTAAATAAGTGGAGATTTACATACGTGATGATTTTGTTTTGTTAGAAGCCCGATTTTTGGTTATATTATTGGAAGTTATATGATCTGAGAAGTACTTGAACTGCCCTGAAGAAGTCGAAAGGCATGATACTAATGCCTGACGAAACACGTGTTGGCTGCCAGTTTTTGACCAATTTTGACTACTGATGGAAGAAAGAATGAAATAAAATTGGACAGATGCTGTAAACAACAACATACCTTGGTGTTACAATTGAAGTGACTCTTATATGGAATTTATCGTGGGATTGGAAAACTCTGGGGATACATACAAACAATTGGATTGAATTTATAGAATTTATTGTATTGCTCAGCAAGGAACTGTTTTGAATTGTATACCTGGAATTGCTATTCTGGGCTTGTAGGGAAGAGGGGTGACCTTCCTTTCTTTGCTTTGAAGCATATTTTACTATCGTGATTTTGTTACTGAATGCCATATTCTTGTTGTGCGCCTATATATATATATATATATATATATATATATATATATATATATATATATATATATATATATATATATATATATATATATATATATATATATATATATATATATATATATATATACCTGGTCATCTCTTCATATTTGAAATGCTAGATGACACCTGGAAAGCCCCGGCTTTTGTTCCCCTCATCAAGCTTGCGCTAAACCCCGTGGGAGAAAAGCTACGCCCAGAACCAATTTAGAGTGACCACAGAGGAGAAGACTGCTCATTACCCAGGCCACGCCTCTGGGTTGACCCACAGGCTCTGCACAAGGGGAAGCAGGGTTTGCCCCATCTTAGTTCAGTAGATTGTGTTACCAAAAAAGTGTTATGGTCTGGATTTCATTCACTTAATATCACTCAACATTACAGGACCTCAGCACAAATGGATTTTCGGAACAATTCAAGCGGTACTTTTTAATGTAGTCTTACATGCGTACAAGAACATCTAAAATGGGAATATTCAAGGAATATTTATACAGTTGGCACAAAGAGCAGTGCTCTATTTGCTCTTTTACCAATTGAGATTGCAAAGGTCAGGGCTGATTCACAAAGACATGTGAAAGAATCCCCCGTAGTACTACTTCCCCACTCATAAATGCTTTATTGAATCTGCCACTACATGTTTCGCTACATTAAAGTTTGTATTCAATTCACTTTAAATGGAGGTTCCAGTTGCTCCCAGTCAATGGTACGGTGTCTATGTCTCACCTTAGGTTCTTTGAAAGGTAGCTGCCTGGAATCTACAATTCCATTATAATCATGAGAGCGATCTTTGTAAGTGTGAGCGAATATTTTAAAGTCCCCTAGCCATCAACAAAAATGTTCGACAACAGCATCTTTTTGACAGAGAAACAATACCATGTACTAATGGAAATGACGACTAATGTAACTTACTGAATCTATGAAGTAGAAAATGAGACGCTAGAGTAACACATAAAAAGAAAATGTATGCCAACCAAGAGGGACAATATATTAATAAACCTTAAGAAATCGCAAACAATATTAAATCCCTAAATATTTAATAAAAGTGGCATCTTACTACAGCTGATCTCCACCTAGATTCTGGATTTTCATTTCACTAACACATGCCTTCTAACCTGCCAAGGTACACAAGTAATATACACAGGCCTGACAGGCAAATAAGAAACCAAATCAAACATCATTTTAGGTTAGGTACACCGGGATAGGCGTATTTTAGAAGCACCAGTTGAGTACTTTTAGTCATTATTTATCACTGTATGTATTTTATGCATTGTAGGTATTTTATGGCTTAGAAACCATATAATGCTTTTACAGTATTATTTTATAATTATCTATGTATTGTATGCTTTGTACTTTGCAGCACGTATTCCGATTGCAGCAGTTCATTTCTACTGCTTGAGAAAGAAGACTGTTCAATAATAACCTTTTATTGAAAACGCCAATCTCTCTTTCTCTCCACCTTTATACATTCCGAAAATAGGAAGGGAAATGATTCGTTTCCAAACCCAATTTGCAAACTATGTCAGCATTCTTTTTATATCCGTAAATACATAAATTAGAAATGATCGCAGAAAATGGAAAACATTTTAGCTTTGCCGTTATTTACCCATTCCAAAATGACAGTCCAGTTTTTGTGAAAACACTCTTATTTCCACTCCAATGCAAAGCAACAGAGGAAAATCCACCCATATGGCGGATTTTTTCCTAGTCATTCGTAGGATTAGGGTGTGAAAAATCCTAAAATTAAGATCTGTAAATAAGGATGTTGAAAAATGATTCTGTAATTCAACGTTTTGCAGCTGCCATTTTTGGGGTGATTTAGTACCCAAGTGACTGGGCTGAGTCCAGCATGTGTCTCTGACCAGGAACACTGCTTAGTACAATATTCCAGCAGTGATAAGTATGCAGTCAGTACGGGTGACTTCTCTAAAAATGGTTTCATGCTTGCTTGGTTTTCTAAATCATTACATAGAAAAATCCCTTTGTTAGAGTATATATATATATATATATATATATATATATATATATATATATATATATATATATATATATATATATATATATATATATATATATATATATATATATATATATATATATATATATATATATATATATATATATATATATGTGTTTGTATTACCGCCAGTAGGTATATATGGTTAGGATTGTTTTCCATAGGGAAATCGCAACATTCTATTGGGAATAACTTTGGCGCCGGTTGAGGAATCTTCCTGAAATTTTCCTTAACTTTGCCTCGCGGCGCTCCGCTCTTTCCCTGGAAGTTTGGGGGGGGATTAGTCAAGCGGGGGCCGAGATAAAAGGGGGGTCCCAAAACGTGTTTTCCCCATGTTCATTTCCATAGGGCGGTTGGACTCACTTTTAGCCCGAACGGCTGAATGATTTTCCACCAAACTTGGCAAAATTGTAGGGACTGGTAGCCCGATGTGCCTTTGCTATGTCTCAAGATATGTGCTCCAGTGGTTTTTACAAAAATGTACTTTGAAAAAATATATATTGGGCTATATATATGTTAGAGCCCAAATGTAGCCCAATGTAGCCCAAAGATGGCCACCAGAGACAAAAAAAAACAAATGTAGTCCAAATATCAGCCAGATGTAGCCCAACTATAGCCCAATGACAGAATGTCCCAGAGTGTTCTAAAGAACAACTAGAGCGCTAACAGTCTTACTTATGACAAAAGTATGGCACACCTGAAGTCATCTTGATTGGAATAAAGTGGTAACACTTAATACATTTCATTGGAAAAGGAACAAAATGAGGGGTTTCATTTTGCCATAGAAATTTTATATATATATATATATATATATATATATATATATATATATATATATATATATATATATATATATATATATATATATATATATATTCACTGAAAAAACCATAGGTTACACAGCAGTTATAGTTAGGAATTAGCATTTAAAAAACCTTTGAAATCCACTGAAAAAACCATAGGTTTCACACCAGTTATAGTTAGCTGGACATTTTACTCGCATAAAACCATTGAAATTCCCACGTTATAGTTAGTTGGACTCACTATAACTTGCACTTCTGCAATGCACTGCTGATGACATCACATATTACATCGCTCATGCATATATTTAAATATTTAAACATTACTCGCTAATATATGTGTTCACTAAGATACACTTATTAAGCCAGTTAACCAAGCAATTTTTAAAAAAAAGCACTGAAAAAACCATAGGTTTCAGGCCTTATATAGTTAGGAATTAGCATTTAAAAAACCTTTGAAATTCACTGAAAAAACCATAGGTTTCAGGCCTTATATAGTTAGGAATTAGCATTTAAAAAACCTTTGAAATTCACTGAAAAAACCATAGGTTTCAGGCCTTATATAGTTAGGAATTAGCATTTAAAAAAACCTTTGAAATTCACTGAAAAAAACATAGGTTTCAGGAGTTATATAGTTAGGAATTAGTTTTTAAAAAACCCTTGAAATTCACTCAAAAAACTATAAGTTTTAGTGGTGTTATAGTTAGCTGGACATTTTACTCATACAAAACCATTGAAATTGCTCCTATATAGTTAGTTGTGCTAACTATATTTCGCGCACCCGCAATCCACTGCTGATGATGTCACATATTAGATCATTCATGACATGGTCAGTGACATCACTGATGACATCTCAAATGACATCACTGATGACATCATCCACGTGACAATCACATACACCTTTTCATACACTATTACAATTTTTCATCACTGTTTGTAAAATACAGAGTATCATATTTAAATCCATTGTCACAGCAATACAAGTATCTAAAAATTCACTCAGTGATTCATAGATGTATACACACATCTAATCACTTACCTATGGATTCACTCATACATGCTGTCAATGAACAATAGAACATTACCAAAAATACTTATACATCTATATCGACATTAAACAACAGCACGCATCCTATTCACATATGAAGTCATCCTACTCACTTATGCAAGCAATGGATCATACTTACATATTTACTTAGCAAAACACTTATACAAACACCACTTCTTCTATTCATTTAGATAGTAAGTCATACTTAGTGAATTATAAAATCATTATTACAAGTATACAGTTATCCATACAGTCACTCACACAATCATTGTGTTTTATGTATACTTATTTATATAGAACAACTGACACATACACTGCCTTTTATTTTTTTCGTTTGTTGGACCTGTACCTTTGAGAAATATATTTGCTCATCACCACACCCATAAAGAGATTCCCTCACCCAAAGTGTTAGAACATGTAGTTTTAACTTCATAAATCTACTGAATCAACTATTCACACATCTTTGGACAGTCACACACCCCCCACCGAACCACACACACGTTCACACTCCCATACAAATACTCAGTTAACTAATCAATAACTAATATAGACTTTCACATAGCTAGTAACCAACTGTAGAATCACTTTACACAACAACTGACAAAGTGATACAGATAT
The DNA here is from genome assembly GCF_964261635.1 of Lissotriton helveticus. Lineage (NCBI taxonomy): Eukaryota > Metazoa > Chordata > Amphibia > Caudata > Salamandridae > Lissotriton > Lissotriton helveticus. The sequence continues at coordinate 1,439,348,781 of NC_136063.1, read as the reverse complement.
TCACACAGTTTAGTCACTATCCACTATATTTAGTGAGACATTATAAATTGGTCAAGTAAACAGTCAATTACACTGCTACTAAATCCTCCATCCAAATATTTATTTATATATATCCACTCATTCTCCAATGTAAATTGCTATATATATAATGCATATTTAAATAACGAAGCAAACCACATTCACTGGAAGATGTCATCAGTGATGTCATCAGTGATGTCACTGACCATGTCATGAATGATCTAATATGTGACATCATCAGCAGTGGATTGCGGGTGCGCGAAATATAGTTAGTACAACTAACTATATAGGAGCAATTTCATTGGTTTTGTATGAGTAAAATGTCCAGCTAACTATAACACCACTAAAACTTATAGTTTGAGTGAATTTCAAAAGGTTTTTTAAAAACGAATTCCTAACTATATAACTCCTGAAACCTATGTTTTTTTCAGTGAATTTCAAAGTTTTTTTTAAAATACTAATTCCTAACTATATAAGGCCTGAAACCTATGGTTTTTTCAATGAAATATATATCTATATATATATATATATATATATATATATATATATATATACATACATACACACACATATATCCAGCTTCTTAATAGTAATTTAATGTTGGTGATGTTTCCTAATCACATTGTTTCTCTGCAGGTTTTGCATTGATGTTTCCCCCTTATCTAAAATTTAAGATGATCTACTTATGATGTCTTTTAAATTCCAAGGGTCATACAATTTATTCCGAACAAGTCAAGCAATAACCTGCACACTGTACCTACGCAAGTGGAGCTAGAAATTTGCAAAGATGCTAAAGTAAAAAAAAAGCAAATGGGAAAACCTGCAGAGTATTTAGGTGAGAATTCTAGTTTTTTGCCCCTACCTCCTCCAAACTCTTCAGTTTGTCACTGCACTATTACAGAACCATGCCAGACAGAATTATCATTTCGTGTAGTCAAAGATTTTGGCAGGCTTCGTACGAGCAGGATGCAATCTGCTTTAACATGTTCTTTTACTAAAAAAAAAAAAACTGACCTCGACTGAGTGTAGCGCAGCACGTGCACTATGAGACTGAAGTCAAGCGCAGCCTGCCCTCTGGCAACCATCGTCCGATTTTACAAGGCAATAAATCGGAAGCGTAGGCTGGGCCCTCAGCACAGAAGATTAAAACAAACGTGCCTAAATGCCGGAAAGTTATTTATTTTTGGTGCGTGCAGGTGCAGCCTACTTTGTCGGAAACGGAGAGTACATCACCTTGAGCCAATGAATGAGCACAGTGAGAGCCATCTAACTATGTGTTACAAAAAAGTACTGGGCTGTTCCTAAAGGTAAAGAGTGTACGGGTCACACAAGTGTTTGTATGTGGTAGGGTCTCGATGGAGTCCTACAGTTGGGCATCCATTTTGTTGGATCTAATGTCCTCAAACACCCTTTCAGGTGTCATACTTCATCATTGGTAATGCTCCTCGTTGGGTCAGCGGTGCAATACCCAACGGGCAACACCTCAAAGAGGGGCTCTTTGGCGGAGATCTTCTATCCAACAGCCGTTTGGGTGAAGTGCGGGTGTGAGGCCAGGTTGGTGTAGACGTATTGGTGAGTTTAAAATGAGGCAAGGGGTACGAGGATCAAGTTTATTCTGGAGCGTTCCCTAAGCGCAATGCGCAAAATCATAATGGTGTCTGGGCAAAGGGGTGGAAAAGGAAAACACAGAGGAGCTAAAACCCAAGTATCGGAGGACACGGGGGGAAAGGTATCGGTACAGAAGTGGGCCCGCCTAATCCAACCCCCTCTATCTCATGTACGCCAACTAAAGAAAAGCCCGCAGTACTGAGCGTGCGGTTACTTACTTCTGATAGCCCGTGTCCTTATGGTACGACCTACCCCTCTCCGCCGGGTCCGGGTGGTGATCCGCTGCCCGGCGGCCATGTATTTTATTTAGAATGGAGCGTCACCTGACTGTTGGGAGGGGTGGGAGTGTCGCTGACTAAGCCGCGTTGCTGGTCACATGGAAAAGTTTGGTAGCGCTGGCGGCCATCTTATAAAGGTGTGAAAAGCGCTCCCTTACACATCGTATTAGTCAGTTTAGTGCCCTCTTGATGTAGGTATGTGACCCGTGTAACAGCGTGTTGATTGGCTACTCGTGTGTGTGTGGTGATTAAAACAAAAATAGCCGTGCCCAGGGGTCACGTGTAAAATCCCATGTTGCCAGTGGCCATGATTGAGTGGTGCAGGAAAATATAACTGGTGAGGGCAGCGTGGTAACCTACCCGGTGGGTTAATTCCCTTCATCAGAGTAACCTTATCAGAACTGCCGCTACGTTGTTGGGGTCCCAAGGATTAAATATGGCACTAAGTGATAAAACGGGGGCAATGCATTGTGGTCCACGCCCCGGCTGATGTAGTAGTCTGACGCTCAGGGCCCTTCCCAGAATTAGAGTTGTGGAGTAAGCAGGACAGGGGACATGGCTCAGTCATAGAGCAGGAGCCCTCTGCTGTTATGGAGTAACCCCCCCAGCCTGTAAGTGCCATGAATGGGCGACTGTGTTGAGGTCAGAGAGGACCACCTGGGTTACCCAGCCCCTCATCGCGGTCAGTGCCCATAAAGGGGGCACGGATGAGACTCCACACGCTCATTTGTCTGCACCTTTTTCAACAACCGGTACGCTGATCAGGGTCACAGGGCAGCAACCGTGCGATTTGAGGCAAAATAGCTTAGCTAAATTTATCATTTGCAAGCACACGCCACAACGGAGATAGACCTGCCCACCCAGTTGGGTCAGAGGGTATGACCAGCACTCCGTGCGCTGCGGACTTGAGTTCTGTACATCCTCAGACACACACTAGTCTCTGCATAGGAGTTTGTCACCTGGCATTAACATTCGAGAGGGCCACATGACAGGGTCCCAGCCTTAGCTACATAGTCCCTAGGCGGTCTAGTGTTTTACTGTTGGCCTGTCACATAGCCGGGTTCTTTCATATAGACCAACACACGTGAGGCTCAGAAACACGGGGCATTTTCCACTAGTATTATACCAATCTTCACATTACCCCATTAGCCCTCCCTATATGCCTGTATGTGTCAACTCGCCGATTATGTGATGATGGCCTAATAATTCACTTACCTTTCCCAGCCGATCTCCTTGCTGGCTTGCTTTTTTACATAAGGTGGATGAGTAGGCGTATGTTCCATTATGTCTGTTACTTTCTTGTCACACCTAGCCTATCTACAGAGGTAGTTTACCCGATGTACTACCCGCCGGGTACTGTTGTTGCATACACACTTGACCAATAGGTGAATAAGGTGTTCCCGGACATCTACAAGAAAGCTGCTGTTATTGTTTTTATCTGTATTTTCCACAGGGGCATGCCAACCACCGTGCTCACTGAGGATTATACCCATTGTTTTTACCCACATGCTAGCGGCACTCACTAGCATGGAACACTGTGTGTACAAGGTCACTCACGATTGTTTGCGATTTCTTTACCGGTTGTGATTTGCTCCCTTTGTCTCCCAATTCAGGCAAGATACAGCTCAACACAGGTACACCATCTTTGATCATTTTATAGTCTTAAATGAATATTTGATACTTAAGTAGATCATTTAATGTAGACAGATTAACTTCTTACATAGGTCCCGACGAATCGCTAGTCATTGCACACCTGCGAGAAACATGTAGACCACTTTCTGCACTTACTAGTCGAGTCTCGAAGAAGGAAACATAGCAAGCCATCGAGTACAGGCTAGTCTTTTCTTTTAATTGAAGCAGGGGACCCCCAGAATAAACTTGATCCTGGTACCCCTAGCCTCATTTTAAACTCACCAATACGTCTACACCAACCTGGCCCCACACCCGCACTTCACCCAAACGGCTGTTGGATAGAAGATCTCCGCCAAAGAGTCCCTCTTTGAGGTGTTGCCCGTTGAGTATTGCACCGCCGACCCAACGACGAGCATTACCAATGATGAAGCATGACACCTGAAAGGGTGTGTGAGGACATTACATCCAACAAAATGGATGCCAAACTGTAGGACTCCATCGAGACCCTACCACATCCAAACACTTGTGCGACCCGTACACTCATTACCTTTAGGAACTGCCCAGTACATTTTTGTAACACATTGACTTTTGAGGGCGATCACTGTGGCTGGACCTACCACTCTACCAGAGTGGTGAATTTGCCTTTTCTACAAGATACCCTTCCCCCTTGTATACACAGCCATCTAACTATCCCACCATCGCAGTGTCTCTGAAACTCTTCCAACCCGGGTACGTCACCCCCACAACCAGAACACACTAGCCCAGGACTTGGGTCTGATGCTTCTCCGTGATCTGCACACAAACAAGACTAGGGTTGGTGTTTTTGAGTATGGTATGTAGATGTTTTAACCAAGCTGTATTTACCGGGTGGACTCAGCAGACGCTCCCATGAGGACTATGAGATAACAGGAAGTGGAACTCAAAGCCTGCACACACATTCTGACGAAAGCGCAGCTCTAGTGTTACTCACACCAGACACAGAGGCGCTGAGCACCGGAAAGCTCCGGCACAAATTAAGCACTGGTGCACACATACAATATAAAGTAAACAATGTAGAAGTGATTTGAAAACAATTGGAACAATATTCAACGTTGCTATCCTGGTTTCTTTAATTAGTCATGACACAAAAACAGCCAGCCGACACGTGTTTCTTCAGAAAAACAGTGGTCTTCGACTCTTCAGGGCTTATTGGTATGTTCCAAGGCCAGTCACGTCCCTGGGCCGGTGATAATTACAACCCGGTAGGGCGCAAGTCAAAATCCAAGTGAGTACTGTCAAGGGTGCATCCGAGTAGCTGCAAATTGAGGCCACAGATGGCGTGAACGTGATAACGGTGATAATTCCAAACCGGCATCAACGTTGAAAGTTTCTCAATGGAAATATAAAGGCTAATGCCGCCAGTACTGCTATACAATGGGACAAATCCTCCCAACTGCATCAATGTCATCTACGAGTGCGCTCAAATCCGTGCTACTCACGACCAAACAGGAGTGTGTGCTTCTCAATAATCCGAATCCAATGTAGTGCACACGTCCTGGCGGCTCCAACTCAATCCGCGATTGAATAGGAGCTCACAGGACGCGGATTTGAGCGCACTCGTAGATGACATTGATGCAGTTGAGAGGATTTGTCCCATTGTATGTTGGTACTGGCGGCATTAGCCTTTATATTTCCATTAAAGATTACTTTTACGATTCGTCAACTCCACTTAGAAACTTTCAACCTTGATGCCGGTTTGGAATTATCACAGTCATCACTTTCACGCCATCTGTGGCCTCAATTTGCAGTGACTCAGATGCACCCTTGACAGTACTCACTGTTGTATTTTGCCTTGCGCCCTACCGGGTTGGAATGATCACCGGAGACCACTATTTCTCTGACGAAATACGTGTCGGCTGGCTGTTTTTGTGTCATGACTAATTAAAGATACCAGGATACCAACGTTGAATATTATTCCAATTGTTTTCAAATCACTTCTACATTGTTTACTTTATGTTGTATGTGTGCACGGGACTGTTGCTACTTTTATAGGTGGTAGGATTTTCCTCCACAAATTAAGAAGGTTATTAGGGTCTCCCCTTCCCTGTTAGTACCGTACCTAATTGTTTCATGTCTAACGCAACGTTAATTAGCTGAGCGGCACCACTTCCTGTATACGAAAACCCTGTTCTCGTGTATATTTTTTTACGGAGTTAGTTTGGAATGGATTTGAGAAGGTAGTGTATGCCATTGTTGGATTAAAGTCTTTTTGGGGTAGTACATATTGTGTAATATGGCTGGTATTTGCTTTCTGTTTCCCTTTGTATCTTCCGAATTTGGATGTGGTGCACGTTAGTGGTGGAAGGGGACTGTGGGGTCAACGTTAAGAGCTTTGAAGGCTTAGCTGGCTGTTAGTCCTTTATTTCGGAGTTACACAACTGATTTTCGTCCGGTGAGGATGAAGACTATGAGTGGAAAGGTGTAGTAAAAGGTTGTAATGTCCTAAGCCTCACTGTTCTTTGTTGCGGTGGATGTGCAAGATGTTGTGATATGTGCCGAAGGTAGAGGGGAAGTAGGATTAGTTAGAAGTATAAAAGAGGGTGGGTTTAATATATGATTAATAAGATTTTGAAAAAAGTGATTAGCTATATCTTTGGGTATGTGGGTGACAGTGGGTAGCTTACCCAGTGGTGATGTTGGGTAGGAGGCAGTTGTGGAGGCGTAGGTGACTGGATGGTAGTTGTGATGACAGATGGAAAGCAGATGTTGGGGTTGGTCAACTTACGTTGAGTGAGGATGGAGAGGTTGGTTTATTGTTGAGGACTGATTGCAGAGACAGTGTGCAGAGAACTGGCGGAAGTGTGTTAGTAGTAGATTGTAAATTGTGTGTTTCTTATAAGAGTGCTTGGGGGCCTGGGGGGGTTTTAAAAGGAGAGGACAGGGGCAGGGAAAGAAGACAGAACTGAATGATGGACGCATTATCTTGGGTGATATTTGTAATAAGGGGAAGGGTGGTCTGCTTTCATCCTTACGGTGAGTGGTCAGTAGATGTGTGGAATGTAAGAACTGAAGGAAGATTCTGGCTGGGAGGCTCTAGTCAACTATGGGGTTTGTAGGGTTGTTAGCACGTATAGAGGTGTTAGGCGGAGAGGTAATCTGATATGTTGGACGATGACAAGGGGAAATGGAGAGGTGAGGTGTTGCAAGTAGAACTATGAGATGGTGTGTGAATTGGGAAAGCATTGGAGGACAGATTAGTATGTACTGGTTGGGAGTGATATTAGGGTGATGAGGGACAGAATGTGTGACATCAAGTGGTAATGAGTCTTGTGTACATAATAGAGTGGCAATATCTAGTAATTATTCAGTAGTGGGATGAAGACATGTGTGGACTGGGTGCAGTGCATAGAATGGAGTGGACTGGATTATTACCACTCTTCAGCTGCCTGGCAATTCTGGATTAGAGTTTCTGACCCTAACCATTTTCCATGCCCTACAGGAAGAGCCCCTTAGCCTTCCACTCTTTGCACGGACACCAAGACCAGAAGCCCTAGGAGGAGAAGTTAAACAGTACAAGGCTTGAGGATGGTGGTGGGGTAAAAGGCTTGCTGATGAAATGGGTCAAATTACCCCACGTAAGCATCACCAATACAGCATACATATGTACCAGAGTGTGGTCTATGGGAGAGAGATCAGGCTTTTCAGACAATCAAAAAACCCACTAGGTCAAAACAGGAAGTTAGAAAGCCCTCAGATGGGCAGTAAATCCTCAATATACAAAACGGTCTGCATGCACATGTTTCAAGGTGAATAGCAGAGCTAAAGCTATATTCTGTTTTTTTAACCTAGTATTCCTTTCCATTTCCTTGATTCAGAGCAAGGATGTGTACATGGTTGCTGCAGTGGTCTGGGGTATGTAGATAAGCAAGATAAAATGAGGCGATCTGAGAACCCAAGGAAACACCTGAATGTTTGCAAAGAGGAAGACCATGATTGCATTACAATTTTCTAAAGCTATGGATACAGCAAACAGTACTGAGTGAATCTATTGAGCCAAGCATGGAATCTCGGGTAAGTTTCTTACATTCAATGCAGTTTTAGGTGAAATGTTTTGCATTACAATGTGAATTAACAGACGGATTGTAAGTGTGGGTGTCAAACTATAGGCTTAGGTCACCAAGGTGAAAGGAGGAAGGCTGGAGAGAAAGAACGTGAAGACATTTGCTAAGGGAAAATGGAAAGAAGGGGTTTGAGTAGAGCGGTTTAGATCAGCAAGACTTTGTGTGCAGTTGGTGGTGAGGCTACACTGAAGTATAAAGGATTTTCCAGCAATTTTAGATTCTCCTTCTAGATCACTGTGATCGCCAGTGCTGGGTATTTCTTAAATGTGACTTTATACAGGATAGCATTGTGCAATATTGTTTTCAGTGTTCAGAGAGCTAGATTTTTGCTTTAAACAGTAGGCAAAGATGCCCTAGTGAGCTCTTTTCTTGGATCACTAAGTTTTGGTGCTGCACGCAAGCGATGAAGGAAGTGTCAGGTGTGCTGTGGGATATTAGGAAGGATGGTCTAGAGCATTTGAGGCGTTACAAACATATTTGTAACGTGGTGCATAGAGTTGTGTATTAAAACCATGGTAGAGTGGGCAAGAGGGAATGGGCGATCACTTGTGGGTGGGAGGAGATGTGAAGGATGTAGGAGAGTAGGATCTGCTATCCTATGGTCACCCCATTTTTTGCTTTTTGCTTCACTGGTTTTTGACTTAATGTGGCTGTGGGCCTGCTAATCAGACCCACAGCCCTGCTGTTCTCTCTCTAAATTCACAACCATGTACTTTAGGTTCATCACCAATTGGGATTGGGTCACCTTATGAGCCCCTGTACAGAGTACTATAGGTACACAGGGCATAGGTGCATCCAAGGCCTACCAGGGGCTGCAGCATATCTTTTACCACCCCTGGCTGGCCTTCCAAACTGACACAACTGGCAGATCACTCAGCTGGGATAAGGTCATGTAATCACCCCTTGCTTAGATATAGTATACCCAAGTCTAACCTTATAATCTGGACACATATGCACCTATAAGTCACTCCTATGGCAGGCCTTAACAATCCTGGAGGCAGAGTGCTTGGTTTTATGTGAGATGGTGCTCTAGCATGAGCTGAGCCTGTCTGCAGCTTTCGGAACCATGTCCTTATAGCTGTTCTAGGGTATTGCCATACCATATACTCTTAAGTGCAGTATGAACCTCAAGGTTAAATGCTATCTTTGGTTTGGCTTTATCAAAACATGTTGTGTAAGGTGTCATACGCTTTGGAATACTACCCCTTCGCCAATTCTGGCGACGGGGGTAGCATTCCACCTTTCTACAGGGAGAAGAACTATAGTTACTTACCTGTAAACTGTGGTTCTCCAGTATTGGTGTCTTTCATAGATTCACATGCTTGAATATTCCCCGTCGTCGAAGTGGGAGTCCCACGGTACATAAAATAGCAGTATATATGCATGTATACATGAAAAATATAACTAATAAAATATACATACATATAGTGCAGTAAATTGTAAATTCCAAAAGTACCATAGAACACAATAGGCCCATTGAAAAGCCTAAGGGAGAACTCACTTTAGTAGCATATCAGAGTCATTATGTGTTGGATCACATTCCAGCCAATCAGGCTGTAGCCTCCTCTAGAACCTTCTCCTCAGAAGCCCAAGTCCTCAGATTTTCGTAGCACAGAGTAAGTAAAAGTGCCTGAGGAGAAGAGAGCCTCTGAGGGGAGGATGGGAGGGTCGCATGTGAATCTATGAAAGACACCAATACTGGAGAACCACAGTTTACAGGTAAGTAACTATAGTTCTTCTCCAGTATTAGGGGTGTCTTTCATAGATTCACATGCTTGAATAGAGTAGAAAGCAGTAAATGATCACATAAGTCATAAAGGTAATACATCAAGCAAAGAAGGTAAATATATATGGTAATAAGCAATAAATACCAAAACATTATTACTAGAAAACAAAACCTTTATGACTGGAGGCGGGTAGCAACAGAGGCTCACCTTTACTGGAAAAGATTCCGCAGCACCGCTTGACCCACTGCCGCATCCGCGGCGTCTGTTGATTGCAGGCAGTAGTGCTTAGTAAAAGTATGGCTGCTCGACCAAGTAGCAGCTCTGCAGATCTGGCGTAAGGGTACCCCCGCAAAAAGGGCAGCCGAAGTAGACACTGCTCTAGTTGAATGAGCTCGAACAGGAGCAGAAAGGGGCTTTCCAGCCCGTTGGTGGCAGAAGGATATGGTAGAGGAGATCCACCTGGTTATAGTCTGCTTGGTAACAGGTTGTCCTTTGCAAGTTGGACCATATGCCACAAACAATTGATCAGATTTTCTGATAGGTGCAGTTCGTTGAATGTAGAATTTGAGACAACGTTTCAAATCTAATGAATGCAATGACCGCTCAGCTGGAGTTTGCGGAGCAGGAAAGAAAGTTTTCAGAATTACAGGTTCGTTGAGATGAAAGTCACTGGGAACCTTCGGGATGAACTTAGGATTAGTTCGTAATGTCACAGCCTCTTTGGAGAATTTTAGGAAAGGAGGCTGTATGGTAAACGCCTGGATGTCACTGACACGTCTTGAGGACGTTAAGGCGAGTAAAAGAGCAACTTTCCACGTGAGAAATTTAAGAGTTGCCGAGTGAATAGGTTCAAATGGTGGTAGAAGTAGTTGAGACAAGACCAAATTCAAACGCCAGGCAGGCGGAGGGCGACGGATAGGTGGAAACATCCTAAAAAGGCCCTTGTAAAATTGTTTAATGATCCTTGAAGAACATAAAGATGTGGAACCATCATGGCGGAAACGGGAAATCGCCGCCAGAAACACTTTAAGAGTTGAGTGGGACAGACCTGATTTTGCCAGGGATAAAAAGAAAGGTAAAATTTGTTCAGGTTTTGCAGTCATTGGGTCCAAATCCTTGGTGCGGCACCAGACACAGAAACGTTTCCACTTGAGTTGGTACGTTTTTATGGTGGAGGGAGCGCGAGCCCGCGCTAATACCTCCCTGCAGTCCTTGTCAATAGTTAATCGTGCAAATTCATTGTACTCAGGTTCCAGGCATGGAGTTGAAGGTATGCTGGATCCGGATGACAAATTTGTCCCTGCTGCATCGTGAGGAGGTGCGGCAGAGGATGGAGTGGCAACGGATCGGACTGCGAGAAGAGGAGCAGGTCCGTGAACCATGGACGTCTCGGCCACTTGGGTGCGATCAGGATGATGCGACAAGGTTGGAACCTCATCCTGTGTAACAAACGAGGGATCAGAGGAAGTGGAGGGAAAGCATAGATGAAATCGTTCGACCAATCGATCGAAAATGCATTCCCGCTCGACTCTCTGTGGGGATGCCGACTTGCAAAGCGTGGGCATTTCTTGTTGACAGCAGTCGCGAAAAGATCCATCCGTGGCTGGCCCCACCGCCGGAAGATGTACTCGATCGTGGGCTGATTGAGTTCCCACTCGTGATTGTCTGATGACGCTCGGCTGAGTGAATCCGCCAGAACATTGGTCACACCTGGCACATGAATGGCTGTGAGATGAATTTGACGTTGGATCGCCCAATCCCATATTTCTTGTGCTAGTTGAGAAAGTGGAAGAGACCTCGTGCCGCCCTGCTTGTTGAGGTAGTGCATGCTGGTGGTGTTGTCCGTCCTCACCAGCAAAGTGTGTCCCCGCACTAACCTCTGGAAAGATTTGAGGGCTAAGAAAATCGCCAAGAGTTCCAGACGATTGATGTGCCAAGTTCGTTGTATTGCTGTCCACTTCCCTTTCACAGACATGCCGTCGAGATGCGCTCCCCAGCCTTCGAGAGACGCGTCTGTTGTAAGCGTCAGAGTTGGGGGTTCGTCCTGGAATGAACGGCCTGCAGATATGTGTGGAGGGTGAGCCCACCACTCCAGCGCTTTCTGTATGCGAGGTGTTAAAAGGACCTTGTCCTCGAAGGACCCTGACACCTGTTTCCACTGCCTGTCCAGTTCCTCCTGGAGAGTCCTCATGTGCAATCTGCAATTTGGAATGAGGTGGATGCACGAGGATGCCATGCCAAGGAATGATTTGAACATTCGGACAGAAACGGACAGTTTTGATTGGAGGGAGCGCACCATCATTAACATGCGGTCCTGTCTTTCCCGGGAAACGTACACTTTTCCCTGCCGAGAATCTAGCAAGGCCCCGAGAAAATTTCTGCGTTGCGAAGGTTGAAAGTGTGACTTCTGGCAATTGATTGAAAGCCCCAAGGCGTGGAAAAGGGAGACGCAAACTTGAGTGTGCTGCTCCGTCTGGTGAAAAGTGTTTGCCTTGATGAGGCAGTCGTCCAGGTATGGGTAAAATTGGATACCTTGGAGACGTAGGAAGGCAGCTACGGGGGCCAAGATCTTGGTAAAAACCCTTGGTGCCGAGCGGAGGCCGAATGGCAGGACTTTGAATTGGAAGTGTAGCTGTCCGACCGTGAAGCGGAGATACTTCCTGTGTCTGGGGTGGATTGGCACATGGAAGTAAGCGTCCTGAAGGTCGATTGTGGAATAGAACTCGCTTGGATTGAGAAAATTCAGAATTTGGATCAGGGTTAACATCTGAAAAGTTTTTGAAATTAGAAATTTGTTTAGAGCTCGTAGATCCAATATTGGACGCCATTCCCCCGACTTCTTCTTGACCAAGAAAAAGCGGGAATAGAACCCCTTGCCGCGTTGACCTTGCGGCACTAGTTCGATGGCTCCTTTTTTGATCATTAAATTCACCTGGGCCAGAAGGTCCTTGAAATGAGGGGGTGGTGGCCCCGCAGGTGGATGATTGGGTGGAAATTTTGTGAATTCCAGGGTATGTCCTTTGGATATAACGTCCAGGACCCATTGGTCGGAGGTGATTGTAGACCATTTGTAAAAGTATTTCGAGATGCGACCTCCAAGATGTACGGTCGGCAAAAGGAAGGGTCTGAGGCAGTCACTGCTTTTTGGTGTTTGATCCACCTCTATAAGTGGATTTCCTTTGGTAAGGCCTGGAGGTGGATTGTCGAGTTTGAGATTGATAGGCACCCCGCTGTCTGTTATCGTTGTAGGTGTTGAATGAACGATATTGATTGGAGCCACGAAAAGTAGAGGAGCCTCCGCCCCTACCCCGTGCACCCCGAAAAGGCCGTTTCTTGTATTGTAGGCTTGCCAGGGATTTCGCAGTGTCAGTGTCCTTTTTTATTGCCTCAAGGGCATCATCCACATGTTTTCCAAATAATAATTCTCCGTTATAAGGCAAATCTAGGACTCTTGCCTGTACTTCAGGACGGAAAGTGGTAGAGCGCAGCCAGCCTTGACGCCTCAAGACTGCAGCCCCCGCCAATTGTCGAAATCCCGTGGAGGAAATATCGAGTGCACACTCAATGATTTCGGAAGAAATCAACTCTCCCTCGTGAATAATCGCCTGTGCTTCTGTCCGGATAGCCTCAGGCAGCTGAGGAATCAATGCAGCAATCTCGGACCACATCTGGCGGTCATAACGGCCCAGTATAGCCAGAGTGTTTGCCGCCCTCACTGTAGTAGCCGCCATGGTCGTGAATTTCTTCCCTATGGAATCCAATTTGCGGCCTTCCTGATCAGGAGGAGACGTGAGTGGCGTAGCAGGATTGCGCGATCTTTTTTGCGCAGCCTGAGTAATTACCGAATCTGCCTTCGGTTGAGACACTAAGCAGGCCGGAGAAGACGCCGGTGCTTTGTATTTCCTGTCCAATCTGGGTAAGACCGCAGGAACAGAATTGGGACGTTCCATCAATTTAAGGCCTTCCTTCCAAATATATTCCACGATTGGTATAGTGTGGGATTGCCTCTGTGAGATGTCTTTAAAGTCATATAGAAAGCAATCACTTTCATGCTGTTGTTGTTCGACTTTGAGATGAAACCGTTTTGTAGCCCGGATCATCAAATTGTGGAAATGTGCCATGTCCACTGGGGGCGAATGTAGAGGTGAGGTGGGCGGAGTGGAAGGTGTTTGAGCCCTATAATCGTCCCACTCATCCATGCCGGCGTCATTGTCGTCGTCATCTGTGTCGTGAGGATCCGGATCCTCATCTCCAGTGTCAGGGCGAGTACCATCCGGTGAAGCCGGTGAAACTGGTGTAGGTGCCTGAGGAAGTTGCGGTTGAGGCTGCGGAGGAGGCAGTGGTGCTGGAGAAGCAGGAGTAGAAGATGGAAACCTGCGGTTATAATCATCCAGCATGTGCTGAAGGTTCATCACCAAGGACAGAGGTATCTGGGTAACAGGCTCTGAAGGCACCGGTTCGGACGTATCAACAGGAAACAAGTCAGTCCCATCTTCGACATTGTCCAACACCTCACCCTCGTCACTATATTCCTGGCACTTAATGTTCAAATCCGAAGGACTTGTTGCCTGTTTAAATAATCCTTCCACTTCCGAATCGTTTCCGGATTCTTCCTCACCAGACTGGAATAATTTGTCTGGAAGACGAGCACCACTCCTCACAGGACTCAGTTGGATGAGTGGTATGGTCCGCAAAGAAGAAGCAGTAACCACTGTGTAGATGGAAGCCGTCTTCGGTAGAGGTTGGTGCGACGCCAACGAGCCCGTTGGCGTAAATGCGGCACCGTCAGCAACGCCCTGAGGCGACTTGGACGGGATTTTCTTCGTCGACGAGGATTCCTTGCCCGTCGACGAGCCCGTCGACGGGAGCGGGGCTTTGTTCGTCGACGAGAGTGGAGCTTTGGCCGTCGACGACGAAGGCGTCGACGGTATGAGAGTCGTCGACGAGGCCGTCGACGAAGTAATGCTGGCCGACGGAGACGTCGTCGACGGGGGCACCGTCGACGGGCCCGTCGACGGGGTGCTGGGTGGAGGCTTGGTCTTCGTCGACGATGTATGCGTCGACGATGGATGCGTCGACGGCTTCGTCGTCGACGGGGCGCTGAGTGGAGGCTTGGTCTTCGTCGACGGTGTATGCGCCGACGATGGATGCGTCGACGGCTTCGTCGTCGACGGTCTATCCTTGACGGTCGTCGACGAGATCTTCACCACTGAAGAGATGGGTCTCACCTTCGAGGTCGCCGTCGACGAGGTGGTCGTCGTCGACGTAGCGCCGGTGGACATGGAACATGTCGTCGTCGACGTGGAGGTGGTAGAAATGGATTTCGTCGACGCTGAAGACGTCGGCGGGCGCGACGACGAGCCCGTCGACGAGCCAAAACCAGATTTCTTACTGGTAGGTAAGGCTTTGGGCGCAGACGTCAGAGAACCAGGTCCCGTAGACGTGCCCTGAAGCGAATCCTGTGGGGAGACAATCCTAGAGGACTCCAACAGTCTCCACTTCTTGAGAAAAGGAGAAGGAGCCTCGGTCTCAGACCCACGCTTCTGAGAGGACTTTGAAGCAAAAGATGACAGGCTCTCCACATCAGAAACCACAGACTCCGAAGTTCTCAACTTCTGTAGCCACAGAAGGAGACGGGCCTCTCTATCTCTCAGAGTCTTAGGAGGGAAAGTACGACAGTACTTACAGTTTTTCACCTCATGGTCTGGGTAGAGACAGTAAATGCATTTACTGTGTGGATCCTCGTGGAAAAGGCGCAGTTTACCACATGAAGGGCAGGCTTTAAACAGAGATTTCTTGTTTGAAGACATTTTCTTGAAGAAAAAACAGGTAAAGTTGAAGAAAACTGAGCAGAGCTCAGGGAGACTCCCTTCACACGACGTGCGGTAGAAAATCTGAGGACTTGGGCTTCTGAGGAGAAGGTTCTAGAGGAGGCTACAGCCTGATTGGCTGGAATGTGATCCAACACATAATGACTCCGATATGCTACTAAAGTGAGTTCTCCCTTAGGCTTTTCAATGGGCCTATTGTGTTCTATGGTACTTTTGGAATTTACAATTTACTGCACTATATGTATGTATATTTTATTAGTTATATTTTTCATGTATACATGCATATATACTGCTATTTTATGTACCGTGGGACTCCCACTTCGACGACGGGGAATATTCAAGCATGTGAATCTATGAAAGACACCCCTAATACTGGAGAAGACATGTTACTTTCCTTAATCCCGGTAAAGTTAACCAGAGCCTCAGTATTACAAAATGGATGCTTCTGCCACAGACACAAGTCTGGCCTCTTGCTGCTGGCCGAAACTCCGGCAGGGGAGGCCTGGACAATAGGTTTCCTGTCACAGGGAGGTGCTAGCACCACCCCACACAGGAGATAGTGGATTGGGGCAGGGAGGGCTGAATGAAACTAGACACTGCCTGGGGCACAGAAGGTGTCCCATGCATAGGCCAGTTCAAACCGGTGCTGGGGCACTTTAGCCCCAGCTCTGGCACGAAACTGGACAAAGGGATAGGGGTGTAACCACCCCCTTCCTGGGTCCCACCCATAGGAGGGACCTAGCAGGTAATCCAGCCCCTTGATTTGGACTAAAGGTAGGAGCTGTGTCCTTAGACTTTAGATAATCCTGACTGAAACTCTGATACAAAACTCTGGACCCTTCGAAATCCTACTCGACGTAGAAGACTGAAGAATCTCCCTTGTGGTCAAGGAGTGACTACCCTGTGCAAGCAGGCACCATCAAGCGCTCAACGGTTTGCTTTATCGTTGCTCCCGCCAGAACTCGAACAACAGAGCCTGACAAGAACCGGACTTCCAGACATCCAACAGCCCGATCCACAGCCACAGCAAAGCTGAGACCCGTGGAGGCGACGAGAGACATGGGACCGGCCATCTTGGAAAGCCAGCGAAGTGCTTTCTGTGCAGCTCCTGAGGCACCCTCGAAGCTGTGCATTGGGGATTGAGAAGGCCGAGCCCCGAGCATCCTTAGCACCAAAGATCACCTCTCCACACTCATCGAGTGCTGCATGGGGCCCGTTTGCATTTTCCTGCTCGACGCGTCTGTCCGGTCACTTGCCCGTTGGCTAGTGGCCTCTGTGACGATGAATATTTGATTTTCCAACACTGGTCTGGTTGCTCCAGACTGGCCCTCGCTCCTCTGAAAAGGAGCAGCCCATCAGACCTTGCTGGTCTGATCCAGAAGCTATCTTCGATTTTTGCATGGGTTGCATTTGCCAAGGCCTGTTGACTCCGAATTGAGAACAGACACCGCCGACAGTGAGAGCCTTTGTGGGACAGTCCATGTCCAGCACCTGGTTGTTGTCGACACCTCCTGGTCCACGTGGCAGCGGAGACAAGCTTCTCGACATCACCTGATCGCAACCCGACATCGCCTGGTTCCTCCCTGGTCACTGGCTAGTGACCCAGACTCTGTTCCCTCTGCTTACAGGTACTCTACATCTTCGATCCACCCTTGGATCCAACCGTACTCTTCTCTCCTGGTCGCCTGCAGCTTCTTTTCTCCAAGGCTCCATAGAACTTCACTACGAAACCAGACACCTTGACACCTATGCACCCGCTTCCTGTGGGTGAGGTAACGCGAATACTGCAGTGCTCCTGTAGAGATTTACACTCCTAGTGTCCTAGTTTTAATTGGTTAAGTTCTAGTCCAGTCAGAAGACTTTCAAATCTGCAACTTTCTAACTTTACGCACCCATTGACTTCTATTGGTGCACGTGTGTGCATTTAGACACTGCACCCGCATCCTTTGGGCCTCCTGCTCCCTAACTGTTAGTCCAGTGTAGCCCCAGCGATTCCCAAGGCCCTAGGCCTTACCATTGTTCGTGACGTGGTCCTTATACCACTATTTTAGTATATGGTTTTACGGGCCACCAGGGCCTATCCATACTTGTGCAACTTTTGTATGTTATATTAAGTTACTTGTTATACGCTTGTGCGCCTGTGCTCATAAAGAGTTAAGGGGATTTATTTAGAAATAAATACATATATATTTTGAATATATAACCTGTGTGGTGTCCTTTCATTTGGTATTAAAAGGTTTGCATATGGTAAAACAACTGGCATCACATGCCATCTTGAGTTTAGCCTAAGACTGCTTTTGTCCATGCTACCCCTAGGATAGCTGGTCTATACAGTTGACTTTACAACCATCACCATAAGGGTTGTTTGGACTGGTGCAAGGTGCTCACTAGAATAGTGAACATCATATACCCGGCCAAAGCTTTCTACCATTAGTGTCAGCACTTTGGATATGCAGTGTTTGGCGTAGTGGGTAATGCACGTACTGGGAAAGGTGGTGAAACATCTTTTAGGAGGAGCAGGCAATATGTTCACGTAGGTGTCCACTTTTCAGATTAGTGTGTTGTAGGTAGGAAAACCAGGTGGATATGTCTAGGGGTTGGCTTGGGTGTGAAGGAAAGTATACTTGATCCAGCACGGGATTTATCTTACTTGGGTGTGCTTTCTATTATAAAGCAGGTGGGTAACTGGAGGCGGTTTTTCTTTTTTAAGAGTTTTATATAGCACAAACTAGACCTGAAGATACCGGATATCAGAGCGCTATACATGAGCACCAGTTTCGTTACATAAGGACACATTCATTTTTCTTTTTTTTTGTTAGGCACGGGGAGATTAAGTAATTTACCCAGAATCACAGGATGTTGAGCGTTGTTGCCGAGACTCAAACCCGGTTTCCCAGCTTCGAGGTGGACCGCTCTAGCCATAAGGCTATATCCTCTGTTGGGTTGGCATGGGGTGGGATTTAATGTTGTGCTGGTGCAGAGAGACATATCTTCAGTTAGGGAGATGGTGTTCTCATAAGAAGCTTATTTTACGACTTCTTTTTGAAGTAGGATCTCTAAGCCTCTTGATGCATTACCTAGAAGTGGTCTATAATATGAGGTTCAAGGAAGGAGGACTCCCTGGTGTTGTGTTAAAAAAGGCTGTGATCACAAGCTGAGCATTGCATACTCCAACTATTGGAGGTGATGGTACATCCTTTTCCCTTATAGTTAGATGAGTTACCACAGTGCACATCTGAATTAACACCTTACATGGAGTGCCAGATTCTGTTTCTCTAGTAGCAAGCATTTAGATTACTTGGAAACCTGGCAGCTTTATATGCTGGGAAGATGCATGATACACTTCTCTTAGAACAGAATGTCTTGACCAAGTCTTGAATGTACTTATTAGAGATGATCAGTTCAACTGAGTCCCCAATGTACTGCAAATCAAACAGTCTGCCACATCTGTGGTGTTCACCATTTTGTTTTTAGCAAGAAGGAACAATGTTTGCTAGAAAGAGACACCTGGCTTCAAGACAATGAAACCAGAACAGCACATTGCCTGGGCACTTTATCGCCACTGCTGGCTATCCTACTGCTTGTTTTCCAAACCTGGACCAACTGAAAGACCCCCCCCCCCTTTATTTACTACAGAGCAACAATACCCTTTACCTCTAAGTAGTAGGTTGATACCACACCAAAACACACTAGACAATTTATTTCCTGTCTAAGCCAATTGGTCTTCTGAGGACCGTCCTGAAAAAGTTTCCCCACTAGCAGGCTTTACCAGGAGAGAAGAATCCAATTGTTTTGGTGAACGTAGGGCTACTCCAGTGGAAGGGGATCATCTCATTCTCGCTTATGTGAGATTACAAAATAGCCAGTTCACAAAGGATTTCTTCCTGGGCTCATTCAAATGTCACACAATCTGCACCCTTGACAGAAAAGGCAGCTCTAGTTTATTCCTTTGCGTATATATTTTTTTAAGCTAGTCTACTGAAACACATTTTGGAACTGAATAAAAACTGTGATGGTTATGAAATGTATTAAAACTCACATTTGGAAAAAATTCAAAACATGCCAATATATGAACTCATGTAAAGTCCATGAAATTCGATATTGCGTGTGTGCAATCAGCAGACAACCGAGATTGACAAGCTGCTTCTGCTAAGAGTTTCTTGCCACTACACCAAACTGAGAGTAAATGTAAACCATTATCAGTAATTTCCCTTGGTCACAAAAATTATTTAAGTGAACGTTTGAACTTTAAACAGAAACTATTTTTGAAAATAATTTAGTTACACTTATGATGATTGTTTTCAATGGGTAAAGTCTGCTCATGGCCTTTGCCAAAGCAGAAAAGTAAAAACAATCCTCATGTCAGGATTTGAAGTGAATTACAAGTGACTGTAGTCAGAGTTGGTGCCATTAAAAATATATTAAACTAAAGAGCACATATAGATCTGAATTCGACTTAGCCCAGGGGTATCCAACATTTGTGCTAGGGCAAAATCCATGAAACATTTTCAGAAAAATAATTGTGTACATGATCCCTTTTAGTTTAATTATATGAAAATGTATCCTAAGTGAATAGTCTGAAAATCTGGCACCCAAATCTCTTAGACCAAGCCTGCAACAGGGAGGTAAACACTGGAATATACTGCAAAATGAAAGACCACCATCCAGGATTCTGTAGGCGTGGAAATATGTTGAAATAGCAGGTGCAATGTGGTGGATTTTCACATACTAGTCGAATTTACTCCTTTACTCACATTTTGCTGCATTTAGACAGCACCAATATACGCATTTGGGAGGTAATTTGTGCTCGGTAAGTAATCCTAATGTAACCGGTAATAGCACATGGCTATAAAAGCAAGATGAAAAGCCTGCCAAGCCACAGGTTTGGCTTCGCTGCATTGAGACCCCTTTCTGCAAAAGGAAAAGTGCATTGATGCCATACTTAAAGGTACACTGAGAACCATAATTTAGTGAAGCAGTAAGCGGTCCCTTCAAGTGGCTGCCTCAGTCAGTGCTTAATTTGTGCCGGAGCTTTCCGGTGCTCAGCACCGGCACCTATTTTACCAGGCCGGGTCTTTCGGATTTTTCTCCTCCGGCAGATCAATGGCAGGCCCGGTAATTATTAAAATAATTTCCTGCACTGCTCTTCTTCTGTGGCTGCTGCCTGGTATGTCTCAGACGAAGTCCCACCCTTGTCCAGGCATACTTGAAGAGCTTTGTCAATCATCATGTTAGTGATGTCAAGTCGTGAGCAGATCACGCCTATTTTCACAGAATGTGGTTTCATTTTCTTTTAAGAATGGCTGCAGGTGGGCTTTTGGCTGAGCTCGGCCCCGTCAGGCTGGAAGTGTGCAGGGCGGCCAAAGTGCCAATAAATGTTTTAGAAACGCTGAATATGAGCGCCGGCACCCGCATTCAATACAGGTATGATTTTTGTATACAGAATGTACTTGCTTCATAAAAGCAACAAAAACTGCCCGTTTGGAAGAGTTTCAGAGGCACTGCGATGGTGGGATAGATAGAATGCTCTCACCGTGCTCATTCATTGGCTCAGGGTGATGTACTCCCCGTTTCCGACAAAGTAGGCTGCACCTGCACCTGCACCCACCAAAAAGAAATAACTTTCCGGCATTTAGGCACGTTTATTTTAATCTCCTGTGCCGATTTATTATTCAGGATTTAGGTTGTTGCCCAGGGAACTGGCGAACAGAGATATAGCGACTTGTCGAAGAAGGCACCGTTTTTTAGAGGGAAAATGGGATTATAACTGGATTCTTTGTTTCATAGTTTGCAGTTTACCGAGTCAGTTACTGAGCCATATTTCTTCTCTATGAAGTTAATCTTGATATTCTTCATCGACCATAACCCGATTTTTTGCGCCTATTTCAACAGGTCTTTTTATTGCTTGATTCAGTGGTGCTCATTAATATTTCTGAAAGGTGCAGACATGGGGTCGTTCTAGCCAGGATTTGCATTAATCTGCAGTTGTTACTCAGAAATCTGAAGTTTGCGCACAGTCCACCCCACCGAGCTGTCCTCACAGAATGTTCTTACTATTAAATTCTAAAGGTGAAGGAGTCCCTTTTAATGTTTTACATTGTTGTGGAACGTTCTTATCAGTGAACAATGAAGATTCCATGCTCACTACGAGACAACTTCTTCAAAAGAATATATTAAATGTAGCCCTCTATGTGTCTGGTGTGAGTAACACTAGAGCTGCGCTTTCGTCAGAATGTGCGTTAACACCTTGCAGGCTTTGAGTTCCACTTCCTGTTATCTCATAGTCCTCATGGGAGCGTCTGCTGAAGCCACCCGGTAAATACAGCTTGGTTAAAACGTCTACATACCATACTCACAAACACCAACCCTAGTCTTGTGTGTGTGCAGATCACGGAGAAGCATCAGACCCAAGTCTTGGGCTAGTGTGTTCTGGTTGTGGGGGTGACGTACCCAGGTTGGAAGAGTTTCAGAGACACTGCGATGGTGGGATATTTAGATGGCTCTCACCATGCTCATTCATAGGCTCAGGGTGATGTACTCTCCGTTTCCGACAAAGTAGGCTGCACCTGCACGCACCAAAAAGAAATAACTTTCCGGCATTTAGGCACGTTTGCTTTAATCTGTGCTGAGGGCCCGGCCTGCGCTTTCAGATTTATGGCCTTGTAAAATCGGACGATGGTTGCCAGAGGGAAGGCTGCGCTTGACTTCAGTTGCATAGTGCACGTGCTGCGCTACACTCAGTCTAGGTCAGTTTTTTTTTTTTGTGAAATAACAAGTTGAAGCAGATTGCATCCTGCTCGCACTAAGCCTGACAAAATCTTTGACTACACGAAATGATAATTCTGTCTGGCATGGTTCTGTAATAGTGTAGTGACAAACTGAAGAGTTTGGAGGAGGTAGGGGCAAAAAACTGGAATTCTCACCTAAATAATCTACAGGTTTTCCCATTTGCTTTTTTTTTTAAAACTTTAGCATCTTTGCAAATTTCCGGCTCCACTTGCGTAGGTACAGTGTGCAGGTTATTGCTTGACTTGTTCGGAATAAATTGTATGACCCTTGGAATTTAAAAGACATCATAAGAAGATAATCATAAATTTGAGATAAGGGGGAAACATCAATGCAAAACCTGCAGAGAAACAATGCGATTAGGAAACATCACAAACATTAAATTACTATTAAGAACCTGGTAAGATATATATATAGTGGAACAAAGGGATTTTTCTATGTAACGATTTAGAAAACCAAGCAAGCATGAAACCATTTTTAGAAAAGTCACCCGTACTGACCGCATACTTATCACTGCTGGAATATTGTACTAAGCAGTGTTCCTGGTCAGAGACTCATGCTGGACTCAGCCCAGTCACTGGGGTACTAAATCCCCCAAACAATGGCAGCTGCAAAACGTTGGATTACAGAATCATTTTTCAACATCCTTATTTACAGAAGCTTAATTTTAGGATTTTTCACACCCTAATCCTACGAATGACCAGGGAAAAATCCCCCATATGGGTGGATTTTCCTCTGTTGCTTTGCATTGGAGTGGAAATAAGAGTGTTTTCACAAAAACTGGACTGTCATTTTGGAATGGGTAAATAACGGCAAAGCTAAAATGTTTTCCATTTTCTGTGATCATTTCTAATTTATGTATTTACTGATATAAAAAGAATGCTGACATAGTTTGCAAATTGGGTTTGTAAACGAATCAACCCCCTTCCTATTTTCAGAATGTATAGAAGAAGCCTTTAATCTACATGGGAGATTTTGCAAACAAAGTAAAAGCAGAAACAAGTGAAATTTGCAAAAGATGCAGACTTCTGCCAGACTTTGGCTTTTATTGCCTTATGGTTACTCTTGTTAATGATAATGAGTAAACTTGCCAGAAAGGTTTGTCTGTAATTTTGTAACTCTAAAAATATGGAATTGTAGGTAAATTGTATATGCAAGGCTAGATTAAATACATTTCTGTGACTCTAGTGGCAGGGGAAGCAGAGGTTTGCAAAGACAGATAAGCATTGTGGTTATTAGGTGTTCTGCAAATGCAATGTATTAGTAAAAATGTGCACAACTTCATACATTTATGTAGATCTTCCCACCATATATGTTCCTTTCATCGGAAGAGCACTTTTGCTGCTAATTGTAATGAATGGGGTTTGAGCTGGATACCATTGGTATCCGTATTTCCTGGATGCAGGATTATCACAATGTCCCGCACTGGGATCCTGACAGTGCCCTTAGAAATTGAGGGACTTACTGCCGTAATCAGTAACCGCAACCAATTGCCAGGCTAATTCCTTATTTTTCAGCGGCTTCCCAATTGAACATTTCACCAGATTTAAACCGGTGAGATACCAGAGTAGAAGGCATCGTGAATTCAGTACTTGCTGCATTACTTGTCATCCCTATTCGACTGCTATATTTGTCACCAAGAAAAAATTGATATCACCTGGCCCCCAGAACGAGGGCCTTTAGGTTTTGAAAATTTTAGGAGCAATTTGGCAGGTATTGCAGATATGTAGTGAATTAGTGAGGCCATATACAAACATGAATATGGTTCTTCATCACTATATATTCTGAAAACAAAATGGTAACTAGCCTTCAGTGTTAACCAGAAGTCCAGGTCTCACACCGATTGGAACAAACGGATATCTGTGCCAATGATTCCCCCATGCTTGCAGACCATAAAGTTCTGGCCCATTTCTTTGCTTCGGACACATTTCTACTAGCTAAAATCAGGGCTGGCTTACAAACACTTGTTGACAGATTTTACTCTGTTTTGTACGTTATATAGTCTTAAAATTAATGCATCCAAAACCAAGCATATCATTTATTTCAGGGGGTCAAGGGGTATCGTAAGCTTGGGAAGGGACGTTTTGGAAAAGGTCAAGGAATTAACTATTTAGGGATTTATCTGCCCGTTTCCTGATCATGGGCCCCACAGATTTCTGAAAGGTCACTTTTGTTAACCCATAGAGCTGGGGCTATTCTTAGATTTGCTAAAAAGCCACCCTAGTATCGGATTCTTCCAGCAGTGGAGATCGAGAAATCCCAACTAAAGGTTGCTGTATTATATGGCACAGAACTATGGGCCCACTGTCACGCAGGTCAACTGGGAACTAGTGAGAACAACTTCATAAGAGCTCTAACAGTAATGGAGAGAGTCACCCCCTTCGGACCCTTTACATCTGACCTTGAACTTAAGGCTATATCTGCGTTTGCCACCCTTTCGCCAGTATTTTATTGGGTTCGTTTAGAGAGGGCTTTTGTTGATATTCTCAGTATAAACGGCTCCAAGAAGATCAAGTGTCAAAAAATAATTGTATGACGTGGGCCTAGGTAATTTTTCGAAAGAGGCCTTCTCTGTCAAACCTACTGTGGTTACTGTTGTCAAATCAAAATACTGCGAGAGAGTTGCTGCTCAGAATGAATTGCCTAGTTCCATCAGCAAATGAACAAGGCTTTTTCTATTGCATAAGACTGCGCCTAAGGCAGGGAAATTCCTAAATTTTATCCAACTGGTGTGTACACACTCACCTTTTTTGCAGAGGTACAGGACTTTGCCGATTGTTGTGTTTACATCAACATGGGATGCTGCACAGTGAGGGTCTACATTGGGTCTGTCATGCATGTTTTTCTAGAAGACCGAGGAACAGTTGCTATTTTGCCCAAAATATTCTAGCGCTAACCTTGCGTCAACTTCTGGGAATGACAATTCACACAAATGCTTTCAGAATTTGTAAAAGTGATTCTACAAGTATGAAAGTGCCTTCCTATATGTTACATTATGTTATGATAAATTGATTTATGGATCACAATAATCACCTAAGGGGGTATCCAGGCACTTGAGCAGCTGTGTAGGCGTGAGGTCCCGGAGGTGCTAATGTGAAGAGTCAGGCCTTCGGCTTCTTGCGGAACTCAAGATGTGAGGAGGTGGCTATGAAGTATTGAGGCTTGTGGATGTGGGTGGGACCAATAAAGGAAGTGGGTGGAGCCTCTGAAGGAAGTGGGGGGGGAGCCGGGGACATGGGTGGGGCCTTCTATAAAAAATTTGAGCACCTGATATTTTACAAATGAAGCACTGCTGCCTCCATCCCAATACCGGAAGCTTCGCCACACTTTGTAGTAGCTGTTCGTATAGATAGCTTCTGCTCCAGAAGTGTATACTGCAAGCCATGAGAGGTCAATAATAATTCAATGCTTTTATATTGCATGGGCATTTGCATTGCTGAACGCATCAATGACAATGGAAGTTGTGTTCCCCTAAATGAGAAGGGGCTTCTCACAAGTCGAAATAGGAACTGCAAATTACACTGCAAATTTAATTCACTGAGAATAGGGATTATAAAGCCACAAAACCAGAAATGTGTGCCAGGCTTACGAAGCAATAAAATAAGGTTTGGTTCATTTGAAGACTATTTTCATTACATCATTACGGAACCATGTCTAAAGTGCAACCGACTTCAACAAGGATAAAAACACATTTTGGTACATGAATTACGTGCATCTTCCGTCAAGGAGTAAAATATTTAAAAATCAACATAACTTACAGTGTTGAATGTGAAGCTCTTCTCCCCAAACAGTCTGTTGGCAATCCGAAGTAGGTATTTCGTGCCAGATTTGTTAATTTCTGAGGTCAAGGACTGGAACCCGGGGTGGACATCTTTGGCTTTGTGCAGCTGGAGGGCCTGGGAAAGAAGAAGATGGTTATTTATTCTCTTGATTTAAGACCCTTGCAAAGTATCCTCACCTACAGTCATGACAACGGAGTCTCTTTAACCCCTTACTTACCAGAAAAGGGAGTTGGGCATATCTAAAGTTGATTAAAAGAGGTTCCTTATTAAAGTGCATGTCCAAACAGACTATGTTTTAATTTCTGGATTCTTTCTCCTAAGCCCCAAATTTCTTCTGATTTAAGTCAAACTGGTTTGATTCTTGTGTGCACCATTTTATTTAACAGCGGCTCATTTGTGATGGTGGCACGGAATGAGGCCACCTTAACCTATCTAGCCTCATTACACGTAGCCTTCCTATTTACAATGGGTCTGTAAAAAAGTTATTAACCATATGGAAATATGAGATCTGTGGCAACTATGAATCTTTGGTGTTTTATCGGTAGACTCCAACTGCCAAAAGCAGGTGGCATCTTCCAAATGAAATAACAGGGAAAAATAAAGAATTACAAATAAATCAGAAATAAAATTCCTGACACTCCCAGTAATTCCTCTTTTTCTAAGGAGGTCCTCTGGGTTACACTCTTAATCTCACAATAACTTTGGGTGTGGAGGGAAGGGGTGGAAATAAGGGAGAAGGGGCGCCAATAGTTTAATGGGGCACTTGAAAAAGACAACTTGTTTGGTAATTAGAAATTACAGTATTATATTTTTAATAGAAACGGCATTAGGCAACATATTTTACGTTTCTATATTGCGATAAATGGATGGATGCCCATTTATGCTAAATTTCGGCGACTAACAGGTAGAGGAGCCCTATAGATCAGGATTTAGACGATCACCTTTGTTACTCAAATTTATGCTACACATTGACTTGCGGAAGTTGGAAGAAATGCGCAGAAGCTTTTTAACTCTGGCCACTTAACGATAAGAAACATTCCTATCTGATAACGCGCAATAAAACAAGACAATTATTTTACAATTGTAATTATTTGCTTTCAGTGCAGAATTTGTACACGGCCATCAAATAACCTTGTTCTAAAAACCCGAACTGGACAGTTCTCTTTCCTCTAATCCTCAGCCACCTACCAGGGCCAGCTTTAGCATTGGCAGCGTCGGGTGCAACAAAATTTGTTGGTGCTCTGTCGTGACCTCCTTCCTTATGGATTCCCTCACTACCACCCTCTCTCCATAGCCCCTCTCTCATGCATTTCTTTTGTGGGTGTTAAAGCATTGTATTTCAGACAAACACTATACAGAGACAATAAGTCATACAAGTGTGTAAATTGTTTTATATGAAATGCTACAAAAAGACAATGAGCACTACTAGGCGTAGAAGTTACAGTTCATCCATAATGGTAGGCAGCATATTTTGAGAGAGCTTGGTCTGGAGAAGCACAGACTCAGGATTTAAAACATAACACAGTGGTTTGGGTTGCCTTTACTAATAAGAATTTATTTCTACCCAAATAAACCCTTTTTAACAACGAAAGACTAGGCAGAAAAGCATAAGATTATAAACCTATGCACTTTAGTTCATATGCAGTTCTTTGACGGCAGTTCATAGCTCACAGAGTCAAAAGACCTTTTATAATTTGAGGTGCTGTATTAGTCCTCTCCGTGCCACTAGAGTCAAACTAGCCTGGCTGATGAGGGGCGATACTATGAAATCGGTCCTAGGATGCTGGTTTCCAGTCCAGGGAGGACCTGGCCTGGTAGATCCCATAGGGAGCAGGGTCAAGACTGATTTGCATATGGCTGGGTCTAAACTGGAATAGCATGGGGAGCAAAGAATATGATTGATTTAGGCCCAGATCTTTGTACTGGGTGAATGCATGGCATTGTTCAGCTTTCGGTCCATCAATTGTTGTTTTTGCATTCGTCACCCAGAGTGGGACGGGTATGCCTAGACGTGGGCCAGTGATCTTCATGCCACTGAGACAAGCTAGCCTGGCTGATGAGGGGGGGGGGGGGGGAATACTCTGAAACCGGTCCTAGGATACTGGTTTCCAGTCCAGGAAGGACCTGGACAGGAAGTTCGGGCTGGACTGTTTCCATGGGGAACAGGGTCAAGACTGATTTGCATATAGCTGGGTCTAAACAGGAATGGCATGTGGAGCAAAAACACAATGGATTTAGGCCCCGATCTCTGTACTGAGGGGAATGCATGGCATTCTTCAGCCTTCTGTCCATCAATTGTTCTTTTTGTATTTGTGGCAATTGGCACATATTTAGGTGTCCAGCTTTGGTGTAGAATCTCTGCCATTAGAATTTGGGATGATTTTCCCTTTTGGCCATGACTATTCACAACTGACTCATTGGATTGGATCACTGCATAAATTAATAATCATTTTTCATAAAGAACAATGGGAGGGTGGTGTGTACAACTGGGTTGGTTGAGTGGCTGTTAGAGCAGGCTGGTAATTTTTGGACCTTGATGAGCGAGAAGAGGGGTGTGCAAAGGTAGAGTATGAAAGGAAACACTTCAGGTTAGTCTCAGATAGGGAACTTAAATGTAATGTTTCAGTCAGGAAGGAGGTTGAAAGAGATTGAACAGATTTAGAGTAGATTGTAAGGTGATAATATTATGGTTAGAGTAGGCAGCATTGCATTAAGATTGGAGGAGCCGTCAAGTTAGAATCACGCAGATCTGGGTGGCTGGTGAGACGGTCACTCAGGTGGAGCTCCAACAACGCAGATGCAATGAAGCAATGAGAGGTGCATGCCACACATAATTAAGGTGAAGGGTACAGTTCATAGTGCAACAGTCACTTAGATATAAAGGTGTGTACCTCCTACCCCTGTGCAGTTTGCCGATTTGTGCACTGAACCCCTGTAAACTGTGGGGTGTAGTGCATTTTAGTGTTGTGTGCACCTTTATGAGCCAGGTTCTGCACTTTGCACCAACCTCCTGCATTTGAGTGGGTGGTGCCTTTAACCTCTGTGAATAGTGACCTTCACCATGTCGTTTACAGGAGTGCAGGATACTAATCACTGTACTGCATAGATGTCGAAAAGCGTTAAGGTAATTTGTTAGCTTTGATTCAGCTTTTGAAACAAAGAAAGGGCCCTCAAAGAGGAGGATACTCTTCTAACAGTCGAGAAGCAAGGCGTATCCATTAATCCTTACAAATCACCTACATTCCTAAAAGGTCAGCTTTCAGTCTTGCATAGCTAAAATATATTGTCCAAAGAAGTGGCTCATGAAATGACTGCAGAACATCCTGAGGCACAAGCGTCTCCCTCTAAAAAGGCTGAGTGGTGCCCTGATGGCCTACATTAGTAACTGAAGTGCCTCACTACTAACCACCATTGCTCATAATGCAAAACCTCAACAGCAAACCAGTGACTAGATATGAAACCTACCAAAGTTCACACTTTTTTCCTCTAGCACAAAAACTATTAAATACTGCTGGTCTGTCAGCCCAGTGATCAAAACATTTTCAATGTTTTGCTTGTGTTAGTAAGTGTTCTAGGCACAGAAAAGCATACTATGTTAACACCATTTCATGATAAACAGAGGAGACAGCGGTTCATACAAACTACTTACCGAGCTGTCTACCATCCTCTAGGGAGATTCCCAAAACAGGTGTTACCTCAAAACCTCTGGCCATGTGGAAGAAAATAACCTCCTCAGTAACTTAGTTTCAGATTTCTGACCATGCTGGAGTACACATACAACTTAAACATCAGGTAGAACTGCTCACTGTGAGTAGCCCTGCAAGGACCTCACATTGGTCTTCCCTAATTGATGTGCCTCCTTGGATGCATGGAGCATAAAATCCTGTCCCTAGACTAGATTTGAAGGGATGGACTTCAGTAGTTTTATTCATTCGGGTCAAACATAACCCCTCGAACAAATGTTGTCCGTTCTTCTGCAAATATCCCAAATTGTTTTGCAAGTGCAGGAAATTTCAGTGTTTGGCTTTAACTGCCATATCAAATCCTATCTCATGCCTAGACACAGAACCAAGATCTGCATTAGGATAGCTAAAGATAAGTGAAATAGCAGTCCTCTTGACTGTCACTTGTAAGCATAAAAATAGAAACAGCTTCTGCATGAGTGGTGATAAAACTAAAATCTTTCTTCTAGTCATGGGAGAGCTTGCTTGAGTCCATTTCACAGACACGGCTATTGGGTACCTTCAGCTCGCATCTATCCTTTTTAACAAGCTAAAACCGTAAAGTCAGGAACTTGGGAATCACCTCTAGAGTTTATCTAACTTTCAAGATAACATGACCAAACACCGGCTCATCCATTTGTATCAACTTCAGGGATCCTCACACTATTGCTTACTCAACACCACGTTGGCTTCCTCCTTGCAGTGCTCCTCCTTCCCTCTTGCGCATCATGTGCAATCATGCAGGTTTTCCTGCATAGATGAGGAGCAAGATCCAAGGAACTTAAGAAGAACTGCTCACTTGCACTGATGTCACGCTACAGGTTGCCGATTAAACAATGGATCCATTTTAAAAGTGAACATTTTGTCCATAATGAATTTACAACAGCATAGTGGAGAACCTGATCATTCCGTTTCTCCTCTACTACCTGAGCAGATTCCACGGATGGCCTTCTAAATGTGTCTCA
The DNA here is from genome assembly GCF_964261635.1 of Lissotriton helveticus. NCBI lineage: Eukaryota > Metazoa > Chordata > Amphibia > Caudata > Salamandridae > Lissotriton > Lissotriton helveticus. The sequence continues at coordinate 1,439,318,332 of NC_136063.1, read as the reverse complement.
CAGATCCCATTGGCATACAAAGAGTTAAGAGGAAGATCCCTGCTCTTTTAAGGCCCTACCTTTTGGACCTTCTTATCTTTGCCTCCTGACCTAAGGCGGACTTCAAAATGTAAACAATTAAAGACCAGCCTTTTTGGACAACCTTGGAATAATAAAAATTGTTTCTCTGTTCTTGTGCTCTCCCACACCTGTCACTACAGCTGTTCTTCCCGCATCCTGAAGACATCCATCGTGTTGCACTGCAGCTGTACAATTGTTACAAATCAAAGAAAAATAGGATGTAACAAAATGAGACTGTGTATACACAGCAACTGTAGAATAGGGACTCTAGCTTTCCATTGCCCTGGATCCAAGAATGCCACGGGGTTAATGTTCTGTTTTGCTAATTTACTCAGCAACTTTCTATATTAAGTTTCACCCCAGTTTAGCATTAGATTATTTCTTTAGCAATGCAACTGAACTTGGTCAGACCACAGTAGGTGTAGGAGTTTCATGGCACATTAGGGCCCTTGGATTTTATTAAAAGATCTTCTTACAAAAAAACCTTGGAACGATCCACATGTGTGTCTTATTTGTGCCAAAGGCAAAATTCAGTAATCATTTCTAGGGCTCGTAGAGCAATCAGGAAGTTGAGGCAGCCCAAAACTGGCATTCTGGTGCTAGTCTGTGCAAATGTTTGGCTGTAGCACAACCCTTACAATTTGACACAATCCCACAAGATACTTCACAATTGAAGATCAATCTTTTAATTATTATATCCAAGCTTCAATAATGCTCCGTGGCCTGACCTGCCCTTCACCTTGGTTGCTATCTCTGGCAGCAGGCATTGTGATGTCAGAACTAGACTATAATAAGTTATATTAGTCTTTTCTTTATTATCGGCACCTGGGTGCGTCACTAGTTGCAGATTATAAAGAAATCAGATACTGCCATTTATAAAGGAATCACAGAATCCCATGTATTAGGTTATTATCACCCAAGTGGTGAGGCATAAACTGCTGGTAATAGCCCTTACTATCATTATGCACCCTCCCAATCCAACCAGGCCCACAAATGTGTGCGTCAGCAATTACTGAATGAAACAAAAAAGAGGCTTTAGCAGTTCATGAGAATTGATTTCCCAGCTGAAAAATAGAAACCTCCATCGGTAGTGGTAACTGAATGTTTCACAAGTCAAGAAAAAAGACAAGCAGCCATAATATTAATAGAAGGTCATCCAGTTCAATGCTAGATCTCCCAACAGCGATAATACCCAATTGCTACAGGTATATCAGCAAAGGTTATCTAACAGCTCCCTTTTCACAAGCGTCTACCTAGACAGCAGCACTTTTACTGTACAATGGAAACAAACATACCTGTACCATCTGGGCTGCTGTATCCCCATGGGCCCCCAAATAAACCATAGCCAGAGCAGATGAAATACTTATTGGCGAATAAAATAAATTTTTCTTGTTGTCATTTTCACTCAGTTTTTTCCAGAGGTCAAGGGCGAATGAAGTATTGGCTTCGCTAAGAGAATCCATTCTTGAGAATCTAGAACAGAAAGAGAAAACTAAATGTACAAATATATTTTTTTGTTTTCCTTAGGCATAGTGAATTTAGAATCAGAACGGATAGCTAAAGAAACATGAAATATTGCATGGCGTGACCACATTCCTCTCACGTCTGGGTTTTTAAGACATTTAACAAGTTACAGGATACCCTCAGCTGAATGAGTTATTCAAATAAGTGTGCAAATCAGGTAGAAAACACTCTGCTTGGCACCTAAAAGAGCCATCATTACAAATGGTAAAAATGGTTGCATCTCTATGCACCTTACTCTGGCCTGAGATTCAGCTAGTAATAAATCTTTCCCTTAAGGAGGGACAAGTGCCCCAAGAGTGGAAGAAAGCTGTGGTGAACCCTATTCAGAAAAACACAGTGCTGCCATGGACTGATCTCTCCAACCTCCGCCCCATCTCTCTTCTGCCATACTGAAGCAAGATGACCGAGAAACATGTAATCACACACTTGTCTAAATACATCGAGGCAACGGAAGGTCTAGACTATACTCAATCAGGGATTAGACCGAACTACAGCACCGAATCTGCCCTCCTCTCTGTGAGTAATAACATCAGATGGCTCTGGACGGAGGGGGCTCTATGATTCTGGTGCTGTTAGATTTATCCGCTGCCTTTGACACGATGTCACGTGATATTCTTTCTCGGTCGTCTGCGAAAGGTGGGGATAGGAGGTCTGGCTCTGTCCTGGCTTGAGAGTTTCCTCTCGGGCCGCTCACAAGGCGTCAGATTGGGCTCCCACTACTCCATCTTTAGGGAACTCACTAAGGGGGTGCCACAAGGCTCATGTCTAAGCCCCACACTTTTTAATGTGTATGTGGCCCCCTTAGCTGACATTGTGAGAGCGCACAGGTTCACCCCGGTGTTGTATGCCGATGACACCCAGCTTCTCTTCCCTTTTCAGACCCTCACACCTGCAATCAAAAAGTCTTTTGGCCATGGTATGAGAGCGGTGTCTGATTGGATGGCCTCCAATTGTCTTCAATGCAAGGTGGGCAACGGAGGTCATGCTGTTTGGGGAGGCCCCTCTTTTGTGGTCACCCGAATTGTGGCCGCTGGATTTGGGGCAGGTGCCATCACCCAAACAGTTAGTAAAGAACCTTGGGGCATGCAAACCAGGTCCGGTTTCCGAGTTATTGGACTCTTGAGGCGTGCGTTTCTATTCCTGCCCGATAACTACAGAAAGACTCTGGTCCAGACCCTTGTGGTTAGTAGGCTGGACTACTGTAATGGCCTCTTTATATCTGCCAATGAGGAACAGCTTAGCAGATTACAGGTGGCCCAGAACACCGCGGCAAGACTGGTTCTTAATGCTCCTGCCAGATCCCCTTCGCGCCCCCTTCTTGACAAACTCCATTGGTTGCCCGTTCGGCAGCGCATCAAATTTAACATTTGCTGTACAATACATAAGAGCCTTTCTGGCCTGGGCCCAAAATATTTGGCTGAAAAATGTAATCCCTATTGTCCTGGCCGTCCTTTCCGTTCTAATAATCAACTGCTGCTTCAGGTCCCTCATGTTAGGAAGGTTAGACAAGGAGGCCGAGCACTGTCCTACAAGGGCCCCAAACTCTGGAATACGCTCCCCATCACTTTGAGGAAAATTACAAATTTCCAGACTTTCAGGAAATCTCTCAAAACGTATTTGTTCTCGACATCTTAAAATAACAGTACAGCCTCTTCTATTCATGTTTTTTGGGCATCCTAGCTGAAGCACAAGCGCGGAGATACCCCTTCGGGGGTAGAGTCCTGCGCTATATAAGCAAATAAATAAACAGCAATGCACTGACACAGGGGAAAGGAACTACGGTATACCAATTACTGCTGCCTCGTACTCTCGAACCAGGGGATGTCCCTTTGCTGCCATTATTTTGGCCAATGACCGACTTGTCTGGTCACTATGTATTACTGTGGCGAGGGAGGCAGCAGCTCTGGATGAGATGTCCTGGGGCAGTTTGTCACCCCGATAGAGATACCATTTTTTTGTGCAGTCAGCAATTATGCGGCTATCCTCATTTCTCATCCTTACTTCTCATGTATCATCCATTTTCCCTACATCTCACTCATCTAACACATTTTTCATCCCTACGGCTCATGAATTATCCAAAATTCTACTTCTCATGCCTATTTCTCAAAGTCCTGTAGACTGAACTTTAAAGTGTAAAGCCAACAACCATACCCTCACAATGTTTGTTTGACTAACCACCAAGATGAAATAGTTTTTAAACCAACTGATATGTGCGTAGTCCACGTCCCGTCGCTATAACTACGTTCAAGTGTTAACTTTCAGCGTAAAAATACTACAACCAGGTCACACTAACAAGAAATTCATTAATCAGATTGCTGTTTATGTTTGACAAATGCCAAAGTCTACATTTGAATTCTAGCCAGCTTTGTAGATGCAGAAAGTTAATGTTCACAGGATTTCTTATTTTAGGTGTGTGCTGGATTACAGCTTTCAGACTTTGGTACAGGGAACCTACAATCCGACCTTCAGGCAGCAACGTGTCCTCTTAGAAGACAAGACCAGTGCTCCTTGAGTACACAGAAGAACATGTGACATGCATGTGAAACTCTAACACGCTGGAGAAGACAAATATAGGCAAACATAACATTTGTTCATTCTATTCACTCAGCAAATTATCCTACCACACGGAGACTTGGAGCGTGGTTCTGGGCTTGGCAGACCTCAGTCTAAATGGAAAAACCATTCCGGTGCAAGAGTGAGTTACCAAAGACTACTGAACTCACAAATGCTTATAGTCTGGATGAAGAGCAAGGAAGGCATATGGTTAGCCCCATAATTTAATGGCCTAGATGGGTGTAACAGAATGGAATGGTAATAAAAGGAAGTCTTATTGGTTAGGAAGTGCTCAAACACGTCCGCCAGTCGCCTTGTCATTGTCCTGCACATCACGCCACTGTCTAGAACAAAGACTCTTCACGATGTGAACCTCTGACCTAGAAAGAATCTTTCTCTACACGGGCTGCCAAAGTCTAACCTGCACTACATTTCTAAACACCTTAACATAGCATACAAAAGCACATATAATACACTTTCGAGTAAATGCACAGAAAATTCTCTACACTTGGATAGAATACCATAAAGTCAGATGGAAGACAGGCAAGACACCTCTTTAAGCACCCCAATATTATCCATTGCTCAGAGAGTTACTAAGGATTTATCATTTTCAGTTCAGAGATGGATGATACTTTTCATAGAATTGGGAGGTCAACATACTGACCTGTACCTGAATACACACAGGCAATGCTACCTGTAGACAGTTACCAAACACGCTTTGGATAATACCCCATGAATGAAGAAAGCCTGCCATTGACACTCAAAAACCAATCTCAGCCAATTCACATAAGGACTTCTATTATTTGCAACAATGCACGCTTATAGTAGTGGTAGGTGTGGAGGGGCGGTGTTCTGGAATTGTTCTGTTGTCATTGCAGCTACTAAAAAACCTTCACGTACTCTCTCGGGGATCGGCTCGCTGACAATACACCAATTAAATATTAGAGTATTGTCAGTTGGGAACATACACAAAATGGCGCACAAAGTATCCAAGATTTTCTTCTTTCCGCTTCTCATTCAACTCCAAAACTAAAATTGTAGAAGTCATGGTGAGATACATGTTAATTTCTCTCATCTTCATTAAAATACTACATCTCTCAGCTGTGTCATACAGCTTTCTCTGGTAAGCTCAAGGGTTTATATTATGATCAAAGTCAAGCAAAAAGAATAAGGTGTTGGCCATGATTTATTCATCCCTAGTTTTAGGACTGCCATGCAATGAAACAATGGTACAAGGTCTTCACGATTTGTGCTACTACTGCTGTTATTGCCCGTTTCACAAAAGTTTGACCTCTATTCATGTAGCTGGTTATCACTGAATTTAAGTGTAGTCATGGAAGAAAGCATAAGCAGAGACGATGGGACACGGAAGCATTTGTAAGATCAAGATCCACAGAGGCCGTAAGAGGATTGGTCCTTCAGGCATATTTGTTTGAATACTTAATATTGGCTTATTTAAATGAAAGGAAAGACAAAGTACATTGAGCTCGTTATCAGAATAGGAAGCAACTCCCATGGTGATAACATCTCTGCCAAAATCAAAAAATCTACTGATTACATTCAAGTCCTGATTTTGGTCAAATAAATGGTGCAGGAAATCTCAAGAGCCAATTATCTGTTTCAGATTGAAGAGATTTTTCAAGATCCATGCCTTGTGACTGCCAGTAAATTTCTCACCTTGGATTACAGAATAGAGAGAAAGGAATTTGTTCAGACACTCACTTGTGTAAAAAGAAGAACTTGTAAGTATCACAGTTGCTGCCAGCACACCATTCCATCCAGGTAAAACTGCAAACTTCAGTCTACCATCGAGCAACATTCTTTGAGAAGGAAGCATTTGATTCCATAACAAGGACAATCAACAAGATGATCAATTTGTCCGGTAGATTCATTGTACTGACTTGGCCTAGAGAACACGATCTGGCTATGAAGCACCTCCACATCTGGTTAATGAAGAAATAATTGAGCCTGCATTAGTACCTCTAAAGAGCCAAAACAACATCAGCACCCTATTGAACACATGGCTGAAGGATGCTAAGGTATGCCACCCCACGGAAGCCCACAAATATGGGCACCAAATGTCATTTGTAATCGTACATCACAACGAAGGCTCAATCACTAGAATTACTCAAAAAGGTAATACCTCCCCTACTTCTGAACTCCAAACACTGCACTAAACCTCTGAGAGGATTGGTCTTGACGAGTGTATCTCTGCAAGTACTGGAAATTCTACAGCCATGATGCATACAGAGTACAAATTTCCTAACAAAGTGGTGATAAGAAAGCTTCAGCTTCAAACTTGAACAAATAATCCAATTCTATAGAATACTCTACTAGTTCCCAATAAAGAAAATATTAAAATGCAAGCTGTATACAACAAAATGGGTTTTCCTGGGTCATGGCCCAAAGTATCAGAAAAGACTACTACAGCATCCATTTTAAGGACACTCCTATTACTCACTCCTCGTGCCTACTTCTCTTCCCTATCACTCCTCCGTCATCCTTACTTCTCATCCATCACTCCTACTTCTCAATGCTATTTCTCATCCATCATTCCTTTTTCTTATCTGTAATCCCTACTCCTCATCCCTACTTGTCTTCACCATCTCATCCATTGCTACATCTCATTCACATGTCTCATCCCTCATAACCGCTGCTCATCCTTAATTCTCATCCACCATCCCTGCTTCTCAATCATTCCGACTACTCCTTCCTCTTATCCCTATTTCTCACCTGTCAACCCTACTTATCAGTCATCCCTACTTCTCATCCATCCTCCCTACTTCTCATCCATCCTCCCTACTTCTCATCCATCAACTATCATCCCGATTTCTAATCCATATTCCCACGCACCATCAATTATCCCTACTTCTCACCCATCGTCCGCGCATTTCATCCATCATTCTTTCTTCTACCTCTCATCCCTACTTCATCCATCATCCATACTTCTCATCCAAATGCCATCCCTACTTCACATCCTTACCTCTCATGCATCAGCCATTATCCATCATCCCTATTTTTATCTCTACTTCCCATGAATCATCCATAATTATAATTCTCATACCTAATTCATAATCCATTATCCCTACATCACACTCCTCCTCCCTCAGTCATACCCGCTCACTTTCAATGTTTTAAACACACCTTCACACCGATTGATTGGCAACAGCCAATTAGAGTTAGGAGAGAAGACAGCATTCTATTGGTTTAGCCACAGAAAAAACAGCCTGCTCTTTGAATAAGCAACTGGTGTTTGCTTCCAGTGAATCCAAGGTTGTACAGCATTTCATTTTATTTGAGTCAATGTTTTTCTGTTTACACAGGCCTCTGCAGAAAGAAAGCTCTGACGGTTTGGGGAAGACTAAGGGTCTCCAGCTTGGGCTATAAAAGAACACATGGAGCCGTCAACCTTTTCTGGTTTCAGGTTCATACCCAAAGAAAATGTTTACAAGCATCTGTCTCTTTTCTTTTATTAGCCGGGGGGAGAGGTTTTGCTGACTGAAGAACACCGCTGAATTGAGAAAATCATGGCAAGGCCTAGGCCACATCAGTAACAGGGACCAGCCTTAGGCACCTGCAGATTTGGAGGATATTGCCTCAGTATACAGCACATTGTGCGAAATATCACTTTTCTTATGGTGTCAAGGTATGTTGTGTGTGTTTTGGTATCTAGATATCACAATACATTTTGTGGGGTAACTGTAAACAGATGGAACTTTAAACCGACCGTTTCTGTTGCAGCACACATTCTTGAAGTTAGTCTGTAACCTGTGGACTTCACAGAGATCCTACTAATTGATGGAGCAGATTTCATCTGCAGTCAGGCATTGTTTATTTTTGTGCTTCAGACAGACTGCATTTAAATTGCCACGCACATTTTGGTGTAAGTTAAAAACAAGGCACATGAAAAACATGAACGTGAGGCCTATTCAGTCTGAAATGCTTTTGCTGAATTAACATGTGTTTTTTTGCAATGTAGAAAAAAGTGGCCTTTTTAGCTTTGAAGATTAATATAATGTGTTTCTCTCTTCCCAGCTCATCCCTTGCAATCTAAATTCACTATTTGTCTTGAGACTTTGACTTGTTGCATATTTTGATAAGCATTTTCAGTTTAAAACATCTCTTTTTTTATAATGTGTGTGAATTAATAATGCACCAAACACCTTACATGGGGCTAAATGCTTTTTTGCATGAAAAGCCATCTAAAACACCAAAGCATGTTGCTGTGTGGGTTTTAATTACTGTGTGCGCTATATTAACTGGGTGTGCTTTTAAAATTTACACTAAATGCATGGAAATGCTATGTTGCACATTTTTGCATGTTGTACATAAATAATCGAAAAGCTGCTTAAAACTAATAGCTTGGCTAGGTAAACATTTATAAGGGGTATTAGTATGGAGTTGGGAAACATAATGGGCTGATTTAAATGAAATTAATATTCTCTTTGTGTCTGTTTCATTTTTGGGCCCTACACAAAACATGGCTGCCTGTGAATCCAGCAAGGCTATGACTTGCAATTTTCAAAGAGAAGAGAGCATGCGCAGACTGTGGCAGCTTTCCTCAAACTGCGGAAGGAGTCAAGGCCATCTTGAACTGTACATCCTTGTGATTGTGCCAATGTACCAGATAGTTAAAATATCCGTCCTACTGCGCTGTGAAAGGAAGGAAGAGGATTAGAATGAAACATTTTTCCTAGTTAATGTTGCAAAAACAATATAACTGTATTTACTCATGTATGCTTCTTTTGTTAAAACTGGTATAGTCAGGATTTTAGAACGAGTCAGGGTAGTGAGAACTCATGCCATTGATGCTGACCAATCACGTACAAGTTTTCCTGAAGGTGCAACATTTTTGTGTAGACTGCCAAGACTTAGAGTATAAATAATGACCTCTCTGGAGGGGGGTTGGCTTTTTTTTGCTCACTGGCTGGCTTTCAGCTCACTTCTGCTTTTTGCTTCATTCTATGGGTTAGATATGAGATCGTCACGGATGCAGCCTTGGGCGTCCGAGGAGAGTCAGGTGGGGGGTTTCCCTGGTGATTGTTTTCCCAAAGTCCTGGCACGTCATATTTTGGCACTGCAGGCCACATTCCTTTGAGGTCTGGTGAAGGAGGGGCTGCTTGCTCCTTAGACACAGAGTGCAGCTTATTAAGATAGAATTAGATGCTAAACTTTAAGTTTATGCTTTGACTAATTAATTAGGTCTGAAAAGATGTATTTGTCTTATGCATTTATTTCTCTTTATGGGAGATTTTTACCAACTATTTAATTATTGATTAGCCTTACAAGACTATTTTTCTTAGAAACTCTTTAAGATTTTTGACTGATATTTTGCGCCACATTTTCTTTCCTACATGTAATTCTTATATGCAGACTGTAATGTGTATTAATGCTATTTTTCCTGTTTTCCAAATTCTGCAACCTGATTTATATTTGACTAATGTATATAGGGTCAGAGAAAAAATTACTTTTGACTAGAAAATAAAACCCTTTAAAATACTCAACAACTCTCTTTATTGGCTTACAATAATAATTGCATTTTAGACTGTTCATCTTTATTTAAAGTCTCCTGAAATTAATACATGGTGTGAAGGGCCCAACACCTTTTTCAGCGTGAACTTCGAGGTAGCATGAGGGTTTTACATTGAGAAATTACCAGAAGAAATTACCGCTCCATCACCGTCACCAAAACCCCCTCTATGTTCCACGCTGACGTGTCACGAAACAGAAGGCAGCTAGGAGCCAGCGGTCTGTGTGTAAAATAAAGGCTGCTTGATGTAGGTGTCATCAGCTTCCTTTAGAATTGGGGAAGCCAATAGGTTTCACCTATGTAAGATCTCTTGGTTTTGTGATTTTTTTTTTTTAATGCTGCACAGCAGCGCAGCTGCAGTGGAACATGGCTGGAAGCAAGGTAAAAGTGATATGACACGGCAAGCTTTGGCAGCTTCTTAGTGCTATTATTTTCTTTACTTCCAGCCATGTTGCACAGCAGCCTGTGCTGCTGTGTAATGTGTCTAAAAACACATTGACAAAGCCAATAGATAGCAGGATCCTTTCTACCAGCTCTTCATGTGAGCGCAGGACTAAGTCCAACTTTAACAGTTCCTGTCATCTGCCAAATCTGCTGCAAATTCCTTTGGAAGTGGCCTTTGTTTATCCGATTGCTGCTATTTCACAGCATAACAAATTGTGTTCTTGCACTCTGACTCACCAATGGTTCTTTAATAACTTTACCCAGGAAAAAAGAAAACTTCAGGGTGCTTAATTTGCAACACACTTGTAAAACTTATTTAAGTGTAGGTGGGGTGTAACTTGGGTTTTAGTAACCAATATTTTATACTGTGAACCACCGTTCCTTCTTTTTTTTCCTCTTTCTTCCCTTCCACATTTTTTGAGTTTCTCTTTTCTTGTTTGCCTTTTTCCTTATTCCTTGTTAGCCTTTCCTTTTTCCCTGTCCTTGTTCATTTGCTTCTTTCTTGCTCTTTTTTATTCCTTTTTATCTTTTTTCTTGTTTTTGCCTTTTTCCCATCTTTGTTGCCTTTTTTCATCCCTTCCTTCTTTAGCTCTTTCCTTCCTTTTTGTCAACTTCCCTTTTTTCTCTTTTAATTTTGCCTTTTATTTCCATCTTTCCTTTATCTTCCTCTTTCCTTTTTTTATTTTGTCTTCTTTCCTTTTCTGCTTTTTTGTCTTTCAACTTGTTTTTTCATTCCATCTTTCCTTTCTTTTTTGCGGTCTTTCCTTTTCCTTTCCTTCATTTGTTTGCATTTCCTTCTTTTTCTTTTCTTCTTTCATACTCTGTCTTTTGCTTGCTTTCCTTCTTTGACTTTTTTCCTCATGACTGTTCCTCCTATTTCCTCTGTTCTACCTTCTTTCATTCCTTATTTTGTCTGTTTCCTTAATTCTTTTGTTTATCTTTCTTCCCATGCCTTCCCTTTCATTCTTTTCTTACTTTTTTCTTTTTTCCCTTCCTCCTTGTTTTATTCCTTTTTTCATCTTTCTTTACTTATTTTTTGCCTCCCTTCCTTTTTGTCTCCCATCCTTGTTTGAGTTCCTTCCCTTCCATGTTCCCTTCCTTGCTTTTTTACCTTCCTTACTTTTTTGTCTGCCTTAGTTTCTCTTCTTCCTTCCCTTTTGTCTTCCTTTCTTGCAGTCTCTCTCAAAGGCAAGAGGCAGGCACCCAATACCAGACCAACTATTGTTTGTAGGTTTAGGTTAGCCAATATCTTTTGGTATGCATAACATAGTTACTTATAAGAGTTTTAAGTCAGAGTGTTACCCATTAACTGACGACTGGGTCATTTACATTTTTATTCCACCAAGCAAGCATCAACGGACAATTCTTAAGCCCACTTCACTAGCCCACTTCACTATCAATTATGGCATTCTTTCAATAGGAGCACATCCACACACAACATAGTTCCCTTCAGTGCCAGAATTACTAAGTACTTGTTGGAGACCCCAAAAACATTTTTGGCTTTAGGCAAAGTTTTATTTAGATTTTATAAGGGCCCCGGCAGCTCTCTGAACAATAAAGCTTCACAAAAACCATGACAGAACAAGAGTTGCCAAAAGGCTGGTGGCCAACGCCAGACCTTTTGGCTTTGTCAATACTTGTTTTCTTTCCTTGCAGATTTCAGGCCCAGTTGCATTTCCAACTGAGTTGCCAAATACAAGGAAGAGCAAGGCATGGGCAGAGTTTTTACCTCTAAAACTGAAACCAGAATGGACCAAGTCTGGATGCCCCTTATCTTCACTAAAGCATCAAACATTTCCACAAAGCTTTTTTAAACAGAAAAGCACTTACTTAAATAAATAGCAATGCTTTATGGCATTAGATACACTGGAAGCAAACATGCAGTTGTATTTCCTCTCCACTGTACTAAACCAGCATGTGCAATGACAAGGCTGTTTTTTTCAGTGGCTAGACCAATAGAATGCAGCCCTCTCTCTTACCTCTGATTGGCTGCTGCCAACCAATGAAGGTGAAGGGGTGTTTCATAACATTAAAAGTGTTTTGGTATAACTGAGGGATGAGGAATGCGAAATTGAGGTTATGGACGGAAGTAGGGATGATGGATGTAGAGGTGAGAAATATGGATGATGCACTTTTGATGAGAAGTAGGGGTGACAGATGAAAAGTAGAGATAACAAGTAGGTATTAGGAGCGAGGAATAAGGATGTCCTAAAATGAATGCTGTAGTAGGCTAGCAAATCACTGCGTCCGCACAGGCAAAATTTACAACACATTTTTCTGATCAGATTGCAAAAACGGGGGAAACAAGTCCTACATTTATTTTTTGTTCAGTGAGGATCTGGCCTGGCAGCTCTGGCTGGACTGTTCCCATGAGGAGCAGGGTCAAGTATGATTTGCATATGGCTCGGTTCAAACTGAGGTGGCATGGTGAGTAAACGAACAATGGGTTTGGATGCTACCAGAGTGCATGCCCAGCCGTTAGCCAAATAGCAAGCATTCTTTCCATCACCTTTTGTGTTTGATGTCATTGCTTCACAAACATCAAACAACTATTCTACTTGAATTGTGACGGATTCCTATTAGCAGCTAGAATGGGCGTGGTAGACTATATATGTTACTAATTTAAAGTACATTTTCAATAAGGTGTTGACTTCACCCAAAGATAGGTGTGCTTGCTCTACAAGGAAGGCTGTGGATTTGGTGGTGGGTAAAAGGCAAGGGATTCACCATCATAAAGAGAGTGCAGAGAAGCAACAGATAGTTGCCTGCCTCCTGTTGGGGTGCATGGACACATGGAAGTTGGGTGGGCATGCACGGATAATGTACAGAGAAGATGGGGAGTGAAAATCTGATTTCATTTTAGAGCCCCTGACATTCTCATACTGAAGGTGTGTGGTTTAAAATAACCACAATGTGGAGGTCTGGAAGAGGTGGCAGTGGGACTAGAGACCAGGAGTAACAACGGAGCTGTAAGATGGATGAACACAAATGGAGGTGGTACAAGGGAGTGGTGTGGTGATCAAGAATGATGAAACCCAAGAAGTGAGGCACACACAGTGGGTAGGGGAACGGGTGGTAGTGGAATGAGTGCCTGGGAAAGAACCCGATAACATAAGCCTGGACGAATCAAAACAAGGACATAGCGTGGGGAGAAGGAGAGAAAGCACAATTGGGCACTGAAAGGGTAAAGGCAAGAAGGTGATAGGACATGAAGCAACAAGACAAGGAAAGAACATGGGTATTTAAAAGGATTGGATGGAGCACCATGAAGCTGATGGAAGACTAGCTCAGACAGGTACAGAAGGAGAGGTTATAAAGGCCGGAGCTTTAGTGTTCATTACACATCACTTAAGTCAAGTTTTAGTGCCATGGGTAGAATCTTCCCTGAGAGACTGAGGAGGTAAAAGATACTGAAACACAAGAAGCAAGGTGGTACTGAGACAAGTCATTGGAAGCAAGGAGCTGAGAGATGGAGCATGGTATGGGTTAGCTGGAAGGGTGGACTAGGTAGGAGGACCTGAGCTTGCTGGAACGATAGGAGACACAAATATGTAAGAAAGGGGAAGTTAAATAAGGGGTTGTTGGACTTGGCCCTCTCGGCAGGGTCATCCCTGAACTTTTTGCCTTCCTCCAATATTCTCTCTGGCCAGTTTTTGTTGGTTTAATGACTCTGGGCACTTTATCACTGCTGACCAGCGCTAAAGTGCATATGCTCTCCCTACTATGAAAAGTATATGTAATTGATTTCCATGATTGGTTCATTGGATTTACTGTCAGTCCCCAGTAAAGTGCACCAGGAGTGCCAGGGCTTGTGAATGCCAATACTGCTAGTGGGCCTGCAGCGCTGGTTGCGCCACCCACAGAAGAAGCCTGTTAAAATGTGTCTAGGGTCTGCCATTGCAGAACCTGTGTGCAGTCTGGTACTGTCATGCTGGCTGAGCAAGTGCACAGACTTGCCAGCCTATAAACCTTCCCTTTGCTTCATATTAGTCACCCCTATGGTAGGCCCAAGGGCAGGGTGCATTGTAAGTGTAAGGTAGGACAAGCCCTGATGTGTGTGGCATGTCCTAATAGTGAATTACAGCCAAATTCGGTTTTCACTATTGTAAGGCTACCTGTTCTTAGGCCAAGATGGGCTGCTGGAATTATTACACCCTATAATCCCAGCAGGCTCAGGGAGCATGGTAGAAGGTCAAGTTTAGTATGCCTGAACTCAGAATAATAAAATACTTCTTTTAGTAAAGTTTATTTTAATATCCTGTGTTTGCAAATGCTTCTTTTAGAAAGCTAGCATTTGCTTGCCTAACCATTTTCAGCCCGCTTCTGCTAGGATGTGTATCTGCTGTCTGGGGTGTGTGAGTGACAGGGCTGGGGGATGACAGGTGGTGAATGCAAGGATTACACCTAGGTGGGTGGTGGGAGTGCCCCTGGACTCTGAATAGGGCTGTGCTCTGCCACCACAATGCTGGCTCCACCTCCTGGGGAGCGTCTGATGTCCCTGCCCCTCACACTGAAAGGAAAAGCCAGGAACAGCACAACAGAGTGCTTCAAAACTGAAGTGGGCTATGCAAAGGCCCCCCTGACCTGAAAGAACAAAAGAAAAGCTGTATAAAAGTAGGAGCCCTGCTCCTAACAAACTAGATTCTGTTTCCCACAACGAACCTCTGCCCAACTAGAAGGAAGAAGAAGCTGAAGGACTGATCTGCTGTCTGCCTTGCTGAGGAAGGAGAGGAAAAGACCTAGGAAGGACTTTGCTGAATTGTGCTCAAAACTTTTATCCAAGGGCTTGATTGAGCTTGCCCCCTGAACTGAACCCCAGGGCTAGTGTGTTCTCTGTGCCTTGGCTCGTCGACAACTGAGCCGTGTGTTCCTCTTGCTGGAGGCAAGACTGCGTCCCCCTCGCCCCCTCCTAGAGCCGTGACACTCTGGAGCAGCCCACCCTTCTGCCCGTTGAGAGCCTCGCTCTGCCCACAGCCGCTCTCTGCCCCTCGGGTCAGACCGCCTGCTCCTCTGCCACTGCGCTCGTCATTGGAGCGCTTGGAGTGCTTTCTTCCCCCCCTCCCGCTGGAATCCTGGTCTCCCGAGCGCACTGTAAAGCCTGGACGGCCGCCTGTGCGTTGCTTCGCACCCGGCCGCCCCGCTGTGCCCTCTGACAGATGGAGAGGCCGCGCCGCACATCAAGGGAATCCACCCCCAGTACGGACCGTACTGGAGGCCCCCGTGCCGCGCCGTGCCTTCTGGAACCCACCCGCTGTGTTTACCGACCCCAAGGTACGTTCCGTGCTTCGAAGCACACCAACGCGCCTGCCTGCTTGGTAGACTGAGGAAGAGTTAACGTCGCGCTTAAGCACGAACCTGCACACAACGGGCTCGGGGCCCGCAACGTTTTATTTCCCCGTATCTACAACTATGTGCTTCTGATGAATCTCGGTGACACAAAGCACTGAGGATTTTAGTAAAAGCTGTGCGCTCCGTGTCATCCTTCGAACTTGTGCGCATCGTATCTCAAAGACTGTGTGGCCCGTAAGGCTTTCAAGAGCTGTATGCTTCCTTTCCTTGAAGCTGTACGCCGCCTACGCCGGCTCACGGGGGAAGTGTGAGTATCGGAAGGGGTTTTGTGTTGGCACCCGTTCGAAGCGCCCTGAAGTGCTACAACAAGCACAACTTGTTCCAAGTACACCAAAGTTGTAGAAAGAGTACCTGTAGAGCCTAAGACCATTGCCAAGTGAGCGAAACCTGTTTTGAACAATCTCCAAAGAACTCTTGCATATTTAAAGTATTGTGGCCCACCTGCTCAATGTTAATGGGTCTGGTAAAAGAGTCTGCTGAAACGTGATATAAGGTCTTGTGATATCTGCCTGTATGTGTGTATGTGTATATATATATATATATATATTATTTTTTTTTTTTTACATAAAGAACGTATTTTCATAGAAATACCGCCTGGTGTCCATTTGTGGGGGGGAATCTGTGTGTTTTACTGTGAAAGGTCATAAATGCTTAACTGTAGCGCCCCGAAGTTTAGCCTGGTCTGCTCGTGCCACACTACCTAAAAGGGTGAGCAGGGGTCATTCTGAGGAGTAGTTCCCTTGCCCTGATTAGAGTGGTGAGTTCTACCTGGCTTTGGTGCCAACCTCAGCCAGCCAGGAATTCCATTTCTAACAGGGGTAGAGAAGGACACAGTAGTCTGTCAGTAAACTTGTAATCTTTTTTCTAGAAAGTTACAATTCATAGCGTGCAATTCAGGTTAATAAAAACTCAGGCTACATCCTCCAGCGAGAAGTTCATAAAAGGTGAACTAATTTTCACCCAGGTAACGAGATAAAATGCAGACTTCAACATGCTCAACTATTTTACAACATCCTCTTTAAATAGAGGTTTCAAAAGGCCATGGAGGCGGCAGGGAGTGGCAGACAGCAATTCTATTCTGCCCGCCACAAACTGTCCCACAAGCAAATCTGCTTGTTGACTCATCATTACAAAGAGGAAAAAACTACTGTTACATGTGTGCAATGCAGACCACATTCCAGGTCAATACCACTCCCTTTCCAAAGAACACAATGAAAAGCTTTTTGGCTGAATCCAACAAGTAAAATGCAATTTCATGACAAGGCTAAGTCAGAGGCTGAGGGCATGGCAGCTCAAAGCAGGATTTCCATGGGGACAGTTTTATACAAACAATATAATAGTAACTAATGGCATGAGCTTGAATGTATAAAGCTATACATCCTGTACAGTAGAACTTTTCTTAAGGAAAAAGGAGCTTCTATATTGTTGTAACATCTTACAAACTTGATTTCACCAAAATGAAGCATTTCAACTTGCAAATATTTCCTGGAAACGTAACTGCAAGGAAAGACGTGTATTATAAGGTGTGGTTGTGCAATATCACCGTGTAATACACGCAAAATACCATCTAGAGTCTGGTCAGGTTTGTTTGTAAAACCTTAAGTTCTTCCGTGATTAGCTGTGGCTTCCAGAAGTCAGGCTTTAAAAAAAAAAAAAAAAAGGAACAAGTGTAAAGCATTTAGAAGTACCAAAACCATTAAATAAGAAATCCACACAACACAAAGGTTAATCGGACACTAATTTACAAAACTAGATCTTATTTTCATGAACTGTTGGACACCAAAATAAACAAAATCCAGCAGAGGGTTCTAGAAATATAGATTTTTTTATTACAAATTCCAACAAGCAGTGCTAGTCACAAAGTTTGGAAACTTTGATTAATCTTTTTAAGACTTGTGTTCGGCTGCTCTGGCCTGCTTTGAGCAACCAATTTCATCAGGGGAAGCTCATGGGGACAAATAAAGAGTAGTAGGATGATTACCTTGTCACCAAAGCAGTCTCAAGTCTAATTCCAGGTTTAACGGGCAAACTGCCATAGACGTCAATGGAGTAGTCCCGATGCATACAGGATGCTGAAGATGCGGTAAGATGCTGTGCGGTCGACGGGGGCTTCCTTGGGCTATTCCTCAGTCCACAGTCCAGGTGGGGTGTCTTTTACCACAGGGGTCAATGTCCCTCGAAGTCCTCTTTGGTCCAGCAAAAGTACAGTTGCCACTGGACTACTGCTCTCCAGTCACAGCAGTTCCCTTTGGTGACAGCAATTGTCCGTCTTGGGTGACCCAACTGAACTCAGATGACTCTCCCAGGTCTTGGTCATCCAGACTACACATTGGCGGTCAGAGTCGAACAAGCAATTGTGGCTACTGACAGGATAGAACGGGCTTCTTCAGTCTTTGTGGCTCTAGAACTAACAAATTCAGGTAGCTTTCTCTTGGAGTTCACCATCACTGTCAGGCTCAGGAGTGAATTTTCTATTATCTAGGAGCCACAGTCTGCTCTTTGCTAGCCCAAGGATTAGCAGGCACAGTCCAGCTGTTGTTGCAGCCTCTCTTTCCAGGTCCATGGAACAGAAAGGCAGCCCTTCTTCAGGCCTCACTTCAGCCCAGAGGTCATCGTAGGTCTGAGTGTCAGGGGTGCCATATTTATGTCCAGAAAGTGCCCTCTGGGATGTGGCAGTCACTTGCCTATGTGCTACCGGAACTTTTCCTTTCTGAAGTGCATTATGCTGCATCCTCCCAAGATGGCAGACCCTTCTCTCGGTGTGAGGAGCTTGGTATCCATCATAGAGGTGTGGTTACCTCGGATACCTGTCCATGGAAAAAATGGTTTGACAACTAGTCTCCCCTCTCTGCCCCCAGACGTCAACCTGTCTACCTCAACAAAAGAGCAGCCCCTCTCGTGTGTCCACCAGTTGCTCTTCAAAGGTGGCTTACCTTTGAATGTTGCATTTAGGGCTCACACCTGATGTAGCTTCCTGCCTGGGGGAGGTGACACCTCTTCGAACGGAAGGCCTCTATGGTGCCCACTTCCGGGAGTCAGGGTTAAACACTAATGGGGTGACCCTGTGTCCCTCAGAACATGGGTAAGAATATATGGAGAAAAAAAACCAATGTTACTGCCGGGTTTGATGATTATTTCTTATGAATACGTTTAGTGTTTATACGTTATTCTCTAAAGTCTTCAAAAATTCATAACTCTGCTGTCTTGACAAATGGAACACATTGCAAATAGTAACACACGTGACAACAATTGCTGAATACTCTTGTTTTATATAAATTGAATCATTCATATAATATCTACACATTTATAAATACAGGCTGTCAATACAAGGTGAGGTTTCTAAGTGATGTGTGATAGAGTGACATTTGTGCTCAGTGCTAGGTTTTAGTGCACAATATATCTGTGATTATAAAATATGTACATGAGAAAGGAGGCTAGAAAGTTTAAGGAAAAACACAATGACTCAGTTGCCTATATATTCATTTGTTTTTTGGATTCAGAGCCTTGGTCAATCTGAACCGCGTAGAATCGTCAACGTTTCAACCCGAACTATGCTCAATTAAATAGTCAAGGCAGGTCTACATCAAGACAGAAATGGGGGTTAGGGATGACAGCCCACAAAGAACCAGAGTAACTCATCGTTAATCAGTCATCATGGGATACCTGGTGGTTAGATCATGTATGATCTTGGCACAGGTGATGTAGACCAAATTAATGGATCGCCAGAGTGGTGAATCTAAAGGTCTTAGAAGTGGCAGCAAACAGTGATTCAATGCTACAGCGCGAGAACAGGCAGGAGTCCGACGGCTGCAGACTCCTGCCTGTTCTCACTCAATTATTTAATATGAAAATATTCATAAGAAATAATTGTCAAACATGACAGAACCATTGCTTTTGTTCACAGTTCTGGGAGACATTCACACTTCTCTCCAAGATGGGAGAAGGAAGACTTGTGGCCAGCATCTGACCACTGAAGAAATTGGGCAACAGACTGACAACTTTCTAAAAGTCACTTATACTTGAAAACGTTATATTAAATTAGTTTTGGGCATCAAGTCAGGTTTCATTTTTTTAAGACCTTGATGAACTGAATCTGCATTAACTGATGTTTGCTCTGTTTTTGTAATCCTTACTTCACCTTGGAGCTTACTACTTGTTTGGGAGGTAGCTCGGGGACCATTTGTACTCTTTGGAAAGATTACTTCTGAACCATAATTTTGGAAGGCGCTCAGGTTGTTTTTAGTTGGTTGCCCCGCCTATTTAATCTTGGTCGGGGCATGGATGCGCAGCCTATGTACAGTCTGCAACTTTGAACTGCTAAATCACTTTTGCACATTAAAACTTTAATTAGGATTGCATTTTTAATTTAGTCAAGTCTGCATGTTTTAATTTTTTTAATTTGTTTTAAAGAACTTGATGAATTATATCTGCATTAACTGATGGTTACTTGGTTTATGTGATCCTCAATTAAGCTTAGAGCTTACCATTCATTTTGTTGGGAGCTCGGGCCATTTTTATGCTTTGAAAGTATCCCTTCTGAACCACCATTTTGGGAGGGGCTCTAGTTGGTCTTGGTTAGCCATGCCGACTTTTTAATCCTGGCCACGGAGTAGATGCACGCTGATGGCACCCCACCAGCACACCAATGGCAAGCCCTTCTGCACCCAGCCGAGACCAGTACTCTGCTGGGAAATATTCCTACTCGCCCAATGAAATCCGAGCACTTCACTCAGTGAGTCTCCCTATTAGCCTCCTAACATTAATGAATCAAAAAAACTTGGCACTTTTAGCTTCAGGCTGTCACTCTTTTTGCAAAGCAGCAGAGACCTAATTAAACACAGAGAACTCGCACAGGAACCTTTCCTCCAACTCATTATGTCGCTTTATTACTGTATCTGTGGTTCATTTTAACACACGATTAGCGGTCTAGCACAAATTGGAGATTTTTAACTTGCTGGACACAGTCAATCTGACATTTTACTCCTTTCTGAAACGTGTTTAGCAGATGAATCCACTCGTGGTACTTTAGGATCTCAATCCGATAGGTATACCATTCTGCAATCTAACAGGTAGTCAGGTAAGATTGGGTAGGAGTGGTCACCATTATTCTTTTAAAATGTCATACCCACACCCCCCCTCCACTGCCACAATATTCCTGAAACTGACCTTCAAGCTATAAAACTGGAGTTTATTATTCAGTCACTAGTTTGAATGCTTACATATCGAACTCCTAATGATGTGTCGACCTTCCCTCAGCAATTTCAGGGGAGATAATATCTCCCGTTCTAGTAGATCATGTAAAAAGTATCCTTGGAGCATGAACCAAGTACTAATTGATTTCTTGACTAATGTTTTTCCACGTTGCTTGCACTCAGATTGTTGTACTTTTTTTTTTGCTTTTGATTGCAAGACAGCTTCAAGCCATTAGAGCTAAAGCCTGCTTAAAAGTATTTCCAAAAGCTTAACGCGAACAACTAGCAATAATGAACCTTTGTGGCATGTGGCCCATTTCTGAAACATACACTTTAGCCACCTGTCGCTTAACCGCTGCCCACACCTGAATTCTCAAGTCACCCTCATCTCCCTGTACCTAGGACCACTCTTGAACCCGCATCTCACTCTCACCTCTATACCTCTAACCACCCCCAAGTCCTCAAGTCACTCTCACCTCCCTTTACCTCTACCCACCCGGAGACCTCAAGTCACCCGCACATCCCTGTAAATCTGCCCACCCCTGAACCCAGGGCCGGACTGGCTACCGGGCAGTTGTGTGTGCTGCCGAGCTAGGGGCTAATTTCTCTGTGGTTGGGGCTTATTTCTTTGATTGGGACCTGCGTGCGATTTGAAATAAAAAACACAAAACTAATTTCGTTTTGCACACGCAGGTCCCCATCAACGAAATTAGCCCCCAGGACGGCAGCACACACAACTGCCCGGTAGCCAGTCCGGCCCTGCCTGAACCCTCAAGTCATTTACCTCCTTTTATAGCTACCCACTTCCGAACCCTGGAATCATCCTTAACTCCCTTTACCTCTACCCACCCTGAACCTTCAAATCAACCTCACCTCCTTTACCTCTAACCCCGAACCCTCAAGAAGCCTCTCACTACTAAGTTTTACCTCTACCCACCCTGGAACGCTCAGCTTTAAGAGGTTTGTTTTCCCCCTTTTATTCGCAAACCCTTTCTCCCTGTCGAATTGTTGCATGACACGATTCTTCCTTCCTCCTATGCTGTTGCTGGTCTTGTGAGCCACTCCTCCCCCCATGTTGCTTGCCCCATTAACTCCCACACCTCCCCCTTTCATTGCTTGCTGACGTCCTGCCAGAAAACAAGCACCCAAACTCCTGCCAACAGGTTTCAAGATAACACAAAGATGCAACCGGCATTGTGTTGATCAAAGATACTGTTTAGTACTCCATCAATATTTAACACTGGGCTCAGTTGAAACGCCTGCCAAGATACACCCAAACTGATCTCGGACAATAAAGAGCACATAAGGGTGCGTATTATTGTTTTCCAGCTAAGTTTAAACTTTGACAAATCCTTTTTGCCGTATTAATGGATTACTTTTTCCTAGCAATCACATTTCTGTCAACTTGGACATTAAAATAAAGGTCTCCTACCACTCTTTTTTATGCAATTAAAGATCTTTGAAATCAGTGGTTTTCCGGGATTGCCTTTAAAGAATTGTTAACTCACAACTCAAGTCAAACGCTCAGCTTGCTCAAGAGAAAAAAAGAAGCGATGTCACATGATCGCATAAAGCAGTTGTACTCTGATATGACACATACCCCTGCTAAACTATGCCTTTGAAGCATAAAAGAACAAACTCTTAATTCTTAGAGCTGGATTTGCAGCTTTCTTGGTCGGAAGATCAAGCAAAGCTTTGCATAGTTTACACAGCACCTGTGACAAATAGATTTGCCAACCTAATATTAGGATAATAGGCCTTATGCTCTTCCCAGTTATTGAACATCTGAGGCAAGTCACACCCGATTAACATTGTTGAAATACCAAATATCATGCACATGGTCATTACAATTTCTATCCATGAAATTAGCAAAATAGTGAGAACAAAACAGTGCACCCGCCTGTTAAAAGTCAACATATCAGCGCCCAGTGGCCCTATCTGACTGTCCAAAATGGCTACCTAACTTGAGAACGCCCGTTTCTAGCCACAAAATATCCAGACAAAATTCTCAAGGGTGTGCACCATCAGCTGACAAAGCAGAGGGGAACATATTTCCAAAGGACAGCTGGAATGATCCCTTCCTACCTGCAACTTCAACGAGTAACCATGGCCTGAGCATGACGGGCTGAAACAATGTCCTGGAATATGATGGGTGCAGAGAATGGGCAGTGGTTCCCCCCCCACTGAGGTCCGCGTATGGATTGTCTAGCTCCTGGCCTGTCTTTCAGCCAAGGGTGACAGTGTTGGCTGCTGACCATGGCTGAGGCAATAAGTGGAGACCAGTGAAGTCGAGACTAATGTGGGGGGCCTCATTAGCCTCTGCTGGCATGAGTGTACCTGTGCTGAGGGAGGTCCTACCGGGCAGTTTCACTGTGTGTGCGCCAGGTCAAGGACCATGGCCACCTGAAGATCCTATCCTGCAAATCCTGCTCCTCCACCAAAAGGTGAGTGCTGCACAACATTACAATATGCAATTACCGGAGATGTGTCAGGCTTAATTATGCAGCGCATTCTGGAATTTTCTATGGCATGAAGTATAGATACCTAGCAAATCCCCTACCCATCTTCCCAGCACCCCCAAACACATCACGCCCAGTTGGAAATCAATACCCTCCGGTAATCTATCCTCCCGGCCAACGCGTGCCAACAACACTTTGTCGGAAACCGATCTTTGCACTCTCCTATGAACTCTTCTGTACGACCCCCGTTTCACTCACACACATGCCTATTCCTTCCATCCTCGCCAACCCTCACAGGCCCTCTACTCGCAACAATAGAGGAATCACTGACAATGATCTCTGTAAAGTCCCAATCATACAGAAATACACCCTTCCCGCGCCACCCCCGGCTTAAACGCACACTCCTGAATTGCAGATCGGCCTCTAAACACGCCACCGACATAGCTGATCTCATTACCTCTACTGAGCTGGACCTGATAATTCTCACTGAAACATGGCTCACAGAATCCCCCTAGCCTCTCATCGACATCCTAGTACCCCATAACTATGACCTCATCAGGCTTGACAGGACTGCTAAGATTGGAGGAGGTATTGCATCCATACACCGGAGCAACATCACTGTAAACAGAGCTATATCCTCAGCACTTCCTTCCTGTGAATACATAAGCCTCAACATCAGCAGTAATGGCAAACCTGTCTGCTCGCTACACATCATATATCACCCACCTGGTGACAACCTCCCCTTCACTGAACTCCTCATGGACTTGAGCACAACTCACCCTGGTCGACAAAACACCCAAATATTCCTGGGCGACTTTAACCTCCACTGGAACGATCCCAACTACACAGTGGTCAACAGTCTCAAGAATTTCCTGAAGGCCTTGGACCTCAACCAAATTTGCAACAGCCCTACACAAAATAAACGCGCCACTCTGGACTTAATAATCTCTAAGAGCGATTCCACTCACTTGGAGTCGATCCTCCCCTGTGATTTGTCAGACCATCACATCATCACCTTCTTCATCAATGAAACAGTCAAACTTAATGCGGCCCAATCCGCAAAACCTAAAGTATGGAAAAGAGACTGGAAAAAACTCAACCCAAACATGTTACCTACTTCAAGCCAGAACCTACTTCTAACCCCCACTGGGTCCTCCAATGTACATAATCTCACCAACCACTACCTCAACTCTATGACCTTGATTATTAACAAATTTGTTCCCCTGCAACTAAAAAGAGTTTCCACTAAAGTCTCTAAACCCTGGTTCAATGATCTTCTTAACGAGGACAGACGCTCTTAGAACTGCTGAACGCAACTGGAGATCGGTACCATCCGCCAAGCTCCTCATGACTCTAAAAAGAAAGAGAAATTCCTACTATCGAAAGGTCAAGCAGACCAAAGCAGTCTTCTTCAACCAACAACTTTACCAGGCAAGAAACCGTCCCCAAAAACTTTTTGAATTAATCAAAACTCAATTTAAGGACCAACCTCAACAAGATCGGACACAACCTCAACCCACATGTGAAGACTTTTCTAACTACTTTAATACAAAGACTGAGAACATCAAGAAAGATCTCATCAATGATCTAAACTCTCACTCCTGCCCGCTCACCAAAACGTCTCTATCCACTATCACAACACAACACATCCCGTCTAAGGTTGCTCTAAAAAAACTACGCGGCTTGGTCATCTTTTTACACCTATTCCGAAGAAGCTATAGGCAAATTTTTCAATTCCCTAAAGCCTTCCAATCACCTCAGTGACCCTCTCCCCGCAAATGCGGTTAAAGATCTTACCCCTTGGCTACTGCCTCTCTGGACCAAAATCATAGACAGTTCACTTCTACAAGGTTGCATCCCTGACTCCCTTAAGGTGGGGCAGATTTCTCCTATCCTTAAGAAACCCACAGCTGACTCCACGGACCTAAACAACTATCGCCCTATCTCCAATATACCCACCCTGGCCAAACGTCTGGAAAAATGTGTTCACTATCAAATGACAACCCATATTGATCATTTCAACCATCTCAACAATCACCAATCCGGCTTCCGGGCAAACCACAGCACGGAATCAGCCATGGTACACATCATTGATGATGCACTCTAAATACTGGATCTCAACGAAGCATGCCTTCTGATCCTGCTAGACCTCTCCTCAGCGTTCGACACAGTCAAACACGAGAACTTGATTGATCTGTTAAAGCACAGAATGGGTCCATCAGGATCAGTGCTCAACTGGTTTACCTCTTTTCTGCAAAACCGGACTCAAAAATTCAAAGTCAACAACACCCTGTCCAAATCTATTCCAATTACGCTATGAGTCCCACAAGGTTCCTCGCTATCCCCTACACGCTTTAACTTATTCATGGAACCACTCACTGATCTGCTACAAGCGTCCAACGTGCAATTTCACATGTAGGCTGACAATACCCAACGGTACCTCAAGATCAACACCCTGGACGACATTAATCTGCTTAACACCACTCTAAAGTCCACCCAAACATGGCTGGCAGAAAATCACCTCAAATTGAATGCCTCGAAAACTGATTCCTCCTAATTGCCCCACCTGTCAAAGTCCCGATAATGCACAATTGGATCAAACACCTTACAGCACTCAACGTTCAACCAACCATTGTGGATTCAGTGACATCATTGGGTATAACTCTGGACTGCAACCTTAATATGCAGAAACACATTAATAACTCCGAGAAGGGAGCAAACTTTCAGATTAATACACTAAGGAAGTCGAAACCCTACCTCCAAATTACTTCAAAATGGCGGTTCAAGCTTTAGTCCTACCATGGTTGGACTATGGAAGTGTCTCTCTATGCGGTCTCCCCAAAGCCATTATAGCTCCTCTAAGAGCCGCCACCAACGCAGCTGCAAGATTCATCACTGGCTCGAAAAGAAGGTCCCACATCTCCCCCGACCTAAAATCTCTAAACTGGCTGCCATTTGAAGCCAGAATTCACCTAAAAATAGCCTGCATGACACACAAGGCCTTACATCACCATGCTCCCAGCTATCTCACACAAAAACTCACAATATCCGGGGGGGAACAGATCCACAAGAAGTGCGGAAAACCTCCTTTTGAAACCACAAAAATTCAACAAGAAAAAAACTACCATTCTCAAGAATGGCACCCAGGATATGGAATGCCCTTCCACCGGTAAAAAAGACTGAACCCCTCCACCTCATCCTTCAAGTTGGAAGTAAAAGTAATCCTTATGGCAAAATTCACCTAAATATAATCCCAGGTTTTCGCGACCTTGCTTAGTCAGGCCGCCCTTGCTCTGCACCTTACCACTTTGCTGTTTGTATACTCAACGATGTGCTTTTTTTTTCCTCATTATACTACTATGACTCACCAGTCTGCTCCTGTTCTGCACCATGTTGTTTTACTTTTGGCTTCATGAATAATGCTGTGCGCTATGGTCTGTCAATGTATGATATAACTAAACGCATCTACTGTAAAGCGCTCTGATACACGCAAGGGTCTTGTCCGCGCATAATAATAATAATAATAATAATAATAATAATAATAATATCTGCTATAGAAGGCCTACATATGACCCATATTATACTTACAAAAGCCCTTCTGTTACAGCACGGATTGTGCCCCATGGAGTGTGGCACAAACCTAGGCACTTGTTCCAGGTGCTCATCATGTGCAAAAGTGATCCCAAGCAGAATAAACTCACCTTTGACAGTCACTCGGCTAAAGCCCCAGTTAACAATACTGCTAATGTACCAGACATGGGTGAGGAGGGAGTCTGTTGCCCAGAACCAATCGGGCTAGGACTTGTGAGAGCTTCTGATGGAAATGCGAACTAGCCTCCAAACGATAGATGGGAAAATGTACCACCTTGTAGCCTACCTAGCCAAATGAAAGAAAGTCTAGATAACCATGGCCTTACCACAGACGATGCCAAACCATTTGCTAAAATTAGGACTAAGAAGCGCACTTCACTGGTCTGGCACAGACCACAGACATGGAGAAAATGGAAACTTGTCGAAAATCTATTTGGTGATATCTTTGTCAGTCACAACTTCTCTGATCCATTTGTTGTTGAGAGGGTCTGCAGATTCCCTTGGCCCTAGACCTCATCTGGTGCTCTGAATAGCCCAATTGTTGCAAGTCTCCTAAATTACAGGGAAAGAGACATGGGCTTGAAGCTCGCCCGAGAGAGGAAGTTACTGGATTTTAAAGGAGATGCTCCCCCAGTGAACCCAGACTTCGCCACTGCCATGCACGAAGCTAAGCATGCATTCACATATGAAAAAGCTTATTTGATCCTAGGACATCCGCAATGGTATGATATGTCCTGTCGGGCTTGGACTACAGCTGGAGTGCTGGACCCTGTTCAACTGTCCTAAAGCAGTTTGTTAAATCTAAATTTGGCAGTCGTCCACTCAACTGCAGAGATGACACGCAGAGAGAAATGCTATGAGGGAGTGGATGCCATTAGTGTTATATCTTTTATCTTCTTGATATTGCCCTGCTTGAGTAACGTTTGCCAATTAATCAGAAGAGAATATGTGTGATTGATTGAAAGGGAATGTTTCATATGTCATTTTCTGCATAGTGATAACCAAGTATTGCATGAATATCCTTGCAGCATTTAATCTAAGTACTGACTTTGGTCATGCAGTATTTCTTATTGATCAATGAAGAGTTTCTAGAAGGTACATAAAGAGGAGTACATTCATTGTGGTTGTTCAAAATAATACAATCTCACAAAATGAAATGGTTGTACGTGAATCAATGCAACCAGCCAGACAAGCGTGTGCAAGTCTATGGTGAAGGTGAGATATCCAGAACAGCTCTGTCCTGGCCACTGTGGGCAGACAAGGCTTTCATCAGGTGAAAAGATAACCAACAAAAATGGAAATTTGGACAGTTTTGTTGACTACCACAAAAACATGTACACTTCTAAAACGTCTTATTCTGTGGGATGAAGTGAGAACTACTTGGCTGAGATCACTCTAGCCTGGGTGGAAGGGGAAACGCTGGACTACATGCTTGACGCAGTATCCCCTGGTAAGGGGTGCCCGCCGCTGTAAAGACTGCCATTTTAAAACTAGGTATGGCCAAGGAGAGCAGTTCTTACAGGCCATGTTCCTTGCTAAATAGTGACAATGGTAACTGATGGGGGTACTTCTCATGGACTGAGCAAATTAACAGGGAAACTAATCCTAAATGACCTGGCAGATTTTATTCCCTCTTATAATGTGCATACATGGTTTGCACAGATTCATTGGATTTGCCTGGAGAGTCATGTAGTCTGTTTCTTCAAATGTCGAAAAGACACTGGACTCTTGAATGTCCATTTTTGCTGGCAGTGATTCGTAGGATAAGCCTGGGTAGATATATATATTTTGTACAGCTTGTCAGTCTGTTCTATGCCGTTCCCTCAGCTTGCGTGAGAATCAGTGCATGTGTATATCCCCCTCTTAGAAATTGACATTGACATATAGCAAGGTGGCTTTCTCGTTGATTGAGAACCCTATACAGATAGGCATTGAATTCTGTACGTGGCGGTTCCCATTGCCACTCTATGCGGACGACATACTATTGTTTGGCAAAATATACGGAACACAAACTTGAAGAAAATAATATGGGATATTCAATCAAAGCATTTATATAGCGCGCTACTCACCCGGAGGGTCTCAAGGCGCAGGGACAGGGGGGGGGGGGAGGGGAGGGTCCGCTACTGCTCGAACAGCCAGGTCTTGAGCTGCTTCCTGAAGGCGAGGTGGTCTTGGGTCAGGCGGAGGCGGGTCAGAAGGGAGTTCCAAGTCTTGGCGGCCAGGTAGGAGAAGGACCTTCCTCCTGTGGTGGCTCTTCGGATGCGAGGGACGGCGGCGAGGGCGTGGCTGGTCGATCGAAGCTGGCGTTTGGGAGCGTAGAAGTTGAGGCGGCTGTTGAGGTATCAATTTGGTGTACAATTTGGTGACAGACTAGGCCACAGGAGCAATTGAGGCAAGTCTGGGATGTTGCAGCTTACTGATGGTGCTGTAAGCAAGTGCTGGAGTATCCTCTGACTTGGAGAGAAGACTCCATTAAATACCTGTGTATTCTTGTCAGAGACAGCAAAATGTCTCTTGAATACAGCTATTGCCCTGCAGTTGAAAAACTGATTATGCAAATAGAGATAAGGGTCAGGTTAGGGCCGGCAGAACTGAACTCACATTGCCCACGTTTCTATACTTATTCACAAATGTACCTATAGCACAAGGTAAACACCACCCCACATTTACCTTTTGAGAGGGATCAAACAGAAGTGGGGACTGCACAAAGTATTGGCATTGAAACTTCCTATACCATGCAAATTGGTGCACACACACCAGGTGATCTGGACAGCTGCAAATAAAGTTGGCAAAACAAAGGTATACCGTCGAGAAAAGCCCACTGCAGATAACCCTGCACTATTTCTGGACACAGGAGTAGTAGGCAATCATTAGTTTATTGTTTAAGTTACACCATCGGAATATTACCTCGCACATAAACTTATAAAATGTCAGCAGATAGATAAGTGGTTGCCTACAAAAACTACAAGACACTGACGACAAATTCATAAGAGAACAAGACCTGACCGGTAAAAACTAAAAGAAACAGTCCCCAAAGCGTATCAGTCTGCTTTCCTATGAGGTGGAGATTACCAGAAATTAAGTTCCGGACAAGTCCGTCACTAAACCCACGCGGAAACTGACAAAGCAGCCGAGACGCCACCAAACTAAGTCGGGAGATTGAATCCTCGTACCTACGCATCGCGGGAACAACGAAGAACCACTGAAGCATGGCACACCAGAGAGAATACATTTTTCAGAGACGCAGCGCCGGGTGTTGTTGAGGGCGTGTGGACAGCAGGACTACCGGCCCCAGGAGCCATTGGGGGCAGTGAGTGACCGCTTCAGCCCGTCCTTTCTGACAGCACCGGCAGAAAAAGACCTTGCGCATCCCGCTTCGCGGGAGAAGCAGCGCCGGGTGTTGAGGGCGTGTGGACCGCAGGACTACCGGCCCCAGGAGCCATTGGGGGCAGTGACTGACCGCTTCAGGCCTCCCTTTCCGCCCGTAGCGCGCTAAAGGCAGACAGTCATCTTCGTGTCACGCGCAGATGTGCACCGGGCATAGGGCGGGCCGTCTGTGGCCATCAGGGGCCGGGCCGGGCCACCCCTCTAAGCTCGCATGTTTAATCCCTTTTTATTGTCCCGTGAGTAAACCAAAGGACATTTTGAATGTTTGAAACAATAGTAGGTTTTCCGTCACAGTCTTTATTGGAAACTTGATACTTCCGGTGATTTACAGGATGTCCGGAATAGCCTATTAACGGCTTATTGTTTCAAAATAGGATTCTTTTCTTTTTAAAGGGTATCATTGTGGAAATCTAATATCTAGTTTTGAGCCTTCTTATTTTTTAGTATTGTAACGGTAATAACAGATTAGGTATAACTGTGTATTCTTAGTAAAGACTAGGACTGAGGCTATGTATTAGGTCAGCTTGGAGATATCCTGGTTAATCATTCGTATCAGCTCTCAACTAATCTTCTATTGAGGTATTTATTGTCACAAGTAATTTTATATGGATCTTTGAACTAACTGCACTATACAATGACCAAACGGAAAGTAGGAGGGGGTGCGGGGCTGGCTGGAACGCTGGATGCCTATCTGACTAGGGCAGAGTCAGCAATTAATAAGGAAATTATAATCACGGAGCGCAGGTTATCCCTGGACTCCACATTTGGCAGATTATCTACCACCCCTGCAATTATAGACACCTTGACCATACTATGTCTCCCCTAGCTCAAGAAAGGGTTTCTCAGACGGAGGATGACACATCTATACTGAATGGAACCAGGCTTTCTGGGACCCCGGAACCGATATCTAGTCCGGTTAAGTACAAATTACAGGAAGAGAGCCGAAACTAAAAACAGTATCTACTCGCCCCAAAAAAAAACAGTACAATTTCCAAAAAAAAACAGGGATCCAGACATCTAGAACATGTAGCTCCAGGAAATAAAGGGGTAACAGAAGTAGAAATACACAATACGGGAAATGAGACTCAGATAGACTTAACCAATAATGTCCAGAGTGATGGAGGGATATCCATTACCGGCCACGCTGATGGTGATTTTTGGGGGAAACTAGAGGTTATGGTGAAAACCTTGCTTGAACCCATCGCACAAAAATTATGTGGGGTTGAATCAAGGTTACTGAACCTAGAATCCTCGTTGGCTAATTTTTTAAACGTTACAGCTACAGCGGACCCCCATAATTTTAAAGTCCAAGTCCCGAGTGTGATGGAAAGAGCAGGTGGTAGCAGAGGCAAGGAGGATGATCCAGTTTTAACTAATACAAGGCCCAATGTCATAGATGGCCCAAGTACTCCTAGGATGGACCAGAGAGAAAATACTGATTTAACACAATCCCTAAATGTTAGAAGGACCTCTCCCATGCCGGAATTAAATCAGAGGTTATACGAAGGACCTAGTATGTTTCAGGGATCATCAGTCATTGACCTCCCGCCAGAAGCTACCCCATATGTAGTTATATTGGAATATGTCCCCGCCCGCCCACCAGGAAAGAATGAAAGTTATGAGCAACTACTGAATAAAACAGTGTACTGGCTTAGTCAGAATACCCTTGATGAAGCGAACCTTATTAACAACATAATCATGGTACGCAGGGTTAACTGGATTGGGAGTGGCCACTGCATTATCATCAACTTTGACAACCCTTACACTGCGGGTCGCTTATTATCAAGGGGCCCAAGGTCTCAGCCAACAACGGGTATTGTAATTAAATTATTACCCTTGGGTTTTTTCTACAGGCCATTACCCTGGAGGGACCAGGTGAGACCTGGCGGGGAGGAAGATCACCTGGGGGGTGGTTGGTCGGTCTAAGGCGAGACCCCTTTCTCATCGTACTCTCCCTATGCCACCACAGACAACATTTAGCAGACAAAACACCGGGTACAGACTCCCAGTATATAGAAGATATGAAACTTTGTCTGGCCTGGAAGCCTGCGATTGACTCAGGGAAACTGGTACCCCAGGAGGAGGGAGGAAGGCCACCTTAGGAGTTGTAAGGGATAAGCAACAAAGGGAGAGTTTGAACAAATTTCTTGGAATGTAGCAGGATTGGCTGCCAAGTTAGGGAACCCCAGCTGGACAACTTATGTTAAAGCAATTTCTGATAATTTGCTTACAAGAAACTTGGTCGGCCGAATGTGATCTTTTATGGAAGGTTACAAGGCTTATTTTGTATCCAACAGGGGGAGACCTGGGGGGGGGGGGAATGGTCATTTATGTTTCTGTAGCTGTGGCATGCAAAATTTGTGTAGTACCCTCATCTGATCCAGTCATCCTTGCAAAAACACTATATAGTGGGAATTGTATGTTAGGCTTGGTAAATGTTTATAACTCAGTCGCACCATGTCCTGACCAAAGTCATATACTTGCTCCGACTGCTTTTATTAATAATTCCATGAATCATAGATTACATAATCTTATGGTTGTAGGCAACTTCCATATTCATCCTTGTGGTAACCCCCTACTGTCCTGTATTTCCGAGCTGAGTTGCCCACGAATGCAAGGATTTCATTTTGAGCACTTGGCTGAAGGGGAGTGGCTAAATGATATGACGAATTAGATTTGACACCTACTATGGCCATGACGGACCCATATAATCCATTTGTGGTGCCCACGTTTAAAGGGCATGGGAAAGGGACTTTTATCGACTTTGTGTTAATTTCATCCCTCATGCAAACATTTGTACACTCGTTTTTAATTGAAGAGAGTGAATTTAGTGATCATAACCCTCTATCATTACACTTAACCGGCCCCTGGGTAACAAAAATAGGAGGAAACCCTAAAGTGGGAGTATTGAGCACAACTGACGGCAAACGTAGATTAAGATGGTCACAAGTAACCCCGGAGCTGTTTTTTAACAACATAAAAGCTGTGTGCAGATGAAATAGCTCTCTGCACACAGGGGGGGCACCAGTCTACTAAGCTGTTAGCGGCCTTTCAGACCATCACAGAAAGGGTCACGGAGCTGTTGTCAGCACCGGTAAAGAAACAGACAAATGCGGGCCCTAAATGGTTTGATCAGCAGTGTTCGAAAACAGCGAGAAGCTTGCTATAACCCCCAGAGTGCAAGCTGACGTAATAGCGTGTCGTAGGAAATATAAAGTAGAGCTAGCTAAACGTAAAAGAGCTTTAAGGGATGAGGCTTGGGATGAACTTTTGGATCCTGAAACTCAGTTTTGAAGTGTACTAAAAAAAACATTTCTTGTTCAGGAAGCAGGAGGAGGTCTTGAATGTTTTATATCCAAGGAGGAATGGGAGGCTCATTTTGAGCAGATGTACGCCTGACCCCCTGAACAGAATGATAGGCCGGTACCAGACCTCAATGTCATTAATATCAATTTTGGAAGGGGAGAAATATTGGAAGGGATTGTAGGCTTAACAGCTGGTAAAGCCACTAGTCCCGACGGGATCCCCTCCAGATCTTTTTAAATCTTATCCCTCTTTTTGGGCACCAATTCTGGAATCTGTTTTTAGGTTTAACTCTTTTTATTTGAATGGAATCTGTTTTTAATGCTGCAGTACAATGTGGTTGTCCAGTCATGGGGAATTTCTACTACAGTACCCGTTTTTAAAAAAGGGGACAAAAGTAGTCCGCACTGCTACAGACCCATTTAACTCGGATTGTATGGTGAAAGTAGTGGGGAGGGTTCTCCTGCAAAGGCTCACCTTATGGGCAGAGGACAACAACATCTGGTCTGATTCCCAGTATGGGTT
This sequence comes from Lissotriton helveticus, assembly GCF_964261635.1. Taxonomy (NCBI): domain Eukaryota; kingdom Metazoa; phylum Chordata; class Amphibia; order Caudata; family Salamandridae; genus Lissotriton; species Lissotriton helveticus. The sequence continues at coordinate 1,439,284,415 of NC_136063.1, read as the reverse complement.
CTGTGGGGGGGGGGGCAATGTCTTAATCTTTTTTTGATTTTAAGTAAGTATACAGTGGCAAAAAAGGGGACTATCCACCTAGCCTTCATGGACTTGTCCTCAGCTTTTGACTGTGTGAACAGGAAGAAGCGTTGGCAGTCCATGAGGGCAAAGGGGGTTGACTGTGGTATCGTAGATTTTTTAGAAGATTTACACAGGTCCACCAGAGCAAATGTTAGGTTTTCTCAGGACCTGGGTGTGACAAAGGATTTTAACATCAAAAAGGGAGTCCAACAAGGATGTATTCTGGCTCCCTTTTTGTTTAATTTTTATATTAACGACTTAGATAGCGTTTTACGGGAGGTGGGGGCCGATTGTCCCAGAGTAGCACGCCGGGGCATCCCGGTTCTACTATATGCGGACGATGCGGTCATCATATCTAGGACTGAAAGAGGTCTACAAGCACTTTTAACTGCCTTCAAGGCTTTTATGACAGACAGGTATTTAACAATAAATAATTCTAAATCATATTATGCAGGTAGGTCAGCCATCCAAATTTATTTTTTCAATTTAACGTGGGAGATGCAAAAATTCCCCCTTACTAGCACGTTCTCGTATCTTGGAGCCCTCTTTGATAATAAGCTGAATTGGGGCCCTCATGTCTTGAAAAAGAAAGGGGACGTTGCTAGGGTGAATGCAGCAATCTATAATTTTGAATCCAAATTGGGAAAAAAGCCTACTGGCGCTATGTTGCAACTATATAAGGCTAAATCAGTGGCTACTGCAACATATGGAAGCGAAATTTGGGGGTATATCTCGGGAGAAGGACTACAAATCGTGGAGAATGCCTTCCTGAAACGTTTACTGTGTGTCCCACGTGGCACATCAAACCTAGCTGCTCACAAAGAACTGGGGATCCAGTATGTCTGTGATATTTTTTCTTGGCGTCCACTGACCTGCTGGCTAAAAACATGGTTAAATCCTGATATTCCCCTGACTCGTATGATTTTAAAAGACTGCCCGTCTGTGGACAACTCATCTGCAGTACCTTGGCTGAATTATATTAGAAAAGGCTTTTTAAGCTTAGGGCGGGATGAGTTGTTTGATACCCCTGAACGCATCAATAAGGGAGATCTGGAGGCAATAAAAATGGCTTTCCTCCTAGAAAGAAAACTATTGAGGGAAGCCAAAGAAGTGCAGAAACCGAGTGTTAGGACATACATTATGTTAAAAACACCACCACATACTGAGCCATATTTATTGGGTCCCTTGTCCTCACATGAAAAATTTGTATTAACTAGATTTCGGTTGAACCAATTTCATCATTTGCTTGTAAGGCCACAAAGTTCAGTTTTTAGTAAAGAAGCAGCTCCCTGCGGCTACGACGGAGAGTCTCCGCAGGATATGCTGCATTTGATGTTTTATGCAAATTTTATGAATTCCCCATAAACGCTATCTGGTCCCTCTTAAAAAAAATCTTAATTTTTATCAGATTAGACCAGCCATAATGTATTTACAATTATTATATAGTTATTGTATCCTTTTTATATTAGAGTTTTTAAAATCAGTCGTCAAATACAGAAAATCCTTGGACCTATAATGAACTTCTTTTAAACTTTTTCTTAAAGTGCTCTTAAAAAACTGTATGCTGCTATATAGATTAACAAAGAATGCACTGTTATAAATTGCTGTAAACTAAGAATTGACTATCTTAAGGATGGCTTTTTCCATAATGATTTTTATCCTGTTGTATTTGCTGTGTAATTTTATGGTTTGTAAAATCAAAACCAAAATGAAGTTTCTTTGAATTGAACCCACGCGCGGCTGTTGTGGATCTCGAACTTGAGATACTCACTGTTTTCTGAAGAGGTGTTTTCCTGCGTGTGGTGGGGTGAACTCTGCCCTTGCTGCAGTGTAGCTGCTGCTGGTGCCCGAGGCTAATGTACCTGAATGGTGACGGCACGGCCTCGCCCAGAGGGGAGAGGCGGCCGCAGCAGCTGGGAGGATTCAGTACACAGCCTCCCCGACGATGACAAACCAGAGGCGGCATGTGGGTGGGCGGGCACGCCCATCTCCTTACCTTTAGACCAGGGGTACTCATAGTACGGCCCGCGGGCTGCCCGGCAAGCCTTGCCTGGCGGCCCGCGGACCATGCAGACATCGTACCAGAGTTTTTTTTTTAAATAAATTTTTTAAAGAGTGTCTGCAACCAGAGCGCGACTAAGACTCTGCTGCTCTGTGGGGGCCGGGCGATTACCGCCAGAGTGGGGCTGCAGGGGCGCTGAGAGGTGAACAAAGCCTCATTAACATGCCAGTGGTCTTTTAAAGACCTGTGAAGTGCTTGGGTGCGGCTGTGTGTGTGCGCCTGGAAGCTGTCACAGCCTGGGCACAGACAGGCAGGGTAGGGGGAGAGAGGGAGAGCAAGCGAGGGAGAGAGATGGAGGGAGGGAGGGAGAGAGATGGGAGGGAGGGAGGGAGAGAGATGGGAGGGAGGGAGGGAGGGAGGGAGAGCAAGGGAGGGAGGGAGAGGGAGGGAGAGCAAGAGAGGGAGGGAGAGGGAGGGAGAGCAAGAGAGGGAGGGAGAGGGAGGGAGAGCAAGAGAGGGAGGGAGAGGGAGGGAGAGCAAGAGAGGGAGGGAGAGGGAGGGAGAGCAAGAGAGGGAGGGAGAGGGAGGGAGAGCAAGAGAGGGAGGGAGAGGGAGGGAGAGGGAGGGAGAGGGAGGGAGAGGGAGGGAGAGGGAGGGAGAGGGAGGGAGAGCAAGAGAGGGAGGGAGAGGGAGGGCGAGCAAGAGAGGGAGGGAGAGGGAGGGCGAGCAAGAGAGGGAGGGAGAGGGAGGGCGAGCAAGAGAGGGAGGGAGAGCAAGCGAGGGAGGGAGAGCAAGCGAGGGAGGGAGAGGGAGGGCGAGCAAGCGAGGGAGGGAGAGGGAGAGCAAGGGAGGGAGAGCGAGCAAGCGAGGGAGGGAGCGAGCGAGCAAGCATGGGAGAGGGAGGGAGGGAGAGCAAGCGAGGGAGGGAGGGAGAGCAAGCGAGGGAGGGAGGGAGAGCAAGCGAGGGAGGGAGAGCAAGCGAGGGAGGGAGAGCAAGCGAGGGAGGGAGAGCAAGCGAGGGAGGGAGAGCAAGCGAGGGAGGGAAGGCAAGCGAGGGAGGGAGAGCAAGCGAGGGAGGGAGAGAGCAAGCAAGGGAGAGCAAGCGAGGGAGGGAGGGAGAGCAAGCGAGGGAGAGAGAGCAAGCGAGGGAGAGAGCAAGCGAGGGAGAGAGCAAGCGAGGGAGAGAGAGCAAGCGAGGGAGAGAGAGCAAGCGAGGGAGAGAGAGCAAGCGAGGGAGAGAGAGCAAGCAAGGGAGAGAGAGCAAGCGAGGGAGAGAGAGCAAGCGAGGGAGAGAGAGCAAGCGAGGGAGAGAGAGCAAGCGAGGGAGAGAGAGCAAGCGAGGGAGAGAGAGCAAGCGAGCGAGAGCAAGCGAGCGAGAGCAAGCGAGGGACGGCGAGGGAGGGACGGCGAGGGAGGGAGAGAGCAAGCAAGGGAGAGAGCAAGCGAGGGAGAGAGAGAGCAAGCGAGGGAGAGAGAGAGCAAGCGAGGGAGAGAGAGAGCAAGCGAGGGAGAGAGAGAGAGCAAGCGAGGGAGAGAGAGAGAGCAAGCGAGGGAGAGAGAGAGCAAGCGAGGGAGAGAGAGAGCAAGCGAGGGAGAGAGCGAGAGCAAGCGAGCGAGAGCAAGCGAGGGACGGCGAGGGAGGGACGGCGAGGGAGAGAGAGCAAGCGAGGGAGGGAGAGAGAGCAAGCGAGGGAGAGAGAGAGAGCAAGCGAGGGAGAGCGAGAGAGCAAGCGAGGGAGAGCGAGAGAGCAAGCGAGGGAGAGAGAGAGAGCAAGCGAGGGAGAGAGAGAGAGCAAGCGAGGGAGAGAGAGAGAGCAAGCGAGGGAGAGAGAGAGAGCAAGCGAGGGAGAGAGAGAGAGCAAGCGAGGGAGAGAGGGAGAGCGAGGGAGGGAGAGCGAGGGAGGGAGAGCGAGGGAGGGAGAGCGAGGGAGGGAGAGCGAGGGAGGGAGAGCGAGGGAGGGAGAGCGAGGGAGGGAGGGAGAGCGAGGGAGGGAGGGAGGGCGAGGGAGGGAGAGGGAGGGAGGGTGGGAGAGCAAGCGAGGAGGGAGGGATAGCGAGGGAGGGAGGGATAGCGAGGGAGGGAGGGATAGCGAGGGAGGGAGGGAGAGCGAGCGAGCGAGCGAGAGCGAGCGAGCGAGCGCGAGGGAGGGAGAGCGAGGGAGGGAGAGCGAGGGAGGGAGAGCGAGGGAGGGAGAGCGAGGGAGGGAGAGCGAGGGAGGGAGAGCGAGGGAGGGAGAGCGAGGGAGGGAGAGCGAGGGAGGGAGAGCGAGGGAGGGAGAGCGAGGGAGGGAGAGCGAGGGAGAGCAAGCGAGGGAGGGCGAGCGAGCGATGGAGGGCGAGCAAGCGAGGGAGGGCGAGCAAGCGAGGGAGGGCGAGCAAGCGAGGGAGGGAGAGCAAGCGAGGGAGGGCGAGCAAGCGAGGGAGGGAGAGCAAGCGAGGGAGGGAGAGCAAGCGAGGGAGGGAGAGCAAGCGAGGGAGGGAGAGCAAGCGAGGGAGGGAGAGGGAGAGCAAGCGAGGGAGGGAGAGGGAGAGCAAGCGAGGGAGGGAGAGGGAGAGCAAGCGAGGGAGGGAGGGAGGGAGAGGGAGAGCAAGCGAGGGAGGGAGGGAGGGAGAGGGAGAGCAAGAGAGGGAGGGAGGGAGGGAGAGGGAGAGCAAGCGAGGGAGGGAGAGCAAGCAAGAGAGGGCGAGCAAGCGAGGGAGGGAGAGCAAGCGAGGGAGGGCGAGCAAGCGAGGGAGGGAGAGGGAGAGCAAGCGAGGGAGGGAGAGGGAGAGCAAGCGAGGGAGGGAGAGGGAGAGCAAGCGAGGGAGGAGAGGGAGAGCAAGCGAGGGAGGGAGAGGGAGAGCAAGCGAGGGAGGGAGAGGGAGAGCAAGCGAGGGAGGGAGAGGGAGAGCAAGCGAGGGAGGGAGAGGAGAGCAAGCGAGGGAGGGAGAGGGAGAGCAAGCGAGGGAGGGAGAGGGAGAGCAAGCGAGGGAGGGAGAGGGAGAGCAAGCGAGGGAGGGAGAGGGAGAGCAAGCGAGGGAGGGAGAGGGAGAGCAAGCGAGGGAGGGAGAGGGAGAGCGAGGGAGGGAGGGAGAGGGAGAGCAAGCGAGGGAGGGAGGGAGGGAGAGGGAGAGCAAGCGAGGGAGGGAGGGAGGGAGAGGGAGAGCAAGCGAGGGAGGGAGGGAGGGAGAGGGAGAGCAAGCGAGGGAGGGAGAGCAAGAGAGGGAGGGAGAGCAAGAGAGGGAGGGAGAGGGAGGGAGGGAGGGAGAGGGAGGGAGGGAGAGGGAGGGAGGGAGAGGGAGGGACAGGGAGGGAGAGGGAGGGAGAGGGAGGGGGAGAGGGAGGGAGGGCGAGCAAGCGAGGGAGGGCGAGCAAGCGAGGGAGGGCGAGCAAGCGAGGGAGGGAGGGCAAGCGAGGGAGGGAGGGCAAGCGAGGGAGGGAGGGCAAGCGAGGGAGGGCAAGCGAGGGAGGGAGAGCAAGCGAGGGAGGGAGAGCGAGCGAGCGAGAGCAAGCGAGCGAGGGAGGGAGGGAGAGCAAGCGAGGGAGGAGAGCAAGCGAGGGAGGGAGAGCAAGCGAGGGAGGGAGAGCAAGCGAGGGAGGGAGAGCAAGCGAGGGAGGGAGAGCAAGCGAGGGAGGGAGAGCAAGCGAGGGAGGGAGAGCAAGCGAGCGAGGGAGAGCAAGCGAGCGAGGGAGAGCAAGCGAGCGAGGGAGAGCAAGCGAGCGAGGGAGAGCAAGCGAGCGAGGGAGAGCAAGGGAGGGAGGGAGAGCAAGGGAGGGAGGGAGAGCAAGGGGAGGGAGGGAGAGCAAGGGAGGGAGGGAGGGAGAGCAAGGGAGGGAGGGAGAGCAAGGGAGGGAGGGAGAGCAAGGGAGGGAGGGAGAGCAAGGGAGGAGGGAGAGCAAGGGAGGGAGGGAGAGCAAGGGAGGGAGGGAGAGCAAGGGAGGGAGGGAGAGCAAGGGAGGGAGGGAGGGAGAGCAAGGGAGGGAGGGAGAGCAAGGGAGGGAGGGAGAGCAAGGGAGGAGGGAGAGCAAGGGAGGGAGGGAGAGCAAGGGAGGGAGGGAGAGCAAGGGAGGGAGGGAGAGCAAGGGAGGGAGGGAGAGCAAGGGAAGGAGGGAGAGCAAGGGAAGGAGGGAGAGCAAGGGAAGGAGGGAGAGCAAGGAAGGAGGGAGAGCAAGGGAGGGAGGGAGAGCGAGGGAGGGAGAGCAAGCAAGGGAGGGAGGGAGGGAGAGCAAGCGAGGGAGGGAGAGCAAGCGAGGGAGGGAGAGCAAGCGAGGGAGGGAGAGCAAGGGAGGGAGGGAGAGCAAGGGGAGGGAGGGAGAGCAAGCGAGGGAGGGAGAGAGCAAGCAAGGGAGAGCAAGCGAGGGAGGGAGGAGAGCAAGCGAGGGAGAGAGAGCAAGCGAGGGAGAGAGCAAGCGAGGGAGAGAGCAAGCGAGGGAGGGAGAGCAAGCGAGGGAGGGAGAGCAAGCGAGGGAGGGAGGGCGAGGGAGGGAGGGCGAGCAAGCGAGGGCGAGCAAGCGAGGGAGGGAGGGAGAGCAAGGGAGGGAGCGAGGGAGGGAGAGCAAGCGAGGGAGGGAGAGCAAGCGAGGGAGGGAGGGAGAGCAAGCGAGGGAGAGCAAGCGAGGGAGAGCAAGCGAGGGAGAGCAAGCGAGGGAGAGCAAGCGAGGGAGAGCAAGCGAGGGAGAGCAAGCGAGGGAGAGCAAGCGAGCGAGGGAGGGAGAGCAAGCGAGGGAGGGAGGGAGAGCAAGCGAGGGAGGGAGGGAGAGCAAGCGAGGGAGAGCAAGCGAGGGAGAGCAAGCGAGGGAGAGCAAGCGAGCGAGGGAGGGAGAGCAAGCGAGGGAGAGCAAGCGAGCGAGGGAGGGAGAGCAAGCGAGCGAGGGAGGGAGAGCAAGCGAGCGAGGGAGGGAGAACGAACAAGCGAGGGAGGGAGAGCAAGCGAGCGAGGAGGGAGAGCAAGCGAGCGAGGGAGGGAGAGCAAGCGAGCGAGGGAGGGAGAGCAAGCGAGCGGAGGGAGAGCAAGCGAGCGAGGGAGGGAGAGCAAGCGAGCGAGGGAGGGAGAGCAAGCGAGCGAGGGAGGGAGAGCAAGCGAGCGAGGGAGGGAGAGCAAGGCGAGGGAGGGAGAGCAAGCGAGGGAGGGAGAGCAAGCGAGGGAGGGAGAGCAAGCGAGGGAGGGAGAGCAAGCGAGGGAGGGAGAGCAAGCGAGGGAGGGAGAGCAGCGAGGAGGGAGAGCGAGCGAGGGAGAGGCGGGGGAGAGCAAGCGAGCGAGGGAGGGAGAGCAAGCAAGCGAGGGAGGGAGAGCAAGCAAGCGAGGGAGGGAGGGAGAGCGAGGGAGGGAGAGCGAGGGAGGGAGAGCGAGGGAGGGAGAGCGAGGGAGGGAGAGCGAGCGAGGGAGGGAGAGCAAGCGAGCGAGGGAGGGAGAGCAAGCGGAGCGAGGGAGGGAGAGCAAGCGAGGGAGAGCAAGCGAGCGAGGGAGGGAGAGCAAGCGAGCGAGGGAGGGAGAGCAAGCGAGCGAGGGAGGGAGAGCAAGCGAGCGAGGGAGGGAGAGCAAGCGAGGGAGAGCAAGCGAGCGAGGGAGGGAGAGCAAGCGAGCGAGGGAGGGAGAGCAAGCGAGCGAGGGAGGGAGAGCAAGCGAGCGAGGGAGGGAGAGCAAGCGAGCGAGGGAGGGAGAGCAAGCGAGCGAGGGAGGGAGAACGAACAAGCGAGGAGGGAGAGCAAGCGAGCGAGGGAGAGCAAGCGAGCGAGGGAGGGAGAGCAAGCGAGCGAGGGAGGGAGAGCAAGCGAGCGAGGGAGGGAGAGCAAGCGAGCGAGGGAGGGAGAGCAAGCGAGCGAGGGAGGGAGAGCAAGCGAGCGAGGGAGGGAGAGCAAGCGAGCGAGGGAGGGAGAGCAAGCGAGCGAGGGAGGGAGAGCAAGCGAGCGAGGGAGGGAGAGCAAGCGAGCGAGGGAGGGAGAGCAAGCAAGCGAGGGAGGGAGAGCAAGCGAGCGAGGGAGAGCAAGCGAGCGAGGGAGAGCAAGCGAGCGAGGGAGAGCAAGCGAGCGAGGGAGAGCAAGCGAGCGAGGGAGAGCAAGCGAGCGAGGGCGAGCAAGCGAGGGAGGGAGAGCGAGGGAGGGAGAGCAAGCGAGCGAGGGAGGGAGAGCAAGCGAGCGAGGGAGGGAGAGCAAGCGAGCGAGGGAGGGAGAGCAAGCGAGCGAGGGAGGGAGAGCAAGCAAGCGAGGGAGGGAGAGCAAGCGAGCGAGGGAGGGAGAGCAAGCAAGCGAGGGAGGGAGAGCAAGCAAGCGAGGGAGGGAGAGCAAGCAAGCGAGGGAGGGAGAGCAAGCAAGCGAGGGAGGGAGGGAGAGCAAGCGAGGGAGGGAGGGAGAGCAAGCGAGGGAGGGAGGGAGGGAGAGCAAGCGAGGGAGGGAGGGAGAGCAAGCGAGGGAGGGAGGGAGAGCAAGCGAGGAGGGAGGAGCAAGCGAGGGAGGGAGAGCGAGCGAGGGAGAGCAAGCGAGGGGAGGGAGGGAGAGCAAGCGAGGGAGGGAGGGAGAGCAAGCGAGGGAGGGAGGGAGAGCAAGGCGAGGGAGGGAGGGAGAGCAAGCGAGGGAGGGAGGGAGAGCAAGCGAGGGAGGGAGGGAGAGCAAGCGAGGAGGGAGGGAGAGCAAGCGAGGGAGGGAGGGAGAGCAAGCGAGGGAGGGAGGGAGAGCAAGCGAGGGAGGGAGAGCAAGCGGGAGGGAGGGAGAGCAAGCGAGGGAGGGAGAGAGCAGGGAGGGAGGGAGGGAGAGCAAGGGAGGAGGGAGAGCAAGCGAGGGAGGGAGAGCAAGCGAGGGAGGGAGGGAGAGCAAGCGAGGGAGGGAGAGCAAGCGAGGGAGGGAGAGCAAGCGAGGGAGGGAGAGCAAGCGAGCGAGGGAGGAGAGCAAGCGAGCGAGGAGAGAGCAAGCGAGCGAGGGAGAGCAAGCGAGCGAGGGAGAGAGAGCAAGCGAGCGAGGGAGAGAGAGCAAGCGAGCGAGGGAGAGAGAGCAAGCGAGCGAGGGAGAGAGAGCAAGCGAGCGAGGGAGAGAGAGCAAGCGAGGGAGGGAGAGGAGAGGAGGAGAGCAAGCGAGCGAGGGAGGGAGAGCAAGCGGGAGGGAGGAGAGCAAGCGAGGGAGGGAGAGCAAGCGAGCGAGGGAGGGAGAGCAAGCGAGCGAGGGAGGAGAGCAAGCGAGCGAGGGAGGGAGAGCAAGCGAGCGAGGGAGGGAGAGCAAGCGAGCGAGGGAGGGGAGAGCAAGCGAGCGAGGGAGAGAGAGCAAGCGAGCGAGGGAGGGAGAGCAAGAGCGAGGGAGGGAGAGCAAGCGAGCGAGGGGAAGGGAGAGCAAGCGAGCGAGGGAGAGCAAGCGAGGGAGGGAGAGCAAGCGAGCGAGGGAGGGAGAGCAAGCGAGAGGGAGAGCAAGCGAGCGAGGGAGGAGAGCAAGCCGAGGGAGGAGGCAAGCGAGCGAGGGAGGGAGAGCAAGCGAGCGGGGAGGGAGAGCAAGCGAGCGAGGGAGAGCAAGCGAGCGAGGGAGGGAGAGCAAGCGAGGAGGAGAGCCAAGCGAGCGAGGAGAGAGCAAGCGAGGGAGGGAGGAGGGCAAGCGAGGGAGGGAGAGCAAGCGAGGGGAGCGAGAGCAAGCGAGGGAGGGAGCGAGAGCAAGCGAGGGAGGGAGCGAGAGCAAGCGAGGGAGGGAGAGCAAGAGAGGGAGGGAGAGCAGAGAGAGCGAGGGAGGGAGAGCGAGAGAGGGAGCGAGAGCAAGCGAGGGAGGAGAGAGCGAGTGAGAGAGATGAGGAGCGAGAGCAATGCGAGGGAGGAGAGAGCGAGAGAG